>NC_084790.1:77047334-77675597 GCF_028858725.1 Colius striatus
TGAACAGTCTGTCTTTCAGCCACAGGAGCAGCAGAGTCTGCAGGGCAACAAGATGACCAGATGAGGACAAGCCCACAGCAGGACAAAGCAGACGACCACTTTTCTTGAAACATACTGCAAGCAGGTTTGGAACAGTTCACACCTCAGAAGCTTTCTTACGGCCCATCTCAAAACAAACCTCAAGACAGGCAGCAAAGTAATCCTTAAAGGAATTGAAGTGGCAGCAGAAGAGCAGGGTGGTTTTATTTTGTTAGAAATGGGCAAAAAAGGCTGAGATATATGGCAAATTTCTCAGTGAAGGGACAGAGTCCTTCAAGGTGGAAGAAATGGGGGACTTGCACTGTTCGATCTGTTCACAAATGAGTGAGGGGAGGAGGTAGATGGTGAGGTGACATCTTCTGCCAGCATCACATGTTTAGGCTGACATTTTAAAAACTGCCAAAAGGTCTTGCAAAACTGCTCAGCAATGAAGTGACACATGAAATATGGGGTTGATGAAAACAGTGGAAATGAGATGTTCTGGGCACTGCTAGACTTGTGAGCTGGGTGCTGCTGCTCCTTATAATGGGGAACAGCACAGAAGTGGTGGCAATTGTCAGGAAAGGACAGCAAAATATCAAACATCACCATGCCACTGTGTAAATCTGCATCTATGGACAGTGTGTGCACTTCTGCTCTCCAGCCTCAGAAAGACCAAATGGAGCTGACCCAAGGTGAGGGCACCGGGAGGAGCTGTGTCGGGTGAGATGCTGCTGCCTGGAAAACAGACTGTGCAGGGCCAGAGAGAGTAACAGTCCATAAAGACACTGAGAAGGCATTGAGGTAATAAATATCTTCTTCACTGTGTCTCAACATGAGAAGGGGAGGTCAGCAGGTGAATTTGTCATGCTCCAGCAAGCCCAGTGTTTGTGGCAGGATGAAATATTATTAAGAGAGGAGCAGGTTTTGCTGGCCATATGCTAGACAGAGGCTACTGGAGGAGCCCAGATAGTGGATCTGGCTCCTCTCCCAGATGGATCTCTGGTCCAGTTTGGCTCTGATGTGTTCAAAATGAGACTGGGCCACCTTACAGCAGTGTGTCTCCTTTCTTTGCAAGAATAACTGTATCCTGAAAGCCACTGATCTGTAGAGGAAGATTGGAACAGGACCAGCAGTCACCTCCTTGCTTTCAAAGGAAAGAGGATGTGTGACATCCCCAGCAATCATGGTTCTGCTGCTTGCCCTAGGCCAGTTAGAGTGGTAACATCCTGCAAACACAGAATTCATCCCATTCTCTGCAGGGATTTCACTCCACACATCCCATGGTCAACCAGCAGTCTTCATAAATGCCTCACTGGCCCCATCCCAACCAAAAAAGTGCGCTTCCTCCCAGCTCATATACCACCCATTAGACTGCAGTTGAGATCCAGTGCAGGGACCTGGCAAGTGACTCCACCTCCTCTCTGCGAGGCAAGAGAACCTTTGGGTTCTGGAAGGAATGAGCTCATGGTGACAAGATGGAGCAGAAATTCTGGGTGACGTGGCTAGTCCAAATATCCAATTAAAATGGATGATAATGTGGCTAGTCTCAGTCCCAGTGCTGAGCAGCTCACAGCAGCACAGCTGGTGATGTCTGCGATTAAATTTGTGCCAGTTTTGGCTGGACAGTAATGCCTGGATCAAAGGAGCTTGTGAAAGAAATTAAATGCAACATGAGTAGGTTCCCTGTGCCTGCCTGTTATAAATACACACCGCAAATGTTAGCTTTTAGGCTTAAATTCCACCTTCTGAATGAACGATTATTTCAACACCGCCAAGCAGCCAGATGAGATTCTTGCTTTTATATTTTGATGAGTAAAGAAGATCTAATGTCTTGGATGCTTCTGATCCAGCCCAGAGCTTTCTTCTGCATCTAATCAGCTATGGTCCCCATACCTCAGCCCTAATGTGGAGCAATGAGAGGCTTCAGTTATCAATCAAGGTGTGCAAAACCCTTAGTGGAAAGTGGCCAGCATTCTCACAGAGCAGCTCAGGCTTTGTCAGGATATCTATGGTGCTGGCAGTATGGAGAGCATTGTTTGCAGCGTGACCAGGTACAGAAACTCACCTACTCTCCAGAGTAACACATCATTCCCAAATTAGGATTCTTCTCTCCCAAACTAGGTGTTAAACTTGGCAGTAGAAAAACAGCCTTATCTTCTTTACAGGGCAGGGAGTCCTAAGAAAGTAAGAATGAGGTGTTGTCTCCACCAGGCACCTCTTCAGATGCTGCAACTCCTGGCCTTTCTCAGCCCCTCTGTTAATCTGCTGCTGAGGTATTTGCACTCGTGCTGTCTTGTGCTTTGGTGAGCTCTCTCCTTAGTCTCAGCTTGCAGAGCAGATGCCAGTAGTTGATATGATCTGTAGAGCAGTGGTCTGTTTTCAGGAGAGCAGTAGCAAACAGCTTCTATAAGGAACCAGTTTCCACACTGCTCAAGCTCCGGCTTTTGCAGCTTGTTTACCAGGAGCCAAATGCAATTTTGACGTGGGCCAGAGACCACAGCTGGCAAATTCAGACCCTGGCAGCCGACTGTGTCCAAGTGGTGTGTGCAGGAGGGTTCACCTGAATGCAAGCTCTCAGTCCTGTGCCTCAAGGTCATTTTCACAGCAAAGCTATTCATCAGCTCCTTTGCAGTTGAAATGCAAGGAAGGTCGTGGCATGTGACAGCAGCCTGTGTGCTGCTGAAAAGCATCCTCCAAACCAGTCCCTGTATATAGGATGCTGCAGGACGCTGATAAAGAGTTGCCAATGTTGAGAGAAGAGCTAAAGTTGAGCAGGGCTGTGTGATCCAATAGGGAAACAGAAGGATTTTTTCCCCAGAAAATCCATGAGCTGAGCTGTTTAGGGTCTCTTTGAGGGCAATCCTGGAGGGTGCTAGAGAAGCATCATCAAATCAGAAGGTGAGCCAAAGGCACACAGGGAGTCTGCAGTGAAACTAGAGCAGCTTTTCAATCCAGTTATCAAGGCAGCAGCAGGCCCTGTTTTGAGGTAGACAGGACAGCAATCAGGAAGGAGAAATACCCCCAGAGCTGCACCACAGCAGGTAGGCTGCGGATGCACCTGTAGCTCATTAATAGCAAGGTGTCACAAAAAAGGAGAACTCCTTTCCCAGAATTTGTGAGGGCCACAGTCTGCCCGTGGTGCAGAGTAGTGTCTGTCGCTGCCAGGGGAACCACTGCTCCACTCCACATCCACCACGCTGGGAGCTAGAGCAGGATCCAGCCCTGTAACTCTTTTAATATCAAAAAGAAACATCTGTTTCTTTGATTTCTTGTGAAAAACAAGCCTCAGAAAACAGCCTGAGTGGCTTCTTGAAGATCTGGATTCCTATTCCCTTTTTTACAAAGGGTAATTTCAGGCTGATGAAAGGGGAGCAACGTGACACATTGACTACACAAGCTGTCTGCACAGAGGGAAAGTGGCTGATGCCCAGGAATGCAGAGTGCTGCTCCAAGCCTTCCCCACCTACCAATACCACACCATTGCCCCGAGTGTCAGTCTCCCCCTGTCATAAAGGATGCTCATTTTTGTAAAAGCAGCACCAGGCAAGGAGGTCACTTGGAGCCACTTCTCTGTGTCCCTTCAGATCTCTGAGGACATGTCACAAGGCAAGGCTTCCTTCTTGGCAATTCCTTAGCTGCAGGAAAAGCCTCTGGTTTAATTCCTTGGCAGGGAGATTTCTCCCTTATCCTGCCCATCAAGTCAGGCAGCCAATTTTAGTAGAGACCCTGCTCCAATTCGCTTCAGCCACTCCATCATAGAGAGATTTGTAACAGCCCTGCATGCCACAGGCTGCCTACCCATGTCCCCATCCTGCTCCCAGGAGTCACCCACCCTCTGCTACCAAAACCAAACATCAGAAATGTCACAGCTTGTTTTCACATCCTCGGGTTGGTTTGTTTTTCCACGGGCTATTTTTATTCTTACCCCAGTCATAGTGAGGATTTAATGTTTCAGCCAAAGCAATAAGAAATAAAGAGCAAAGAAAGTGAATTGGGATCCAGAGCATTTCAATAAATTAAAAAGAAAAAAAAAAAAAGGAGAGAGGGGGAGAAATAAAAAGAGCACATATTCCAGCACAGAGGAAGCAAAGCAATCAGGGCAAAAGCTGTCAGCTTTGCCAGCTCCCGTTTGTTCGCAGATCAAATTCACTGCCTCTCTCTTCCAAAAGTAACAACTCCTAAGTCTCCCTCATGCTCCCAGTGGAGGTGTTCTCCATATTGGAAACAAATCTACTTTGACACTCCTGGTGCTGTTTTACCCAAAGTGACCCCAGTCGCGCCGCCGTTCGCGTTTCCCGTTTGTGCAGCACCACGTCCCCAGGACCAGCCTGGGGCCAAGGTGACCTCAGGCAGTGCTGGCATCAACCTAAGCTCACACTCACCAAGGCACCAGCCCGGGGAACTCTGACACCCTGGCCCTCTCCTACCCAGTCCCTCTGGATTTGTGGAAAATCTGGCCCAAGCCAAAGCTCATTTGGCAGCCAAGCCCCGGGCCATGCATTGCTTGGCAAGGAAGAGTCTTGGTGCCGACTTCCAGCCTCCAACATCCGCTCAAAACGTCCTTTCCCTGCAGCACCTCAAGGCTTCAAGTCTCCAGGAAAACCTACCTCTTCCCTGCTGAGGTCTGGTTGCCAGACAGGGGAAAGAAACAAAAAAGCTTTGCAAGAAAAAGGATGGAGAAAGTCCCTACAACCCACTCCAGCTGCAAGCACCCCCATGGCAGCTTCACAATCCAGTATCCAACTGTAATTGTTACAGGAGCTCTCCAGTTGGGACTTTCAGATGGTCTTATCTATGTGCCTGAATGCACTGATCTATACTCAATGTAGCAAGTGTCAAAGCATCCCCACTGCAGCAGTGGCTGCCCCGTGCAGAGACAAGGCATTTGTAAGTTGTGAATGGAAATGGTCATGTAAGATGGTCCTCTGTGTGTAGTCAAGATATTAAAAAGATGTTTTCCATGTACTTGAGGTATCAATGGCACTGAATTATGCATGTGCTGGGGGCTCAGTTAGGATCACGCCTGGCCAGATTATTAGATTTGAGCAAGATATTATTTTGCACAGTCTCTCCTGTCTCAACTGAAGACACAACAGCAAGAACACTTGTGATGGGGACTCCTGTCACAACCAGACAGCTTTCTTGTCCAGTGAATTTGGATTGGTTTCCCTGAGCAAGGTTTATCCTATGCTGATATTGAGGTAAATTAATTTGCTGGGTTGTTTTTTTACGCTGTGCAGTGTGTCCATGCAATGCCCAAGAGAGGCAGCACCAACGGGGCTTTGCTCCTGCACACACCCATGGTCCCACATAGCCTCTTTGGGAGGCTGACATTTGCAGATGCTAAACTTCTAACCCAGAGCCTTTTCCCTAATCATCCCGACCAGCTGCAGACTCAGCCTAGCTAACCCATAGCCCAGTCCAGTCCTTGCTGGGGCTCCGAATGTCTCCATAGCAATGGTGCTTTGATTCAGGCTCTCCAGGCACAGCTTGCATCCAAACTGGTTTCACCAGCGACCTGCAAGAGTGTGAAACACACCATCCACCTCCTAACATCTTTGCAGAGATAATGTTTTGCAGAGATTCTGCTGGCCCCTCAGCCCCACTAAGGCTGAGGCAGTGAGTGTAACAGGGAGAAAATTAAATCCTGAATCACTAATAATTATCAGCTTCCCAATTAGCCAGCCACTGGGAGCTGGGAGAGGAAAGGCAGTATCCCGCAGCATCAGTGCCTCAGCAGGCACACAGCTCTTCTTCACCCTTCCTAGATTCACACTTGTCTGCCCACTGCCGAGGGCAGCCCTGAGGACACACGCAGGGACTCCTTCCCATCCTTTCCCTGGCTCTGCAATGAGATTTCACCACCACTGTCACTGGGCAGGTGCTGCAGAGACCTATGCTGCCTGGTCTGCTTGAGAGCTGTGCTCTCCTGACGAGCCGCTAACAGCCAAGGGATGAGGAGGAAGCAGAGAACTGGGTTCAGTATTATTTTCCATGTTATTATCTCTCAGCTTCTCCCCAGCAATTTGCTCAGACTGCTGTAAAACTCCTTGCCAAACAAACACCTGCTCAAATAGGCCTCTATGCCCACAGGACTCTATTTATAACTGAGATCCCATTTAGCAGATAAGCCAAGGGAATTCAAGTAGGATTTAAGCTGAGCAGTTATCTGTGACCAGTGGCCACAACATGCATCACGTTAGATTTACTGGGGACATGGGATGCAGAGGGAAAGGAGAGCAAACAGCCTACAGAGCAGCCATCCAGGACTCAAGGGATGCAGTCACTGCTGGCACAAACTTATCTCTGGGAGGCTTTGGGATCAGCCAAAGAACAGGGAGCAAACCCCTTTCCCTGGGACTTGGGGATCCTCCTGCACACCCCAGGATCCTGCAGGTACCAGCATTGCTTCTGCTCTGCCCCTCCAGCTTCACACCACCATCCCAGGCATGTGTTGCTTGCAAGGATTTCACTTGTCTTCCCAAACAGTTTCAGTCTCAGACGATACACTTAACAGGGCTGTGAAATCTGCCATAAAGTTTACTGTCCTACATCAATATAAAGCCCTGCAAAGTTAATACAGGGATGCCTATTTTATAACAAGGACAAATAAACACATCTCCCGTTAGCACCTGGCATTAGGAGTTGCACTTCTGACGGCCAGATGCTGCAATGAAATGGGTGGAGAATATTAATACACATATGTATAAAGCTACGCACGTGTACATACCCATATCTATACCTGTATAAAAATGAGGGGCTGCTGGATTTGCTCAGATATTCTGCAGTGCCCGGAGGGCTTTTTTTCCACGCCACAGGAGAGCTTGGCTGCAGATCCAGAGCCACTTCTCTGCTATTGCACCACGTCAATTTTTCATCATCTCAGAGGCTTTTGTCAGGGGATAATGAATAACTTTGAATTATCCAGGGTCAGAGTTAAACACCTGGACATAAATGCAGCAAGGAATAAAAAATGAAGAGCAACCAGTTACTCCCTGTGTGAAGCCATGGCATTGCAGTCAGACATTTGGGGTGCTGAATTCGGCCTCCCTAGGGAAGCAGGGGGCTCCTAGAAGGAAAAATCTGCTCAGTATCTGTGGGTACTTTGACACCAAAGTGTCAGTGGGACAGAGCACCGTGCCCTGTGGCTGTGTCTGTACTGATGGCCACAGGGTGCAGCTGGGAGGCTGAGCATCCCTGGGACAAAATGAGGCTGCTGGTTGCAAACCTGGCAGCACTGAGCTAAACCCTGCCCTTGCAATCACAGCTCTTCATCAGCTCCCAGACAGAATCCAGTCACAAGCTCGCTGCTGTCCGGCACAAGCAGCCTGTGTGCCCTCAGCTCCCCTCTGCCCCTCTTCTGGCTACTTGAAGCCAAAGACTTTGGCGGTCACAGTACTGGTTTCTCCACTTCCAGCCCCAGCACATCCCTCTGGTTTCTTTACTGATTGGCTCAGCCTCAGATCTCATGGGGAGAAATCCTGTGTTTTTCCCAGGGTCTGTCCCAGTCTCTTCCCCAGAGGCCAATAGCTGGCCCAATAACCCCCTGGAAGTCAAAGCATGGGGCTGTTTGTCACTCCCAGAGAGCAGACACAGGAACCTAAGCCCACCCATGCTCCTACCTGCCCACATACACCCACAGCCCCATGTCCCAGATAAGCTTTTCAGTCTCACGGGAACCAGCAAAGCCATACCAGCAGCTGGCAGAAGAGGTGTCATCTACACCCTCCTTTCTGCTCCTCCTCATCTCCTTCTTACCCTTTGGCCACCTCCAGGTGATGGGTCAACAGTGGGGCTGCAGCAAGTCCAGACCCCTCTAGCCACACCAGTGTCCTGGAGGGTTACATCCATGTCCTAGAGAGCAACATTTCAGCTGAAGCTCAAATTCCTGCTGCCCAGCAATGGCAACCCCAGGCAGGGGCAAGCCAGCTGCCCTCAGGCAGCAAGCCCTCTGCTACCACCTTCCTCCCTGGCATCCCCCATGCCCATGGTCCAACCTCCCCCCACTTTTTTTCTCCCTGCCCTCTCCCTCCAGACACCATCACCTCAGCTTGTCCCTTCAAAACAGACTTTATTACAGATAATATATTTTTTGGCACTATTGTTAGGTGTTGAAAGATGTGAAATGAAAGGTATTAAATACAATCAAAGAGTGGAGATACTGTGTCAACTAGACTCGCAGGTGTGATAAAAGGTTTTGTCTGTTCTCCTTCCATAGGATGCTCTGCACACAGCATGGCCTGGAGATCACGGAAAGGGAAACGAGCACCAAACAAGGCCAGCCCTGCCTGCATCCAGCTCAGCAAACATGAAAAGAAAGGTCTTATGATGAGGCGAGCCTCCACCGAAAGCCTGAGCAATGGACACCACCAACCTACAACCGTGCACAACATTAAAAGCCTCCGATAAGAAAAGGCTGAGAGGAATCCGTTATACATCACCACCACCTGCTGGGTACTGCAGGAAGGACCTCCAGCTGCTGCCACTCTGCCACGCACCCCAAAAAGTGTGTGGGACCCTCCCAGAAAGCAGCTGGCTACCTCTCCAGTGACTATCACAGCGCAAAGACAGCAGTTTTCCCTCCCTCAGCAGCCTGTGCGCACCGGGATGCTAAGAGCTTGTGTAAAGCCAATCACTTTTGTTACTGCATCAATCCCAGGTGAAGGAACAGGCAGCTGGTGGAGGATGGGATCAATAAGGAGTTAAAGAAAGGTAAAATAATGAGGGTCCTGCTGGTGGGGCACATGGAGAATGGGGCTTGTCAGAGCAGCTTGCTCTAATTTTTCACGGAGATTACAAATTTGGGAGAGAGAGATAATAGTGTTGCTGTAATGTACTTAGGCTCTTGTAAGCCATTTGATCTGCCCCTGCCTGACACTCTGCTTAATAAACCAGAGTGACAGCGAATCAACAGGGCACACAAGATGTGCAGAAAAGCAGCAAATGAGGACACTCAAAAGGGATGAAAGAAGGGGAGCTGCCCCCAAGGGAGCATTTCCTGGGGCATCCCCACATCTTGTCCATCACGTGCACACATGGGATGTGGGCAAGAGGATGCAGCCTTCCTACGAATGAGGAGAGCGTGGGCTGCACAGGCAGGGCAGCAGCTCTGCAGAGTATCTGAATATTGCCCCAGAGGATACTCAGCTGAACCCTTGGGCTGAAAAGCGTATTGCAACCCTGGCTGTAAGGCATGACCATGCCAGGGCACAGGCAGACTTTTTCTCCAGCACTGGTGAGAGTGCACTGCCAGGACTGGGGTTTAGGGGACATGTTGATGTAAGACCCTCCCAGCAAGTGCACAGTGGATCACAGCCAGTAGCCCTCCATCTCCACTGCAAACCCAAATTCTCCCACTCCAGAGGATCTCAAGGAGCAATTAGAAGCAGCTGCAATTGAAGGTCGACCCTAAGCCCTCGCCAGTGGGCTGCCCTCCTTTCTCAGAGAGTTACATGGAGTACACTGTGGGTACGAGGGATGCTACAGGATTCATAAGGAGGAACTGGGGAGCACTGTGCTGTTCATCATACCTCCTCTCTCATGGTGTCTCACAGCACTGGGCTCAGCCCACCAGCAGCCCCACAGAGACAACCACACTGGAACCCTGCCCACCACTTTGATTGTTAGCCCCCAGGTCCTGGCACTAAATTTGCCACACTGCCCCAAGCATCTTCCCCAGGCCATCAGAGAAATTCCAAAATCAAGCTCCTTCCTTCTGCTGCTCCCACGGCCCCTCTGCTCCTGCCCTTTCCCTCAGGAGCAGCCAGGCACTTTGGACAGAAATGCTTTTTCATCCAGAAAATGCCAGTTCATCAAAACACTTCCTAAGAAAAGGTCACTTCAAAGGAATTTCTCTTTCCAAAAACCTTCTGGGGAGAAAAAAAAAATAAAAAATAAAAGAGACATGCAATGGTTTAACTATCCTGTTTCAATAGCTTTAAATGAAAAATAAATCTTTCCCACCCTCCCCCCTCCCATAGGTGCCAAATGACTTTTCATTTGGAAGTGGAAGATTATTATCATCTTCAAAAGAAATCAAACAGAAAAGGGTGAAATCAAAAGAAAACCTCTGGAAAATGTTAAAGTGAAACATTTATCTGAGTTCAACATAGCGAGCAAGAGCTGGGCTGCACTCTGCCATGTTCCCCAGGGCAGCTTTCATCCACAGCTCAGGACAGGACATGACACGGCTCCCGAGTCCTGACCAGCATCTCAGGACAGGGGAGCCGATTCCCATGCTCCATTCCAGCATGGGCTTTGTGGCGTATAAAGGACATGGCCAAATATCTTTCAACCCATGAGCTTTCCAGGAGCAGAGGCCCTGCAACTTGAGACATGTCAGAGCGGCAGAGCTTCATCAGCCAAAAGCAGTGATGGAGCTGGGGTACCCCCAGGGCAAAGAGGTCTCACTCAGGATGCAGAGCAGCAGGGGTGCCAGAGTGGGAAGCAGGGGGCTGGTGTCTCTGTTCCAGCCTCCTTGCACAGGCTCACAGTCCCCCAACGTCATCCCCAGCTCTCAGCTGTTACAGTTTAGGCTGCGTGGTGAGCGGGAATGCCAGCAATCAGGCATCCAGAAGGGAATCCAGGCCGGGTTCAATATTGAAAGAAGAAGGGCTTTGAAAAGAGTATGCTCATTTTCCTGTTTCGTCCTCTGCCAAGAAAACCGGGGGGATGGAGGAAGGGGCGAAGGGGTGGGGGGAGCAGTGGAAAAAATGTCTTGGCTGGGCCCTCTCTGCCTTTTATCTCATGGGCAGCCTGCCGAGACAGGGTCTTCCCCCTGCTGAGCCCGCTGGCAGATCAAATGAAAGGAGAAAAGAGTTATAACCCCACCACCACCACAGCCCCCTCCCCTCAAGGAAAAGGAAAAAAGGAAAGAGAAAACGTCCCCCAGGTGCCAAAAAGTTCCCACCCCAGCTGGAGGGCAAAGAGGGCAGGCAGTCAGCTCCCCAGCACCCATGGGGGACCAGGAGATGTGCCCCCACCCGGCAAAGGGAATCTCAGACACATCCAGATGTGGTTGAGAGTGAGGGGGCAATGTGCCCATGGAGCACACTGCTGCATGGCCTTGAACCAAGGGGGATGGCACTGGTGGCCCTGGTGAGCATCTCCCCAGGGTCCCGCTGTGCCCATTCCTCTGTCGTGCCAGATCCCTCAGAGCAGGCTTCGAGCAAATAGCTTAATTAAATGCCTTTATTCCAAGGACTCCCTCCGTGTGTTTGTGTATTTGTGGATTAGCAGTTAATACAGTAAGAGGCTTTATTGCAACTAAATTGATTTCTTCACCTTTTTTTCCCCCCTCTTCCTTCTATATGTATTTTCCCCTCTTCCCACTCATCAGGCAGTCCTCCCTCATCACAGCGATTCCCATGGGACCCTCAATTTCACTGCCCCCGACAGTGCTGTCTGGAGAGGTGACCACAGCAAGAACCTAACCCCAGAGATCTGAGGGACTAACGATGCTGAATTCATCTTTTATTCCAGTGGGGACATGTAAGTGAGTGCTGGCTGTCATTATTGTATGGGGAGAAGAGATCCCTAATGTGTATGTATTCACCTTGGCAGGCATGGTGGGCACAGGTGGGGTGGGGGGCCCCATCCCTAGTCCAAGGACACCCCATGTCCCAAGGAAATGAGGTCACAGGTCCCCAGAGGGAAACAACAGCTCCAACCCTACCTGCAGACGTCTGAGGATTGTTTGGCAGGATCTGTGAGCCTTTTCCTTTCCAGTGCAGTTCAACTCCCTTACATTATAATTCATTGTTGCCAGCCTGTAGCACATTGGCCCAGTGCACTGGTTGCTTTAGCTCAATGACTGCAACAGATCTGCAGGGAATCTTCATCAAGGAAGGTCAGACTATACTAGCCCACCACTCAGTATCCCCAGACAATTCCAAAAGCTTATGGTATTCACAGCTTCTTGCTGTGGTTAATTGAAAAAATACTAGTTAGGCTAGTAAATGCAGTTGTTATCCAAGCCGGGAGTGGGATACTACTCTGACTTGTCCTGCATTTTCCATCATTTCCCTCCCTCCCTCCCTTCCTTCCTTCCTTCCTTCCTCCCTCCCTCTCTCCCTCCCCCGCCCTTCCTCCCTCCCTCCCTCCCTCCCTCCCTCCCTTCCTTTCACCTTTCCTTCCTTCCACCTTTCTCTCCTTCCTTCCACTCCTCCCTCCCTCTTTCTCTTTCCTGCCTTCCTTCCTTTTCTCTTCCCTCCCTCCCTCCCTCTCTCTCACCCCATGCTCCATGCCCCTGCAGTGGGTGGGCAGAGCTGCTCTCTCCCCTTTCCATCCTTGGGCAGCAGGAGCTGAAGCCATAATTAAACTTGGCTGGGAGAAACGTGAATCAAAAGGCTGTTAAAAGAGAAAAGAAACGAGGGTACCTGTGGGATTACGTGAGCCAGAAAAATGCAAAGCCGGCTTCCAGCCGCCCATAAAATAGATGCCTCTTCTTTCCCATTGGCAGGGTTTGGCTGAGCACAAAAAGGCTGGGAAGAGGATTTATATGGGAGTTATTTATAGTCTGGATGAACTGCGATGTGTCTGCTGGTGGGTTTCTGCCTCTCAACACGCGCCGAGGTTGGACTGAGCAAGGGGTGCCAGCCTCAACGGGTGCCACAGTGACCCTGGGTACAATCCTGAGCCCCGGCTAGCCCCTGCTGTAGGGATAGGAGTGGCATCAAAACAAAAGGAAGAGGAGGGAAAAAGATGGGAAGGAGAAGCAAAGGGCAGCTGCTTGCTCCACAACAGCTTCTCCCTGGCCCCTTTCACCATGCACCTTAATGGGGACAAGCAACAGGGTGTCCCAGTTCAAAGGACATCACACCAAGACCATCCGTGGGATATCTCTTGCTGTCCCTCACCCCCAGCATCTTCACTGGCAGCCTGACTGCTTTTCCTCTCTTCCTTGGTTCGAAGGCAGCTTCTGACAAGTCTTCCTCCCCATTTGCACTAGGAGCCAGCACGAAGATTCATCCCTTTGTGAACAAAACAAGTTTAAAACCACCATCAAACTCCACGCAAAGCTCAAAAGTTGGCACTTCAAGGAGCACATTCATTAAATAAAGGGGGAGAAAAAAAGAAAAGAGAGAGAGGAGGGGGTGGAAAAAAAAAAAGATTACCTTGCTGAATTAATCAGGCTTCACTGTAATGTTCAGCCTCAGATTTTATTTCCTGTAATAAGCCCATTAATACGGGTGTCTGTAGCAGGGGGCTTTTAGCAGCAGGCACCATTAGTGTAACGAGGAAGGGCTAATAGAGTTTTATTGGAATTTTTACTCCGACATCACAGCCTTTTAAAACAGCTGTCTCAATAGGCATTATTATTCTGATTAACATTTAGACAGCACAAATCATAGTGATGCCCTTGGTGTCCCGCAGGTTTTATCATAATCATTCCAAGTCCCTGACGTGTCGGTTGGTTCTCGGGGCTGCAGGGGGAAGGAGGGTGGAATTTTAGACCCTGGCAGAGGCTGGGGGTCATTTCTTTTCTCCCATGTCAATTTGTCAGCTCCTGCTTCTGACGGTGCCTGCCAGGCTGTGATGGAGGGGTTTTAACTGTTACTGAAGCACAGCGCAAGCAGCTGGAACCAGTCGCCTGCTTTTAGAGCATCTCTCATGCCCCTGGGGAATTTGAAAGCGTGAGGGCAAAGGTTAAAAAGCCAGCTGCCATCCTTGGTACCCACCCTGGCTTTGGTCTCACTGTTTCCTGCCCACCCGAGAAACCAGTTCTTAGTTTGGAAGATTAAATTAAATGATACAAAAAATTGATTTGGGTGGGTTTTATTGTGTTGTGTGAAACTGTGAGCTTGGGTGCCACAAAACTGGCTGGGCAGCATCATCTCTGAGCAGCAACCAGCCCCAGGCCTGCAAAAAGGTTTTCCTCGTATCCACAGTGCCAACGGCAGGTGGGATGGAGCCAGGTCTGAGACAATGGCACCGTGAGGAAGTTACACTGGGGGTGTCACACTAGTCCTCGCACAGCCAGGAGCATCTGCAAGGCTGGTACGGGCACTCCTACTGCCCGGTCAGCAGAGCCAGACAGCATCTGGCCTTTGATATATTGCTCCTAAGTGAGCCATGGGGAAACTGAGGCACGAGGAAGGGCCGTGAGTTACCCACAGAAACAACATGAGCACCCCAGGGGTTCTGCCTCCCAGCCCAAGCACGTAGCCCAGAGGAGGTGGATGGGCTGCCATGAGTTATAGACAACTGCGTGCAAAATAAGTGAGGGATTAAACACCGAGAGCGAGCAGGCTGCAAATGCACTTTCGGCTTTTATCTGTCACATTTTGTTCTGCGCTGGTAATTTATGAGGCTGTTTCACAGCGCTCGAGCGGAGCAGCGTGCACAGGGAGCAGCAGCTGTCTCCCCCGGCTCTGGACGTACTCTGCACCCCAGACACACTGAAGCAAGTTATTTGGCTTGGAGCTGGGCAAGGGGGCCTGAGGGCACTAGGCAGGCTGGACACCTATTAATTCCTTCCTCATTAGCACCTAATTAGAATCTCTCTACTTCCTCGGCTCTCCCAAAGGCTATCCCAAGGAGCCCTCCCTTGCACAGGTAATCCCTGGGTGTGGGGAGGTGGGGAGGGAGTGATTTTCCACCCTGGATCCATCCCAGCCTTGCGACATCTCCCTGCTCCCAAGGCTTTGTTACTGACTCCTCAGCACTGCTGAACGTAATTAGCAATAATTTACAGCTTTCTTCTCTGGAACATCAGTATGAAGAGGGATCCTTCCTTCCTGGTGGCCATGAGGCAGGCGCAGACAGATGTTTGTGAGCTCTCACAGCTGGCTCCAGCAGCAGGGGGCTGCCAGGCACAGCTGTGGTGCCCAGTCTTGGCCATGCCAGGAGCCAGATGGATTTCACACCAGTCTTAGGCACTGCAAGAGCTACTGCCCTCTCCCAACACCTCCCCAAGTGATGGATAATGCACTTTTTTCTTCAAGTGTCTGCTGCTCCTTGCTCAGATCAGCTCCCTTCCCTCCCTAGCTAGCTGTGCTTGAGGCTGATCCATCTAGGAGTCTGGACCCTCCTAGGGTTCCTCTTGCCCTAAAGGGAGGCCTCTGACCCTTGAATGGGTTCTGAAGATGGGAGAGGCCCAAAACCACATGCAACAGCAGGTCTCCATCTCTGAGAGCCAAACCCAAAGATAGCTCACCAACCTCAGGCAAGCAGGAAATTTTGGGGGGGGGGGGGGATCTGCTGCTTAGTGACAACATGGATGCTGTAGTGTGATGATGGTATTTAAATACCTGCATGTCTCAGATGATTAAGAAATTTAATTCCTCCACTGGAGCTGCTGTCCTAAAGCCCATGCAGAGCCCACAGTTCTGCTGCTGCTGGCAGGCAGCATCCAGACATCCCATTGTGTGCACCCAAAATTGTTTCCTGATGATCTCAAGCCCTTTGGAAAGTCCCTGCCAAGGCAGCTGCTGAGCCCATGAAAGATGCTCAAGGCATCCTGGGACAAGCTGAATGCTGTTTGCTGCCCCAGAGGTTGCTCCCATGCTCCTGTGTGTCCACCTAAGCCAAGGTATAAGAAGAGTTTGGGTTTTGTTTTTCATTCTCCTGGCATAGCAGATAGCCTCACAGTATGAAGCAGCCTGCTGCAGGGTACCAGGATGTTCAGCATCTGCTTAAAATTTTTTAATTGTTTTCATGTTAAGCTCCTGATGGTGTCTTTTAGATGGAAATGGGAGAGATTTAGCTTTACCTCCATCGTTTCCCTTCCTCCCCTCCTTCTTTCCTATCTCCCTCCATTTCTTCCTTCATCATTCTTTCCTTCCTCCCTTCCTGCCTCCCTCCCTTGCTTCCTTCTTTCCTTCTCTTCTTTCTCCCTAAAAATTTACTAATTCCTTCCTTATTACATTCCTAAAAGCCACATTCAGTCACAGGCAGCATCAGACAAGGAGAAATTCAACAATAAGGGCAAAAAACAACAGTAAAACTGGAATGAAATGACAGCCATAAACCCAGTACCAGGAGGGACAGTAAAACTGCAGTTTGGCAGGAGCCAGCAGGCCTGCACTAATACCTTTTTTTCTTGATTAAAACACTCTGGTCACAGATTAACTTCCTTCACTCAATATTTATTGTCTCACCTGCACTGGAAGGCAGGGAGGAGGGTGTCATAGTTTAGCAAGGAGCTGGTTTTGCTTGGTAACAGGGAGAGCGGGTTGCAGTGAAGACTCTGTAAAGAGTTTTTGGACTCTCCTCCAGCTCCTGGGTTCACACCCACCTCCGGCCCGGCTGGGCCAATCTGGCGCCTCTGCCAGCACTATTTAGGGTCAGGAATTTGAAGTGCTGGCAGGAGGTGTAAGAGTGATACAAGATGGAGGAGACCAGGAGGACCCCACAGTCAGAGAAGGAAGAAGGAAGAAGAAGCACTAGACCAGAGACCCCTCTGCAAGCTGTGGTGAGAACACAGCTGTGCCCCTGCAACCCACGCAGGGCCGTGGCAGGACTGAGAGCCACCAGCAGCTCTGGGTGAGCCCACCCGGACACGTGAGGGACTGTGTGAGGAGGAGGCCATGGCCCAGGCCGTGCTGGAGCCTGCGGGCCCAGAGCAGCCCCACACGAGAGGCAGAGAGGAGCTGCAGCCTCTGGGATAAATGCACATAGGAGCAGCCCGTGCAGGGCTGTGTGTGTGTGAGGGATCCCAGAGACGTGCAGGGAGGATCACGAGGAGTCCACCTGCCTCGAGGAGAGACAAATGGCAGAAGCCATCAGGAATAGACTGACTGAAACCCCCACTCCCTGCCGCCCTGGGCCATTCATGAGGGGAGGAGGTAAAAACACTGGGATCAGGGCTCTGAGCCAGGGAAGAGGGGAGGAGTGGGGAGAAGGTGTTCTTGAAGGGCTGGTCGGACTCTGCATTGTTGTACTACTCTGTGTTGGTTTATTTTGGTTATGTTTTGGGGTTTTATGGTTATGCTTTGGTTGGTGTTGCATTAAATTCTTTTCTGTTCTCTTCCCCAAGCCCGCTAGCCTGGTCTGTTTTGTCCTGGACCCTAAGTGGCAATTAGGCTCTCCCTGCCCTTTGGCAATCCTCAGGTCTTTGGTACTTGAGGCTAATCATGGTCTTTTGTTCCCTGTTGGGCCTAAACCACAAGAGAGGGGAAAAGCAATGGGCAGGATTGGGAACTGCAGCTCTGCAGTGGCCCAGGACACAGATACAGTATCAAAGGTAATGAACTTGCCTCTAGCAGTTACCCCCCATCACCGAGTGAGGAAGAACTTTTTCACCAAGAGGGTTGTTAAACATTGGAAAGGGCTGCCCAGGGAGACGGTGGAGTCACCATCCCCTGGAGGTATTTAAAACACCCATAGCTGAGGTGCTCAGGGACACGCCTGCTGACATGTTGACGCTGTGCTTGAGCTTCCTCTCAGTTCCCTTCACTCCCCACCTTGCCTGCCCTGCCTGTCCTTCCAGAGCAGCTCAGGGCAGGGATTGCAGAGGATATATTTGCTCTGATTCTGGGGTACAGTGGCTCAGGACATGAGTGACCCTGTTGCAGGGACACTTTTCCCACAATGATCTCCAACAGCTCCTCTGTAGAAGTGAAATGGCACCGAGGTATATCCCTTGGATGATACCCCACATACCGAGGCCTCAGTTTCCCTTGGATGCTCCCAGACAAGAAGCAACAGCACAAACCCTCCACCATCCTGCACCCTGCTAGACATTTTTCATCTTCTCACCACTAGTCACTTTTTGATTACAACTACCAAAAGAGGCTACACAGCACGGCAGTGATGGTTTCTATCAATCCCATTGCCTTTGCCTTCTCAGCAGCCCCATTTGCATCAGCACGATGCCTCCCTGTGCCACAGCAAGGGCTTGCTGCACCCTTGCAGCCTTTCGCACCCCTCTCACACCAGCTAACAATATCAGGGCAAGAGGAAAAGGGTCTGTCATGAGGAAGGGGGAGCCCTAATGCAGGCAGGGTCGAGCAGTTACACCCAGCTACAGCCCCTGCTCCTCCTCCACCTGCTGCTGCCCCCCAACCTGAACGCTTCGGATTTGGAGGGAGGAATTCAATTTTTATTTTCAAAAAAACGCAAAAAAACATATATATTTCTATTTCTCAGGCTGCCTCTGAGCTCTTTTAGCAGCAGCTGAACTCCATCAGCCACTCTTTGCCAGGGAGGGCACCCCAGCACGGGTACCAGCACTCCTCAGCGCGGTCTGCCTCCCCAGCCTCCACCCTAAATCACAGCACAACAAACAGACTGTTCATTAGGCACTGTTTAATTAAGCAATATGGATCCTGCCTCAATATTTACAGTCCCACTTGCTCTGATTTATTAGCGAGAGAGCCTTGCTTTTAAAGACGGCGACTGTAAAGTTTAATATCGCTTGACTTACTGCGCGTTTCATTTACAGCCCCGGGCTGAGGCGCTGCACCCCGGGCTGGGAGCCGGCGGGATGTTAAATCAGAGCCAACCGCGCGTGTAGGGAGATGACTAGCTTCGTTACAGCCAGTTCAGTGGCTAATTGCCCCAGTCTGGATTCCCACATTTAAGCCAATCCATTGATGGTTTCCCAGGGCCCTGGGGAAGAGTGGGGAAGTTGGGAGGTGGGCACAAAGGCACTTGTGATGAGAAAGGATGGAGGCTGCAGTGGGGATGGTCACAGAGTCCAGACAGACACTGCTTGTCCCAGGAGGTAAGAAAAATTTTGCAAGAGGCTAGACTCTCAGCTGGGCACCCCATATGCCATGCAGAGAGATGCTGTGTACAAGGATGGGTCCAAGCTCAAGGGTCATCCCAAAATCCACCACCGTCTCCTCAGAATGTTTGGGCACTGGGGAGCCCTGAGAAAGGGTGGCGGGGTGGCTTTTGAGCTCTGGTATGGGGTCACTGTGGAGGAGGATGGGGTCAGCACACAGGAGGGCTGCATCCAGCCTGTCTCTGAGCCTCACATTGGCCAGGCCTTTCTGCCTGTCCCAGCCTCATGGACAGCGATGGGGCAGTGGGGCATAGCCCTCTCCAGAAATTGTCATCTTGTAGGTAGGAGAGCATTTCTCACCTCACAAAATATTTCTAGCCCCCAGGAGCCCACTCAAGGACTTGACAGGAATAGGGGCCTCATTAAGAGGTTATGAGAATGGCTCTTTAGTGACAAATAAAACTATTTGTGCAAAGATGTGATGGCAGATGGCACTGATCATCCCCCCACATCAGCTGTACTGCATCGCCAACCACAGCCTACCCCTGCACAGTCCCAGGCCTTCCTCAGGGAAAGGGGCTGCAGCGCAGATGAACACAGAGCTGGCTGCAGCACCCTTCAGGTCTGCCCAGGGATAGGGCCACTGCCGACCCACAGCCTGAATGGGCACACAGATGGGGAAAGGAAGCAGAAACGCCATGAGCAGAGCTGGACACCCCTGGCAGTCCCCAGGCTAGTGATCAAACAGCCTGTTGCTGCATCTCAGCAGCCCTGCACAGCAGACCCAACACCCATGGCAGGTAGGATGAAGGCTGCAGCCCAGCAGCTCCAGGCAAAGAGGAGGAAGTGGAGCAGCTCCAGGCCCAAGCACCTCAGCCAGCAGCCCACATGCAGTGAGGTTGCCAAACCTCAGCACTCTCCCAAGAGCTGGCTAAGCCTTGGACAGACTCATCCCTCCTTTCTTCCTGCTCCTGCCTGAGGCTCAGTGCTCAGAGACAGGCTCAGAGCTCCCCCCAGGGAGAGAAAGAGGAGGCAATGCAGAGGCAGGCACAAGAGCCAGCAGTAAGCGGCTGTTGGCACATCCCCTCCAGCCTCTGGTGTCTTTCCTCCCCCTGCAACAGTTGGGAGCCCCCACCAGAGACCCCAAACCTCCCACCCAGGTCCAAGAACTACGAGGGCACAGTCAGAGGCACTTTGCTTCCAGGTTTTATTGTTCTGGGGGGCTGTGCCCCTTCATGGCTCAGGCAGCACTCCCAGCCCCATCAGTAAGGCTGCTGGTAAGTAAGAAGGATCAAGTGGGTAGGTAGAGTAGGAGCACATTGCAGAGATGGAAGACAGGCTGGGGATGGGGAAGGAGACAGAGGATGCCAGAGGATTGGCACTGGTGTACCTCAAGAGGCAAAACCGATCCCTAAGCCAGGCCAAGCCACAGCAAGGCTCAGGAGAGGTTAGGAGATCAGCAGGTTCACAAGTGACGCAGAGTTCCCAGGCCTCGGCTCTCACCATCCCCATCTGACTGCTCTCCCTGGTGTTTCTGAGCACAGCTGCCTCCACTGCTCCCCGTCACAAGGTCCCCTTGTCCCCTCTGCTTGTAGTGCAGCTCGGGAAGGCTCCTCAGGCGCTCAGCTGCCTGCGGGGCACAGCACAAGAAGTAACCAGCAGCTGGTCCCAGGATCAGCCCTAGCAATGGGCCCCCAGCTCTCCACGGCTGTTCCCCAAGCTGTGCTCACCTGCTCTGGGGTGAGGTCGCGCTGGGCCTGTGCCAGCATCTCATAGCCCACCATGAACTTGCGGACGGTGGCAGAGCGGAGCAGCGGCGGGTAGTAGTGGGCATGGAGCTGCCAGTGCCCACAGTCCTCCTCCAGATAGGGGCCCGTGGGGGCTCCTGACAGAGGTGCAGACACTGCATCAGCTCCAGGTAGGGGACAAAGATGTGGATGAGAGGGGTTGCAGGGGTCCCTGAGCCACAACACTCACCATGCCAGCCCATGGAGTAGGGGAATGAGATTTCGAAGAGGTTGTCATACTTGATGAGCAGCCTCTGCATGATGGAGGCCAGGCCTGCAGGAGAGCGCCAGAGAGTCACACTCCGAGCTGGCAGCCCCCTCCAAGAGCAAGCAGCATGCCAGGCTTGGGGGGTGCCACCCTCAGCACCCATCCCAGGGTACACATCAGTGATAGTCAGGAAAGATGCACTTCTAGATCCCCCCCACCCCAACCCATGCAGACAGCTCAAGCAAATGTGGCAGAAAGAGCCTCCATTCTTCCTCCATTGGCACTCCAAAAGTATGGGACACATCATGTGCTTCATAACCCCAGAAAGGACACTTGTTCCCCACCAGTGCTGCCTTGTACCTGGACACCCAGCTCTTGTCCTGGCATAACGGAGCACCAGTCCCCCACAAGCTGAGCCCAACACCATGCACCCCATGGGGACACGGACCCTCCAGCACCAGCCAGGCTGTCACAGAGCTGCCTCCTAATAAAGGCCAAGCCCAAAGGATGAGGGGCAGAGGCTAACGAGGTGCGGAGCTACTCACTGTCCCTCTCGGCCTCGCGGAGATCCTGGAGGCGGCAGACGTGCCGGCGGGGCAGCAGCAGGGTCTGGTAGGGCCAGGTGGCCCAGTATGGCACCACGACCAGCCAGTCTGCGTTCTCCACCACCACCCGCTCCTGTGGGACACAGCACTCAGAGGGGACACGTGCAGCCCCAGTGCCCTGGGGATGAGTGCTCCTGGAGGCCTTGCTCCTGGGGAGCTGTCTGGATTGCCCCAGCACACCCTCCAAGGGAAAGCATACGGCCAGCAGCCACATCCTCACCTTTCGCTGAGCCTCCTGCTCGGCGTACTCCAGCAGCATGGGCACGCCATGCTGGCTCAGGTGCTGCCGCTGGGTCCGGTCCTCCAGCCGTGCCTCGTTTGGGAGGAAGCTGCTGGCCCACACCTGGGAGGGACATCGGGGAACAGGGCTGGGCTACCTGGACCGCAATTCGGCAGGGGTGCCCCAGCCACACTGCCCATCTGCAGGTCCGTGCTGCCACCCGGTGGAGAGTCCAACGTGTGGCAGCCACAAGGGACAGTCGCCAAGAGGGGAGGCAACAAGAGCAAAGGACAGTCCCCAGGAGGGGAGGTGACAGGGCAGGCAAAGGAGCACCTCTCGCTGCGAAAAGCTTTTCGACCAGGGGATTTGCATTCGCACTCCCCACATGCGTTTGTTGTAGGGTCACCCACAGTTAACAGCCAGGTCATGGGTGGGACAGCCTCACCTGGCAGTGGGGGTGCGGGTTGGAGCAGCCCATCATCGCTCCCTTGTTCTCGAAGATCTGCGGAGGAAGAGGTGCAATCAGCAGGTCCCAGCCCCAGGGTCCCTGCTGCGGGCTGGCATGGTGTCCCCTGCACACCAGGCAAGCATACCCCAGGCAAGCACAGCCTCACATCCCCTGGAAAGGCTCAAGGGGCAGGACGGAGGAACAGGGGTCCCACATACAACTGGGATGGTTGCAAAACCAGGTGCTGACAGAGCACCCAGCCCTGGACCCCTGCCTCCACCCAAGACCTCCAGGGCAGGGAGAGAAAGGCAGCCCCCACCAGCCTCAGACCTGCACCCATGGGTAAGAGGCACCCAGCTCAGCCGCCAGCTCTGCCCACGCGTCGATGACAGCCCGGATCTCTGCCAGGGACATGAGGGGCAGCGTCAGGTCCGACCAGGGGTGGAAGCACATCACCTTGCTGTAGAGGAGATACACGTGGCTGTGACTGTGGGGCATTCTCTAGGGACACCCATGGCCTTATTGTGCACGGTGGAGCAAGGGACCAGGCTGAGACTCTCACGTGCCCTTAAAATAGAGGGGGTGTGCACCACAAGGAGTCACAGGCTCAGTCCAGCTTCATCTCGTGGGTCTTGGCCAACATTGTAGCCCAGACCCCCCCAGAGCCACGGAGGTACTTACCACATACCCCGTGCTGCTGCAGCTCGAAACAAGGGGTGATCGCTGTCACCTGGTGAAGGAGAGTGAGGACGGAGAGGGTGCTGGGCCAACACCTACGCACTCCAACCCACTCTGCAGCCCCTCCCAGGACATGAGCCTGGAGGTCCCCTGCTCTCCCCCCAGAAGTTACCAGGCTCAGGGGCATCAGGCTGCAGCGCAGGGAAGTCATTTGGGAACACAAAGGTGCTCTCATACTGCGGGTTCACCTGCCGGAGCGAGAGGGGATCAGAGGGAGACAGGGCGGTGTGGGGAGGGCAGTGTGGGGAGCACGGATGCCTGTGCCCTGGGCGGTACCTCGCCATTGGCCCGAGTGGCCCCGGGGCAGAGGGGGTTGCTGGGGTCCCAGCGGGGCACATCTTCGGGAGGTGGCTTCTCCAGCTGCCCCTGCCACGGCCGCTTCACCCGGTGGGCCGACACCAGCACCCAGTCGTCCCGCAGCGGGTTGTAACGAGTGTGCTGGTGCTCTGCGGAGACAGAGGAGAGAGCCGTCTGCGAGGGAGGCGTTCGGGGTGCAGACTCCCCCTGCCCGGCGGACTGGGCACCCCCACCGTGCCCCTTCCCTTCGCACCCCGTCTGTGACCCCGCCTGCTGCTTCACCCCCTTCCCGCGTCGCGGGGGCGGGCGTAGGTGGGGAAGGCGAGTGGCCACCCCCCGGCCCGGGGTAAGGAGGGCCCTCGAAGACCCCGCGTCCTGGGGCAGGCCTGGGCCACGCCGGGGGGCCCGCAGGGGGTGTGCGGGGGGAGGCGGCCCCGCGCCGTACCGCTGGCGCAGAAGCCACGGCCTCGCTCCCGCGCCGGCGCCGCCGCCGGCTCCATCCCGCTCCCGGAAGCTCCGGGCCCCGCTCCGCCCCCCACCCCGCGCGGCGCCGGCGCAGGGCCGCCGCGGGGCCGGGCCGGGGCGGGCATGGCGTGGGGCGGCCCGAGGCGGAGCGTGTGCCCGCGGCGGCAGACGGGCGGCATGGGGGCGGCGGGGCGGCGGGCGCTGAGGGTCGGGCTGGCGCTGGGCGCCCTGGCGCTGGCGCTGCAGGGACTGCGGGGCTGGCTGGCCTCCAAACGGTACGAGTTCACCCCCGCTGAGATCGCACAGCTCGCCCGGCACCACGCGGGTACGCGGGCCCCACCGGGCGTGGGAGCGGGGCGGGGGGGGTGCAGGAACGAGGAGGGGTGGGAACGGGGAGCCGGACCCAGCGTGAGGAGAGTGTCCGTGGAGAAAGCACGGCGGCCCGGGCTCGGGAGGGGACCGGCGCGGGGATGCGCGGAGGAGGAGGTTCCGGTACGGCGCGGGGCGGGTCTGAGAGGGGCCGTGGGGGCAGCAGGACTGGGAATGGGACTGGAGCAAAGCGGGGATGGAGACGGGAGCAGCAGCATCACCCGGCTTAGCTGGCGCAGAACCCGGGGTCAAGGCGTCTCTCTCGGTGCTGGGGCCGGGCCATATCGGGGCACCAAGACCCAGGCGGGATTAGGGGTGGAACTGACCCCCCAGACAGGGCTTGGACGGGAGAGCTGGCACCGTAAGGCACAGGGTGCACGGTCCGGTCGAAGCGGGGGAGCTGCACGTGATAAGGGTAGGACTGCTGGCTCCTTGCTTGGGTCTCCCGTAAGGCCCAGCACCTGTGGAGGGGATTTAGGGCAGGAGGCTGTCAGAGCTTGCTCTGCGCTCGGGACTCACGGTGAACCTGGGTGCTGCAGGGCTGGACCATGAGCTGGCCTTCTCCAAGATCATCGTGGAGCTACGGAAGAAGCACCCAGGCCACATCCTGCCAGATGAGGACCTGCAGTGGGTGTTCGTGAATGCAGGCGGGTGGATGGGCTCTATGTGCCTCCTACACGCCTCACTCACCGAGTACGTGCTGCTCTTTGGGACAGCTGTTGACACTGTGGGACACTCGGGTAAGCGGGGTGACAGGGCTGGTGGGCAGGGGCTTTCTCTGGGCTCTTCCCAGTCCACTCATTTGGGTCTAGCTGCCCCAGCTGTGGTGTGCCTGGGGTAGGAGCCCACCACTCCAACTCTTTTATGAGGCGCACGATGCTGGAAAAGCCCTTTGTGTGGAGACCAGGCGCTGTGGTGGATGTCCTGCAGCTCCTGCAAGTCCCTGTGCATGCCATGTTGTGTGTCCAGGACTCGCCGCATCCAGCTGGCAGGCAGTGGCGGGCAGCATGTCTCCTGATGCTTCAGCAGGGAGTGAATGCCAAAGATGCTGGAAGCAGTGGGGCTTAAGGACACTGAGCAGCCTGTGCTGTATGGCCAGTTACACAGGCAGCCTGAGCTTCTCAGTGTGTCAAGGCCATTGGACCGGCATCTGTCATGGTTTGGCCCAGCTAGGGCAGCAGCACCATGACAGTCTCTCGCTCGGTGCCCCCGTTCACCCCCACCCTCGTTAGGATGGCAGAGGCCCCAGCAAAATGGGAGTAAAAAGATAAGCAAGATTGTTGTGGATTGAGACAAGGGCAGGGAGGGCTCCCTGCCAGTTACGATTCAGGGCCAAACAGACTCCAGTACTCGACTTAGAGAGGAAAGCGGGAAAGTTTATTCTACAAGAAACAGAACGAAATAAAAGCAAAAAGGGAGTAGAATGATGAGAAAATTACAACCAGCACTTTAAGATCTCCCTCCCCCATCCCTCCTTTCGTCCCAGGCCCAGCTCACTGCTCCCGATATCTCTACCTCCTCCCCCCTCAGCGGCTCAGGGGGGCAGGGAATGGGGGATGTGGTCAGTATCTCACAGATGGGCTCTGCTGCTTCTGTCTGCTCAGATGAGGACAACTGCTGGCATTCTTCCCCTGCTCCAACACGGGGTTCCTGCCCCGGGACACAGTCCTTGGTGAATGTCTCTGGCATGGATTCTTCGCCACAGTTGCAGTTTCTGCAGTTACAGGGTCCCTCTCTCAGGACAAGGCCTCTTCTGGGCATAAGTTTAATGAGCTGCTTTGTCGTGGGTTCCTCCCCACAGTTACAGCTGTGGATATTGGGTCCCTTCCTTGGGACACGGCCTGCTCCAGCCATAGTGATAAAGGGTCTCTCCTTCGGGACACGGCCCGCTCCAGCCATAGTGATAAAGGGTCCCTCCTTCGGGACATGGCCTCTTCCAGCCATAGTTTTAAAGAAGAAAATCACTGCCCCTGGCTCGGGGTCTGCAGTGAAGTGGTTGGGTCCCTCCCATGGGACACGGCCTCCTCCGGCCGTAGTCACTGTCCCTGGCTTGAGGCCTCTAATGAAGTGAATGGCTGCCCCTGGTCTGGGGCCAGCTTTAGGAAAATGAGTCTCTGCCCCTGATACAGGGTCATTATAAAAATGAGTCTGTGCCGCTGATGTGGGGTCTTTAAAAAATGAAAATAAATCTCAGCTTCACCAGGTCTCTCCATAGAATGCAGGGGAGCCTCTGCTCCAGCACACCTCCTCCTCTCCTTCCTCACAGACCTTGGAGTCCGCATGGTTGTTTCTCTCATTGTTCCTACTCCTTGTACCACCACCAACCAGAAGAAGGGACAGAAGAAGGAAGAAGATGGAGGAAGAAACCTCCTCTTCTGGCTTCTTCTTAAAAAGTGATCGTGGAGGCGTCTAATTGGCTCAGCCCCAGCAGTGGGTCTGGCTCTGAGCTGGGGAGAGTTGCGACCAGCTTCTCACAGGAGCCGTCTTTACAGCCCCTTCCCCCTTACCAGAAAAGGCTGTCGTGTCAAACCATGACAGCATCCTAACCCTGAAGGGCTGCCCCACAGTTCAGACCTGGGCTCCTGAGCTTTCCCTGTAGAGTGCTCCAAGCCAGCACTGCCTGTCCTCCCGCAGGTCGGTACTGGGCGGATATCTCTGACACTGTCATCTCGGGGACATTCCGGCAGTGGAAGGAGGGGACCACCAGAAGTGAGATCTACTATCCAGGTAAGCGCAGGAGCCGTGGCACTGCAGGAAGCACTGCATCCACATCCTGGGGCACAGCCACTCTGCAGCCTGATCCTCCGCTGTCACAGAGCCTCTGCCTTCCGCCTGGCAGCAGCCAAGAGCTGAGGAATGGGCGGTTTGTGTCCTCAGAGGCACATCCCAGCTTCCTACTGGGTGCCAGTAAGGGAAAAGTGAGCAAGACTGGGGAGGAGTTGGGGTGCTTAGCCCACGCATCTCCTCTTTGGGCATGATGAAGAACAGCTGCTGGAGCTGTGCTGGTTGTTTGTGTGTCGGCAGGGGACACCATCGTGCACCAGGCTGGAGAAGCCACATCAGTGCAGTGGAGTGCAGGCACCTGGATGGTGGAGTATGGACGGGGCTTCATCCCATCCACACTTGCCTTTGCCCTGGCTGACACCCTTTTCAGCACTCAGGACTTCGTCACCCTCTTCTACACCCTGCGTGTCTATGCCAAGGGCCTGCTCCTGGAAGCCAATGCCTTCTTCAGCACCTTGGGCTGCTGAGGCCAGCTTGCTGGGGTGCCCAGCTGGGCATGGCTGACTCTTCTCCTCCCAGCCTTCCACCCTTTTCTTCCTCCCCAAGACCAGGCTCTAGCAGAGGCAGCAGGAGACCCCTCCCTGTTCTGTCAGAACAGATTATTCTGTCCTTCCCCATGGGCCAGCAGAGGGACTGTGGTGGTCACAGCAACAGAGACCACCAGTTCCCTTTAGTACCTGCCTCTCCTGAGTTTCATCAGAGCCATGTCATGTTTTCCCATCCCTCAGGGCTGGAGATGCCTTGCAGGGTATGAACACCTGTGTGCCCTCAGCATGCAGTGGGAGAGGGGCTGAAGTTGGCTGTCCCTAGACCTGGCAAAATTTCTGCATCACCTGAGACATCAGGTGGAGGATGGAGCCCTCGAGGCAGGGTGCACAGAGTGAGCCCGGCCAGGGCACCCTTCGTAAAGGTCAACTGAGAAGTTCCCCATCTTGCTGGCAGTCTGCCGGGGCTGCAGCCAGCACAGGGCGCCATGTCCAGCTGGCAGCGTCCCTCCCCTAGCTCTGGCTCTGCTGATGTGAATTGGCAGCACACCATGTCACGCTGGCATGAGGCACGGTGTGCACTGGGGGGATGCCCAGCCTCTGTACTGGAGGTGCCTCCTAGTCCCCAGTGTGTCATTTGCCTCAGGGCTGGAAAAGAGCTCCTTTCCCACAGTCCCCTCCCTGCAGTCTCTCCCAGTGGGGATAGCCACCGTCTGTCGCCTTAACTGAGAGCCCATTCTGAGTGGCCTCTGGGCCATGCACACAGTGTGCATGGGTGCCCAAACCTCTGTACTAGCTCAGGATGGTACCTCCCTCCTCGAAACGGTTCCGCTGTGTGCCAGACCCCCAGGGACAGCCACCCTGCTCGGCTCCTGGCGTGGGGTCCCGACTGCCAACGGAGTGCCGCGATCCCGCAGCCGAGCCCAGCTGCAGACGCTGTTTGCAGCCCTGCGGCTGGACCCGTCTGGAATTGCTCCTTGGTGGAGGGCTTTCACCTCTGCGCTGCTGCCAAACTACCATGTGTGTCCCTGGCCACCAGGCCTGTAGCATGTTGCTCCTCCTGCTCTCTGGACTGTCCCCATCCTGCTGACTGTCAGCCCTGCACATGGGCTGCTTCTTAATTTGGCACTTGAAAAGACATATCGGTAATATATCGGTAATAAAATTGTTCATCCCACCTTCTCGGGTGCCTGAGAGAGTCTCTGGAGAGTGGTGAGCCTCTGCCACGGGGAACAGTGCTGGATCTGACTGGCTCTGGGCTTGGCAAGGATCTGACTGGTAGCTGGATTTCCCGGGGGAAGCTGGAATTGTCCTGACAGGGCTCCTGGGATCTGGGCAGTACAGTGCTGGGCAGGATCAATCCCACCTCAGCTCACAAGGACCTGCAGGAAGTGGTGCTGTTACTCCTCTCTGCTGCAGTTGCTAGACTCCTAGAGCCCAGGCTAGTGCCAGAGCCATGCTTCCATGGGGGATCTGAGAGTCCAGGGGCTCCATCCTTGGGGAGGACAGTGATGGTGATAGGCACATGGTCCTGAGGGTGGATGGACCCAGGTGTAGGTTGGTGTTTCTGAGAGTTTTACACAGACACAGGGGTGCAGCCTCCAGCATGAGAAGGGCACGGGGGTAAACACAGGGTGCGTAGGCTGCGGGTGAGCATGTGCGTGTACAGGCTGACAGAATGTATAGAATCACAGAGTCATGGAGTCATTACAGGGGAAAAAGACCTTTAAAATCATTGAGTCCAACCAGTCACCTCACACTGCCAAGTCCATCACTAAACCATATCCCTCAGAACTTCAGCTATATGTCTTTTGAATATCTCTAGGGATGGTGACTCCACCACCTCCCTGGGTGTTCAGCAGCCTGTCAATTAACATCCCCAGGTCCTTTTCCTCTCCAGCTCTCGAGCCATTCTGCCCCAAGCCTGTAGTGCTGCATGTATACACGTGTGTGTAGGTGCAAACAGGATGGTTTTGTGTGTGTGTGCGTGTGTGTCTTGGCGGGGCAAGTAGGTGTGTGTAGGTGTGTGCATGCATATATATAGGTAGAACAGGTTGGAGTTGCGCAAGTGTGTGCACATGTGTGTATCTGGATATAACAGGACATCTGTCTATACAGTTAGAGTGATTGCACATGTGTAAGTGCTCAGGTACATATGGGTAGGACGTGTGTATGTGCATGTGTGCAGGGAGAAGTCGTGTGTATCTGTCTGTGCCTGTGTCATGGTTTAACCCCAGCCAGCCACTAAGGACCACACAGCCTCTCACCTACTCCTGCTCCTAGCGGGATGGGGAAGAGAATCGGTGGGAACACAAGGTAAAACTCATTGAGGCTGAGGTAGAAACAGTTTAATGACTAAATAAAATAACACAGTAAAAACAATAATATTAAAAAGATATTAACAGCAATGAGAAAGAATATAAGAAAAAGAGAGGAAAAAGTCTGTGAAAAGGCAAGTGATGCACAGTGCAGTTGCTCACCACCTGTGGGAAAATACGGGAAGAAGGGCGAGGAGGACTGCAAACACGCTCCAGTGACTTGTGGCTGGGGGGTAGAAAAATACACATACTCTAATTGTTGTCTGCCCTTGTGCATCAGAGGAGTAGAACATCCGTGTTCAAACAACACAGGCCCGAGGCAGGCTTAGAGGCCTGTATTAAACGTGTTTGAGATTCCTGCCCTGGTGTGGGAGAGATCCAAGCAGGGTGGGAAGCTGCAGCCGTGCGATCCTGGGGAGACGGGTGCAGACAGCAGCAGGCTGGGTGATCCTTGAGCACGGCCCGTGCCTCACGGTGCCTGCAGCCCTGCCCGTGTGCCTCTGCCTGGCTGCTGCTGTGGGGACTCCCCGGACCAGTTGATGAGATAATGAAAATAAACTTACTCTTTGCATTTGGTCCATAGTTTTGTGGTTGTTTCTGCCTACGCTGCCTCACACAGCACCCACTGACCGATGCCCAAGCTGTGACCTGCCCCTCACCACCAGCTCCCCCTGGTTTCTGTACTGGCCATGATGTCCTATAGTACGGAATACAGCTTTTTGGCTAGTTGGGGTCAGCTGCCCTGGCCCCAGTTTCTTGTGCACCTGCCCACTGGCAAAGGATGGGAAACTGAGAAGTTCTTGGCTTAGGATAAGGGCTACTTAACAACAACAAAAGCATCAGTGTGTTATGGACTTCATTCTCACACCGAATCCAAAACACAGCCCAGCTGCTAGGGAGGAAGTTAGCTCCATCACAGCTGGTACCAGGACAGCCCGTGGAGTCAAGACAAGTGTGCACCACAAGCAGTACAACCAGATAGAGCTGTGTCCATGCCCACGGGCAGTCCGTGTGCGTGTATGTATTCCCAGGGGCTGCGAGGCTGCCCTGGCCCCACACCATGCCCTTTGCCTGGGGTTGAGAGAGGAAGAGGAGCAGTCCCGCGCTGGCCCGCGCAGGAAGGCGCTAACTCAGCAGCTCGTATCAATACCGCTCCACTTACAGCGAAGGCCGCGTAATGAAAATCCAATGGGCACGCTGGTGGGAGTAAATAAGTATGCCATTAAAATGAGAAAATCAAAGCTGTGGACAGGTCTTTTCTCTTGCCCATTGATTTCTTTTATTACGGAAATATTGCTGCTAAATAACATTAGTGTGAACAATCTCAGCAGTGTTTTCCGTACCGCCCGTGTCAATAACTCCATCACCGGCGGGGGATCCCCCCCCAGCCTGGCGGGGATGAGGCCTGCTTTGGGGGTACCTTCCGCACCATCCCCAGCTGAGCTGGGATGTGCTTGGCAGAAAAAGCAGCTAGCACGGTCTGACTTGAGCAAGCGCCACCAGGATGGAGCTGTGCTGGGCCCGACGAGCCTTGGCCGTTCTGCTGCAGCAAGAGGGATTGTCCCCATCCCAACACTGAGAAGGGACAGTGGCAGGCATTCAAGGGTCACAAAAAGCAGCCCTCTCCTTCAAGACAGGTGTTAAGGAGCAGATAAAGCGTGCCCAGTGACCTGCAGATGAGACAAAGGTCCCGGATCCGAGTATCCCGCAGGATCTTGCAGCATCTGCTCCTTCCTCCCCTCTCCTCATCCATGTCCAAGGCCGTTCTGGACTGATGCAGCTCCCCGTGGCTTGTAATCATTTGGTTCTCACGAAGAAACTAAGACACTGGACAAGAACTCATCTGCCATCACCCAGCTCCAGCACAGCCCCGCACCAGGGCCAGGGCTCACATTGAAGCTGTCTGTTTCCCCACTGAAGCTGTCTGTTTCCCCACTGACTGCCCACACACACAGCATCTTCCAGGACGCCCTTAGGGGGTAGGGCCAGGGGATGTGACCAGGACACCCTTTGGTACCCAGAGGCCAGGTGAGGCCCCAGGGCACCTCAGAGGACACCAGACCCACGTGGGGTTGCTGGAGACAGGCGAGGAGACAGCCACAGCCCCCTGCACCGTGGGTCTGGCTCTGTCTCAGCCCCAGCTGAAGCAACCACGAGCAGCATCTCCCCAGAGCCATCTCCAGGACAAATGCACATCGCTGCCCACCAAACACCTTCCCTCTGCAGCTCGCTCTATCTTGCTGTCCCTCCACATGCAGTGAGTATTGATCAGCCCGTAGGATCTATCTCCCGATTCCTCCTGCGGTATCGTATCTCTCTGCTCCGAGTATCTCTCAATCTGCTCCGCTGTCTGCTGTGCCCATCTATACCTCCAGTATCTATCTGTGCCGCCTCCACTGCAGCCATCGATAGCCATTTGTCTGGGGGATTTCTCTTTCTCTCCAGCTAGGAGTGTCGCCAGACTCTGGCAGTGCCGAGTGGAAGGGTGGAGGGGACACAGTCCCACTCACTGCCCTGAGGACAGCCTGAGAACAGACACACATCATGACACATGTGCAGAGCCCCAGAGCTGCTGTTGACACTGTGGAGGCTCTAGGGAAGAACTGAGTCATGCTGATCCAGCTGGGCCAGGTCCTTTGGTGGCCATGCAGACCTTGGTGCTCCCACTATGCACCCTGTCCACATCCCCCACCCCTGGGTGCTACATTGATCCAAGCACACCAACCCCTCTGCCTTGGAGGAGGGGATCTTTCCCAAACACCTGAGTTTCTGCTGGGCCACAGAACACCGCCAAGTCTGACTCATTGCACCCAGTCCAGCCTTCAGCCCCAGCTCTCTCCTCACCCCAGCATGCAGGAAACAAGGCACAAGCCGGTGAAGGGATGCAACGCAGCAGCACCGGGAGGATAAGCCGGAGCCATCTGCAATGGGGACCTGTGGAACGAGTCCCAGGGGTGCAGGTGGCCCTGTGAGTCTCTCTGAAATGAGGCTGGATCATATCTTCCCAGGGACAATTCAGCAGGAAGGTCAGTCAGACACAAACTGATGCTCAGAGGGGCTGGTGAGCACCGGGAGGTCCCTACCCATGCTGCGGTGGGATGGGATGGGCCAGTGCGAGCTACAGCTGTCCTGCCCCAAGATGGGATGGCTGACAGCTGCTTTATCTCCTGCGCAAAGATAAACAGTGTCTTGGGGCCCTGAGGGGTCGGGAGCTGCCCTGCTCTCCCGGTGAAGGGGCTCGTTTTTTCCAGGAGAGCCGGTCTAGCGAGGATGCTGCGCCATGGCGGGGGCCACCAGCCTGCCAGGAACAGCCCAGGGGGTCACCAGCACCACGGCTGGACCAGGGGTAGTTTCTCCAGAAATGCTGGTGAGGAAGCCAGAGAGACCAGAAGTGTCAGATTTTCACCACAAAAGGACACGGTGAAGGGAATGGAGGCTCAGCCCGAGCCGCAGAGCCCGAGAGCAAAGCCAGCTCCCGCCGCAGCCATCGCCAGCAGCTGCTCCTGCAAGATGTTCCAAGGAAAAGGCAGGACTTGGCTCACACCACTTGCTCCTGAAGCACACAGGTGACCCTGGCGGGGACAGAGCCAGCAGCCCTTGGCACCCAGAGCTCCTGGCACCCCATGTCACCAGAAGCCAGGGCAACAGAAAGAGATGTCAGTGACAAACTGCTCTGGCTGTGAGATGGGTGCTAAAGCCAGTGTCCCTTGTATCCCAGTGTTTGGAGATGCTGCTGCTGCTTGTCCCCCAGGGATCTGTGCAAGCTCTGCACCTGCCCTGGACAAAAAACCCCAGGGAAGAGCCATCACCTCCTTTGCCTCCTGCCAAAGTTGTCTCTATAGGAAAAGGGGGTCTGGAAAAAACTGGGAAGGAAGCAGGCAGGTGAAGGTGGGGGACAACTGGCGAGTGAGGCCCTGTGCTTCCTCACAGGCCCACCTGAGGCACTGAGGTGGTGTGGGCGCAACAGTGGGTCAGGGGGACACATGCTTAGCCCCATTTACACCCTTGTCTGGCATCTGGAGATGCACCTGATGGTACCCCGGTTCCTTAGTTTACCCATTGAAAAGTGGGTACACAGGACAAGCCAGCAGCACCCAGGCCCCCCGGGCACAGAGGAGGTGTGTGGACTCCTCCTGCCTGTGCCAGACAGGGGCTGGAGCTCAGGCAGCCTTTTAGGGGGCTCAGGCTACGTTGCAGTCTGATCCCTCCAACTGGGGCCTGGACATACCCAGCACCCCTAAAAGGGGACCTTTTAGTGGCTTCAGGCTCTGGCAGACCTCAGGGTCTGGCTTGGGGTGACCCACGCACACTTTTTGCAGACGGAGGGCAGGGCTCAGCACTTGTCACTTACTCAAAATGCCCCTTCGACAGGGCGGGTACACACAGACCCTTCCTCACGCACCCATGCCTACCTGGACACCCCGCAACCCCGCTATGCCCTCTCTCTCCCTACGCACCCGTGCATGAACCTGCACATCCTCACCTCCACACCGCAACCCTCTCTCCGCACCCCACGAACGCCCCGGTCACCCACGCACGCTCCGTCCCACCGCCTCCCGGCCCCATCCCCTCCCGGGACGGCCCCGGTCCGACTCTGGGTAGGACGGTCCGGCGGCGATCCCCCGGGAGCTGCCGCAAGCCCGGCCCTTCCCGGCTGCCTCCCTTGATGTGCGCTAGCAAATGGGAGCAGAGAGGGCTGTCGCTGCCTGCCAGCCACTTGTTGCGGGGGAAGGGAGAAAGAAAAAAAAAACAGAAAGAGAGAAAGAAAGAAAAGAAGGAAAAATCCCACCCACCCTCATCTGCGGCGGAATAAAAGAAATATCGGCGGGCGCGGCGCCATGTGAGCGGCGGGCCGGGACCGGGCGGAGCAGCCGGCCGTGCCCCCCGGGACGGCCGGGCGAGCCCCGGGCGGCGCTGGCAGCCGGCGGCATGGTGGAAAACCCCAGCCTGGCAGCCAAACCCGCTTTGGTGAGGGTCAGCGCGGCCGCACCGCGACGGGACGGGACGAGGCGGGAGGGGGCGGAGGGGCCCCGGCAGCGCGGGGGCGAAGCGGCGCGGGGCTGCCCCCGGCCGGGCCGGGAGCGGCGATGGGGGTCCGCGGCAGGAGGACGAGGAGGGTCCCGGGAGGACAGGGCGCCCGGTGGGGCCGAAAGGGGAGCTCCGATGGGACCGGGACGAGGTCTTGGGCTCGGGCGGCGGGGGGGGGGCGAGAGGTGGAACTGTGTAGGAGACGGTCCCCGTGGGACCGTCGGGGCGGAGGTCTCCTGCGGGACTGACGAAGGGGACCGTCGGTAAGCCGCTGTTCTCCGTGGGACCGGGACGGAGGTCCCAGCAGGACACGGTGGCCAGCGGACCGAGGGAGGAGAGCTTCCCCGCGAGAGAGCGACGGGGATCCTGGATCGGAGCAGCCCCCGGTGGGAGCGGGGACGGAGTCCCCGGGACAAGCAGAGACGAGGTCCCGGGGGGCTGGATCCTTGGTAGGGCAGGGTGCCGGCTGGGAGCGGGTAGGGTGCCGGGTGGTCCCGGCGGGGGAGGCAGCCCCCGGGTCAGCGGTTGCCGCGGCGGCTCCGCGGCCAACTTTCGGGCAGGGCTCCCGGGAGCGGATGGAAGAGCGGGTGGGGTAGGGGGTTGTTTCCTCCCCTCCGTCCCTCCCTCCCTCCTCCTCCTCCTCCTCCTGCCGCCCCGGCGGCGGAGCTGAGGCCGTGCCCTGTGTCCGCAGCCGGCCGCCCCGCCGCGGGGGCCGGGGGCCGCGGCGGGGCTGCGTTTGGCAGCGGTGATGGAGAGCCTGCAGCGCCAGCAGGCAGCCCGCCTGGCCCGCGGCCCCGACGCCGCGCCCCGATGGCCCCCGGCCGATCCTGGCCCCGGCCCCGCGCTGCCACCCACCGCCCCCCGCCGCCGCCTGGCCCCCAGCCCCCACCCGCCGCCCGCCACCGCCGCGGCGAGGGGGCAGGAGGACGAGGAGGAGGAGGAGGAAGAAGAGGAGGAGGAGGAGGAGGAAGGGGAGCCTCGCAAACCAGAGCCCCGCGACCCGCCACCCCCCCAGCACCATGAGTGGACCTACGAGGAGCAGTTCAAGCAGGTAGGTGTCAGCACCTCCAGGCAGGCGTTTTGAGTGTCCCTCCATAGCCCCCCAGGCTCCGGGGTTCAGCCCTCCCAGAATGGACACTACTTACGCCCCCACCACCGTGTCTGCGTCCCACCCTAAGTGAGCAATGCCGCTCTGGCATGCCTAATCTCAGTTTCACCCCAGGTAGACGTCCCCAGTACCGCTATTACCCCCAGGCACTATTGCCATGCCACCCTATATGAGACACACCCCTCCACCCGCACCCCAAGTCCCCCATCATTTTCCCCAGACTTCATCCCAGGCAAGTACAATCAATGCAATCCAGCACCTCCGTCCCAGACACCCATCCTCCCCCACTGGGTAGCCCCTTAACTGCCCCTGTCCCATCCCAAAAGGCATCTCCATGTGCTCCTCATCTCCCTGCCACCAAGCCTCATCTCACCCCTGCTTCATGTCCTCCACCTCCTCGATGTCCCCTGTGCCTGTCTCCAGGCCCTGCAGCAAGATGAGGTGCCCAGTGTCCAGGCAACTCTCTGTGCCTGCCCTGACCCGTGCAGGCTCCATCCTTGGTGCTTTCTGTAAGGTGTAAAACAGGATGACTTGTGTCCATGGAGGTTTTGCAGAGACAAACGTGGGTGAGGGCAGTGGTGGGTGGTCACCCCAAGGAGCCCGCGGGCCATGGAGCCGAGCTCCCCCGTGTCTGCGTGAGGGCTGAGGTGTATCACACTTGCTCAATACAGCTCATCGATTTCCTTCATTGACTGGAGGGAGCAGCATGTTGACCCCATCACCTCATTCCTGGTGGGCTTACGGGAGACCCCGGCACCATGGGGTGTGTCAGAGGGACAGGGTATATAAATTGGGTGGAGGAGAGCGCTCTCTGTGTTTAACATGTGTGGATCCCATCCATGCCAGGCTGTGCAAGCCCTGATTCACATGCAGCTGGTGCCACTCTGTGTATGGGTGTGTGAGTGGACTGCATGGTGCCAGGTCAGGTTTGTGCTCCCCGTGTGCTTATTTTCGTCAAATAGTGAGAGAGGGGCGCTGCTGGGGAAGGGGTGGGTGACAAGACACTGCTCAGGGAAAAGTGGAATGAGGGGATTTACTGGCTCATACACCGTGGCTCTGGCAGGAGGGACCTGATTTTTGGGTGCCATGAAGCTATGCTGCTGCCTTTTCTGTTTCAAGGTTGCACAACATTGTGTTATTTGGAGAGGCCAGGGCTCACCCTACTGTGTGCTGGGTACGAGGCAGCGGGCATGGGTGCAGGCAGCGTGTGCTGTGCCCAGGAAGGCAGCCTGGGGAGCCCGGGGATGGGTGTGCTGCGCAGGCTGAGCGGCTCGGCCGGGAAGTGCTGCGTTACTCGCTGTTGCGCAGAAAAAGGCTGACTGTCCGGTTCCTGGGGCCAGCCGGGAGGTGGGGAGCAGCTCCTCCCTTACAGGCCTGCGGAGGCTTTACACAGAGAAAGCATCCCCGGCATTTCTTGTCCTCCAGCCTCACGCCCTGCCCGGGGCTGGGGCTGCCTGTGCTCTGCGTAGGGGGCAGAGCTGGCGGCACAGTGTGAATGGCAGGGGATGGCGGGCAGGGGATAAATCCTGAGGCCACTTCTCTGGAGTGAGCGCTGGCTCCTTCCTTGCCCTCTCTTTTTCCCTCCAGCTCTGGTTGGAAAGGTGATGGATCCATGCTTCAGAGACCCACACAGGGGTACCCCACCTGGTTCCAGCCCAGGGGGCAGTAGAATGTCCCCAGTACCACTGGCTGCTCAGGGACAAGAGGTCCATTGCCTCAGGATGGCTTACACAGGATGGGATAGGGAGGGGGGAAAGGAGTTACTGGGACCAGCCCTGCCCTGCCTTTTCGTGGTGCTGCCATGTATAGGGTGGCAGTTTGGGGCAAGCTTGTCTCGGGGTGTGCAGGGTGGCTGGCATTCTTGTCCCTACCTTGTAATCATCCAGGAAGGGACTCGCCCCTACCTGGGAGGAACATGTGCCCCCAGGCCCTCCCCAGGCTGCAGGGCTGTGCCTTGCTCAGCCTGGGGAGCAGGTTCTCCACTGTTGACAGGGACTGAGTGGGGAGGGTGTCCGTGCTCTGGCTTTCAGAGCTTTCCCAAGCACTGGGCTGTGATGCTGTGAGGTGCTTGGAGGACAGCCTGTGCCTACTCTGCATGTAAGCTGCTAGGGCACTGGAAGTGTGGGCATAGGGATCCCAGAGCTGGGGTATAGTGGCCAGGGCTGTTTCCCACCAGGAAACACTGTGTTTTCCCATGTGCTTCAAGCTGCCCCATGCTCCATACAGGATGCTGCTGGTGGCATCACTTGGGTCAGATCTTGGGATCCATCCTTGCTGTCATCCTGGGTAGGGATGACATCTAAGTGAATGGGGACCACCAAATCCAGACTGGTTTGCAGATGGTGGGCAGGGAGCCTCTTCTCAGGCTCTTTGAAGTGAGAAGGAGTCCACGATGGGGAGTTTGGTGCAGGACCAGCAGTGTGGTCTCGTAAGAAAAGGGTGCAGAGGGCGAGGCTGCAGCAGAGAAACCCACTGAGGGTTAATAGGCAAATGCTGCTTTGCCAAGAGGAGCATTTTGGGGAAATGTCCCATATGTTTGCCCTGGTTTTATATGTTTCCCAGGGCGCCGGATTGGGGAGAGCTGGCGGAACCTTTGCTCTGATCTGGGAGGGTTGCTCTGATGTTATGGGGTTGTGAGACCCCCTCACCCCTGCCTCTTGCATCAGCCCCCGGCGCCGGTCTATGTACACTTGATAAGGACACATGGGTAGAGACCTGGGCAAAGGTCCAGGAGGTATCCCACATCCAGCACTGCGAGGCAGCCACAGCATGGGGCTGGGGGACACTGAGTGGGGTCTGACCAAGAGCTGCCCCTTCCTTGGGGACAGGGATGCCACCAAGTTGCGATGCTGCAGTGCTGCATCACATATTTGACTTGGAAGAGTCTGGTGTTGCTGGTGCCATCTCAGCCCCATGAACTCAGCTTTGACGCCCCAGGGAGCCGTAAGGGTGGGTGCCTCAGTTTCCTCCAAGTGAGAGAAGAGCAGTGCCAGAACCTGGGGCTTCGCTCTCCATCCCCTGGCCCTTCCCAGAGGAGACACTGCAGGAAGGCTCAGCGCAGGAGGGACTCAGACACTGGTGTTTTGTGTTCACCTCTCTGTCAGCAGAGCGTTTGCTGGCAGGAGGATGCCCACCCTGCCAGGGTCCCGTCAGTGAGTTCAGACCCATCTGGTTACAGCTGGGGGGGGATCAGGACCCCCTGGAGCTCCTTCCTGCTTGCCTGGGAGCAGCTGTAGGAGGTGAGTCCCAGACAGCCCTTTAAGGACTCTCAGGCTCCTGGTAGCCTGAGAGCTTAATTTGGGGATGACTGGCTTTGCCAGCAGCTGTTTGCCATCATCCTCAGCCAGCCCTAGCGTGGCTGTTCCTCCTCTTGCCGTGGTGATGCCCCTGTCTCATCTGTCCCTGATGCAGTTGCCTCTCACACCCACCCGTCCTTTACATGCATTTGGTGGTGATTGATGGGAGGTGGCTTGCTGACCATGAACCTATGCACTGGCATCTCAAAGTGCTCCAGGTTGTCTGCAGCTTCCCTAGTGCCCAAATCCTATGCTTTATGCCTCAGGGTTATGCCAGTGTGTGGTGTCATGTGCCATCCTGCCTCCATCCTCATTGCTTTCTCCTGCAAAGTTGTCTCTTCCTGCCAGAGAACGGAGGCAGCTCAGGAGGGGGACCCTGCGGAGAGGGAAGTGATCTCCCTGTCCAAGCCCCCTGCTTGCCTCCAGAACATCTTCAACCCAAGTACAGGAGCAGCCACCAAAGGGGTCCCAGGTCTAAATTAAGTGTGTCTCCGGTTACATCGCAGCAGCAGGGTGGGTGATTGTGACACTTGCTCCTGTCCAAAGCTGCCTGCGGGCTTCTCGCCAGCAAACCCGCAAGCAGAGAGCTCTGCCCCTGGGGCAAGCCCACCTGCATCGGGGAGGCGGTGGCTGCAGCGAGAGTCAGTGTGATAATCCCCGCAGCAGCAGCAGCTCTGGCAGCTTAGCACGAGTGCAAAGGCACAGGCCAGGAGTGGGGGGCTGCTGGGGTAGGTCTGGAAGTGCATACCGGGGTGTTCTGGCATGTGTGTGTGCACGTGGACCTACCTGAGTGTCTGGGACTGTACAAAGGCCATAAAAGTGTAGGGTGTGGGTGTAAATGTGTGACTGTGGGGGTGTATTTGGGACCCTGTGTGTGCCCACATGCGTGTGCTGTGCCCATGGTGAGCACATGCTGCATACACCTGGGTGTACGTAGAGGGACGTGTTGTGTCCCAGTGTGAATGGCCAGTCCTGCACATGCATGGACCAGTGTCTTCACCTATGGAGCTGTGTGGGTCTGTGGGTGAGTGTTTGAGGCAGGATCTGGGGGCTGAGCCCCCTGCCATGACCCCTCCTCCCCTGCCTCCTCTGCTGCCCCCCAAGGCCCTTCCCAGCCCTGTCATGGTCTGGGGGATGCTCAGAGCCTCTGTGGCTGCCACGATATCATCTTCCAACCAAGCAAGATCCTGAGGGGCTGGGATCAGGGTGTCCAGAGAACAGGAGTAAACACTAATCAAGAGTGTGAGAATAAAGGCTCTGTGGGTGGGAGAGGAGTGCTGTCAGTAGCCCCCACCCCACAGCTGCCCCTGGCTCCCTTCCTGGCTGCTGCCCCAGAGTCAAATGTGTACGGGGTGGTTTGGGAGGGATGTACCCCCCTCACTGACTTGGGCTTCCACTAATCCACTGATTGTGTTAATAACAGAGGTAAATCCCTTGTGCTGGCAGTGGGGTCAGCAGGGCTGCAGCAGGGAGATGGGATGTAGTCCTAGGGAGATGGAATCTGGTCCCACTGGAGTGCCCACAGGGGCTTGTTACCTGCATAGGGAAGTGGGAGCAAGTTCAGTTGTGCGTGAGGGTGAACATGCATAGGGGACAGTGTGTATAGGAGATGTGTGAGTGTGCACCAAGGAGAGAGTGTGCAGTGAATGCATCAGTGTGCACAACGCGTGTGTGTGCAGGGAAAGCATGTATAGAGGATTCTGTGGGTGTGCAGGATGTGCATGGCTGTGCACGAGGGGAGTGCATAGAGCATGCACAGCCGGGGTGGGGGTGTGCACAGGGAGAGTGTGAGTGTGCACAGTGCATGAGTGCTCAAGGGAGACAGTACAGGGGGTGTGTGAGTGTGCAGAGGGTGTGTGGGTGTGCACAGGGAGAGGCTGTGGATAGAGAGGGATGTAGAGGAAAGCAAGGAGGGAGGGGGAGGCAGCAGTGTGGCAAGTGCCAGCAGGTCAGGGAGGTTAACCCGAACAAATCCCCTCATTGACTCCCTGCCTGCTCAACTGTGAACAAGTAACAAGGGGCTGAGTGTGGGGGATGTACACTTGCCAGGAGCTGAGCCTCTGTCCCTATGCCATAGCCCCCACAGAGACAGATGTAGGACAGTGGGACAGCGCCATAGACAGCCCAGCTGTCCACCCCTGGGTGAGCCATGCTGGCACCCCGTGCCTCAGTTTCCCCTCCTGCAAAGCAAGTTGAGGAGGAGGCTGGGGACTCTGTGAGCCCCCTCCCCCCCGTTCACCCCAGGGCTGGGCAGCAGTCGGGGGGCTGCTCTGCCAAGGCCAGTGCCGACAGCAAACAGCCTCCCACCTTGCGCAGAGCCGGGTTAATGTTTGCAGCAGGGAGCTCTCCCAAGAGCTGTGGTGCCTGCTGCAGCGGGGAGGGAGGTTTTAATGACCTGCCGGGGCCGCCGCATTATCAGTGCTGATTAAACCTGCTGCTCTATAAAGCGCCGTTAAATATTAAGCATGATGAAAGGTTTTGGGGAGGTGGGGGAGGTGCGGCACTGAGACAGAGCTCAGAACAGAGGTGCCCAGCGTCACTGGTGGGGTGGCCACCGAGGCTGGGGGTGTTGGGGGGAGCGAGCACCCTGGCACACACTGGGGATGTGGGGTCAGGGGAGCGGATTGCCCCCTCCCAAGAGCCAGCAATGCCTTCGAGTGCCGCTGGCGTCCGGGCAAAGCCATCCCATAACCATTAACTTATTAACGGCTAGTGGTGGAGTTGAGCGGTGGCTCACAAGGTCGGGAGGTGGTTTGTGCCTGGCAGGGAGTGAACTGCCCCCCAGTTCTGGCACTAGGGATGAGGTTGAGAGACACTCGCAAGCCCTCAGCTCCTCTGAGTGTGCCCCATGGCTGGGGGGGCACTGAGGGAGCTCTGACTGTGGACACTGTTGAGATCCCTGCACCTCAGGCTGCACAGGGCTGTGCATCAACTGGGAATAGCCAGTTCCCATGGCTGCAAGGCTGTGGGGTAAACCGAGATACTCATGAGGCACTCTCAAAGCTTTCCTGTCCCCTCTGTGCCATCAGGACACAGAGGGGAACAACCCCGTGTCTGGGTACCATCTGGCTGTGTACCATCTCCCAGGGGAAGGAACCAGGGACCCTCACCTCAGAGGTGACAGCAATGCTCTGGAGGGATGGAAGGACTCCAAAATAGCCTGTCAGTGGTTGGCCATCCGTGGCATGTGGCTGCACCCCAGGGGGCTGGGGAGTTCGTGGAGACAAGTGTTACCTGAGCTCCCTACGTGAACAGCGGCCAGATGGAAAAATTAGCAGTGCGGCTAATCAATGTGGTGCATATTAAGCGGCTCAGGGTTTGGGGAGGTGGGGAACACAAAGTGTGGGGGGAGAGCCAAGCAGCGTCCGGGATCGATATGACTGGTATTAAGTGGATTAAATCCTGGTTGCTGATCTGAGCCCTCACTGCCAGCGGGAGGTGGCAGCTGAAGGGGGGCTGCGGGGGGTCATGCTGCAATCGCTTCCCTTGGCAGGGCTGAGATGGGGTGGGTGATGGGGAGGGGGCTGGCCAGGACAGGGCAGCCTGGAGATGCCCGGGAGTGGCTTACACTTCACATCCTTCCTGTCTAGGGGATCTGCTGGGCTAAGGGGTGCCAGGAACCCCAGCTCCAGCCCTTCAAAGCCCCTCTCCAGCTCTAGGAAAGACATCTGGGTGAGTGATAGGTGCTAACGATGTTATTTAATCGTGGTGAGGAGGAGTGGGGAGTCACAAGGACTATTCAGGTCCTTTTAATAAAGCATGTTCAACCCACTGACCTTTAACCTGCCTGACAAGCCCTGTTATCCCCATCCCTTAAGGAAGGAATTAAGATGTCACCATGGCAATGGGTTGACGGGAGGGAGCGGGGTCCCTGTGCTGCACCCAGGGTGAGGTGGAGATGAGGACATCCTGCTCAGTCCGTGCACCAGCACCTGAGCAGTGGTGCCGGGGATGCCGTGGCTTTTGGAGAGGCCATGCAGCGTGTATGGGGTCCCTGAGGCTGGCAGAGCTGAGCCGCCCTGCGCTGCGCTGCGCTGCACAGCGCACCGGTGGGGTATCGATCCCTGGGCTTGACAGTTTAATACTTCTGTTTATAGAGGAATATAGTTACATCGATGGCGTTAAATGAGTTACTAATTATATCAATACAAACACGATTAAAAGGGTCCTTGCTCATAGGTCACCGCAAGCAGGAGCCGCTGCTGGAGTTGCACAACTGCCCCTGGGCAAGGGCTGCCCAGCTGCTGCTCTGGGATGTGGGGTGGGGGGGATGCTCTGGAGTGGGGGGTGCCCCTGTGGGGTGGAGAGTGTCTGGAAGGAGGGGGCTGTCTGGGGTTGTGTGTGCCCATCTGGGACTGTCTATGCCCATCTGGGGTTGTGGATGCCTGCCTAGGATTGAGCGTGCACGTATAGGGTTGTGCTTGTCCAAATGGGGTTGTGCGTGCACATTTGGGGTTGTGTGTGCCTAACTAGGGTTGTGAGTGCCTGTCTGGGGTAGCACATGCCTGTTCTGGGGTTGTGCGTGCACATCTGGGGGGTGTCTGTGCAGAGCTGTGCACGCACTCATGGCGTTGTGTGTGCTTGTGCAGAGTTGTGTGCACCCCAGGAGGCTGTGCGCATCCAAAGATGGGTCTGTGTGCCTATGTGGCGGGTTGTGTGTGCATGTACAGGGTTGTGCACACTCACATGGTGTTCCATGTGCCTGTGCACACCAATGCAGTGCTGTGCATGCTTACGCAGGGTTGTATGTGCCCATGCAAGCTTGTCTGTGACCCTGGGGGGTTATGTGTGCACGTACAAGTTGCGTGCCCATGAGGGGCTGTGCACACTCACCTGGGTTCTTGTGCACCCGTGCAAGGCTGTTAGCACTCACGTGGGGTTGTGCCAGCTCATATAGCGTTGTGTGTCACTTGTGGGGTTGTATATGCTCATGTGGTCCTTGTGCACACCCACATGCAGTGTGTGCCCTCCCACGGGGACTGTGTGACCCTGGGGGGTTGTGATCTGCCTCTTAGATGGTCAGTCGTCAAGTGAGGCAGGAGGGGAGCATGGTACCCACCCTGCACGAGGGGGAGGCGGGTGAGTGGCAGGGCCTAGAGCTTTGGGGAAGGGATGGAATTGTTTCCAATTCCAGCTCCTCAGGGCTGGGGCTGTCTGGGGGTCTCTGCTTGCTTGGAAGCTTTGGCAGCCCACCAAGCCTTTGAGCTCTGGATCCCATATCCAGCCTTGTCCGGGACTCAGCCCACCCCCCATCAGCAGGAATCCCCCAAAACCACCTCCTCTGCAGCCTGAGCATCCCCAGATCCCATGGGACCCACGATGCATCCCCAATGCACCCCAGGACCCTATCAGCTGGTCCCTTGTTATTGGCTCTGCTCCCATCTCCACTTAAGAGCTGACCTTTGGTCCCTGTTTTATATAGTGTGGTTTTGTATCTCAGTGCCCCACAGATAAAAAACTAGAGGTTAATAAAATGGTGGAACATTAGATCCTGGCACTTGTAGGTCACACCTGTTTTAGGGGCTGGAGGCTGCAGCAGCAAAGGCTGAATGGGATCCTGCCTGCCTTGGTGGAGCCCTTGCAGAGACATGGGTGCAGAAGCCCTTGAGGAGTCAGTGGATTCACCCTACTGCAGGATGAGCAGTGCTTGCAGGTTTTGGGGGGTTAGCTCATGCTTTGACAAGCCAGGAGATTGCAGGGAGATGGAATTGGAGTTGGTGTGGAGCTGTGGAGGTTGAAGCCCTACTGCAAGCAGGAATGGGCAGGGAAATGCACGCAAAGCTTCCCAGGGCAGGAATCAAAGCAGCCTCCTGGAGCTATGCTCGCAGCCTGACCTAGTTACTGTAATCAATGGCTTGCTTTGCTCCTGGGAAAGGGCAGGCATGGGGAGGGGGCGCAGAGCAGAGCAGGGAGCACTGCTGTGAAGAGGACAGGCAGGGTGCTGGCACCACAGGGCCAGGGCATCCTCAGAGCACCCTGACGTAAGGAAGGGGTGCCTAAGTGACACCCAGAGGAGCGGGGTGAGGAGGGATGGAGCACCATGGCGGTCAGTGCCAGTGCCCAGAGGTGTGGTGGGAGACTGGCAGTAGCACCCACAGACTGGGTCAAGGACAGGCAGCAGCCATCAGCTAGCTGAGGGACAGGCAGCTGGCACCCATGAACTAGCTAAGGAACTCTGTTAGATGTGTCTATGCAGTGATGGGAACCATGACGTGTCTGTACGAACATACTTGCATCCCCACATCCCCATATGTCCCCTTGTCCACCAAGTCCCTGCATGCTCACAGTCTTGTGTCCCTATACTCCTTCATCCCCATGTTTCTGCATTCATGTGTCCTCATCTCATCCCTGCATCCCCCCATCATATCCCTTCATCCCCCTATCCCTGCACTCGCCACGTCCCTGCATCCCCCCCATCCCCACACCCCCCATCTTTCCGCAGCCTGACATCCCTGCAGCACAGCTCCCTTTATCTGTCCAGTGAATGATGTGCTGTGTGGAGGGAGGGTGCTCCCTTTCTATTGGTTTTTAACGGCCTTTCCCAGCACAATTGTTTTTTAAACGACTCTATTTTGTGCCTGACTTTGTTTTCCAGCTTGCATTTCTTTGTATATGTTTTGGAAATCCATTCTGGACTGCTGAGTTTTGTTTCTTTTCAATGCCTTTAAATTCTTGCTGGGCTTGCTGGGAGGAATTGGTGTCTATAGCGCCTTCGATTGGTGCTAATTTTTCCTTCATGTGCTCTGACTTTTACTGCTGGGCCATCGATCTGGCGGGCTCCAATTTGTCATGGTCACCCAGGCGCTGTGCTGGAATCAGACAAGCCCCTGCTTTCACACGGAGACAGCGCTTCGTGTCCCTGGCGCGGGGGGCTGCGCTCACTCCCCACTGCCGTCCCTGCACTCAGCCTGAGGGGCTGCATCCCGCTGCCTGGACCTGCATCCGTCCCACACGCATCAACACCCTCGCAGCTGTGCCCGTGCACCTGTGCAAACACGCCTGGTGGTTCCCACACAGGCCGGCGCTCCCACAGCCTCGCCGGTGCCGCGCTGCTGGTGTCGTGCTCCCGCGCTCGCGTGCCGTGCACACGCGTCTGGCTGCACGCTGCGGGAAGCCCTTGTGCCTTGCGGGGACGTGTCGCTGCCATGCTCACACCCTGGTGTCCCCCCCACCAGCAGCTGAGGAAGGTGGTTTGGGGTCAGCGTGCCTGGCCGGCGGGAGATGGCTTTGAGGTCACCAAGACCAGCTAAGGGAGGAGGATTTGGCAGCAAGTTGCTCTGTGGAGGCACCTCACACTGTCCTTGGCTGTTGATAAAGCCCTGCCTCGCAGTGGCATGGCTCAGGCCGTGCTTATCAGGTCATCCATAGTGCTGTCACCACAGGCAAGCAGTCAGGCACCCGGCTCACCCTGCCCTGGGACAGGACCAGCCTCTGCACCACGCCAGTGGATGCATGTCCCTGTGCATGTCCCTGCGGGGGAAAATACTGGTCCCGTCTGGGAATGTGGGCACCGGGCAGTGCTGCTGACCCAGAGCAGGGCTGAGCATCCTGGCTCTCAGGGACCTGCACGGGAGCCTGGGATTTGCTGCCGCCTCATCTACATTGGCATCATTTTCCCAGGCTGAAGCGCCGAGGGAGGCAAGGGGCAGGGGAAACTGAGGCAGGGAGGCAGCATATCTGCAGCAAGGATGTGAAGCAGTGTTGTGTGGGAAGCCCACGGCAGCTGCCAGGATGCTCTCTGTAGCACAGGGAGAGCCTCTCGCTGCTGGCAAAGCAGGCAGGGCTGGGGAGCATGTGGGGTCCTGGCCCAGGCAGCACTGACCCTTCTCTCTCCTTCCCCCAGCTCTATGAACTGGATGAGGACCCAAAACGCAAGGAGTTCCTGGATGACCTCTTTGGTTTCATGCAGAAGAGAGGTAAATGTGGGTGTCTGAGGTGGGCACCAGCAGCAGCCCTGCTCTGGCTGCCCTGTGGGGCGGGGAGGGGGGCTCACGAGGTGGTCCAGATGCCCAATGGGGATGGCAGTTAGCGTACCCTTTGGTGACAGCCGTTAGCAACACCTGCTAAGGATGCCTGATGGCTAATGATGCCTGTTGGCAGTGCCTCAGTTTAGGGCCTTTTAGGGATGCCCGTTAGGATACGCATTAGAAGTCCCAGTGCCAAGTGAGGATGCCCCGTTACCAGAACACCTAGGGATGATCAGGATGCTGCAGGAGTGGAGCCAGCGGTCCAGGCAGCCCTGGGCACCCAGGGGTTAAGCGCTTGCCAGCCCTCCCAGCCCCATCGGAAATCTTTGCTATCGGCATGGGGGGCCAACCAGCTCCCGGGGACTCGATAAATGCTTTAACCTTCGCCCTCCCCGGCCGGGCCTGCGACAATTAAAAGTTGCCAAGCACGGGCGTGTGGCTGGCCGTATTAATTAGAGCCTTTTGCTGGTGTGTGGATTAATGAACATGCCGCTCGATAGCCAGTAAACCCCAGACAGAGGTTAATGCCGAGCTAATTAACAGGGGAAGAGTAGGGGAGTGTGCTGGAGCAGCGGGGCCGGCCGTGTGTGGGGTGAGGCTGGGCAGACAGGGGCAGCCACCCCCAAGCTGTGCCCGTGGGAGGGAGGGGGAGCGTGCACAGCCACCTGTGATGTGGCAGTGATCAGCTTTCGGGTCAGGCTGAAACCCCAGAAGCTCAGGGCTGTGGTGCAGGTGGCTGGCAGGGCTGTGGGCCTCCCGCAGGAGCCTGGCTGGCAAGGGCAGGCACGGGGAACCTGGGTATCACCCCGTGGGTGCGCCCCAGTCCCCCTGACCCTGGTGCAGGGCTGGGGGGAGTGAATGACAGCATCAGCCCTGCCTCAGACCCCCAGCATCCATCAGCTTCAAGATTCATGGGCTGTTCTGCAGCTTCATTATCTCTCTCTCCAGAGCTAATTAACTCTCTCACCGTTGGGGCCGGGGCTAATTAAGCGAGTGCCTTGTGGTGTGGGGAGGAGGGAGGGAACCCGTTGCTTCCCTGCTAATGCTGCTCTTCATCCCTGCCGTGTCCAGCTGTCCTGAGCTCCTGTCCCCTCTGCCCTGCACCTCCTTTGAGTGGGTGGCATCCCCCCAGAACATGCAGGCATGAATATGCCTGTTGGGGTAGTGGGGGATTTCAGAGCTGGGTAGCAAAGAGAAAGGAGACAGTGAGGCTTCAGGATGGGGACAGAGAGGCTGCAGGGTGGGAACAGCATCCCAGGGGTCATCAGGAGCTGGCTGAGAAGCAGGGGATGACAGCAGGGACCCCATGGCACAGAGCAGGGACATTTGGCCCCAGTGGCACGTGAGGTACTTCATCCATATGCCCCAACCTGCACAGAACCCAAAAGTGGTGACCTGGAACGTAGAGGATCTACTTCTGCATTTGCTTACCAGGGGTGCACAGCCACCCTCCCCCCCGCCCCCTCCATCTCCCCACCAGGCTGAGGGCCCTGCTGATAACACAGGGCCGTTAATCAATCAAGGAGCTAATTGCAGCACCACAATGGCTGCATCACTTCCCTGGGCTTTTGTGCTTCTCACCCTGGCTGGGGACAGGGCCATCACTCTGCAGGGTCACAGACAGATCCCTTTGTCATCAGGATGGGCACCACACAGCCCCGAGGTGAATAACAAGCCACCTTCTTCGGCTGCTGTGACTGGGAAGGGGGGTCTCAGCCCTCACAGGCCACAAACTCAGTGGCATATCGGGGTGATAGGTAGCCCTCGAATCATTCCCACTGAGGTGATGAGGCTGGTGCCAGCAGCCCCCATGCAGGGATGGTGAAGGACTGCCAGCAGATACCGAGTCAATATCTCTGCCTTTTCCCCAGGAGGATAAACTCCTCTCCCCCTTCCCAGCCAGGCGAACAACACAGACACAGGCACACAAAAAAAAGTTAAATGAACTCAGTAAAGGAATAAAAAGAGCTCATTTTTCAGGCTTATGTGAAGAAGCTGAGCCAATATCGGGGCCATAAATTAGGGACGCTGGAGGATGGCGGAGAGTGACGGCTTCGTTTGAGGGGCGAAGCGCAGCCCTGACAGCCTCCTCCAGCCAAATGGATGGCTTTCCAATACCGCCTGCGCCCTGCCGCCCCGCAGGAGGAATGAATACGGGGTGGGGTGGGATGGGATGGGATGGGATGGGATGGGATGGGATGGGATGCTTATCCCTCCTCTGCCCTGCTGCAGCCCCCAGCCACTACCTGGCCCAGGATGCCGTGGGTTGGAACAAGGCTGTGGGGCTGTTTGGCAGTGCTGGGAAAGTGGGGAGGGAAATGTAACCAGACCAAGTGTTTGTGGGGTCGATGCTGGGCTTGCAGAGCCCTGGTGATCCTGTGTCCCCTTACCCTGTGGCCTTGGTAGGGGGGTGGGCAGGGAGAATCTGGGGTCAGGGTCTCTACTGAGTGCACCAGAAGCGTATTTCAGGTCTCTGGAAATGGGGCACTGAAGGTTTTGAAGCAGTTGGGGGGCACATGAGGGGAGAATTGTGGCCTGGGGGGGTCTCCCTGGGGACTCCTGGGGAAGTCTCTCTCTATGGGGCTTGGAGGGGGATTTTTACATGAGAAAACCTCTGTATAGGGAGGTTATAGGGTGAGTCCTTCTTCAGAGAGGGTTACTTATAGGATGGGTCCCTTTCTAAAGGGACTTTAAACAGGGGTCTCTCTTTATGTGGCTCTGAAAGGGGGTTACAGGGAGAGTCCTTCTAGAATACTCTGAGATTGTGGGAAGACATGATCTAAGAGCTCTAAGAGTTGTGGAGGGATGACTCTCTCTGAAAGGCTCTGGAGGAGGCACTTTGCCCATCACACTGTGCCTCTACGTTGCAGCTGAGCACACAGAAGCCTGCCCCTGCTCATGGTCATGGTGCAGCTCTCCCAGTGCCCATGGGGTCCACCCAGGCACAGAGACACGTGTCTGTGAGGCAGCCAATACCCACGGTGTCAGTGAGGACAATGTGGGGGCCGTGTCCCCAGGGAGTGAGGGTCTCCGTGGGCTCACCCCACACCGTTTTCTCTCTCCCGTGTGCGGCTGGAAGGTACACCCGTGAACCGCATCCCCATCATGGCCAAGCAAGTGCTGGACCTGTACACGCTGTACCGACTGGTGACGGACAAGGGTGGCCTGGTCGAAGTCATCAACAAGAAGATCTGGCGGGAAATCACCAAGGGCCTCAACCTACCTACCTCCATCACCAGCGCTGCCTTCACTCTCCGCACACAGTGAGTGCCCGGCGGCGGGGTGCGAGGGGGTACCCCCTGCCTCGGATGTCCCAGAGCCCCCACGGGACTGTGGCATGAGGTGCCCCAAAGCAGGATGGAGGGGCACCGCATCCCGACCCCCGTCCCCGCTCAGCACGGGGCTGCCTGCGAGGTACGTGGTGCTGGGCCTCACCCTGGCTTTCTCAGATACATGAAGTACCTGTATCCCTACGAGTGTGAGAAGCAGGCGCTCAGCTCTCCCGGGGAGCTGCAGGCTGCTATTGACAGCAACCGTCGGGAGGGGAGGAGGCAGACCTTCGGCACCGCGCTCTTCAGCTGCTCACCGGCTGGCACCCCAGCCCTGCTGGCTTCCCCCAAAATGCCTCTGCCAGCTCTCAGCATCTCCACGCACGGCTGCGGGCAGCTCAGCCAAGCGTGTGCCGTTAAGAAAGGTGGGTGAGGACATCTTCCCCGTGGCAGGCATCTCTCCCGAGGGATGGACACTACTGCGGCAGCAGGGATGTTCCCCATCTACTCTTGCCCTTTTTGCTTGGGGAAAATAGAGGTGATTTTGTTGTTTCAGTTCCTCTCTGGGACAGAGAGGTTCATCACTTCTCCTGGCTCTGGAGGTGGACCAAGCCCCAATTGCAGGGGGTAGTGGTCTGCCCTGCCCCGTGTTGGTGGGACAGAAGTGGCAGCGGCTGGGGACGGTGGGTTGGGGTGGCCATGGGGGGAACCCGTTGAGGTCTCTCGGTCATTGCAGAGGACAGCATGCCGACAGCAGCAGTGACAGGGCGCATTGGCATCCCGGTGGGGCTGACCAGCCACCATCTCATAGTAGCCCAAGCAGCAACTGCCTCGCAGAGGGTGATGCTGGAGCAGCTGCGGGAGAAGCTGGAGATGGGGGAGCCCCCAGAGAAGAAGATGGCCCTGTCAGCAGAGGACCAGGAGCGGCTGGTGCAACACACGCTGCAGCACAACCTCCTGGCCATGGCCTCCCCGTTCCCCATGAACATCAAAATCTCCAACCGAGGTAGCGAGGTGCAACACCTCAGCTTGAGTCACCCCGTTCCCTGGCACCCCGTGAGGGAGCAGCAGCAGCAGCTGGGGAGGAGCATGGATGCCTGGAGAGGCCAGGCCGCGCTCGTCTCTCTTGGGCAGGTTCTTGTTTCTGTTTCTCTTAACGCTCATATTGGTATTTCCTTTCCCCAGATGACAGACAGGAGACCGCATTGAACCTGTCCACCAACGGCATTAGCAGTATCAACATGTCAATAGAAATAAATGGAGTTGTCTACACAGGTAAATAGAAGGGCCGCTTGGCCTGTGTAATTGCGGCCGGGAAATCCAATAACTTATAGCCACTGCCTGGCCAGCAAGTCCTTCTTTCAATCTGATGTCTTTACTATAAAATCCATCGTAATGAAGTGGCAGGGCCTGGGTAGAGGGGGCAGGGGGAGGAGGGGGGGCAGCAAGGATGGAAATTGTCCCCCGTCAGAGTCTAGCAATGAAAGGCCACAGCAGACAAATGGACTTGGGCTGAGAAGTACAAAAAGGCACCTGGGGTCATCAGAGCTGCTGCAGGCACCCTGATTTGGGGTCAGTCCAATGCTGGTGTGCCCAAAGGGCCTCTGACTGGATGCCAGGGTTGGCTGATTGCAGAGCATGGTGTGGGGTGCAGGGGAAGATGTTGGGGTGCTTTGCTGGAGTAGAGGCTTCCTCAAGGTGCTGACATGCACCTACCTGGCTAAGTTCATCCCAGGCCCCCCAGCTACCACCTTCCATGCTGAGACACCCCCAATTAAAATCTCTTCCTTTTGGACTTAAATATTTAACAAGCTGGAAAGGTCAGGGATAATCTGTACACAGTGCTACCAGCCAAATGGTCCCAGGCTGCCCTGCGTGGGTGAGCGTGGCTGGACAAGGGGGGAGGGGACACCATGGGTGATGAGGAATTGGGGGGAGGCTAAAGCCCCTAGAGTTTCTGGTCCCAGCCTGCTTGGCACAGGTGGTGGAAGCCAGGCTAGCAGGGCCTCTAACCCTAGGCTTTCCCTAACCTTGCTCTTGCTCTCCAGGCATCCTGTTTGCGCACCGACCCCCGGCCCCTCCAGCACCAAGTGGGAGCACCCAGAGCTGGCCAAACCTCGTGCCTGCCCCAAACCCACTGCTCCCAGCCCCCTCACACAGCCACACTCCCACCAGCACCTCACCATAGGGGAGATGCCCCCGTCCTGTCCCCCAAGAGCAGCCAGGCGACCTTAGGATAGGGGGAGCTGAGCTGTGGGACTCAGCTGGGCCACCAAGGTGGGATGGGAGGACCTGTCGTTGCCTCTTGCTGCAATACTGAGCTGTGTCTGTGCAAGGCTGTGAGCAACCATGTTGGCCCTTTTGTCCCTTACCCCCTACATGTGGGACCCCTTCCCTGCATGTGCCCTCTGACACACGCACCTTCCTGCCCCAGACACCCCTGGGCTGCCTGCCCCACTGCCTCAGACACCACTAGGCCCCTCATGCTGCATCCCCAACACACTGCAGCCCCTATATCCACCTCAGTTCATGCACTGCAGACCCTCTCCATACTTCGATGAGTACACTGTATCCTCCACATTGCCACACTCAATCCACACACTGTGTCTTTTGCATACTGTCTCCCCTTTACACTTTTCTATGCACACTGCATTCCTTACACATGTTCCATGCACACTGCGTCCTGTACACCCTGCATCCCCTATACAGACCTCCAGTGCACTCACTGCATCCCCTGGACACACGCTTGGTGCTCACATCACATCACATCACATCACATCACATCACATCACATCACATCACATCACATCACATCACAATCACCTGTGCATGCTGCAGTCCCTGTACACTGCAGCCCCAGTATGTTATAGTCCTTATAGACTAAAGCCCCTATATACATCACCCCTCACTTACTGCAGACCCCTGCCATGCAGCCCTAGGCTTGCTGCCCCTGTCCTGGGACATCCCTGGGGTCCTGGGTACCCCTTGGCCACCCCAAGGTGGTGACACTTCAGAGGATTCACTCGAGGGGGCAGATACTGGGGAAACTGATGGGACTTGGGTTGGGGGGGTGTGGGGGGTGTGGGGTAGATGTGAGGGGTTGTTGGGTGAGGGTGAAGTTTATTGGGGGGGCTGGGGGGGGGATTAATATCGGGGCGGGGGGGTGGAGCTTGTGCACTAGGAGGAGCTTGTTGTTGGGGGCAGGACAAGGAGGCCCAGCAGTGCCCCCCACCACCAAAGACTGCCTGGACAGTGGGGTCCCCATCCAGGGAGTAGGGAGATGGAGGGCACTCCGAACTACCTCGTTGGGGCCAGGTGAGCACCTCCTCCACACATTTGCACCCCTGGGTGCCAAAGCAGGTGAGCGTGAAGCCACACTCACCTCTACCTCAGCGCGGAGGGATTGGGGATCGGTGGTGCCGGGTTCCCCCGGCGCTCCCACCACAGCTGCACGAGCCATGTGACTCTGTGTATCTATCTATATTAAACAAACTGCTGAATTAAACCCATGTTCAGCGTGGTATGCATTGCATGACTGCCACCCACCAAGCTCCAGTGGCCAGGCTGGGCACCATATGAGGGTGCAGGATACCCGCACAGCCTGTGACCTGAGGCAGCAGCTGTAGTGCCTGAGGTTTAACAGTTAACCTCACCTTTGCCTGCAGCACAGGATTGCCTCAGTTCCTGGGCACTCTGGGGTGAAAACAGGTGCCCTACAGCCACCAGAGCCATCAAGCATGGGCTTGATCAGACTGGGCACCAGCTCCAGCTGTGCTAAACAGGCTGTGTGGCTGCTTGGCCACCACAGGTTGCCCAGTGGCAGCTCATCTGTGGGTAAGGAGCCTGTTAGGTTGCCTCTGCCTGGTAAAAAGCATGGCTGTAAGGATGCTGAGACCATGGGGCTGTGAGGATTCACCAGGCAAGATGGAAGCAATGCTGGGCCAGCCTGGCACCTAGGCAGAGGGCACAGGTGACTCAGCTGGAGCCGAGAGACACAAGCACACACATGGGTGCTCACAGACACGTATGTTGCACATACATGCACTTGGGAATGCATGGAGTCCTACAGGCAGCTAAGTGGCCGCACTCATACACACAGGTCACTTGTGCTGGCTCATACAGGCTCAGCTGCATGGATGCTCACATGCAGTCACACTGACATATGTATGTGCAAACACACATGCTCACACATGCATGCTGTGGTGGTTTAACCCCAGCCAGCACCTAAGCACTCACTCCTTTCCCTCCCACTGGGATGAGTGAGCAGAGTCAGTACAAAAAAATGTGAAACTCCTAGGCTAAGAACAGTTTCCTAGCAAAAAATGAAGTTAAATGTAAATCATATCAACAGAAATGGAAAGAAATATACCATATTTAAAAAGGAGAAATAAAAACACAAGAAAAGGAAAGAAACACCCAAAACGAAGCAATGCCCAGTACAGTTGCTCATCTCCTGCTGACCAGTGCCTGAGCAGTGACCCACTCCTCCAAAAACAACTTCCCCCCCCGTTTCTGTACTGGGCAGGACATCGTGTGGTATGGAACAGCCCTTAGTTGAGGTCAGCTGTCCTGCCCATGTTCCGTCCCAGCTTCTTGTGCACCCCCAGCCCACTCACTGTCAGGGCAGAGTGAGAAACAGAAATGGTCCTGGCACTGTACAAACACTCGTGGCAATCAAAATGTCCCTGTGTTATCAACCTTGTTCTCAGCACAAATTAAAAACATAGTCCTGTTCCGGGATCCTGGAAGCTACTAGGAAGAAAATTAACTCTATCCTGGTTGAAACCTGGACAGACGTGCACTTGCACACACATGCAGCCATCCATACATATGAAGAGGCGCAAGGTGCTCCCATGGGGACAGACCGCTGCCAGCAACAACCACGAGCATAGACCCACTCCAGCACCTTTGAAGCTAGCTCTCTGGCACCCAGGCGGACACAACCTCCTATTTCAGAGGCCAGCCCCGGAGACATCTCCTCAGTACTCCCAGGGTCATCCTCCGACGCCTCTCGGGGACAGTTTGAGCCCCGCGGGGACAGCCTCGGGACAGCCCCAGCCCGGAGCCCCGGGCCCTGCCGGGCGCTGTCCAGGGTGCTGCAGCGGCGGGCACGCGCTCAGGAGACCGCGGGGGCTGCGGACACGTGTCGCGGGTACGGGGGGACAGCGGGGGGATGTGTTAGGGATACAGGGGGACATAAATGTGGAGATATGTTGGGGATACAGGGGGCACACTGGGGAAGATATGTTGGGAGAAGCTGGAGGATACAGGGGGTACATGTTGGGGACACGTTGAGGACACGATGGGGATGCCAAGGGGGAAGTGTTGGGAACACGAGGGAACATCATGTTAGGGACATGCTGGGTTACATGGAGGGGATTCCTGGGGGGACATACTGGGGACATGGGGGTAACATATTTGGGGAGCGATATGGCATCCCCGAAGAAGACCCTAGGGCTGCCCCAGGCCGGGCCTGTGAGTGTGGGAATGTGGGGGGGATGTGCGTGTGTACAGTGGGGTTTCCTTCTGTGCTTGAGTGTCTGTGAGTGTGTCTGTGCATGCCCCGGGCTGCACAATGGTCCTGGGGTGTTTGCTCCGGGGTAGGGCTGCCAAGCTGCAAAATAGCAAAGCCCTGGCACAGAAGTCCTGTGGCCACGGCACAGCTCAGCATAGCCCAGCACATGGAGATGGAGTGGGATCGATGCAGCCTTAATTGGGGTCTCATGTCCCCTGTCACTGTCGGGCAGTGCTGGCCACAGCTCATTGAGCGCCAGGGCCCCGGGGAGCCAGGAGGGCACACGCAGCCCACATCCTCGTTACACGGCTCAGGAGGTGATGTGTGTTACCATGCTCCCTGGGGGGCTCGGGGACACAGCTGCTGTCACCTGAGTAACCAGTCCTGATCGATGCCCACTTTCCACCTTCCGCAGGGACTGTAATTGAGCGGGAGGCAGAAGACAGAGGATCTGGGGGATGATCCAGCCTAGCAGCACGAGTGCTGGATCCAGACTCAGCGCTGGGCTGGGGGCAGGCAGCCATGGCATCAGTGTGTTACCATAGGCTCTGGGGATGGGGCTCAAGGCCACCTCTCAGCCCCAGTGATTCGGGGCATATTTGGTGTGCCCTATTCCAAGGCTCACAGACTTGGTGGGAGTCCAAAGAGTGAATGTTCTTTAATTCCAAAGCCCCCCTGTGCCTGAATTCCTCACCGTGGGGAGGTCAGTGACTCTCTTGCACGTGCGTTTCTGCGCACTGCTCATCATGCTGAGCACAGACCACGGTAGAGCCCCGACATCAGGACTGTGTGCACAGCCCCCAGTTGCTTTTGCAGGCTCCAGCCTCTTCTGCTAATGAAACCATTTCTAATTGTCGCCTTTGTGGAACAAAGCACAGTTTTTCCCCTCTGAAGATCCCTCTTCTACAGCTCAGCTATCGATCCCTGAGAAAAAAAGGCAGATCACTCAGAGCCTCAGTCTGTTCCTCCTGCCTGAGTTCTCTGCAGAGCTCATCCAGGGAAATTTGGGGGGCTGCAGGGGTTTCTGGGACCCTGGGCTGCACCACAGCTCCTTTTTACGGCCTGACAGCCCTGTACCACTCCCTTTAGGAACACATCTAGAAGGAAAACCGTTTTTGAGTGGGTTTTGCTCTCAGCAATGGTGCCCAAAGCCACCTAGCTCACACAGCCAGTCAATGCTAATGAAGTACTCGCTATCAGCAGACAGTTTTGTCCTAAAACCCTGGCTTGGCACCTTGCCCGGAACTTCCTTGGTGCCTGGGACATGGCACTCAGCAACACCCAGCCCTGTGTCCAGAGCCCACAAGGGACAGAGGCTGCCCTCCATCCCGGGCCAGCTATGGCACTGGAGAGATCGCACGGGCGCAATGGGGCAGTGGCAGGCTGGGACCGGCCTGCAGGGCAAGGGGCTTTGAAGCCTCCTGAATTTCTCCCTCTGCATATGGAAAGTCTTTGGGTTTTGTGACGGGTGTTGCTGCCAGGATATCATGCCATGCCTTGGGGCGATGCCCGTCGCAGGCCGCGCTGGGGCCGGCGGCCGCGTTCATTAGCGGCTCGGTCCTTTCAGTGAGCGTCCGCCGCGGCGGTCGATAGGAGAAAGGTGAACCCGGGCAGGCTGAAGCCTGAGGGAGAGCCCGCGGCAGCCTCCTGAACTTCAAAGGCCCCGCACCCACGCGGGCCATAGATCGCCACATCAATTCCCTTTCACAGAGCCGAGCGCCCGCTGCCCGGAGGGACCGCGCCGGCACGAAGCGGCCATCGACCGCCGCGGCGGCGGGAGGCCCGCGCGCCTCCCTCTGCAGTGCAAATCGCCATCGACCGCCCGCAGCCTGCCCTCTCCGCCTCGGAGCAGAGCCTTCGCGCCCCCCGCCCGCTCCGTCCCCGCGGCAGCGGCGGCCCCGGCCCCGGCTCCGCGCCGCCATGGCAACGAGCGGGGCGCGCCGGAAGCGGCGGCGCGCTTCTTCCGGCGGGCGGAGAGATGGCGGCCGCGGCGGACCTGCAGCGGCTGCAGTGGCGGCTGGAGGAGCTGGAGCAGCGCGTCGGCGGCGGCGGCGGGGCCGGCGGACCGCGCAAGGTGCAGGGGAGGGCAGGCAGATACCACGGGACGGCTCTGGCCGCCCTAGGGCCCGGCCCCGCCTGCCGTCCCCTCGGGCCCAGGCCCGGGCCCGGGCGCGGCGGGGTCTGACGGGCCCGTCGTGTGCCTCTGTACTCCCGCAGGTAGCGGACGAGCTGGTGAAGGTGCAGGTGGTGCTGAGCAATATCGCCGGCAAGAGGGAGAGGATCAAAATCCTGTTCAAGAAAAGTGAGCGAGCGGCCTCGGGGAGGGGGTTCGGGAGGAACCCGGGCGGCTGCGGCAGCGCGAACACACCCTGCGAGGCGTTTCGGCCCTCTAAGCGGAAAGCCCATCCCCGCGGTCCCTTCGGGCTCAGGCTCTCGTTTAGCAGAGGAATAAGTAACCGAGTGTAGTCTTCTCTGCGATTTCACTCGGCTCTGGGGGTTCGGAAAGCAGGATGCTGTAGCCTGTCGTTTGCTTGATGATGCAATCCCTCTTTGTGATAATATGCAACTAACTCTTACAGCATGACATCCCTACTTTCTGATGTGTGATCTGTAAGTATGAAGGTAAGGAAAAAGCTGTTGCGACTAGAAGAATCAGATAAATATAAATAGAAGGTAAACTGAAGTGGGCTGCATTTCTTGAGGGTGGAGTAAGCACTGTTAGAAACCCTCTAACTGTCAGTATCACTCCCAAGTTTTGGCCACACCTTTCGTGGTTTATTGGGTCTCACAAACTTCAGGAGACTGAGATCTTGATAGTAAGGAGGAAACCACAAGATATCCAAGCTCTTGGGCAAACGGAAGAGCACATCCTGATTTATGTAAGCCCAGAGTAAAATACTAGATTAACCCCAGGGTTAAGAATTTTAGGAACCTTAATTCACTGTTAAATGAAAATTTTACAAGCATTAAAAGCATTAAATAAAACCCTGAAGGCTGTTTGAGCATGAGCCCCCGAAGTGACTGCCTGTACTCTTGGACTTCTCCAGCACGCCACTCTGTGTGGTGGAAGCAGTAATGGTTCCTTATGGGTGGATCTGTGCAGTTAGGGGATATCAAGAGTGGGCACAAGAGCGGTGCTTTGCCCTGCCAAGCTGTCTCATGGCCAGGTTTTGCTGTCTGGCATCACAGAAGGAGCAGGCTATGTGGGCAGGACTGATGTGCTCCATGGTTGTGATGGCCAGTCAGTGTAAAAATGTAACCTTGTGTATTTGTAGAAGACTTTAAGGATCAGATTGGAAGGCTGTTGGCTGCTTTTGTCTCGAGGGAACAAAGAAGCAGGTTTCACTGCTGTCATGGCAAGTGCCGTGGGTGTCCCTAAAGAGGTGGTTCCTTGGCTGGAAACATTTTGTCAGTTCTTGGTCACAGGGCTCCAGAATCACACGTTTACAAAAGCTACATAAGTTAACAAATCTGGAAAAAAAATAAGAATGCAATGAAATCTCTCCTGCTTTTTTTGTCTCCAAACCTATTTTTCCCTCTAGTTGAAGATGTAATAAAATACCTGGACCCTCAGTACATTGATAGGATGGCTATTCCAGATGCCATGAAGCTGCAGTTCATCTTGGCAGGTATGGCATGAAATGAGAGAAGACAGGGTTGGGCCTTCAGCACCACAAAAGTTGTCGTTTACCTGAGACGGATTGGGGTGGATTTCTTGTCTTTAGCTGTAAAGGTCTGGTGAGGCACCCTATTTAGAGCTCTCAGAGAGATGGTTTGTGGAGGGATGTCTGTCACCCTCAGTGCTCCCTTTGATTGTTCTGGTACTCATCAGTTTAACTCTGTCCTGGCTCTGGCAGGGACAAAGTCAATTTCCTCTATAGCAGCTGGTACAGGGCAGCATTTTGGATTTAGCGTGAGGAATAATGTTGGCTTAGGGTAAGTGCTACCTGGCAAAAACTAAATCAAGGACGTTTCAGTTTCCCATCCCCTGCCAGCGAGGAGTTGCATGGGAAGTTGGGACAGGACAGGACAAAGACAGCTGACCCCAGGTGGCCAAAGGGCTATTCCATGTCATACGAAGTCATGCCCAGTATAGAAACTGGGAGGAGTTGGTGGGGAGGGGTGGGTCACTGCTCAGGTATCAGCAGGTGGTGAGCAACTGCACTGGGCATCACTTGTTTTTTACTGAGGTTTTATTTCTCTTTCTATTGCTATGTTCCATCTGGGTATAGTAATTATACTGGTTATAATATTTATTATACTGATTATATTATACTCATTTCAGCGTTTAAGAGATGGGTGGATGTTGCACGTGTGGAAATGGTCTAGTGGTTGATAGGACTGGAACAAAGGCTAGACTGGATGACCTCAAAGGTCTCTTCCAGCTGAAACAATTCTGTGATCCTACATTTCACGTTAGTTACCAAACTGTTCTTATCTCTATCCATGATTTTTACTAGGTTTTCTTCCTTTTCCCCTCTGACTCTTCTCCCCATCCCACTGGGAGGAGGAGCGAGTGAGCGAGCAGCTGTGTGTTCCTTAGTTGCTGACTTGGGTTAAATTCATGTCAACCCCAAAGTAATAAAAGGTTGGAAAGAAAAACTGGAGCTTGAACAGTTTTCCTCACCCCACTTGCAATACTCTCTACCCTGTGACAGAAATGGAAGGCCTGTGGATGTATTTTACACACCTTCTAGCCTTGTCCTCCTTTGCTGCAAAGCATTTGGTTCAGCCTTGTTTTGGTATAGTCTGAGAATGAAACTCAGTGGGGATTCTCCTGCCTTAAATTGGTGGGAACCAAGATCCAGAGGGGAGCAACACAAAAGTCTAAATAAAACCAGAAACAAGTCCCTTTCTGTTTAGCTAGATCAGCTGGAAAATCATCTCACCAGTACTAATGAAAAGTCAAAGCAGCATTCTGTGTTTACTGATTTTGATTCTTGTCTCTCCCCAACCAGAGGAGCAGGTAATTCCTTCCCGAGCAGCCCTTCTGGAGCAGGTGAAGAACCTCCAGCCCATCTTGGACAGTGCCAGTATCCAAGGTACGTGTGTTCTTCTGCAAGTGTCAGCTGCCAGTGCCACTGCCCAAGCTGTAGCCTATTCAGTTGGGTTTTTGTAATCTCAAGCCTCAGACTAGAGGAGAGGACAGCTAAGCACATAACCCAGCGTGAATAAAGTAGGTACAAGTGTAGTAGTGTGTCTGTTCCTCCCTCATACTGCTCTGGCATCTCATGCAATGTCAAGCGGGTGATGGAGTAGGTCAGGAAAAAGGTTAGAGACAGTTGCTTGGCAGAGGGATGGAGAGTCCCAGGCCAGTCCTGCCTGTGAACCCTTTTACATCTGCATAGGCACACGTGGAGAGGCCTCTTGAATTGCTTTCTGTAACATTCACCCAAGTGGTTTACTCTGTAGTTCTTGACTAACCTTCACTGTGGCCTTTCTCTCACTCATGCCATTCAGAAGCAGTTAGCAGATAAACTTGATATTCAATGTACGAGGCAGCTAGAGCATTTCTGTATCATAGAAAAGGTGCATTTGTGATGTCTGGCACTTGCATGCAGCGAGTGGAGTTCTGCTGTGATGTGCTTGTGTAGCAAGAGTGGTCTTTATTGTGGGAACTGATCCTATGTGCTGTAAAACAACCAAAATCAATTTCTCTTCCGCTTTCAGTGGTTCCTGACCATGCAGCCAAACTGCAGCGCCTCTCTCAAATCCACATCCAGCAGCAGGTAGTGTAAATATTCTTGACACTCTTGACTAGCAGGGAGAAGGACCCATTTGTCAGTGGCTGTATTTGCAATTGTGTGAACTGCCCATTTATAGCAGGTTTTTCCAATCCCAGGATATTCATACTGCAGTCTTAAAGAAGTTTAACCACTTGGGGGGAGTGGGGGGCAAACAACCAGGATTTCTGACAGTTGAGTGAGTTGGAAAAGCCGTTTGTTTACCATAACCCTATTCAAAACAGAAGCTCAAGTGGTGGTGGGTTTAACCAGCTGGCATTCTCCCTGTCACTGGGACACTGAGGTAAAGAGTGCTCTGCCAGTGTCCCAGCCTTGGGAAGGCTGTTGATTCTGTCACATTGTCAGTTCCCCGTCAGAGTGCTCCTGGAGCCGCCAGTGAGTAGCCTGGACAGTGCCTAATGCTCCCTTCCAGCATTTTGCTGTAAGTTTCCGTTCTTGGGCAAGCGAAGCATGGGTGCTGTGGAGAAGCAGACAGCAGTGCTAGCCCTGGGGGCTGCAGTGCTTCATCAGCTTGGGTATTTGTAACCTTTCTCATGATGTTGAAACCTGTCCAGCTGCTCTGAGTGACAACAGCCAGAGTCTGACCCTTAATCTCAGTACTGGCCTTGGATGAGTTTCCTCCCTAGGTATGCTGTCAGGGACTGGGAGGACAGGTGTCCTTCAGCTTGTTTATTGCTTACTCTCTGCGACTCCCCTTTGTAGGAACAGCGCAAAGATCTTACTGACAGTGTCAAGACACTCCTTGAAGACTACAATAAAACAGTATCCTTTTAGCCATGGGCCTGGCGCAGCTGAACCCTGCCTTCTGGGCTGCCTCCCCTAGCAGATACCGTTGCATCCCCAGCCCTGGGTTTTAATGGCCTGTGCCTTTTCTGATGTGACAAGTGCTGTGTCTCTGTCATATTCCCTTCAGGCACAGCCAAGGACCTGCTTGTCCCTGAGACAGGAAGGGCAGGGTGCCACCTGTGAGCCAGAGCCCCTGTGCTGGATCTCCTGGCAGTGTGGCTGAGCAGCAAGGAGCACTGCAGCCTGCATGCTGGTGTGGAGCTTGCGCTGGTCAGTGGGATGTTAGCGTCTCTGCCAGGTGACGGCTACTCCCTGTGACCTGCCCTAGCCAAACAGTGGCTAATTCTGGCTGTGTAGGATCCCAGTGTTGAGGCTTGTCCTAAACCCACAGAGGGTTGGGAAGCTCTGCTCTTCTCTGTAGGAAGCCCCTAAAACTGCAGTGCTAGGCAGTGTTCAGAAGTGCCGCCTGGACTCCCATCTGTGCCTTATGCTCGGTGCCTGGATAGTTCGAGTCTGTGTAGGCTTTGAACACTCTAGTGCCTTGGGCCTCTTCCTCCCCCAAGGAATTGGGATTGTAATGGTGCTCTTGGGCTGTCTGGATGCTCTGACCTCAGTTTCTTGCCTGCAGTTTCCACATGCCTTTCCTTAAGAGTCATATCCAGACCCTGCTTCTCTCTAAGCAGTTTGTCCAGTGGAATGAAATATTGACACGTCTGGAAGCAGCCAAGGAAGCAAAACCTGTGTTGGAGTGATGGCAGAGCTGGGAGTGTGGGGAACCCCGGGGATCCTGCTGGCCTTGGGCTGCTCTGGAGGGGCTGCAGCACAGCTTGCACCCTGCTGCCTCACTATCTCCCCACTTGTGAGCATGCTGCCAGTGAGATCACAGGCACCCTGGCTCTGTGGCTGCATTGCATCAGCCCCGAATCTAAGCCACACTACTCCTTAATATGCCACTGTTTGCAGTCTTGCACTTCCCTGAAATACATTTTGGTTTGTAACGTATTTAAAAGTCCCTTTCTGCTCTTACTGTGGACTGCAGTAAAGCCCTGAAATGCTAACTGAGTTGTTTCTTCCTGGGTGCAAGAACTCCTTGTACAGGCTCTCCCTCATGTGGTTTTTCCCCAGGCAGTGATCTGTGGAGGCCTCCTGGCAGGCTGCAGGAACCTGCTGGAGGTTTTGTTCAGCCTTGGGTCAGGGACAGGTAAATCCCATCTGGTCCCACAGCCATTCCTGGGCTATGGCACACATTCTTCTGCCTGCTCTTTGCTGAGAGGAGGCAGTGGCTCTTGCCTTTGTCCTGCCTCCACTCACCCAAGCAGCTCCTATGAAGCCACAGCCCATGGCTAACTCTTTCCTCTTCAGAGTGGGCCATGAGCTATGCCTTGCCTGGCTTGGGCATAGCCTGGAGTTTCTGCTGGCACAAAAGTCTTCCTGGGTTTGAGGTCATGCTTTTTGGAAGGGTCCCAAACCTTCCTTCTTGGTGAGACGTGGGCCACCTCCAGCACAAAATGAGCAGAATCTCAGCAGGGAAATCTGGAGCCTGGTAATCCCTACACTCTCACCTGGTCAGTAAGCAGTGGGCTTGGCACACGGCAGAAGTGCCAGACTGGAGGACTCCATGTCCTTCTGGGTGTCTGGGGAACCCTCCTGGGCTTGGGCATGGATTTTATATTCCTCCTGGTCAGATAGGAGGTTGTACCCTGAGGCTGCTTCAGGGTCACATTTTTCACAGACCTTGCAGCAGTGATGTGCTGGGAGTGGATCATAGAACCACAGAATCATTTAGGTTGTGAAAGACCTTTGAGATTATTGAGTCCAACTGTTAACCCCCCACTGCCACATCTTACCACTAAGCCATGTCCCTCAGGGCCACATGTACATTTTTTTTTAATACCTCCAGGATGGTGACCCCACCACTTACTTCCCTGGGCAGCCTGTACCAAGGCTTGGCAACTCTTGCAGGGAAGAAATGTTTCTAATCTCTAATCTAAACTTCCCCTGGTGCAACCTGGGGCCATTTCCCCTTGTCGTGTTAGTTGGGAGATAGATGCCCACTTCACTACAAGCTCCTTTCAGGTAGTTGCAGTGAGTGCTCCTGTCTCCCCTCAGCCTTCTCCAGACTAAACACCCCTGTTCCGTCAGCTGCTCCTCATCAGACTAGTGCTCCAGACCCTTCACCAGTCCTGATGCCTGTCTCTGGACACGCTCCAGCTCCTCAGTGTCCCTCTGGGAGTGAAGGGCCCAACACGGAACACAGCATTTGAGGTGCAGCCTCCCCAGCGCTGAGTACAGGGGGACAATCCCTGCCCTGGGCCTGCTGGCCACACTATTTCTGATACAAGCCAGGATGCCATTGGCCTTGGCCACCTGGGCACACTGCTGGCTCATGTTCAGATGCTGTTAATCAACACCATCAGGTCCTTTGCCTCTGTGCAGCTTTCCAGCCACTCTGCCTCAAGCCCATAGCATTGCCTGGGGTGTGACCAAAGTGCAGGACCCAACACAGCCTAGTTGAACCTCATACCTTAGTATCATCATTCCAGCCTGTCCAGATCCCTCTGTAGAGTCTATCTCTCCTCCAGCAGATCAACACTCCCCCCAACCTGGTGTCATCATCAAACTTACTCAGGATGCACTTGAACCCCTCATCCAGATCATTGATAGAGATGTTAAACACAACAGGCCCCAGCACCGATCCCTAGGGAACATCACTGGTTACTGTCTGCAGATTGGATTTAGCTTTGGGCTCATCCAGCCGGCCAGTTTTTTACCCAATGAAGCATATGTTCATCCGTGCCATAAGCAGCCAGTTTCTCCAGGAGAGTTCTGAGGGAAGCAGTGTCAAAGGCTTTACTAAAGTTAAGGTAAGCAACATCCACAGTCTTCCCCTCATCTACTAAGCGGATCACCTTGTCATAGGAGATCAGATTATTCAGGCAGGATCATGCTGACTGGGCCTTGTCACCTGGTGCTCCCATACATGCCACGTGATGGCACTCAGGATGATCTGCTCCATAACCTTCCTCAGCCCTGAGATCTGGCTGACAGGCTTGTAGTTTCCCAGATCCTCCTGTCCCTTCTTGTAGATGGCTGTCACATTTGCTACTTCTCAGTCAATTGGGATCTCCTCAGTGAGACAGCACTGCTGATAAATGATGGAAAGTGGCTTGGTGAGCACTTCTGCCAGCTCCCTCAGTACCCTCGGGTGAATCTCATCAGCCCCACAGATGTGCATGTCTAAGACACGTATCCAGTCACTAAGCATTGTTCCTAGGGGCTTCATTCTGCTTCCCCTCCATGTCTTTCAGCTCAAGGGACTGAGTACCCAGAAAACAGCTAGTCTTACTATTAAAGACCAGGGTGAAAAAGGCATTAAACACCTCAGCCCTTTCCTGACCCCTTGGCATTGTGGCCTCCCAGTTCCACCAGGAACAGCCATTCTTCTCACCCCTTGTTACTGTGTCTTCCCCATCCCTTCAGCCCTTAGGATTGTGTCTAGACTCCATTCTCCTCACTGTGTGCTGCTCCCCTCAGGGACAGCCCCTTTCCCCACCGCTGGTCACCACATCCCCCCCTCTCCTCCGGGACAGCCCTTCTCCTCGTCCCTGGTCACTATGCCCCCTTCCCCTCTGGGACGACCCCTCTGCTCACCGCTGGTCACCACATCCCCCGTCCACTCACGAACAGCCCTGTCCCCACCGCCAGTCCCCTCAGGAACAGCCCCTGTCCCCACCGCCGCTCCCCTCAGGAACAGCCCCTGTCCCCACCGCCGCTCCCCCTCCCCTCCCCTCCCCTCCCCTCCCCTCCCCTCCCCTCCCCTCCCCTCCCCTCCTCTCCTCTCCTCTCCTCCCCTCCCCTCTCCCGCCCCGCCCCGCCCCGTCCCGCATTTCCCCGCGCCCCGCCCCGTCCCGTCCCGCCCCGCCCCGCCCCGCCCCGCCCCGCCCCGTCCCGTCCCGCCCCGTCCCGTCCCGCCCCGCCCCGTCCCGCCCCGCCCCGCCCCGCCCCGCCCCGCCCCGCCCCGTCCCGTCCCGTCCCGTCCCGTCCCGTCCCGCCATTCCCCGCGCCGCACCCCCGCCCCCCCGCGCCTGCGCGCGCCGGGCGGCGGCCGCCATCTTGCACCGAGGAGCTGTGCGGGCGGGCGCAGGTGAGAGGCTTTGCCGCACACCCTCCGCTCCCCACCCCGCGCTCAAGCGGGGCCGGGCCTCCCCACAGGCACGTGTAGTGCGGCCCTGGAGAGGCACCCGGGCTCCCCCGCAGACTCCTGCCTCGGCAGCCCGGGCTGCCTCGGGCGCCTGTGGCGGCACCTGGCCTCCGCACTGGCCGTTACAGTGGGGCCTGTTCGGCCCCCACGGCAGCGGCCTGGGCTCCCCGTAGGCCCCGGTGGAGGCCCTTTGGCTCTCGTACCGCCGCGTTGTGCGGTGCTCGGCCTTTCCCCGTGCACGTTCCCCGTGGCAGCGGCTCGGCCTTTCCCAGGGCCCTGCGGCACCGGCGCCTCACTTGCCCTCACGCCCCGGTCCCAGCAGTTTTGCCGAGCCTCGCACCTGCCCCGGTGGCGGTGGCCCGGCCTTCCCTGCCCGTACAGCAGGGAGAGAGCTCGGTCTTCCCAGCCATCCTCTGCCAGTCCGCATGGCGTGCCCCGGCAGAGCGGCGTGCGTGCCCAGCCCCAGCACGCGTGCGGCCTGCTGCCGGCCGAGGGCCTTGTGCAGACAGAGGGGTGCAGAGAGTGGGTAGCGACCTGCCCTGGCTCCATAGGGGATGGGGTACAACGTGCTGGCTGCGGGTGAAAGGGTTCAGAAGCCTACAGGTAGCAAAGCCTTAGCACGGCACGCTTGGGCACTTTGCTGTTTCAGCGGCGAGAAGCAAGGTGCCCTACACAGATTAAGCTGGCTTTGGTTAGGATGGCAGTAGAGGGGCCTTGCCTTGGCAGAGACTGGAGCCATGAGTCTTTCACTCTCCTTCAGAGAACTCTTGTTTTAATTCATCATGTGCTTTTCTGCAGTCCTGCTTCTTTCTGACCACGTGTCTCCTGCCTGCAACTCCTTGGCATGCTTTCCCCCCTATTGACTTGCACTGTTGATTTGTCAAGTACCTGATCCCCGGCCTTTAACCTAGGGTGGCCAGTTGTGGCACTCAGAGCCCCACGACTCTGTTCCGTAACTTAACCAGGCTGCTGCAGGTGAGCGGTGCCTGGGGTCATAGTCTGTGCCTTCTGGTGTGGCCCATGGGGTGTAGCTGTGGTCAGTAGCCCACTGGCTTCTGTTCCATATACCTCATCTTACCTGTTTATTCTCTGTTGTGCCCTGGCATGTTGCGTGCATTTTTCACTCCACCCAGCCACAGCACCAGCCCTGTTCCTCTCAGTGCCTGCCTGTGTGTCAGGGCTCAGGCTGCTCTGGGGCCGTGTTTGTGCTGTAGGGAGGTGCTGAGGAAGACTGGGTACCAATAACTCCTCAGCACAAGTAAGCATTTTTGCTCCTCTGTTGGAATGCGCCTTTTGAGGATCCCCAGCTCTTGATGGCTCAGGGTGCCCTTTAGAGGAGAGGTTGTAACTAACTGTGGTGAGAGGTTCTTCTTTGCACAGCAGTTGCAGTGAGAATTTATGTTAACGGATCCATTTTCCTTTTCAGCACTGCAGAATGGAGAACTACAAGAAGACCAAAATTGTGGAGAAGCCTTGTCCCCTTCCTTTCACCAACCTGCCCCCTGATATTATCGAAATGAAGGTGAAGGATGGGAGCAAAATCAGAAACCTGATGGGCTATGCCATCAGCAAGATGGAGCTGGACTCGGTGAGGCAGATCCTTTTCACTGGCTCGGGCAAGGCTGTCAGCAAGACCATTACCTGTGTGGAGATCATGAAGCGAAGGCTGAAAGAGCTGCACCAGATCACCAAAGTGCTCTTCAAGCAGATTGAAGAGATCTGGGAACCCATTGTGCCTGAGGCCGGCCTCGATGCCTTGACAGTGAAGAGAAACATTCCTGCCATATGTGTCCTGCTCAGCAAAGACGCCCTGGACCCTCAGGAGCCGGGGTACCAGGCTCCCGGCTCTTTCGATGCCTTCTGGATCGAGACACTGAAAGCAGAGTCGCAGGGCCAGGTGAAGAGGAAGCAGGGTGGCGGCAGGGGGGGCGGCAGCATGGGAAAGCACCCTCGGCCTGCGGGAGGAGCGCCTGCAGAGCCCTGCGTCAAGTCCTGAGGCACCAGCACCACGGCCGGGCGTCGCCTGGGGGAGTCACAGGCACCAGCCAGCTGCTGGAGCTGCGAGGCTGCTGCTGGACACGGGGGGCTTGCAGAGTTGTTAGGGGAGGGCAGGAGGAATTAACTTTCAGCATAGATGTGATTTGTAGCTGTCTGAAACTGTGTTTTGACAAGTGTCCTTGTCAAAGGCTGCCAGGCTGAACTCCTCTGCATGTGGGGCAGGGGAGGCAGGAGCCGGCTTCGCTTGTGCGAGGGCTGTGGGCACCTCAGGGAGTGTGGGGCTGCAGCTCCCTGGCACTGCACACCAGGCACCTGCTGGTGTGGCTGGCAGAGGTGGCCATTGCTGTGCTACAGAGGGGAGCTGGGACCTGACATGGGTTCCCCTGGCCACTGACTGCTGGAGCTGCCGTGAGCAGCCAGCGGGGCGCAGGGCTGGGTCAGCCTCTTCTGTGTCGCAAAGTGTCTGCTGCTGAGCCACGTCGGGTGGTTTGAATGGAGGGCTGCAGAGATACGACTCTGCCTGTGGTTGTGTGCACCTAGTGCCCTCTCGGTCAGTCCTTCACCTCAGTGGAGCTGATGGTTGCACGTCTCTCTGCCAAAATGAGTCAACTCACATTGTCACCAGCCTGAAATCCCATAGCTGTGCAAGCACCTTGGCGTGCTGATGGTAATGGAAAGCTCCAGAGGACCCTGTTGTGTCCCCTTTCCGCTCCCTTGTAATGCACAGAGCTGGGTTTAAAATAAAGGTTCCTCTTCAAGTAAGGTGAAATTTGTCATGTCTTCCTCATCCCACTGGAGGTCACCCTGTAAGCGCTGCTGGTGGGACTGCAGCTGACGCTGGAAGCTCTGCTCCTTCAGCTCTTGGCGAGGACGTGGGGACCTGCTGCTACAATCGGGACCTTGAGGTTTTCTTCCTGCTTTTGCTGTTCACCTTTATTACCCAAGAAAGGTCAGGGTTTGGACTTTTTGCTCTTTTTTTGTCCATTTTTTAAACCAAGTAGAACTGCAGTTTCCAAAAGTCTCACGACAGACTGCTGAGCGAGGCAGAGGACAGAATGTGTTCTTATTTTCCTTTCCTGCACAGCCCCGGCAAGGTGACGCTGGGCAGGAGGAAGGGGCTGTCCTGGGCCCTGCTCACGCTGTGCCCGAGTGCTGCCTGTCGTACCCCTGCTCGTCTCAGGTCACTGCCTGTGTTGGCAGGTTATAGCTGGACCTGTCACTCTGCTTTGTCAGCAGGACAGAGTTCAAGTGTGTAAAGAAGGGATTTAAACTAAATGAGGGGAGCAGGGGTGAGGTGCTGCGTTACCTGTGCGGCCCAATGCACTCACGCCTTGTCCTCTTCCCCTTCTGATAGTCCTGTTGTGCCACTGTCCCCACAGCTAAGGAGGCTATTGGGGAAATGCCTGACCTGCTGTGCCCACGCTGGCAGATCCTGGGGATGGGACAGGGGAAGCTGGTTTACTTCAGTTCCCAGCAGCTGCTCACTTGCATCTAAGGAGGAGACTACTTTTCTCAACTAATTAGCAGACCTAGCAATAAGCACGGAGGAAAGGTGATTGAGTGTACAGGCTGGGGGTTGAACTGCTGGAGAGCAGCTCTGCAGAGAGAGACCTGGGAGTCCTGATTGATAAGCTAAATATGAGCCAGCAATGTGCCCTTGTGGCCAAGAAGGCCAATGGCAGCCTGGGATGCATCAAGAGTGTGGGCAGCAGGTCAAGGGAGGTTCTTCTCCCCCTCTCCTCTGCCCTGGTGAGGCCTCATCTGGAGTCCTGTGTCCAGTTCTGGGCTCCTCAGCTCAAGAGGGACAGGGAAGTGCAATTCTGAAGAGAGTCCAGTGCAGGGCCACCAAGATGATCAGGGGACTGGAATATCTTTCATATGAGGAAAGGCTGCGGGAACTGGGGCTGTTTAGTTTGGAGCAGAGGAGACAGAGAGGAGATCTTATTAACATTTACAAATATCTAAAGGGTGGGTGTCAGGAGGTTGGGACATCCCTTTTTTCTATAGTAGATAGTATCAGGACAAGGGGTAATGGGATGAAGCTGGAACACAAAAAGTTCCATTTAAACATAAAAAAACCCTATTTCACTGCGAGGCTGACAGAGCAGTGGCACAGGTTGCCCAGAGGGGTTGTGAGGTCTCCTTCCTTGGAGGTCTTCAAGACCCACCTGGACATGTTCCTATGTGACTTGATCTAGGTGACCCTGCTTCTGCAGGGAGTTGGACTAGATGATCTCTAAAGGTCCCTTTCCAACCCCTACCATTCTGTGATTATGTGATTCTATGAGTGATCAAACAGCTTCTGACATTGCAACAAGGATGCCTTTGTGTTTGTTTACTGTTAAAAACACCCTCTTAGCAGAGAGCCAGATCTTCCAACAGCCTGTTTACCCTCCCTCGCAGCACTGGCTTGTTCAGCACCTCAACAAAGCTGCACAGTTACTTTCATTTCATCATTTCGGAGTCACTCTCTGCTGACAGCGGCAGCTCTCCCTTCAGCTTTCCTGCCCTCAGGCCATTGCCCCCTCCAGCCCCAGAGCAGCTGTCGGTCCGGCCCAAAAAAGACCCCACCTCTTGAAGATCTCCTCGTTTATCAGCCTCTGTGCCCTGGTGTCACACTGTGTGGGGCTGCCTGGCTGGATGGGATCCCCGCACCCTGAGAGTTTGCAGCAGATTCCCCCTGCTGGTGTCACTGCCATGTCTGCTACCAGCTCTGGCTTTTCAGGGCAGATGCAGATGCTGGCACCTGATCCCCGGGGCCCTCCAGGAACCTCCCCAGCAGTGGGGAGAGTCCCCTGTGTGCCCTGCCAGCCACCTCCCCTGGTTGTCCTCCACCAGGTGTATCCCCATGTCAGAGTGGTTCCTCACCAGAGCATCGCCATCTGGGGTCCCTTTATTGTGGCAGGCAGTTGTGGCTCAGCAGGGCATGCCAGGCCAGCTTCCGGAGATGGGCTGCCCCGTGCCTCAGTTTACCCACTGCACAGCACAGGGAGAAGGTGGCTGTCTCCCTGAGGCTGCCACTGCCCGGGGGTACCAAAAGTCTGTAAATTAAGAGTTCCCTTGGCTCCACGGCCTGTAGTGGTTCCTGTGCCGGTACATGGGGGCTCCAGCCACGCCATGGTCACTCCATCCTCAGCATCCTCGAGCCTTGGGGTGCACCATGTGTGTGTGCACGCGTGGGCAGGCAGCAGCAGGTGGGTAGGGGTAGGACAAGGCAGCAGGATGGAGACAGCAGTCGCAGGGCTTGGCCGGCGGGGGCAGTGAGTGGCACATGGGCCAAGTGGGGAGAGCAAGGCTGGACCAGCGGGCAGGGACAGAGTGCGAGCAGTGTGGGCAGGGACGGGAAGGGACAGACTGTGTGGGCAAGGACACTGTGCGGGCAGTGCGGGGCAGGGATGGGCAGAGTGCAGGCAGAGACTATAAACAATGTGGCAGAGACAGACAGGATGCCAGTAGGGTGCAGGCAGTGCAGGGACAGGGTGTGGGCAGCGCTGGAGCAGGGTTCTGGCGGCGTTGTTGGGACACGGTGCGGGCCGGGCGCGGGCAGCGCTGGGACACGGTGCGGGCAGCGCTGGGACACGGTGCGGGCAGGGTGCGGGCAGCGCTGGGACACACACGGCGCGGGCAGCGCTGGGACACACACGGCGCGGGCAGCGCTGGGACACGGTGCGGGCAGCGCTGGGACACGGTGCGGGCAGGGTGCGGGCAGCGCTGGGACACACACGGCGCGGGCAGCGCTGGGACACACACGGCGCGGGCAGCGCTGGGACACGGTGCGGGCAGGGTGCGGGCAGCGCTGGGACACACACGGCGCGGGCAGCGCTGGGACACACACGGCGCGGGCAGCGCTGGGACACGGTGCGGGCAGGGTGCGGGCAGCGCTGGGACACACACGGTGCGGGCAGCGCTGGGACACACACGGCGCGGGCAGCGCTGGGACACGGTGCGGGCAGGGTGCGGGCAGCGCTGGGACACACACGGTGCGGGCAGCGCTGGGACACACACGGCGCGGGCAGCGCTGGGACACGGTGCGGGCAGGGTGCGGGCAGCGCTGGGACACACACGGTGCGGGCAGCGCTGGGACAGAGCACACGCCGGCAGAGCGCGCGCTGCCCGGCTGCGCTCGCCCACACTCACGTGGGCGCCGGCTGAGGGGGCGGGCCCCGGGCCCGGCGTTCGGCCAATGGCGCAGACGGGCGAGGGGCGGCTGCCAATGGCCGGGGCGGGCCGCGGCGAGGCCCCGCCCCTCGCCGGCGCGGCGGGCGGGCGCGGGCAGCGCGCGGGGCTGCGGCACCCACCGGTCGGCCCGCGGCGGGACCGCGCCCGGGGACCGGCCCGGCTCCGCGCGCCCGCGCCGCCGCCACCGGCACCGCGCCGGGACCCCGCGCCGCGACCCCGCTCCGCGCCGGCCCCCGGTCCCCGGCCCGGCCGCTCTCGGGGCGGAGCGCAGGCAGGTGGGTAACTCCGGGGCCCCCGCGACGGGAGGGCGGGTTCGACGGGACCTGTTGCTGCCCGGTCTCCCGGAGGCTCCGCGGCTCGCGTTCCTCGGCGGGGACGAGGGGGGCAATGAGAGGCACCGAGGACTCCCGACATCGGTAAAAAGTACGAGGTGGGGATGCCTCGGCGCCCCGCCTGCTCTCCGCTCCGCGGCCGGCCCCGTTGTGGGCTGCGGGACGTCACGCCGGAGGGCAGGCGGCAGGAGAAACAGACGCAGCGTGGGGAAGGGGCAAGAGCGGGGCCAAGGTCGCCCGGAGCCACTCGGCGGTGCCCCGGGGAGGGGACGTTTGGGCCGGGATGCGTCGGTGGGTCACCTCCGTGGAGTGTCTGAGGGGACACCTCCAGCTCAGTGGCCTTTGCAGGGGCCGGGGAGACAGACGAAGTGTGGGGTGCTGGAATGAACCCCTAAACGGCAGCTGACCTGAGAGCTGCTCAGCCTCCAAACCTCAGCAAGTCCCTGGGGTCACTGCCTGCTGGCACCCCCACAGCCCTCCCTGAGGGTCTCGAGCAGCTTGTTCCTTCGTGACAGTGGTGACCGTGACTTTGTCCCTTCCAGGTGCAGGGAGGAGGAGAGCGGTCCCCATGTCCCCACTGCCCCGCTGGAGGAGGGGAGGCTGAGAAAACGCTCTGACAGATCCTTCTGAGCGTCGTGGTGAAGCTCAGGACACAGCTGCACTGTGACCAGGCGACACCGACGCTGTCCTGCTGCCTGCTGGGCCACATCCCTGCCCCATTGCCAGCACTGCCGCCGTCCCCTTTGTCCCCTGCCAATGCCAGCGGGTAGAGGCTCTGTGCTCCATCTCTGCACTGCTGTCCCAGGCGTGGGGCTGAGCTGCAGGCCCCGCTTTTTCCCTCCTGACCGCGGCCATGGGGGCTGCTCTCTCCACCGGCGCAATCGTGGCAATTTCTTTTAACTGTGTCATCGCGTTGCTCATCCTCATCCTCTTCTTCATCCTCTGCAAGGCCTGCAGGACCCCCTCGTGTCCCGAGAAGAGCCCAGCTACTGAAGTGGATGAAGTAAAGAATGAAGAGAAGTACCTGCTGCAGCCCTGAGCTGCCTGGGGACTTGGGTACCTGTCTGTGCCGAAGGAGTTGCTCCAGCCTGAATGCCTGTGCCAGGACTGAGGTGCTGGACTGGGCATGATGGGAGCCGAGATGATGCCGAGCTGCTTGCAGGGCATGTGATGCCAGGCACAGCCCTTTACCTGTGTGGTTTTGGTGTGTGAAGTCCCTACGGATGCCCACAGTGACCACAGGGAAGGAGCAACAGCGACTGGGGATATGCTATGGGGATAATCCTTCCTGTCCCAGCAGCCAGCGAGCGTGGCAGGAGCCCTGCCCACAAGCACACTCCATGTTTGGGGATAGCCTGTGGGCTCCTCCTGGCGTTCATGGCCTGGGACAGTGGTCACTGTGACACAGACCTGAGCAGGGCTGGTTAGGGGTTCAGGGAGGGGAGGCAGCAGGGCTGGCATGGGTGCCTGTCTCTGGGCAGGCTGGCCACCCCATGGGGGGACGTGCCTGGGGGATCCCAGCAGCCCTGGCCCCACTGGCAGAGCAAGGTGTTACTGGTCTGAGTGTGTTACAGGGTGGCCCTGGGGTGCTGTGTGCCCCATGCCTCAGGAGGGCACTTGGCACCCACCTGCCCAGCAGCCAGTTTCATGAGCCACGAGAGAGTTTGCATGGTCTATCTGTTCATCCCTGGCCTGTCAGTCAGTCCCTTCTGGCATTAGCACCAACCCTGCAAGGGAAGTGGCCCTCCTCCTCACTGACCCTGCTTGCCCTCCTGTCTGCTCCCAGCTGAGGCTGACAGACGTGTCCTTATTGGCATCCCCATTGCCACTGACAGCAGCCTGGGATGAGTTTTTGCTGGGGAGCTGGGAGACATGGGGAGATGAGGCTGCCCAGACAAACAGCATTGAAGGGTCTTCTAGCCTCAACACTCCTCGGGGACCACAGTGGCTCTGTGGGGAGTGAAGGTGGTATGGCTTGTCCTCAGCCCTGGCAGCTGCATGTCTCTGCCCTGCCTGCAGGTGCAGTGAGTTTTGGAGGGCTTTGCCCTGCCTGTCCTAGAGCAGAGCCATTGCCAAGGTCCCTGCTGGCACAGCTGCTGCAATAAGGGGACAGAGGGGTGGGCTGTGCTGGGAGGCACACAGGCCAGGGTCCCTGCGCCCGTGGTTCCTCCCCACGTCAGGTGTAGCTTACACATCCCTCTGCAGCGTTGTTTTTACTAGACTAATAAACCGATCGTAGGACCCGGGCGGCGTCTCTGAGCTCTGCCCAGCGCCTGAGAACCCTGGGGGAGGCGGCATGTGCTGCTGGCCCCGCAGGGCTGGGGAGCAGCCGCCCCACGGCTGCTGGCCCGTGTCCCTGCAGCACGGCGGGTGGCTTGGTGGGCGATGGTGACAAGGGCTCATGGCTGCACCCATCTGTGGCTTTTAAATGCTGGGTGAGTAATGTGGCTGGCTATTTCATGCCTGCAGAGTGTCTGCCTGGGCTGGCAGCACGTACTGGTGGCAAGCAGCACCTCCCAAGCCCGGTGCTACAGGCACCGGAGAGTTTCCTGTCCGTGGCCTTATGTGACAAGGGTGCTTGCAGGGGACGCAGGCCAGCTTGAGCGGATGGAGATGACTTGCCACCACCTCACCTGGTGGAACGAGTGCCTCTGGTCCCCGGTCTCACAGCTGTGTGAAAGGCTCCAGTGGTGACAGCCCGTCCTCGCTCATCAGCATGCAGTGAGGCCAGCACGGCTCCTGCTGCCACTGCAGCCACGTTGCAGCTAATCCCTCTGCTGCAAAGCGCTGGAGCGGTGGGAAGGCTCTGCAAAGCCCAGGGTCCAGCCGCTCCCGCAGCTGAGGCCAGGCAGAGGTGGCCAAGCCCCTGGGGAGAGGGGAGCACAGCAGCCCAATGCCGGTGGCTATCAGCTGCAGTGCTATGCTGGCTGGAGTAATTGCACATCCCTCTCTGACAGCCATGGGGGACCAGGCCAGTTCACCAGCCATCCTCTGACTCGAGCTGCTGCCCTGAAACCCAGGAGCTGTGTGCGGTTGACCCTGCAAATGCAGCTCAGTGCTCAGTCTCTTGGCCACCATTTGCAGCAGGGCAGACTGCCATCAAGCTGCAGCCCTGAGGTTTCCCTCAGGCTGTCGGGACCCGCCCTCCCTTGCCCTCCATGGGGCTCTCAGCCTCTGCAAGCCCAGCCAGGGGTGGGGGTGGGCTGTGAGGGCTGTGTGGCTCTGCAGGGAGGAGCACGGTGAGCTCTGCTTGACCCCAGGGATGGTGGGACGCTGTGGCTCAACCAGCACCTGTGTTTATTTGTCTGGGCACAGAGGCGAAGCGTTGCCACCGTGCAGCAGTGGCCCATGGCTCACAGTGCTGGCCCATGGCTCGTGTGCCAAGCAGCGCCCGTCAATGCGCCGCTTGCTCGGCCACAGACTCCGGCAGGGCTGTGTTCCCCCTGCTCACTTCCCTGCCTTGCTCTCCGGCTCTCTCACCAGGTTAAGCAGTTTTTCCAGCTTTGCAATTTCCACCTCAGGGCCCTTCTTCACCTCCTGGCCTTTCTTCTCCTGTGAAGATAGCAAGCAGGGCAGAGATATGAGCAGGCAGGACCACGAGGATGGGGAGGGGTCTGGTGCAGGGAGGGCTGCTGGGCTGCTGTGTCCCAGCTCTCAGCCCTTGCTGAGGGCTGATCCGCAGGAGGATGCACCTGCCTGCCCCTGTATTTCAAGCCCAAAGTGCCATGTGATATATAAAAGCCTCCAAGGGCTGGGGAAGGGCTGTGAGGAAAGGTTTGTGTGAGGAAGGGAGTGGATCTGTTGATCCACAGTGATGCAAAACCTCTTCTGCCTGTCTCCTCATGATCCTTCTCAGCCTTGTGGGACTGGACTGCCCTCTGAGCCCCCTAGCTTTTACCCCAGAGCCTGGGGAGGTGCCAGGTGTGTGTGATTCCCATGGCAGTGACAGCAAGGCAGATGCCCAAACCTCCCCAAAATGCTCTCACCATACCCATCCCATGCTGGTGCTTCTGGGCAAAGGCAGCCACAGGAGCAGGATTTGGCCCTTTTGCACCCACATAGCCTCTTCCAGGAGGGCAGGTGAGTGCTGAGAGCCACTAATCTGAGGGACAAGAAGGAGTCAGTGGTAGGCTGTCGGCTGCGCACTGAGGCTCTCTTGCCACTGGGCACACCCTGATCTCATGGGACAGCCCTGTGCCTCATTGCACACCACTGTGCCAACCTTGAGTGCATGCCCCAGTGTGGGCAAGTCTCAGTGCTTCCCCTTTGCCAGCCCACTGCCTCACACCTTCCCTCTGGATTTGGGATGGGTGTCCTTCCCTTAGAGCTGGGGAGCTCCTCTGTGCCCAGTGTGGCTCTGGGCACCCCAGAAGGAAGATGCCAAGCCCAGGTGAGCAGGATGCTGGTACCCAGTCTGGCGGCTGGGTTCAGGAGAGGCAGCAGCGGGTTCCCAACCCCACAGCATGGCGAAGGGGAACAGCAGTGTCCGGGCTCAGCGACAGCTGCGGTGCTGTGCCCGTGCCTCCCAGCACCCCAAAGTACAGCCTTTGCACGGCCATGCTCTTGGAAGGCCAAGGGAGCAGTAAGGACGTTGCCTGCTTTCTTCTATCCCCACTTAGAAAAGATCAATTCTCCTCCTGCTGAATCAGCTCCTCTAATGGCCCTGGGTGCAGCAATTACAAACAGGGCCCTTTTCCTCAGCGCTGCAGAGAAATACTGTACACAACAAAGAGAACGCCACAGGGCCACAGGGATCTCTGTGCTGATTGCTCTGTCTCTCCAGCAAACACGAGCACCGCTGAAGGCAATGACCTTTGGGAAAGCAGTCCCCAAGGGATTCCCAGGCTTCTTCCTCGTCCCAGCACAGCACAACCCTGTCAGAGCAGAGGCTTCCTCGGCTGCCAGAGAGCATGGCTGGGTGAAAGCAGTCCTGGGGAAGGAGATGGGGACACTTGGAAACCCCTCTGCTCCACAGAAGGCAGCCCCACTCCTTGCCCAAGTGAGGGGATGGGCCAAAGTTATTCCTATAGACCGAGTCCATCGATTGTATGTGGGGATGGGGCTGGTTTGTGTTAATGCTACTGAAGTGAGCAACACCCTTTGTGGCTCTGGTCCGGGCAGTGGGAGCATGTTTGTACTTATGGCCCACGTCACAGCTGAGCATCTCCGTGAGTGAGAGCACTGGGATAAACACAGCTGCTGCTGGTATTTCAGGACTTAGCTATTTCTGTAGAAAAGTTGCTTTGCTGTCTGACAGCATTCAGAACACTCCCTTTGGCACCCTGCACCACACGCAGCACCATACAGAGGTCCTTGGGACAAGCTAAAGAGGCAGCTGCTTTGCTCAGCCAGGAAAAGGGGATGCTGAAGCCAACTCTCATCATAGAATCACAGAATCATCAACCTACATCCATCCCACCCCAAGCCCTTCGCTGTCTTCACTGGTAGGGTCAGAGGTCCTGACTGACACCTTCCAGCCAGTATCACCAGGTCCATGGAGACCTTATGTCTGAGCCTTGCTGAAGTCACCAGCCACAGGCAAGGCTCAGCTCCTAGGCACCAAGATGTCCCTCAAACCTTGACTTTCATGTTGGTGCTTCTGAGCAAGTTGCAACAAAACCACGCACAGGTCTATAATGAGCCGTAACCAAACCAGAGACTAATTTAACGCCACATAACCAGGCAAGCAGGATGACACAGGGAAGGAAGACTATAATGTCCTTTTAGGGGCACTGGGATGGAAAGTTTCCCTTTATTCCTCCATCTGCTTCTCCCAGGGTGCTGTGTATGTGAGCCAGCGGGGCTGCTGTGGGCTGGCTGCTGGCACCACTATAACACCACGGCATCTGCTTGGATGCACGTGACAGCTTCCTAGAAATCCAGGGGCTTTGCCTGCATCAGGCCTCTGAGGAGCAGAGCTGTTGCATTTTCCTGGAGCACATGTGGTGCAAGGAAGCATCACCTGCATGTGTGGCTCTCCCTCCCAATGAATGCCATGGCCAGGTGTGGAAAGGACACCTGTGGGGCTCTGCCACCTGTCCTCTACCTACATCCCTGCTTATACCACATCCACAGGGCTCATCGAGTGCTGAGAAGAAGCCAGGGACAGAACATCCCCCCCATGGAGCTGACAGATGCAGAGCTTAGGAGTCTGCAGAGCTGTCTGTCCCTGAGGAGCTCATCAAATGGGTACTGGAGCTGCTCACAAGCAGTGTTAGCATTGATTTCATCATTAATAGTTCCCAGTAGGAGAGCAAAATGCTCTTGTCTGAAATGGTGATGAGGGATGTGTCAGGAAAGCTCACGGCAGGGGCAGAAAAGGTGCTGCATAGGGATGGACTCTTCCCCGCTGATAGAGCTTGACTCCAGGTTGGTGAGATGAAGACTCCCTACATATCCCCATCCTGCTGTGCTCATGGCCAAGCCCCCACAGCCCTCACACTGCCTTTGCCTTATGCCAGGGCTCTGCTCCGGTTCTCCAGGTAGGGAAACAGAGGCACAGGGGTCCTGGCCTTGTGAGCAGTGCAGGTGCTGCAGGAGCCTCAATGGTCCTCTCAGCCCCAAAGGCCAGAATAACACTGGAAGCCAAGATGGAAAGTGACTGAGGTGGAGCCCCAGGAGAGAGGACAAGGACAAGAATGAGGATTTTATGAAGACCCCAGACCCATCACCTTGGAAGCCCCAGCCTCCCCCACACTAGCACACACTGAACTCCAAGATACGGGAGGCATTTAAACTGCATGCCCTGTGTCTTGGCTGATGTCTTCATTCCCTAGCTGAACAGTAAACCACTGAGCTAATAAAACTCTCCCATAAAAACCATGATGCTGGCACTTTTCAGCATCTTTTTTTTTTTTCAGTGGTGGAATAATCACAAGACATCTGTTTTAAGGTTTCGATTGAGCAAAACAAAAGACGTTTATGTTTTAAAGCAGTGAGGACATCAATTGTGCTGGCATGAATGTAGAAAAGTCCCCGTGACTTCCCTTTGAGCAGAGGAGACCCTTTCCCCTCCTGAGTCCTGGACAACTGGGCACAGGCCTGGCTTGGCCCTGCTGTCATTATGACACTCACAGACCCAGTCTATGCCATCCGTAACAGGATGGGATTTCTGGGCACAGCCATGCTGGGACAGGATTTGGCCAGTGAGAAGCTCCAAGAAGCAACCAACGGGGATGCCCAAATCCTTTTTATCCTCAGTGGGAAAGGGCACACAGCCTGCTGGGTTGTTAGAGGGATGCTGTTTCTGGAGAAGACCTTTTCTTGTTCCTTCTACTCTGCTCAGGGCTAGGTTAAAGGGGACACTTCCACAATATGGGCTCCTCCATTACCAAAACACAAAAGTGATGGGTCTGTTGAATTAAATGAATGAAAGCTTCCTTGGAGGTCTTCAAGACCCACCTGGACGTGTTCCTATGCGACCTGACCTAGGTGAACCTGCTTCTGCAGGGGGGCTGGACTAGATGATCTCTAAAGGTCCCTTCCAACCCCTACCATTCTGTGATTCTATGAAAGCAGAGATTTCCCCAGAATATTTCTGTTGAGAAGAACATGGAAACACTAATTCCTTCATAAACACAGCAAAATTTTCCCCACTGGCTCCCTGGGCCACCAACCAAACACAATATGACCTGCAGACCTGAAGCTTTCCAAAACCTATTCCATCATGTTGTAACCTGATGAGATGGACAGATGATGGATAGACAGGTGATAGACAGATAGGCAGGTAGATAGATATGCACACACACATAGAGGATGAAGCTGAGCTGGGGATGGTATGTGTGCCAGGACTACTTCTCGGCTCTCAAGAAGCACATTTACATACAGCAACAATGTGCTTATCAACCATGGAGAGCCTCAAGTCACACAGCCTGATTTGAGTGTTGCTCCTGGCCCACAGAAGGATTAGCTGACAGACTGGAGATAAGGGTTTAGGCTTATTGTGCTACTGTTTGGAAATAAATGACGCAGGAAATGTTCTGCTTGCAGGGAATGAAACCAGCAGAAAAGCCCAGGGGATGGCTGGGTCATTCAGGCGTCAGCACAAGATCATTGGCCTCAAAGATGCTCATCGCTCCAAGCTTCAGCTAAAACCTGTGCTGTTCAGAGCAAGCACCTCTCCTTGCTCCTGCTCACATATTTGACTGAGATATGTCTGGTATCATCTGCACTGAACCATGCCAAGTCACAGCAGGGAAAACAGGTCTCATGGCCCCAGGTGTCCTTCCTGCCCTTGCTTGCATGAAGTTACCAATGAAGCCACAAGAACCAGTGAAGACATGATGCTGGGACCAGCTTGTGGCTCAGCAGCACACATCTGCCAGTAAAGCCACAGGAGCACAAAGGTCAGCAGTGTCTAACAGGCAGGAGGTGGAAACAAAATTGGATCAGGTCAGGAAGGAGCTGGGAGTATCACTGAGAATGAAGCAGAGGGAATTGGGTGGCACTCAGGGGATGTGGGCAGGGCTCACCTGTGTCCCAATGGCGTGTTCCTGCCTGCAGCACGCCACAGGGCTTGCTGGCTTACACACACCCTGGGAGAGCAGAGAGATCCTTTGATGGAATGGATGGGCTTTGCAGCAGCAAAGAGCTAATAGCAAGGTCAAACCCTCATGCACGGCCACGAGGGAGCGCAGTCATCAGCACAGCTCCACGTCCACTCTGCCCGAGGCCAGCTGGGACCCCACGCTTCTGCTCATCCCCTCACACTGTTCTCTGGCCAAGCCAAATATGTGCACGCAGTAAGAGGCAAACTCTTCCCTGTTGGTTTCAGCAGTCTCTTTGGCTTTTGTTGCTGTGCTGGTTGGTGCTGTGGTGCAATCTCTATTGACCCTCAGCAGGTTGCTCAAGAAATACAAAGCAGAGAGCCTCTGAAGCATGCTGTGGCAAGCTGTGCTGATAGGATGTAATGAAGTGCCCTCTGAAAGCACTTACTAGCTGGCCTGATCCAGCTGTATACCCTCGCTGAGCATGGGGAGCTGCTAAATGTCAGAGACCATCTCAGTGTGACTGCAGCATGGAGTGTGGTCTCAGCAGCCCTTGGCACAAGGGAGCACCAGGGGGGTGCTGGTGGGCACCATGGGGTACAGGACAGGCACGACTAGGCTCACCTATGAGCTGAGAAAGGCTTAGCACCGACCTCTTCTGCTTGAGCCACTGACAAAGTGATTTGGCTTCTATCCACATTGAACATTCCCTGTTCTTGCTAACTTCAGAGCCACAATTTAGCTCTTACACACCACTGATTTACATCTGCAAGATGACCAACATTTGGTGACCATGCACGAAAACTTCATTGAGCAAGGCCAAGCTCAGCACAGACAAGGCCAGTGGCAGTCTCCACAGCTCCCCCAAACTGCACGACTCTTCTGAATTTACCCTAGTACCAGCTACAGAAACCCACCCAACCCATTTAAAACAACCGGCCTTCTGCCTTTTCTGTATCTGACAGGGTTCAAAACAGGGATGTGGTCATGATCCTTGGTTCATGTATCACCAAAAAAAAAATATTTAATGTGAAGGGTAAATTTTAAAGTTATGCAAAGATCTTATGGTCTGAAATGGGTCAAATGAGCAAACACTTTCAACTCTGCCCTGCACAGATGCTGCGATAAAGCATCACCATCAAAAGGCTCTCTGCTCCTTCAGGAGGTCACTCTGAGTTTTGCCACCCCTGAGGACAACTTGCCTGCACTCTAGCTGTGAGTACTGTGTGTGTGAGCAGGCTTGTCTGTGTGTAGGAGATGGAGAGCAGGTTTGCCTTTGGGCATTGTTACCTGCGGACACGGAGACAAACTGAGACCAACTGCCTCAAACGGAACAGCATAGTGAGATGACAAACTCCTCACAAGGTGCATGGGAAAGATTTTTGGTCATATCAATTCACAGATTTAGTACTAAGCACTAAGAAAAATCATTGTGTGCTCAGTGTGCAAGATAATTATCCTCTCCTGACCTGCAGAGGCTTCGTAAGAGGGCTGGAATGGAGTAAAAAGTCCAAAAGCTTTTGCCTGCAGCCCAGTGGGTCCCAATGGTGCAAACCACCACTGGGATAAGAACAGAGGGGTATGAGGGGATGCCCTTTCCTTCACCTCCCTGAGGGACAAGCAGATCACTCTCCTCCACCCTCAAACCCTGGATCCAGCCTGACTGGGTTCACAGTTCTGCAGTGCAGGGATGGATTACTTTAATTAGCTCAGAACTGCTCAGTGGGAAGCCCTGTCACCCAAAGCCTGCCCACATGCTGTGTCTTATGAATGCATTGAATGGAAGGTTGGTGGGAGCATTAGTGCCTGGTATTTTAGCTATGGGATCTCTCAGACCCAAGCAACAGAGGGGAATGAAGCAAGAAGTGGGTTTTAATTGAGACTGTCCATACAAACTACTAGTCAGGTGACACCTTGGCTTCTAGCTCAACTTCAGATATTGCTGCTATCCCAGTGAAACCCACACACCAAACCTCAATGCAACCCACACAGTCCTGGGCTATGGATGTCCAGGCTTCCATAGCTCTTGTGTCTGCTACAAGAAGCCATATCTGCAGCGAGAGGTTCAAGCAGGCCCAGCACCCACAGGCATGTACATCAAACCCACCCACAGGGCAAAATCAAGGAGATGCCTTGTGGTCTGCAGCCCTTGATGCCAGCTGGCAGGTAGAACTGTCAGCCACTCAGCAGCATTTATTTACCGTTCAGCATCTCTTTGGGGCTTTTTTTGTTCTTACTTCAGCTTTAGTTCAGTGTTTTTTCATGACAGCTCAGTAACCTGTTATGGATTAGAGTTTAATAAAAGCAACCAAACACGGATGCGAATACACAGCTCCTGCCATACTGTGGTACTGACGTTATCTCACAGAGCACAGCATCTCATGAGAGATCGTTTGCAGTTGTATGAATGCAATGTTTAAACATTTTGCAGTTTTCCCAATACATCTTTCTCTGGTCATTGTTGGTTTTATATACACTTATATATCCCTTGCGATCACATTTTAACTGCCTTAAGAATGTCCAGCTGCAGTTTCCCTCTTAACACAGCACCTTCCTTAAAACTTTTGTTGTGCCATAAAAATGTTTGCATAGGAAATGTATTGCTGTTTGCTACTAACATGACAGTGTGTGACTACACTCTAGATAAATACAAGTACACTACAAACTGAGTTTTGCTGTAAATAGAAGTAAAAATAAATGTCTTGACTCATGGATGTCCCATATTTAATAACATTAAGTGCCAATTGCATGAAAGATGTATTACAAGTGTTCTGCTTACTGAAAGAACTCAGCCTGCAATTCAGCGTCAGACCACAGTGCTCCCTTCCTCTCTCCCGTTCTCCATGACTGCACTCAGGGATGCTACAGAAATAGCACTAGATATTTCAGCCCCATGAACAATGGTGTCATCTCAATAGCACATTCTCATGTGTAGGCTTTATTTAATTCACAGTGTCACCTGGGGCAGGGCTAGCAGGGGTTAGCCCAGTAGTCTGCACTGGTGGGAGCAGTTACTTTTAAATTGCTTCTGACAGATGCTTGCCCAGCACTTGACCCAGTCCTTGGGGTTGCACAACACAGCGAGCTGTGAGCTGTGGATTGTCATGCTCTGCTCCTATCACCTGTCCAGCCATTTCTTCTGAAAAGCCCCTGGGATGGTGCTGCCAACCCACCTCTTAGGGATAGCTGCCAGCATGTCCCACTCACACACACTGAAACCCTTTCCCTAAGCCTTTTGCTGTCGTCACATCACCACAGAGCACTGCCTTCCTTTTCCTGCCAGCCCAGGACCTCTTTAGGGGTGTGATCTCTCTGCTTCCCTCTGGTTCCAGCCTCTCAGATGGCCACATAGCCCTTGCTGCTTCACATCCTACAAGCCCAGTACACCAAATTGGAGCTGTGGCCTTTGCACTGATAAGCAACGCAGCAGGATCAACTCATGTGTCCTGCTCACTCCTCCCTTGCCTGTGCTCTCCAGTACAACACCTCTGCTACAGCAGGGCACTGCTGGTAAGTCAGATCTTTTTCTGTTCACCTCTTCCATTGGTTATTCTGTCTCTTTTCCGTCTCCTCCTGTTTTGCCTCTGCTCTCAGTGAAGTGCATCCTGTTTACTTCAGACCGTGTCTCCCGTTTGCCACAAATTAAATGACTTGCACAGTTTCTTCCCACCTGCTGCACAGGAAACAGCCAGGCAAATGATAAATGCTTCACAAACAGTCCCAGGCCTGGAAACCAGATACACTATTATTCTGGGCTATGTGGGACGTCACACTAAATCGCATCAGCTACGACTGAGTTACGCTGCAGCATGCAAATCAGGCTTAAAACAGGTCAGTGAGAAGCTGGACGCAGGACAAAAACGGGAAATCCTGCAGCCAAAGCTGTTGTTCTTCCCCAGGATCTGACTCTGTTACAGCAGCTGAGAAATCTCTTTCTGCCCCTGAGACAGACAAGGCTCAGCTGTAACCCACCACAGTGTCCCTTTGCCCTGGGAGCTCATGGTTAGCAGCTTTGCTGGTGTCAATCCTCCCCTGAACACGGGCTTGGCACAGTGTTGCTTGGTGGCACATGCTCATCTTTGTCTGTTGGGACATCTTTTTTCTGAGCCCACACAGCCTGCAGTGATGTTGAGATTGTGTTACACACTCCCTGTTCGTGTTCACAGCAACCCAATGACATTGAACTGTCCATAAGGATCTGAGTAACAGCTGTACAGAGAAAGGAAGGATCCATCCTGTCCCAACTGCAAATGCAGAGCCCAAGGACTGCATTTCATTCAGAAGCAGACAGGATAAAACAGTGCTGGAGAAAGCCAGTGACTTGCAGGCAGCTCAGGGAGTGCTTCTCTGGGGCACCTCTCTTCCTCCCAGGAGGCACTGCCGGTAGTGGGCAGATCTGCCCTGACCTGATCAACAACCGCTCTGGGGGACGCAACCCACAGGGCAGATCTGATTATTGTCTCCCTCGAATGCAGTGATGGGGATGCTCCTGTCCCACCAGCAGACCCAGATTCAACATCTGTGGCACCAGTGACCTGCCCCTGCCCATGTCTCACTCTGGCTCTGTCACCCCAGGGGAGTTCTGGGTACCATCTGCAGACAAAGATGAGGTGCACCCTGACTAAAAAACAAATCTAGAGTCTGTGTTTGGGTAAGCTGTCAGGCAGAAGGCAGTCATTTTAATGACAATCCAGTCATAAGATGCTGGCTCCTGCCCAAGTCTTTGTACTAATCTCCTTGACATCCTGTTTAGAAAAGCATTATTAAAATCTAATTGCTTTGTGCATATATTGCTGTTTTAATTATAACAGAAGCAGAAGAGAGATACAAGCAGTCAGCAGTGTCGCTGATGCTAACATGTATCCGAAGAAGGCACTGGCCAAGGGAAGAGGGTTTCCACCACCTATCGAAACTGGAGAGATTATATTCCCAGTGATTGTCCACGCTGCCAATAGCACAGTCAGAGCAGCGAGGGGTGACTTCCCTAAATGGCTCTTTGCTTTGAGACATTGACCAGGATGCTGCACCTGAATTAATTTTACATGTTCACTGCTGTGTCTCTGTTGTACCAAAAATGTAATTACTTCAGTGCCACAGACCAGTTAAACCCATCTGCTCAGCTGGCTGCCGAAACTAACAGAGCTTCTTTGCAACCGAGTGTTGCAAAATAAAAGCTAACTGTGAAGAAAACAATGTAGGAGCTACTAAGGTCCTTTAAGTAAGGTCTGCCCAAGGTAACCTCTCCATCACTCAGCAAGTGCCACCAGTACCAAAGAAGGAACAAGGTTAACCAGCAGCTGACAAGATGGTGATCCTAATTGCTCTTCTCCACCAGCACAGAGGAGATGCCTAAACAGACTGAAAGGAATGGTGGAGCCACTTGCTGTGTAGAAATCATGTTTCCTCACTGCACTGCTTCTCCCGCAAGAGAGTTAAGCAAGTGGATCCTGTGTGTAAAGTGAGACGCGGGCACCACAAATGCCAGAACGCAGTGGTTTCTCCAGGTACTTTGCTGATCGCTGCACTTGCTGCAGGGGCGTGCTCAGCATGGTTTAAGAGGTGGGTGAGATGCAGCCCAGCGGGGGACGAGCCCACTGCGCTGCTGCCTGCTGCTGCCTGCCTGGCGCTGTGCAACTGCACCAACAACAGTCCTGAAAAGAGATATTTTCACAGCTGGCAACCAAGCAGGAAACAAAAGAAAGACAAAAAGCGGCCACTTGTGCTCAGAAAATTAAATCCAAATTTAATTCCAGTAATTATACTTTCATTAACACTCTACTTGCCATCAAGATGGATAAAATCCCTAAGTGACAGCTGCAATTACTCCAAAGGTGAGAAGAAGGCAATTGGGAAAACAGTGCCAGCCTCTCCCTAGCCTGTAACATTCTTAAGAAGTCTGGATCATTGTGAATGGTTATTGTTGGTAATTTAACTTCCCCAGTAACTCTCTGTAAATGAGCCAGAAATCCAGTGAGAGCAGCAGAGAACCTGTAACAGAGCTGATTTATTCCAGCAACCCCTAATTTAACCATAGATGAATGCAATGTTTCCTACATGACCATCTGGGGCTTGGATGCTATTGCGGTGAACATAACACCTCATTCCCTGCTGAAATCACACCCTGTTGCAGGCATGGGATAATTGACCAGGTTGGGCTCATTAATGTAATACAGGTGCCTTGCCCAGGCTCTGCACAGAAGCAGGATCAAGCACAGCTGCCACCAGCTCTGACAGATGTTTGTGGCGGTTTATGAAGGCCTTCACTGAATTCACCTCCTTGTCTTCAGTCCATCTTTCCAATCTTTCAAGCTCATGTAGAGATCTGATGTAAAGTCTTTCAAAGTCCTTGTGACTTTCCATGTCATTCTCTTCTAGACCATCCAAGGAACGAATGGTGAATGGTAAATGCTAAATGTCAGTGATGACACCAACCAACCTCCCCCAAAATAAATCTCTAGTGTGCTCTCCTATCCTGGTTAACTCACTGATAACTGTTCTTTTGGGGTGATTTTTCACCCTGCTACTCTTCCCACTTCTGATGGAATCTTTGCAACCTCCTGGCATAGCTCAGTCATGCATTAAAAGTCTGAAGAAAGGTAAGTAAAAGACTACAGCAGAAGGCTCCCTCAGGAGAGACAGATAACGCTAAGGAGAGCTACAGAGGCTGAGGGTGAAGAGCATGCTCAAGCCCTGTGTAATGCCATGCCATAGCTGTCGGTCTAGTAAGAAACCTAAGTGTTTGATACAATAACAGAAGCTTCAGCAGATTTCCTCCAGAAGGCTGTGACACAGGCAGGCAGCTCCAAGCCAGAACGTGTTAATTAAGAAACACTAGGTGAGCGCTGACGCAAGAAGCTCTGGGAGTGGGAAGAAGTGACAAGGGTGAACCCTTCTCACCTCCTGTCCCTGGTGCTATGTGATGCCACATCCTCAGTCACTGGAGAAAAGGAAGGGAGCTTTCTAGGGAGGAAAGAAATAAGATAAGGAGATGACAGCTGTGCTGGCTCAGTTCTTTGCCCCTGGTGATGAAAAACAGACTGTAAGAAGCCTTCATTATCAGCTAATGAATAGGAGGATTCATTTCACCTCAGGAAATGGAGTCAGAAGTTAGTTTAAGGGCTGAACTAAGATGTTAATAGACCAGACTGAGCCCAGCAGAGACTACCAAGACTGCTGAGAGAGCATTTCCACTGAGGAAACACTAAGGGTGCTGATCTTGTTCAGCCTGGAGAAGAGATGGCTTGGAGTGACCTAATTGAAGTCTACCGGCACCCAAAAGGGTATCAAGAAGACAGAGACAAGCTCTATACAGGGGTGCACAGCAGAAGAATGATGAACAAAATCTACAAACTACAACAGAGGAAAAGTCAACGTGAAACGAGAAAGTAATTTCTCCACCACGACAGGGATGGAACAGGGCTCCAGAGAGGCTGCAGGATCTCCAGCCTTGGAGAGTTTCAAGATAAGCCTAAGCCCTGAGTAACCTTGTTTGATCTCAGGGCTGACCATGCCTTGAGCTGGAGGTTGGACCAGAGACCTCCCAGCATCCCATCCAGCCTGAACATGCTTGTGGCTCTGTGATCCCAGGATGTTCTTCCCCACCAAGTGTAAACTGAAAGATGTATTTTACAGGTCTACCCTCCTCTGTTATTATGCTCTTACTGCAGACAGCATTTGTTAGCAAATGTTCTGTTAACCACATATTGCTCATAGTGTTGGGACTGGTGCAGAGCAATCCTGCCCTCAGCAGGGCAAACACCAGCCCCTTGGGAACACTGGCACACTGTAAGAGGGGACAAGTTCTCCAGCAGCCTTCTCTCAGGTATCCAAAAGTATAGGATGCTGTACAGACTGGTTTGAATATTGATATTAGAAGGGTAAAAAGAGGAAGAAGGCCTTGACAACCAGCAAGGACTGGAGAAAACCCATGGAGAGTGGGAGGCTGAGGCAGGTGGCTAGAGGACTCAGGAGGACGCTGGACTAAGAGCCCATGAGAACTGGCATCATGGGGTCAGTGATGACTGTTTCTCCCGTGTTTACTGACAAGTTGGAAGGCTCCAACCTGACATGAGGGGAGCTTATACAATCCCAGGCCTGTGGGGAAAGTTTATCTTTTAGCACTAGGTTTATTTCAATGGAAAAAAAAGGATAACACTGATTCAATATCGATCCATGCTTGCTGTTATGCTTTGCTGTCTCCAGGTGCTTACAGTTTGATTGTTTAACACAAGAGTTAATAAATAAGCCAGAATCAAGAGAGGTGAAGAGTTCGGGGGTCTGTAAATCTCTTCATATACAGCCTCTGGCCTGGTCCAAGCTGTGATTATCTCACTTTATTAAAGCTGTGAATCTCTCTCCATAATGCTGCTCGTCAATCCCCAATCATTTCAACAAGAGCAAAAGCAGAAGCAGATTTAATAGATTCTAAGCCCAGAAATAACCATTATGATTCACACAGCTTCAATCAGTTAAACTCATCACACCTGGGAGCTAAAGGACATCTTCTAGTAAAAAACAAGGAGTTTTGACCTGAGAGAGTCAGAGGTACGCACACAACCTAGTGCCACACTAAACACGTGTGCTCTAGTCCTTGTTTGAATTTGGTCAGTGCCAAATCCCATTATATCTATTTCTGTTAATTTGAAGGGGCTTCCACCATTGAGAATCCCTGCCCACCAAGTGCTTTCAGGTTGAGATCAAGTTATGGCTTAATTTATTTGTGAGCTCCTAAAAAGCTCTTTGAAGTTATACTTCCTGGACCTGAGATGAACCTTCTTGCTCTTTCCAGACTTAGTTCGTATTTTTTATCAATCACCTCCACTGAAGTGTTAACCCTGGATGTGTGCACTGCAGCTGGCAATGGATTTGGTAATGCCATTGCCAAACACAGGCCCCGGTTTAACTCCTTCTCTGAATTACCCAGACTCCGGGTTTGGCTCAGTGTTTCAGTACCCTGGGAGTTCATGCTTTCCTTTACAACCTTTCAGCCTCTTTCAGCACCTCCAGTTCCGGGATGCAGCCCTGGAATCGTGAGGGTGGTTTGCCTGGGACTTATATCCACCCCAGGCATTGCTAGAACAAAACTGTGGTACTGAGTCATCTGGGTTGAGCTTGCTGCTGGGTGCTATTTACTCAGCAGCTACACCCATACCTGACACTGACAGCACTATCAACAGGAGGTGGGTCACAAAAATACACTGCAGAACCTGGCTGGACTCATCTCCATGAGGCAGAGAACCCTGCCCACTTTAGAGACCTGTGTCCAGTTCTGGGCTCCCCAGCTGAAGAGGGACAGGGAACTGCTGGAGAGAGGCCAGCGCAGGGCCACCAAGATGATCAGGGGACTGAAGCATCTTTCTTATGAGGAAAGGCTGCAGGAACTGAGGATGTTCAGTCTGGAGAAGAGGAGACTGAGGGGGGATGTTATGAATAGGTATCTAAATGGTGGATATCAGGAGGCTGGGACAACTAACAACAGGACAAGGGGTGATGGGATGAAGCTGAAACACAAAAAGTTCCATTCAAACATAGGAAAAAACTATTTCACTGTTCAGGTGAGGGAGCCCTGGCACAGGCTGCCCAGGGAGGGTGTGGAGTCTCTCTCCTTGAAGGTCTTGAAAACCTGCCTGGATGCATTCCTGTGTGACCTGACCTAGGTGGATCTGCTTCTGCAGGGGGGTTGGACTAGATCTCTAAAGGTCCCTTCCAACCCCTACCATTCTGTGATTCTATGACTTGCTGGTCTCATCTGCCTTCAGCTGAAACCATGCAGGTTTGGTGTAGTGCTTTTTCTTGTCAACCAGGTGCTTATTTTTAAGAGAAAGTCTATTCTTTCGGGCTATGAACAAAACCTTGCAACAGGATTATCACAGGCTGGAGTCAAATGATCAAGTAAGGTTAAAAGCCCAAGGAGTAGTAAGTGCATAGGGAGCATGGTGGAGTTTAAGAGGTCACATGTTGATAGACAAGCAGTCCTTTCTCAAGCAAGGGAAACAGCTTGATTGCAGTCTTCAAGTTCCCTCTAACTTCTTCAACCACATCATATAATGCATGGCACTTCTACACCTTTCAGCCCAGCCCGCCCAAGCCTTTCACTAATTTGGGACTAACTCGCAGGGAGGAGGAGCTACAAGATATTGACAGGGGGTTCACTGTAGCCTGCACAAAGCAAAAACTTTGCTTCACATGGTGAGGCTGTGTGAAGCATGGAGACACAGACTGTATCTTTTGTGATGAACCCCTGCCACTGACTCTGAGCTGGGTAAGGGGCAGGGGTAGAGAGGAAGGGAGATGCCAGTTCACTTGCTGCTGGGAAACTCTGCTCAGTCTGTGACCGCAACTGTTACAACTCTTTAAGGGATAATGGAACCAAATGCTGGAGCTTTTGCTGCCAAGCCCTCTCTCTTCCTTCCTGTGGAGGTAGGCCATGGTGGTGTCCCATCTTCTTGTTTTCCTCAGTGGTATCTCAGACAAACCTTGACTAGAAATGAAGGTCTGACTGACTGCAAAAGACCTTGCCTACAGCACTAGCTGCTGAAAAAAATCAGGCCTGGCAGTCCATTACTGCCTATGAGCAGGGTACAAGCACCCTGAAGAATGAAATATCCCAGAGGGGAAGTAATCTGGGGTTTCTCTGGTCACTACAAAAGGGATGAGGGCTTCCTCTGCAAGTCTTTGTCCCCTACAGCCACATCAGGATTCCCATCCTCAGGAACTGCACTTCAGGCCTAAGTGAGCCCAGACTATCCCCATTCTGGGAGCAGGACCCAGATCCCTCTCCTTCACTGTTAGGCGAGGGAACCCTGTGAGGCGGGGCTGAGAGAGAAGACCCCTTCATAGCCTTTGTCTTTAGCCTTGTGGCAGTGGATGAGCAGAGATTTCTCAGGCTGGGCTTCCCTTTCCATGTACAGCCCACATTTCCCAGGCCTCAGGTTGCAGAAGCCATTCAGGCGGCAGTGTTTTTGTAGCACAGCTTTTGTTCTTGAACAACCAGTTGTAACTGAAACCAAATCCACCAGCCTTTTGCTCTGCTCTATTACAAACTCTAACTGTGCAGCAAAGCCTGGTGCACTTTTTTCTAATGACATGAAAGGCACTAAATTATTCATTTCCTGAACTCCCACTGCATGTTCTTTGGTTGCCCAGGCCAGATAAAATGAAAGCCTTTGAGTTCCTTTACCAGGCTTAGCAGGTCCTTTCAGTGCAGATCAAAGCAGGAGGTCTAATCCTGAAGAGGGATGAGTATCCTCCAGAGTCACAGCTGCATTTGCAAAAGCAGTTTCTGGTCATCCTAGTCTTGGTGCCCAAGTTCTGACAGCAAGCCAATATAATAATCAGAAAGTCAGAGAAGGCAAACAAATATGAAAGCTGAGACTGAGCAGTGCTCACATCCACGCTCCCTCCCTGTTCCTGGGAAGGTATCTTTCCTCTTTCCTGAGATCCCAAGTCCTCAAGATATCACAGCTGATACCAGCAACCAACCTGGGAGACGTCTGTGCTGGCTGAGCAAGGCTTGGGCTGGCGTGTACCCAGACAGCACAGCCTGGTAGGGAGACATAATCTTTTTTATTAGCTTAATTAATATATTTATGGGGAATAAGAGAAAAGTTTTAGTGCACATGTACTCATTTTTTAATTCCCAGGTACTTTTGTTTGCCAAAAAAGGGCATTATCTGTGCCTGCACACTTTGGCTTGCTTACGGTGTGTGAGACTACTATGTCCTCAACAGCCCCAGCCCTTTGGGAAGGCAGCTTCGACCTCATGACCTTAATCTGAAGCATTTATCTTGGGGAATTTCAGAGGATGACAGAGATCATAAAGTAAGAGGTAAATGCATTATCTGTCCTAAAGAGTAGAGAATCACAGACCCTTCATTTTAACCTCACTTTTCAGAAGATAAATGGAACAAGCAAACAACCTGTAAATGCCTGTGAGGAGACACATCACAGCTAACATGGATTTGTATCAAAGAAGTCATGCTGAACCAGTCTGGTTTCTTTTTTGAACAAGATAATAGACCTTGTGGACAGGAAAGACTCGGAAGTCACTAATCTTGACCTCAGGAAGACTTTGCTATTGCCTACCTTGATATCCTGATCATCAAGTGAGGCAAAAGATCTATATAAAATGGGCAGAAGCTCTACGACTCAGCTGAATAGCCATATCCCGAGCTGTCAACACGGAGTTGTGAACAATGCTCATGGTTCCATGGTCTGGAGGGGATTTGGTCAGCATTTCTGCTAGTGCTTGCACACTGGGACAGATGGGAAGACTGCAGGTGTCCAGGAAGGCAGGGATGGAATTCTAAATTATTTTTCTGGCCTAGAGATGTGACCTGGAAAGCCTGTATGTGATTTAACAGGGAAAAATGCAAGGTATTGTGAGTCAGCAGGGACAATTCCCTGCACAAATACAGGATTGTAGGGAGCTAGCATTCTGCCATAAAGGCTGGGGTTTGAGGGATAATCCCCTGTTTGGGACATCAGGCACTTCTGTGATGCTGTGAAGCAGTCAGCTGTGCCACCACACAGAAACGGCAGCATCGTTGCCAGGCACATGGAAGGATCAGTCTGTGTTGGGGAGGCAGTGGGAGAGGTGCACCCACAGGACACTGCGCAGCGAGGGCACAACTCATGGGATGTGGTCTGGGCGATAACAACAAGCAGATTTTAGCCCCATGAGCTGGAGGTAGGAAACACAACAATGCCCAAGCAGGACAAGTCTCTGCACTGACCAGGAGCCCGGGGAGGCGAGAAGCTCAGACACTCCCCTGATTTGGAGCAATGGGATCACAGGCAGCTCCCTGGTGGGACGTGGGTGTAGGGGAGTGCAGGGGACATGTGCCCTGCGAAGGCCTCACGTGGCTGGTGCCTGGCATCCCATCTCGCAGAAGCCGCTGGTGAACTGGAGCATGACAGCTTCCCTCCAGGAGAAGCCTGGAGCTGCTGAGACTGCAGCCATCACTGCATCTCCCGCAGCTGGCAGGGCTGTAAGGCAGCCCTCCTCCTCCTCTGCTTCACAGGGCTCTTCTCTTCCTTTCTCCATGGGATAAAAATAATCCTTTTGCGTCAGCTCCATCACTGTGAGCGGCAAGACATTTTATTCATCGGTGGTTCCTTCCCTTCTCTCATTTAAACAATTTCCCATTGAGCCCATCAAATTCATTTGAGCAAGGGCCATTTATTTGGCCTGCCTGCTGGTGCAGGTGTCTCCTTTTCTTTCAGAGGAGGCTGTTAGGTGGCACAAGCACAGGTCAGGGAAAGGCTTTGCAAGGGCTGGGGGCAGCCTGGAGGGGCATGGATGTCTGTAGATTGACTCACCCAGTGCCAGGAGACACGGAGCTGAAGCCTGTGACTGAAGGGCTTTTCACAGCAATGCATTTGGGACATGTTTTACAACAGCACAGACACAACCTCCCGGGCAGGGAGCTGCCCTCTGTCTTCACTGGCAGCCTCAGCCCTTTCCAATCCAGGCCAGCTGTTTGGGGTAGGCTCTGTCAGGCTCTGGCGGTGTCTCAGGGGGAGTTACAGGGATGTGTGAAATCTCAAGCTGTTCCTCTGGCCTTTGGTGCTGCACTTCTTCCTACCCCATGTCATGCCATATTCCCTGCTTTTGTCACTGTGCTCTGCAATGTGGGACACTGCCCCAGAGTGCCCAGATGATACCCATGGATAAGATCTGTGATGTCATAAGGAAGGAAAAGCTGAAATGCTTGAAGAAGAGGAAAAGCCTACCTTTGCCAAAAAGGAACATTGCTGGGTTCAGTGAGACAATGCAAAAACATGATGGGATGGGTCTTGCAAATGAAGACCAGTGTCTCATTTGCCATCCCTGATGAGTGAGTCCACAGGTGCCCAGGACACTGCACAGCTATGACCTGGAGAGAATTAGTTATGTTTTTTTCCACCTAAATTACATGACCAGCACAAATTAAGGCCAAATCAACCTCTGTGGAAGTGCAGAGCCAACAGGGTACTGCTCACCTGCAGCCCAGGGTTTTGCATGCTTTGCTGGCCAGGACATCTGTGGGATGCCTGCTCTTCCCTGCTTGCACCATGATCCAGCTCATTGTCCTTTCCCTTACACTACTGACACCTCTTCCCTCTGCCCCACACCAGGACCTGCACTCTAATCCTCCACTTCTTGCTCCTCTCTCTGCCAGGACAGACACAGAGGGGTGTCATAGGGCATAGATGGGATTTCTGGGCTGAGATCTGTCTGCCCCAGCTTGAAATTTTGAGATGGATAGCCTGTGATATCCAACTACTTTCCTGTGAGGGGCAAGGCAAGACCAGCTGCTGGGACCTGTGGAGACAGGGCTGTCCATAAGCACACACTAACCTTAGCTCCTCTCCTAAGTATGACTGTGTTGAAAGCATCTCAAAGGCACTTAGCAAGAGGGACACATAGAGGAGAGAGGCTGTAGGGAGAGCAGATCCATGGTGCCTAAGAACACCTCTTGGCTGCTGTGGCTCCCAGGGACACAGGCATCTTCATCCAAATTCAACATGGAGAAGAGTTACATCTCATCCAAGAAGATGCAGAGGCCAGGTCCAGGAGAAGGGCTGGGTCACTGAGGCCTTAGCCACAGCTTTGCACCACGCCCTCATGATGAGCCACTGCCTTGCCCTTCAAATGCACCCAGCGGCTCAGGGGCTGAGCTAACAAGCTTTCCTCCTCCACACCCCCGCAGCACAGCCCATGCTCAGGAATAGCTGCACTCCCCAGAGCTGCTTGGGGCTCTCTGGCAAAAAAGCAGCTCACCCTCAGATGACCTGGAGGATAAGCATCCACATTGCCTCCACCAGCAGGCAGCTGTAATCAGTTATGGCAGGGGTCTGCGTAGTGAATAGCCTCTGCAGACCTGGTCTTAAACCCAGCCATTGAGTGAGTCTGTCCCAAAACACCTCCCTCCTGGCTCTGCCAAAGGCATGCCTTGAAAACAGCCATGGGTCCCTTTGCCTGTGTAACAGAGCTATTATTCAGGCAAAGAAATGATGATTTCTCAGGATCCCCCAGTTTTCTGGAGGAGATTTGAGTCATGCATAGAAATGAAATCACAGAGGACAGCTAAAGAAAGAAACAGGGAGGGAAGGCAAGCCAAGAAGCCCTTGAGGCTGGGCAGAGGCTCTCTGCCATAATGTTGTGCTGTGCCCACTCCTCTGCTGCCACGGCTTTTTGCCAAGGCACAGAGAAGGCAGAGGCTCTGTCTCAGACAGGAGCTGTGCAAGCTGAACAGGCACATCCAGGCAATCACAGATCTAACCACAATACAAATACTTTGAAGGCATGGAGCTTCTTCTCATTCACCGGGCATTTCCCAGGACAGGGAGAGATGGTCTCATCTGGCTGCAGAGAAGCAAAGCCCAGGCTGCTGGGGCTTGAGGAGGTCTAGGATGGTGGGCATCAAAGTACAGACACAATCTTTTCACAAGGAGGAGTACACAGCCTTCAGACAAAACAGTTCTTTTGCAGCATCACTGTACTGATGTGGAGAAACATGAGAGAAGGTAAAACAAAGCCCCGCTAAAAACCATCTTGCTTGGCCAAATTCAGGTTTCAGTTACTCTTGAATAGCCAGAGGACAGCAAATCCAATGGACACACACCAGATTATGTCTAGAGAGCGACATTTAGCTCACTGACTTGACTATTACTGATTACAAAACCACATTTCCCCTAGCATTTGCAAATGGAGCAGTCTTGCATCACTTTCAAGCATGGGCAACCCATTTTATTACACTGATCTTCAAAGAGCAAACTAGAAAGTCAAAGCCAGTCCTCTTGGCTTTGTCATTGTCACCCTGACAACGTGCAGCACCTCACAGGATGAGACTTGCACTTTAGAAATAATTTATAAGCACTATTGAATTTTCTTAAAACGAGACCTTTTCTTGCTCCAGTCGACAGTGTTTCCATATAACGTGGTAATCATACCTCACCCTGACCACTGGGCATTGACTTCAGCTTAAAATAGCTTGCAAATATGTTGATGTTGTCTCACCACTAACAGACAGAGTGGTCACAGAGAGCGACATTGCACAACAAAAACAAGGTTGAAGACACGTGGCCAGGAACAGAGAAAAGAAAAATAAAATCCCAGCCCTTTGACCTTGGGGCTCAGCAATCCTGCAGTTACACAGTCTGATGCAAACCAAAAGTTATTTCTCCTAAAATGAGACTTAATGAGAGACGATTTAAGTCCTTTAGAGACACTGCTAGCCTGTTTGGGTTAGCTGTGCAAACAGTGCTGCTATCTAAGGTTGCAATATCTCTTCCTGGGATCCAGAACTACTTGTATGTGTGGTATGACACTCTTGGATATCTGGATTTGTGATGCTAGAGCTGCTTTCCTGTGCAGAGTGGATATGTCCAGAGTTTCCAGATAAATATACAAAGGCTTCAGTCCTGCCCAAGTAGAACTGGAGCTCGCTGGCACGTGAACCTTCTCCTTTCCCAAGAAACAGCTTTCCAGGACTAAACAGTCCCATCATTTTAACTCAGGTTGTGCTAAATTGGGAAATATCCTGTCTTTGAAGGGCTTCCTGCTAATGGATTTCCAGCACAGTTAGTATTCCCTTGGGTAGATGTTGTTTTACAGTTGTGAGTCATACATCTGTATACCAAAATGGCCACCGGTCACAGGCAATGCTGTTCACACCCCGGGAAGCTGCACACAAATGGTCTGGCCTCCTGCTGGCCCCAGCCTGTGCTAGGGCCAGCACATCATAGAATAGAATCATAGAATCATTTCAGCTGGAAGAGACTGTCCTGACAGCAGAGACTGCAGGGCAACCACCTCCAGCCCTTTCTACTCCAGGGCAGGCTTAGAGTGACCCATCCCTACAGATGGGTCTCTATCCTACTCTTCTTGAAGGCCTCCAGCAACGGGTTTCCTTCCCATACCAAGGAGTCACCACCAGTGTACAAGTCCTTATGTGGCTTACAGAAGCATAGACAGCTGTAATGAGAGAGAAATGGGGTTTCTTGAGTCCCTGGATCCACTCCAGAGTGTTCAGCTCATCCTTTATAACACGACAAAGACAGCTATCTGCATCTAGCTGAAATAACAGGGAAGGGATTGAAAGGAAATAAAAAAGCATTTGCAAACCTCAGAGGAAGTAAAACTATTGAGCTGCAGGTAAGGTTTTATGAGACCCAAGTTTATTTGTGTGTGCTTCCTCATCAGGGGGTCAAGCTGTATCTGGGGGAGGCAGCCCCGATGTAGGCAAGGCACAGCACCACCAGATGCCAAGTTCCTCCAGCACTGCTTCTGCGCTTTTGAGTGGGTCACTGTGCAATTAGACAGCCCGGAAAAGACACAGCGAACCTGGGTGCTGCTCAAACAGCACAAAAGTCACTGCAGGAATCTCAACAAGGCAGAAGCATTTGCATGAAAACAGAGGGACCTGGAAGTACTGCACTTGAAAAGCAAGTCTCAAGACATTTGGAGAGGAGAGGCAAGTGCTTTTCTCTCAGATAGAATGATACCACATGAAAGCTGTTGAAAGTTTGGGGGCAAAATGTACTTCCCTCAGTGCTAAACCAGTCACCAGCCCAGGAGTGATGTAACTTCAGAGAATTTACCTAAACTATAGCTTTCTTCTGTAAATACACTCCCTGTAGATGGACTGTATCTCCTGGAACAGAAGGAAGGAGTTTGGGCTCATCTTCCCCTGCCAGTCAGTTCGTTCCTCAAAGCTACTGAAAAATCTCACATAGGTACACTAAAACACTAAGAACAGAAACCACCTCCTGATCCTTAATTCCTTCAAGTTCCTCCACATCATTTCAGGTCACAGCAACACAAGGCTACAAAGCAGTAAGGTTCAGGATCAAGCATCCCCCTGTCCATTCACACTGTCCTGGCTTTGTATCAGCACTGGACCCGAGCTGCGTCCCACTGAGGCTGGATATACAAAGAAAACTAGAGTCTCTTGCTGAGGAAACACTGTGTGTTGCTGGGGAGTAGAAGGAGGCAACTTCAAGCCCCCAAATACAGCAAAAGGCTCAGAGGGGAATGGGGATAGGCTGAAAAAGAGAGTTTATTCACTCATCCACTGTTTACCATAAACTTTGTTCACTTCCACCAATCTTCACCAAATTCCCTTCCCCTTTCTGTTGAAAACCCCAACATCTTCCCACTGTCCATCACAGTCCCTCAAATCCCAGCTGATCCCTCCCTGTCATCAGCTGTGGTCAAGGAACCAAAGTGCTTCAGGCAGCAAAACTCAATGTCCCTTCCTTGGCTGAGCAGCCTTGGGCTAGATATGGCCAAGGGCAAAAACATCAGCCCTAAAAAGAGGGGCACAGGGAATCCAAAGGTGACACTAGCTGGTGTGATAAGGCACAGAGAGAGTGGAGCAGCTGCCCAGCATGCACACGTGGATAGGAGGGCTCAGAGTCACCCCATGCCCTTCACTTGTCCCCACACCACAAGCTGCTCACAGGAAGCCAGTGCTGGTCTCATGGTTGTATGCCTGCAGCTCTTCACCCACCAGCAGCTCTGATGCCAGGTCCTGGGATAGGTGAGCAGCCATGTTCCCCTTCCCACTCCAACCGTGCCTATCAGATAGGATTTACTGCTTGGAAAGTAGCTTGAATGTCCCCAAGGGACACAGAAAGAGGTGACTTGCATGTGAAGAAACCAGTAGTAGTAACAGAGACTGAGACAATCATCCGAGATAATCCAAGGTAAATATCCAAGACAAGCATCAGGCCAAGAAGCTGGCTGCCTCCCTGGCTGCTTGCCTGGGTACTGGCCAAGAAATTTGCCTTAGCCTCAGAAAATGCTGCATTGTAACCTTTCTTTGACCTGCATTCTTTTCTCCTCCCACTCCGCTGTGGTCTCCTGACATTTCTAAACACTCTTCACACTTTTTTTGACTCTCTCCTGCTTACTTTTGGTACTGTCAGGGATGTGCTAGGTTATTTTAGTAGGTTTTAAAAAACAAACCAAAGTCCATGAGCAGCTACATTCTTCTGACTGTGATGACAAAATGCTTTAATTTCTTCCAACCCTCGAATGAAACCCGGAAGGCTTACTAATTAAACAGCTCTGCCCCAAACTGATATTTCTTGCAGCAATGCTTCCCTTGGGTAAACTCAACCACCAAGGTCGTTACAAATTAGAAACGATACTTTATCAGTTCAGCAATTCCTGCCTGACAACCGCTGCAATATTTAAGGAGCGCTCGGAGTCCAAAAGTAGCTTGGACGACAGTAGAGAGCCACTTGTTCCTAGCGTTGCATCTTAAAATGCTGCAAGAGTTTCTGCCCCCTCTGAACTCTGAACAGAAGGACTCGAACTAGTTTCACCAGGCCACTATCTGCAACTCACAGCACAGGACCTGTTGGCATGAGCTTCCTGCCCAAGCAGGCCTGGGTGCTTACGGAGGTGGGTGTTCAGCAAGCTCTGCTGTCTGCCTCACGTTTGCTCTTCAAACAGGTTTTGGCTTCACCTGTCTTTGCCCCACCAACCTCTATGCTCCCCAGGGTCTTGGGGCTGGCACTTAGCAACTGAGTAGCATGTTGCCAGAGGAGTCCAGAACTCTTAGAGGACTCAAAAACTTCTGCCAGGATCACACCTCATGGAAATAAATACAGCTCACTGCCTTGAGGCAAGGGGATCTTTCTGCTCTGTCCCAGAAGCTTCATCCTGTGGGGCTAGGGAGGGCTCCAGGACCCAAATCACCAGGGCAAAGACACAAGGACACTCGATGTGCTTGGCATGAGCACAGGGACCTCTGTACCTTCTGTGCACCTAGATGTGCCCTTGACACAAGTGACTGATACAATAAGAGGCAGAGCCCCTGTCCCCAGCTGCTTCTCAACAACAAATGCACCTTTTGCCACGTGCCACTAAATGATTTAGGAGGCCAAAACTCACAGGGAGTTTTGGGCATTTTTTAAAAGCTTTTACAGTGTGTCTTGGTGAACATCACTCCTGAAAATGCCACCTGAGTGCTCTTGAGAACTTCCTTCCCTGGCATATTTTTCTGCGAAGTGTTCATAATTGAGGCTGAGCTAGCACCATTGACAGCAAAACTCAGAGTATTAAATAACACTTCTTAAAGATCCTGAAGTGTTTTACAAACATGAATTAATTAAGCTGCAGATCAACCCTGTGAATTATTTAAAGAGCTCTTGAACCTCCCCTACTTGCTCAAGGACATGAAGAGAAGAATGAACCAAGGTCTGACAAAAACCCAGGAGTACTTACATTCCCTAGTTCCACTTATCTGCTACACTGGATTTAAATAACAGGCAAACCAGAATATATTCAGAACAGCTGAAATCTCACTAGAATGAAGTTAGGTCTGGCTCTCTTGGAGAGCCCTATCTTCAAAGCCCAGCGACATTCTAGGAAACCACAGAACATGGGGCAGAGTGCACTGTGTGTATTTTCAGGAAGAAATGGGGTTTGGAAGGACACGTGGATGATAAAAACTCTTTTAAAAAAAATGATTAATTTGCTAGTCACACATGTCACATTCACAGAATGGTAGGGCTTGGAAGAGACCTCCAGAGATCATCCAGTCCAACCAATCTGCTAAAGCAGATTCATCTCGATCAGGGTGCACAGGAACACACCCAGGTGGGTTTGGGAACCTCCAGAGAAGGAAACTCCACACTCTGTCTGGGAAGCCTGTGCCAGGGCTCCCTCACCTGAGCAGTAAAGAAGTTTCTCCTCATGTTCAAGTGGATCTTCTTGTGTTCCAGATTTTGCCTGTTACTCCTTGTCCTACCACTGGGCACTGCAGAAAAAAAGACAGGCCCCGTCCTGTTGACATGCACCCTTTAGGTATTTATCAGTGTTGATGCGGTCCTCCCTCAGTCTCCTTTTCTCCAGACTAAACAGCCCCAGTTCCTGCAGCCTTTCCTCATATGAAAGATGTTCCAATCCCCTGATCATCTTGGTGGCCCTGCGCTGGCCTCTCTCCAGCACTTCCCTGTCCCTCTTGAGCTGAGGAGCCCAGAACTAGACACAGGACTCCAGATGAGGCCTCACAAGGGCAGAGGAGAGTGGGAGAAGAACCTCCCTTGACCTGCTGGCCACACTCTTCTTGATGCGTCCCAGGATGCCATTGGCCTTCTTGGCCACGAGGGCACATTGCTGGCTCATGGTTAGTTTATTATTAACCAGCACTCCCAGGTCGGTCTCTGCAGAGCTGCTCTCCGGCAGGTCAATCCCCAGCCTGTCCTGGTGCATGGGGTTGTTCCTTCCAGATGCAGGACTCTGTACCAGGACTCTGTACTTGCCCTTGTTGAACCTCACTGCTCTCCGCTCATCTACCCATCAAGTCACGCCATCACATAAGGCTATCAAGTTGGTGAAGCAGGATTTCTCCTTGGTGAATTGATGTTGACCTCCTGAGTAACCTTCTTTTCCTTCATGTGCAATGACATCCAAGATAAGCTGTTCCATGGAACGGAGGTGAAGCTGACAGGCCTGGAGTTTTTCAGGTCCTCCTTCTTTCCCCTTTTGAAGACTGAAGTGATATTGGCCTTCCTCCCGTCCTCAGGCACCTCACCAGTCCTCCACAATTGTACCAAAATGATGAAAAGTTGCTTAGCAATAACGTCAACATCCTCAGCACTTGTAGGTGCATCCCATCAGTGCCCATGGATTTGTGGGTGTCCAGCTTGCCTAGCAGCTCCCTAACCCAATCCTCCTCTATCAAGAGAAGTTCCTCCTTTTTCCAGACTTTCTCTCCATCCTCCAGGTACTGGGACACCTGAGAGTCAGCCTTAGCAGTAGAGATTGAAGCAAACAAAGCATTCAAATAGCTCTGCCTTCTCCGTATCCTTCGTCATCAGGGCACTCACAAAAGCAGCTGTTAAAAGCAGCTGTCCCAGTTGTGGGGGAAGTTGGTGAAGAGGATTCACTGGTGTGAAACTGAGAAGCAGTGGGACCTGGACAAGCTCCTGTCCCCAAGTTCTGCCAGATCTCAGGAAAAGGCACATTCCCATCTCCAAAGTCGTTGATGGAAACATGGCCATGCAGCTGAGCTGCAGATGCTGGGGTTGGTGTAAAGGCCTCAACCTCCAGAAGCACTGACCATGGTTTGCCCTTCTGGATGTTGCACAGGTTTCCCCACTGAGCTCTATAGGGATCAAGTGCCAGAGAGAATAGACTGTTCCCAGGTACCAAGCCAGGCACAGGTAGGTTTCTCTGTCTGTAAGGAGGCAGCTGGGACGCCAGGGCTCCTCTGCATAGTTTCAGACCCTCTCTACTTATGAAAATCTACAGATATTTTGTCACTGTAACTTGACTCTGGGGACTCCCAGATGTCATTTTACACAGGAAAGCTGGCTGCACAAGGCAAAAGTTTAAAGAACACAGTGACTTGATCTTAGGAGGAGCTAGGACCAGTACTCTGGAAGTACATCTGACTCCCCTCAGTGAGATGATCCTCTTGCAAACACAGCTGGAGGCTTACTGCTAACTAAGGACATGAAGGCTGTGCTGGCACAGGAAGGAAGTGGACAGGAGGATGCAGTGGATGGCACTTAAGTGTTCTCTCAGGGCTTGACCTGCCTCTGTAAAGCATGCTCTTGCAGCAGCTAAATTTCCTCATGACAGTGTCTCAGACACCATCACTGGGTGCAGCAGATGCTACATCAGCCATGAAAGATTGGCTCACTGACCCACCTAATTAGTCCACTGGTGGCACAGGAAGGCTGCAGAGCTGGCTGAGCCAAATCCATCCCTTTGCCACCACACTGCATGCTATCTATTTTAAATAATCTCTTTCAGAAAAGAGCTTGCTGTAGCCAGAGGACTTACACACATCACCAGCCATGCCTGACCATCCCTCCCTCTTCTCTGCACGTGCAGGAAATGCTTAGTTCAGTGTTTACTACTTTTTCAAACCTAACCAAGGAAGCAGAAGACAGATAGCTTAATAACATCAGAGCAGCAAAGTCCATTTCCATCCCATTTATATGTTGCCTGGGATATGGTGTACCTTTTGGTTTAAGGTCAGCAATAAGTGATTGAGACACTCCTGAACTCACAGTTGAAACTGCTTTGTCAACAACATGCAATCTGCCTCTGAAGAAAGTTGGCAAAGGGAGATGGCAACATTCATACCTGTATGGAGGGCTGCTGCTGGCCACCAGCAGTGGAAGGAGACGTTCAAATTCATTCTGACCCACAGTACAGTATTGCTGGGTTCTGCACAGCCCCAGCTGAGGTGTGAAAGAGATGAGTTCCTTTTATGTATGTGTGATCCATTTTCACTGCTGTGCAACCAGGGCCTGTGGCACATATGGTGCAATGAAGCACAGGAGACATTGTCCTCCACAGCTCCCATGCCCAGCTCCAAACAGACTGTCACGCTACTGTGTTTTCTGTGTCCTCTCACATTTCCATTCACATTTCCAGTGGTGCCTAGCTGGAGAAATTTTTAAAAAGTCACTCAGAACACTCTGGAATTACACCAGTGTGATGAGTTCCTGACCAAAGATCCTGCCCAATACAGTGGGTCAGCAGAGTATATGAAACCTTTGGGAGTATATAAATAAAAGTTGATCATCTTGAGAGAGTGCTTCCTGGGATCTATTCTAAAAAGCCCTAAACTGAAAAAGCTTCACCAAACAAGAGAAAACAGAATACATGCGCTCAGAGAGGACACTACATTTACAGTCATTCAGCTCCTAACTGGATGAAAGCCAGAAAGAAAGACTAGTAAAGGATTCATGTGGGAGAGGTTATCATCCATCACGACTGGCTCTCATGGCTGAGTGGGAAAAGAGTCTTCACCAACGCAGAGACACACATATATTCCTTGCTTGAGAAAAGCATCCTGCTTGAGACAAGCATCCCACATCTCCTCACAAATTAAAGACGGTGCTTGCTCATTCACAGGAGAGATGACACGGTTGTCAAGAGACCCCAGGAGGGGTCTATAGGAGGCCTCAGGAAGGTGCTGGGACCTCCTTTGCTTGTTTTCAAAGAGTTTTTTTTTCAAATAAAACTCAAAGCTCAGAAAAGATGAGAGATTTGGGAAAAAAACTTAACCTTTGCAGAGCTTCTGGGCTTGTCTGTACCATAGGGACAAAGTGCCCACAAATAGTAAATGCCCTTCCCACCAAAGCCCACCCTGCCCAGGAGTGAACTGAGCCTTCTTACACACACAGGAATAGAGGCAGGGATCCAGCACTCCAGACATCCAACCCAAAAGGCTTGAGGTAGTCTTAAGGACCTTGTTAGAGAAAGCAGCTTTGTTACATCATTGCACAGAATGAGTTTGAACAGTGATAAGGCATGAAGAGACATGCTGTGGTTTGGTACCTCCATTAGGGGAATGCTGCTTGTCCTTACCTTGGGTATCCTGCGCAGATTGGGAGAGAGCTTCAAGGAGATAACGTGGCCTCGTTCATCTCCAACGATGACAATAGGGTAGACAGGATTAAACTGGATATGGGTTGTTTTATTTTTCTTCTTGGCCACCACTAGCTGGGTGCAGAGAGCTTCATACTTATTGATGCTCAGATCAAACACATGAGCCTGGGGAAAAAAAGGCAAAGAACACAAAAGGGATTAATCAGGCAAGCACATATCTCAGCAGCAGAAGAACGATGGCTGGGTATATCAGAGAGAAATGGTCCCATGGAAAGACAGCCTCAACACACAATTACCGTCTGCAGTCAGGGCTTCTGTCCTCTTTTAAGTAGTCAGTGTGCAGAAGCTGCCTGCTGCTTTTGAGGGTCTGTCTCTCTCTCACAAGGACTCATGGAGTGAGAACTCATTCCCTGCAGTGGGTGCAAGCTCCTTCCAAGACCCTTGGCAAGGGTCCAGCTGATCTTGACTGGAAAAGGCTCAGGGCCAGCACTGCCCACCCCACAGGTCTTACATCTCCCTTCACAGTGCTGTATGCAATGAGGGTACCAGGTGTTAAATCAGAGCCTAACACAGACAGATGCACAAAGCGGGGAATGCTGTCAGAGATACTTATTACCCGGTATTGCAGAGCTTTCCAACACTTCCAGCTTAATAATAACATTAAAACCTCAAACCAGTAATTAAAAGGGAAGTGACAGGAACACAGACAGCGTGATTAAGGGTGTAACCTGCTGTAAAGCCAGGGAAGCACAGGTAAACACACAGCACAAGACAGCCTGGTGCTGGCAGCCCCCTCCAGTCCAGCTGCTTTGGATGCTACGCCTGCATGCACGTCCTTCTCCCATGGCATCGAGGGAAGGGCCAGGTAAAGGCTGGACAAATGGGAGGGGTAATGAGACAGGCCTGTGGCCTCACTCAGGCCATGTTCCCACTGACATGGACCTCAGACCTATGGCACTCATACAGCAGTGACACGGATCTGCCACATCACCTCCTGCACAATAACATGTCTCACTGTGACTCCAGAGGGAACAGCAGTAGTTACCTGAGAGAATGTGTTAACATTATCTTCCAATAATTTCAATTAGCTCCTGTCATTGTTACAGCCTGCAAAGGCTGATAAAACATGACGTCCCTCTTTTCCCCAGTGTGGAAGCGAACAGTCTCTAGCATGCTGGACTCCCACCTTGAATCAACTGTGGAGACTTCCAGCCTTATGTTTCTTTTTTTTTTTTTTCTGTCTTCAGAAAAACTAAGGAAGGGAATATTTTATGCTAAGAAGTACAGTGGGAATATGGGGGAAATTAGGGCTGAACTACTTGTACATCTCCTGCCAGCTGTGTCTTGTTTACCAGCACTTAGGAGAGAGATGAGACATATTACTTGAACATTGTACCATGCTCACAATTTCAATCTAGGAATTATCTGAAACCAGACAGTGTTACCCTATAAAAGCTTATTCCAAAGAGTGTGGAAGCTTTTACATCAAATCAGTACATGTACTTTCCTATCACACGCATCAATGAGTTAGTGTATTTTGTCTGAACCCATGTACAGCAAAGAGCTCAGCAATGTGCAAGCACATGTCCCAGGCAGTCTCATCAGCTGCTGTGTCTTTATAGGACTCAACATTTAGCAATTCGTGATGTTCTTGGTCTGAGGAAGAGAACCATGTGAAGGTTTTACAGATGCAGAAAATAAGATGAGGAAGACACCTTCAAACCTGAAGTAAAAAAAGGCTTTTCCAGATGGGGAAGAGCTTGAAAACCAGATGGGGTACTCAGACATATTTTGAAGAAATCCACGACAGTAGAATCCATGAAAGGAATCCAAAGTGTCAGCCATAGAGGAGGATCTGTATTTTGGAGAGTCTTTTCCTAGTCATCAGAAGCATAGAACCGAGACTTGACACTTGAGATCCCACAGTCCAGCCAAGGTAATCCCAATTTCCTACCTCTAGATATAAATAAAGGTGTCTGTCCTGGCTTGTGCTTTAATGCCTGCTGTCTTACTACCTCTGAGAAGGAGCAAGTTCTCCTTCAAGCATATCAGCCCCCCCGACCCACACTCACTGAAACTTGCTTACCTTCATACAATATTTTAATTTAAGGGTATGGTTCACACACTTCAACCCCTCCACCCCCCGCCCCAATGGCACAAGCTTAGTAACCTAAGAGCCTGGGAGATGCCCACTGCTGGCGTAGCATCAACTAATATAAAACCAAAAAGCAACGTGGAGTTGTTGGCCAGGTTTCTTTTCAGCAGCCAAGTCTGCACTGTTGTTCCACAAGGCTGTCAAATGTATCACACCTGCATGTGCTACCCAGCGCTGCAGTAGGAAAAGATGCCATGTCTGGAGGCTCAGTGTTGGAATGCTAAGCAATGCAAATTACTCTGGGTGAGGTTGTTTTTCAAAAATGTCACTGACAGCCCAGACAAGCACAATGCCTGGGACAAGAACTCAAAACCATTAGCAATGTGGAGAAGGTCAAAAGCAAACAAGTTTATGAACGTTCCTACTATAAAGCTCCTCTTTTATGAGCTTCTAAACAAACGGGCTTGTTTTCCTTTGCCAAGAGAATCATGGAAAAGAACAAACTATTTCAGTTCTTCAGCTGGAAACATCAGCCTCATATCAGCTGTCAGAGGCTCCAGATGGAGGGGTGGGCCACTGGCGTTAGGAAGGACTTTAGAGGCTTTGATTTAGAGGAGAAAGGGAAATGGGGTCAGGCCAACACTGTTATTGGAGCTTTGGGAGTAACCTAAAAGAGGCACAGAGCTTCCCACAACACTTAAGGCAGCTTAACAGTGCTGTAAAGCAGCATAGCTGCATCTGACCAGCACCATCTGCAGATCTGCCTGAGCCTTGGAGCAGGGCTTTCTGCCCCAAAAATGGGAGACAAAACCTGCAGCTCTCTCTGCAGGTTCCGTGTTCCATGAGCTACTCTGCTGCCTCAGGTCCTGGGATTAAAGATTATGGACTAGAATCCAGGTGGATTTATCACCCAAGAGGCTCACCAACAGCACATAGCTGCTCTCCATCCCACTGCTTTGGTGTCCTCTATCCCTACAGATCACTGTTCACACTCAAAGGTGGCCTCTCAAGTTTTGCAAGAGACTAGAAAAGTGCAATCATGACCCACAGAAGTGCCATTCAACCCCATATGTTTGAGTATCAGACTTGTGGGGAGCTGAGATGACCAGAGCCAGAGTCATATCCGAACCTTCTCTGTGGAGAGTGGTTGCTTCCATAGAGCACCCTTCTCAGGGCAGGTACTCATCCAACAGCACTTTTATGAGAGCTGCCACACAGACACTGTCAGGCAGCTGATGAAATGAACACTTTTGATGAGGGCTGATATCTGTATAACTTTCCACATGTAGTGGACAAGCATACTGACACACTGACAATACAACATGCCACATTGTCCTGGACTCTACAGCTCACAGAGTAGGTCTTTTTCCACCCATTTGGTCCTAGTGCCTTGCTTGCTACCACAGCATCACCCAGGTTGCTAACTGTGCTAACACAGCAAGGCAGTGATGCCTGTCAGAATGTGACACTTCATAGTTCAATGAAACACACAGTAACGTGCTCAGGAGTCCCTAAAGCACAAAGTGTGACTTTGATGGAAAGACAGCATACAGCAACACACCAGTGCAGTGCCCTGTTCTGGGCAACAGCTGGAGTTCTAATGGTATTGAGAACTGTGTAGGAGCAAAAAAGCATGTCAAAGTAGTATCCTTGTCAGAGCTTACAAATCAGTGTGAGTTCCCCTGTCAACAGCCTCCTCTTTCCTGCCAGCTCTGCATGTCACTTCCTATCATGCTGCCTAGGCTGGTCTCAGCATTTCCCTTCCTGCAGATGCCGAGATCCAGGGCCACTTCACACTTATTCAGGAACAGTTTAGCAACTACTGAGGGAAGGTTTCAAACTTCTGATTTGCAGCTCTCAAAAAGTGTTTCCACTGGGGTGCATATCCCCAGAGAGGGAGCTGGAGCCTCCTGACAATAAACTCACTTTTATCAGATACCTTCTGCAGAACTTGTCAAAGCAATCAGGGACCAACAGTGTCTGCAGCTCTGCTTCTTTCAGATGGCAGCAGACACTTTCATTCTTTCTGCTAATTAGCATTCAGATAATTGGAAAGGTCATTGAGTTCTTTTGTTACAGAGTCCTTAGAAAGAATACTTGGCTACTTCCTCAGAGGAATATAAATTAAGACTCCAAGAAGAAGAAATTTGTGGAGAGGCACAGAGAGAGGGGCAAAAGAAATCTGAAAATGTCTTAAACAGGAAAGTGCAAGTGCTCTCTTCCACTTCCCCCAGCTTAGCTGCAGATCTCCAGGGAGAATAAAGCACGCAGCAGTAACTAATGACTTCAACAGCTATTTTATTGAAGGTCCCCGTAAAGCTGTGTGCCCACCCCAAGGAAGTGCAGGAGAACACATACCACTGTCCAAGTGAAAACCGAGCTGTTGAGCTCAGCAGTTCCTTACAGCGTGGGGATTTAAAAGCTGGCACCAACAACCATCAAAAGAAACCTAGGTTCTCAACCTATTGGACAGGATGGTAGACATGCCAGGCAGCTGCTCCAAGCAAAGTTCTTGATGGAAAGACAGTAACTCTGGTAAGTCAGCAGCCACTGAAAAGGTGCACTGAATTTAAGCAGATGCCTGGTTATCTCTGGGACAGGATCAGGTGAATCCTGCAATCTCTATCTGATGCATTCTATTCAGTAAGAACATTTTAAAATTACCTTTGATGTAACAACTGAGTCTCCAGGCTTGATGTACAGGCAATAATGGATCTAACTCTGCTGTGTTACAGTTCCTGAAAATATTTGACATAAATAAGCTGCTTTGGCGTCTGACTCTCAAACAGCCAGAGAAGAAAGCCACATCAGTCACATTCAGATCAACATCTCCTTTGTCTATGAATCACACAAATGAATTCCACCTCCCCAAATCCAGTGGTTCCCCACTGAGGCTCCACACGGCTGCTCTGTAAGCATTGCACAGTGCTCGTCCAAGGTTGTTTCTGTAGCTTCAGCATCAAAACACATCCAGAGTTTCGAACATCTAACTTCTCCCCACCCACTCTGCAAACTGCACTTAGAGCGCGAAAGTCAGCCCAGGTTCTCATCTGCTCAGCAGCTCTGAGTTGACTTGGATCCTTCTGTCCATATACTCTGTTGTCAACTCATGCCCTACAGCACAGTAGCCTGGCAAGTCCAGGGAGGGAAATGCCAGCAGACCCGGGGGAAGAGTTGAACCTTCCAAACAGCAACATCCCAAAACAACCAGCCCCTCTGCCAGCAGAACAAACGTTTGACTTCTGTGAAGAAGGGAGCTGAAGAGCTACTTGTACCTACCCTGACTCTACGGCATGCCTTGAACACATGCTGGATCTGCAGTGGCTGCAGCCTTTGTTGTCCTTACAAGCTTTCATTCCCCAGCAGTGGCCTGGACAATGCTGGCATGTTCAAAACAACCTGACAGCAACCAGAACCAAGGCTGTGGGGAAATATATGTGTGTAAGAAGGCAGATGTACCTGGTAACTTGGCAACAAAGAATAAAATCAGTGCAAGAGCAAAAGGTGAGGGATAATTTAAAATCATGCTGCCCTTTACCAGTTGACATCTCTTTCACTGCTTGGCTTTCACTGTCCTTGTGATGGATTTACCTCATTTTCTTGACTGAATCATGATAGCTCATTCATTTGCAAACTCTACAGATGATTGTTTCAAACTCTCAGGTAATATATTTAACAAGTGGGCAGGCCACCCCCAGCCTGTCTAGCACCAAGACAGCTGCTGGAGCACCTTATAGGCACTGAGCTGTCAGGACAGCCCGAGTTTCCATCCAAGTCAAGCTGCTATGCGGTGGAGACCTGCCTTTGCATGATTTCTATGCGTCCAGTGCAGACAGAACAGCCTCCAACACTGTTAATTTTCTCTGGGAGGACATTTTCAAGTTACAAATTTCAAGTTACAAATAAGGGTTTTAAGATAGTTCTTGGTTCCTCTGATGTCCAGGACAGTTAGAGGTTTGGCAAGAGGAAATGAGATCTGATGCAAAAAACATTCATTGCCTCCCCAACACCAGCACCAGACAGACCCTAAAATTCACAGGCTTTCACAGCACTTGCATGCTACTGGTGAAAGGACAGACCCCAGCTCTGTTAAGAGGTGTGTTCAGAAATAGGTTTGAGCTCAGGAGGATGAACAAGCACAAGTGCAAGCTGCTTTTTGGGCTGAGCCAGGTGAGCTTTGCCACCAGCCGAGTACCAGATGCATGTCCTAGGGTGGGGGAGAGAGCTAAGCACATCCCCCAGCCCACTGCTCCAGGGTGCATGACACAGCAGGGAAGAGAATGTCTGTGTCACCTGGCTTCACTGTAGGAGCTGCTGTAGGAACTGTAGGACTGTCAGAACTAGGTCACTCCCAATCTGACATGGTAGGAAAACAGCATCAGTCTCAGCTGATTTGACGCAACTCTCACAAGTCAGTAAGAACACAAAGCCTCAGCACGTAAAAGAGCTGGTATTCATTCCAACAGGGCGAGGACCATTTGACCTCTTCTGGAAACCCTGTTACATTGTTTTACAAGAAAATGATTGTTTATCCTAGCTAAATTCCTTGCCAGTCACCATTTCTGCCAGCTTGGCTCTGCTCTAAGCGTCTCAGTGATCAGGATCACCTCCTTGACGTCTCTGTCTGGCACACTCTTGAATGTTGTTATCTGGTGTTAAATAGCTGATATATCCTACCCCCCAGAGCTGGTTACACTTCAGTTTGGTCTAACATGACTCTCTTATGTTGCCCATGACTCTTTTTGTCTATTTAACATTAATAGCATGCTTTCGAATGAATCACAAAGCTTTCTTCTGCTCTTTCTTTTTGTACTAAAATTAATGTTACTTTCCACATCACTTCTGAAAGGTGAAAGTCAAACAGAGAAACTAATCCGTGCTGAACTCATGCAACAGCTAGGCTGATGACAGCAGCTGCTACCTCTACTGCACTGCGATTCCTTCTGCAACAGCAGACCAGCGTCCAAAGCCCAGGCTGAGCCCCAGTTGTGTCCACGGGATGACTCTTCCCTGCACCTCCCAGGTCTGACTCAGCAGTGCCGTGCTGGTGAGAGCACAGCAGCGCAGGCAGTCCCCAGACCCAGCCTTCCTTTCAGTCCTGCTGCTTCTTTAGTTAGTGTTCATTTCATATTGTACTTCTGTACTTCAATGTCTTTATTGAATTTCATCTCATTGATTGCAAATGGCTGCTGAGGTTGTCAAGCCCATTTACAGTTTCAGTTCTGGCACCAAAGCACTTCTAAGACATCCACTTAGTTCCTGACAAGACAATTACTGCTGGGTTTCAGTGCCAGCCCTCATCCCCAAATCATTCCTAGCTGGCACACTCTGCTGAGAGTGACTTCCATTGTACCACATTCACCTTCTCACTTGCCTTGTAGTTTGCTCATGAGCTTTTGTCAACAGGATTCCCAAAGTAAGCCTATAAGCATGTATTACATCTCCTTCCTCTACCAGGTCTGTTACTCTCTAAGAACAGGATTAGATCAGATGTATGTGATATGGCCTTACTAAACTCTTACTGGACTGGTTATTCCTTCATCTACCATCATTCCATGATTTGTCCCAGGATCTTTACCCATAGCATATTTTGGCTGCCTAATCTCTCCTGCACTGTCACACTTCTGAATACTGGGCAAAGAATCTTTCCTCCAGTTCTCTGACGCTTCCCTACTCTCCCATCCCATCACAAATACCTGATGAAGAACAGAGAGACTGTTTCAACCAGTCCTTTGTGTATCCTTGGACAAATCTCCAAGGCTGTGTTATGTGAATACACCTCATCTGTGCCAGTCCCCCAGCCCTCCCTCTGCTGTCACAGGCAGCCCAGCCCCTATGTCAGGCTGAAAGTACGTCCTCACAGATGAGGACCGAGCTCCACCACTTCACATCTTGGCAAGGTCCTGACTGTGTCTTGTGAAGGAGAGTCAGCGCTGGAGGTGTGGAGCACAGGTAAAGCCAGTCAGTGGCAAAAGCAAGGGCAGCATCAAGCGTGACAGAAGCAATAGCTGCTCTCTGCCTCCTCAAGCCCTGTGGCAGGGCAGCAAAGCTGTTCATAAGGCAAGTATCGAACCATCATGGTTTGGAGACTGGCATTTAAAATGAATCAGCACAGACTTCAGGTCATTATAAAATGCCAAGCCATAAATATGAAGGCTGGGAAACTGCTGTCTCTGCACAGCAGGATGGGGCAGACAGCCAGAGGCGGCTTTCCATGACCCTAATGTCAACGGTGCCCACTTCCAAACTGAAACCCAAGCGAGTGGCCACTCATGGCAGTGGCGGATAATGAATAGCGGCGAAGCACCTAGGAGTAGTTTTGTAAACTCTCATTGATACTCCTGATGGCTTCTGTGTCCCCAGGAGGTTTTTATGCAAAGTGCAACAGATGAATCAATGCAATCTCTTTAGATGCTTCCCAAGTCATTTTTTCACTCACATATATTAATACAAGTAGAAAAAGTCAGACTCAGTTCCTGTGTGGCTGAATGAACTAGTTAATCTCATCAAGTGGGTTTCATGAAAATGCTGTATTTTATGTCTGAATGAGTAAAAGCTCTAGTAATGAAAAACTGGCCTGTGAGCACCTGTGCAAGAAAATTCCTGCAAAGCCCCTGATAGAGGGGTTCACATTTATCAGTTTGACTTTGCACTGAAACCAACTACTGTGCTGACAAAGACATCTCACCTGTGATGCAGTAGCTAAAGGACATGAGCAAGCAGTAGTGTCCTAAGGTGCCTGATGCACTTCTTGAGGCTTGGTGCCCACCAGAACACTCTGTGATGAGATAGGAGCTGCAGCAAGATAGAGGTAAGGGCTCAGACCCTGCAAGGCAAACCGAAGTCTTCCAGGCCAGCTTTATTCTCTACAGTGAGCTCCAAGGGAGAGAAATACCAGTGCACAGAGAATGTGGTGGCTGGGGGAGGAGAAGGGAGGACAGTCTGACTGGCATGAAGTAGAAGAGGCAGCATTAATTCCAGGGACTCTGCCCATTTACCTCATTGAGCTTTGACATGCCATCAGCCCTTGTTTTAAAGCAGACATAAGTCTGCCCAGCAGTCCACATCAATCTCAAAGATTCAGCAGGGAATAAGAGACTTTTGGGTTTTGTGGCAGAAGAAAATGAACGGTTTTACCGGAAAACTACCACTTACCCTGCAAATGCAATTTTAAAGGCATTTTAAGAAAGACCCTGACTGCTTCAGCCTACTCAAAGGTCCTGGCAAAGGACGTGCACTCATTTAGTGTTCTCACACTTCAGCACTTGCCCCAGCTATGGTTCAGAGAGCCAGAGATGCCTCACTCCAGCCCTGCAGATCTAGTGGTGGCCCCACAAGGCATGGACAAACCCATGGGCTACTGCAGAAAGGCTGGAGGAAAGACTCATGCACAGCAGAGACATTTGTAGCCATGAGGGGTTCACAGTTCTGACTACCCTGGGCAAAAGCATCGACTGATGCTGAGAGGTCTGCTGGCACCCCTGATTCATACCCTATAAGGAAAGGAGTGATTAGGTCTAAAATGTCCAGTGAAATATTTGCAAACTTGAAAGGTTTAGCAAGTCTCTTATCTGCAAATTTGTCCATGCTCCTAAAGACATAGATTGGCTTTTGCTGCCAGATAAAACAAGCATTTCTCCAGCATCTTATCCTGTTAGTGAGACACAACAGGAATCTAGTCCTCCAGACTTTTCATACAAAACAGTTGCTCAGTAAAATATGTTTATATAAGCAGGAAAGGACATGCTGACTTCCTGAGCAGCGCAAAGCACCAGCTAATTTCCTGAAGGTTTGGTTGGTTTCAAGTATTTCACATCTTGAAAGGTTAACAGCTTCAATAATGGGGAAAAGCCCTGGAGCATGTGTCTGAGCAGCTTTCTCTGCAGACTGTACACTTGGATGGCATTTATCTTGAGACTGTCAATATTTACTAAAGATGGCTATAACATCACCTTGCTCTTGCTGCATTAGTCATGAAGGACACAGACTACAAAAACATGAAAGCAAATGAGCTTGTACTTAGTGCTTGCTCCTAAGCCTGTTGCAAAATCCCTGAGATCGTCCCCACACAAGGACATTTCGTAGTGTCACTGGGTTAGAAGGTAGTTCAGGGTGGAAGTCACCCCTAGAAGTCTTTGCTCCAATCTCCTGCCCAAAGCAGGACCAGTTCTGAGATCAGACATGGTTGCTAAGGGCTCTACATTAAAAAACTCCATGTACAGAGACGAGACAACCTCTCTGGGCAAGCTGTTTCACTACTCCACTGCCTACACAGTGAACATTTTTCCTTATACCCAGTCCAAACCTCTTCTTTCAACTAATTTCATCTGTTGTGTCCCATTGTCCCTTGATGCACTGCTGTGAAGAGCTTGGCTGTAACTTCTCAGTGACCTCCTTGTAGGCACTGGCAGGCTGCTGCTGAGTTCCTTCTCCAGGCTGAATAAGCCCAGCCTGACCACACCATTCCCAACATTGCATGGGGCAACTGTGGCCTCCAGCCATCTGGAGACATTTGTGACACGGATGTCTTTGGCTTCTTCAACAGGGGTTACAATTCATGTGTTAATCCAGCACAATGCCTGGAGTGAGGAAGAAGTGGAGGTTTATGGCACAGCCCCAACACACATTGCAGCACCACCTGCCAAAACTCTGTCCTGAGTTAAGGTAAGAAAGTAAAACAAGTCCAATAGGAAATTTCAGGTATGTTTCCCACTTTCACATGTTTCCTTTTTTCCTTTTTGTTTTCCCTGCTTTAGTCTTAAATTTGACAACGGCTTAAAACAAACTCCTAAAGGCAAATCCTGCTGAATGCTGCATGGACTGAATTCTAGTCGTCTCCATTTCTCTGTCTTCTCTCTTTACAGGAAGCTGTCCAACATCCCAGATCTCCTGCAATCTTTGCATAAGGGCCCAGGTATCCAAATCCACCTCCACTGTTTTGTTATTAAAGCAGGTCTCTCAACCCAGCTAGCCTTTTTCTTCATTCCAGGCTTTTACCATTTGCAAGCTAAACCAAACCAGGTGTTCTCTCCTCATTTTATTTTGGTGCTAATCACACCAGTATCTGCACCCAGGTCACTATAGGAGATGGGAGGGACCACAGAGCTGCTGTCAGCCAACTGAGATGCAGGTGACACGTTCAGAAATAACAAATCTCTCCACTTGTCTAGTTGAGGAACCAGTGTAGAGTTTTCAAGGGATCTAAGTGTCATCTGAAATACAATCACAGAGCAAAACTGCAGTGGACTTAGCACACTGATTGAAACCAAAGCTGAATGCTCTATAGCAACCACTCTGAGCGCATCCAGCAGAATCCAGCTTCCATAAAAGCAGCTGTCTGTCCAGTCCTTTTAAAATCACGCCACTTATTTAGGCACTTAGTTATGGAATTGGAAGTCTTCTTCCAGGCAGTGTTGGCAAGATGTGCACGTCTCAGTGATCATTTTATTTTATTTCATTTCAGTTTTCATTGCGAATCATTTATGCTCGTTCTGAAATAAAATGGCCATCAGGCAGAGCAAGAGACTAAGGAAATTACTCAGAACATGACTAAGAGCAATACCAGTAGTTAGTGTCCACTGCACCAGAAGCAGAACACACACATTCAGGTTATTTATGAGGAGGTGCTGCTGTTGGAAGCAGATGCCCAGCTGCCAATACACATATGCCCCTGATACTTAAACTCTTCTTAAATCTCCACCTCCTGGATGCACGGGGATTGAAAGATTTTTTAATTTTAAGATGCCTCAATTTCAAATCAGTCTTAGGAGTTACGAGGGCTTACTGTGCACATTTTGACACATAGCATGAGCTTCAATAAGGAAATGTATTATTCAAAACATGCCAGGTATCCCTTTAAAACTGTAATAAGGGGCTGATTTTAAAATCGCCCCAGGCAACCATTATGCAGGCATAATTATGTGCAGATGCAAAGCTAGAGGCTGTTTATGAACAGGAGGCCTTTAATGTTTTATTTTCTGTCTGCACGTCCGTTAGTTTTCTGTGTCACAGAATCACAGAATCCCCTGTTAATATCCTATTAACGTATTCTATTTCCCAGCATTAATGGAGACTACCCTTTTTCTGAGGCACTGAGTTATTTCCAGGAAGTGTGCTCCGCTACAAAGTGGAATATGTCCAGGAACAAAAAGGCTGTAAACAACTATTTATTCCACTTCTACTGCAGATCTAGAAGTTTCTGTTCAAAAGAGAAACTAAACTGTGTCTCTGACACACCCTGCTGCAACAATCATGGCCAATGGCTAACACAGAGGCCCAGGATTTCTATTGGTTCATGGCTAATGGCCAGTCTTCTCAGGATCTGGGATGAAAGACGTGAAGCAGAATTAGATCCTACTAGATTAGGATCTAATTAGGACTACTGAACTAAATCCAAGATAGGTAACCAAGGTGAGATACCCTAAGTGCAGTGTTGCCAACTTAGACAGTCTATTGTCTTGTCCATAGCCTCTTATGAACTCCAGACCCACAAATGCTGCAGCTAATGTGACTCTGCAACAACACAACTAGAGTCACTGCAGCAGTGGCTAGGACAAGCTAGAGATGGGGCAAACCCCATTGCACAAGCTTCTGTGCAGGAGGCAAAGCAGTGACAAAGAATCTGGCCCAAGTGAGCAGAACAAAGCCTCTCTGGAGGTGAGCTATCACCACAGACGCTTGACCACATGAACACGAGGTCCAAGTACACTCTGTATTTACCCTCTGTCTTGTCACATTGCCCAGGATATATCACTGCCTCCAGACATCTCCATCCTGTTCCCCACAGTTAGGCACTAGGACGCAGTTCTCTGCACTGCTCATCCCAGCACTCAGTCAAAGCTGTGAATGTCAGTCAGCAGGACCTTTGCCAGGTCTGAGGGTGCACACATCTTCACTTGTGGAAAACAAGTTAGAGAATGTGTAACACTGAATGCATTCCTTTCATTTATGTAGGTCCTTCGTTTGGTATATGGGAGGATGTAGACTGACAAATCCGTGAACAAAGGGGCCAATCCTGATCATTCCTGCAAGGGAAAAGCATCAACAGTGCCTTCTGTAGGCTGTGGCACCTGAGCTTTCTAAGAGAGGCCAGGTGCCCCAGTGAAGAGATTTCTATTGCTCAGCTTGGGAGAGACAAATTCACAGACTGAGCCAGTGTATCAGTGAAACGAATTCTCTGCTATAACATAAAGGTTAAACTGCAATAAAGTTGCCAAGGCATCAATTCAATGATAGAGATATATAAGGGCCATCTTTTTGCTAGAGTAATTTGGCCAAACTGCACAGACTTTCCAATTTATACCAGCAAAACATACAGCCCATGGTGACAGAGCAATGTGGTCTTAAAGTACGAAGCCTGTCTTGATGGATAGTTGCGTGGCCTGGCTACTTGCCAGGCCCAAATTAACCATCTGAGCTACTAGGATGGATGTCTAGGGGCAAAAATATAACTGTTATCATCTCAGTATTAGGACTGGTCTAAGTACTTCATTGACAAATCATTACTCTTGGAGACAGCCTCACACAGCAGGAAAATGTTGATTTTATTTAATTGGAGCAAAGTTATATTGGCTGACCCTGGGCAGATTACTGTAATTGATTTTTTAATACCAATATAAGTATATAACCACTTTATTGTATTGCTTCTCTATACCGTGGAGGTTCAGAACCACTGTCACGATGTCAGCTTATGCTAGGGGTACTCTGATCTGGAGCATCATCTCTCCACCCCTAGGGATTCACTGGTTAATCAGCTGATTTCACACAGAGGGATTTAAGTGTTTTTAATCCCAGTGTGTGCAAGCTACACACCTGCACTAATGAGGCCAACACAAGAGCAAGCAGGGACTTGTATGCATTTGCAACACCTACCGTTACGCAGCTGGAGTTGCACTGGGAAGGAGCGAGCACTTCAGACCCAGCAATCCACATGCCAAGGGCAGGAAAGCATAGGAAGATGTAACCTGTTCCCTGAACCCTGCTTTCCTCTTTGAGTTCCTACACCCCTGGAGTAAGAGGAGCAAACAAGGACTGCAGGGAGGTTTGGCCCCCAAGAAGCAACTGTGCTTAGAGGAGAGGGCTCACTTGTACTTCTGATGGATTTGTCAGGGCTGCTGTGAGATGTAAAGCTGATCCTCAGCATCTGATAAAACCCCTTTGATTTGTGATTTAACATGTTTGCATAGAGTCCACCTGAGAGATTTCTAGCCTTGTGGCTTGTGGGGGTGTGGTAAACCTTAGGAGGACAAGGAATAAAAAATGCTGCTCAAGTTTCCACATCTCTGTTGTTTTATGACTTCTGTAATCAGATCAAGCAAAAAAAGAATTAATAGCTCTAGGGCATTGAGCTACCAAAATCACCCTGCCATCCTGAGGCATGCAGCTCAAGTAAGCTGCAGCCAACTCAGCCCGACACTGTGCTGGATTCCTGCTGATGGGGGATCTGCAGCTCCCTGACGTGCCTGGCCAGGATTGGACTGACCCATCCCCGCACTCAACCCTAATCTCCCTTGACTTTGTTTCAGCTCAGATTAGAGCTATGTTGCTCCAAGCCTCTCACCTTGCCATCAATGGTGACTGCAGCAAAGACTGTGGAGGAATAGGGGGACCATGCAACATCCCCTACAGCAGAATTCAGGTCATAAACAAACATCGGAGTCCTGTAGAAAAAGTCACAGGGAAAAAAACTCGTTTAACCATATGCTGCTCTGGAAGAGTAACATTGAGTTATAAACACTTTGATGCTGCAGCCTGTGTTGTTCAAGGCCAGCTGTGGAAGTGGGAGATGGAGCATTTCTCTATATCAGATGCCATCCAGAGTCTGAGTTAAAGGCAAAGAAAAGCCAGGCATTAACCCAAATGGGTCAGGACTGGTCTTGCTGCAGATAGCATTTTTCTTTCTGAAAGCATTTTGAAAGCTTCTCCCAATGCACACAGCAAGATGGAGTCTCTCTGGTTAATATTCTTAGAGGAAAAAGTGATTTTCCCTCTCTGGACTTCTGACAACAACATTGAGTATTAGAGCAGCATTGGCAACAGGAAATATTTGACTCTGACTGATTTACAACAAAATCAATTTCCTGATTGAAACCAGACATTCCTCAACCACTAACCCTGAATTTGATTACGTATTTTTAAAGGTTCCAATTTTTTTTCCTTTCTGGCTCTTTGGAGGTGTCTGGCCCCTGACACCATAAGCCAACCCCTGACATTTCTCTGTAGCTTTGCTTCGGAGAATAACCCTGACACATTAGGTGCTGCCTGAAGAAAGCCAAGTCCAAAGCGCAGGTTCTGGGCTGAGCTGCAGATTAGAAAGTTCCTGGGGCAGCTGATGCTAAACCTTACACCTCATACCAAGGAAGTACAAATCTGAGTCATCAGCCCCAAAAGCAGAGGTAAGAGAGCAACTAGCAATATCAACACCTAAGAGCAATACTGAGACTGAAGTATGAGCAGAGTTGACCTATGCATTTGCCATGTCAGCCTGAACCTCTCTATCCATGCCAGGACCCAGCAGGACCTACTTGATGGTGTGATCCCAAATCTTGACTGTCCAGTCAGAACTGCAGGAAATGAAGACTTTCAAGTGATAGGGATTCCAGCTGACTGAGTCCACGGCCATGTGATGGGCTTCAAACACATCCAGAAACTGGCTTGAATAGCATTTTGAACACTGCAATGGAAATAATTAGTAATCAGAGTTAGACCTTCTTCTGAAGCTCAAATTCCTGCAGAAAGATGACTTTGAATACTCGTATGGTCTCCTAGGCTCTTCTGGGCTGGCTGGGAAGAGGTGGCTGGTACCCAAAGGTGCTACAGGAACTAAATAACTTAGCACATGCTGTTTCACAGTACTTGCAGGCAACACTGAGCTCCCCTCTGCAATACTCAGAGGTAGGAATTCAAGTTATATTTACAGCTACAGCTAGTTCCCAGAGCCCATTCTCCACTGCATAAGCTCCATCACCTTCCTGTCAGCCCAAGGCTCCTCCCTAAAAGGCTCTTGGGAAAGACAGAGGAAAATAGCTCTTTGTGCTGCCCAAGAGTACATAGCACTATGTGCATTTGAAGTGTCACAAAACCTCCCAAAACAGTACTCTCAGTACAAGAATGACCTATCAGACCGTCTGGTTCTAGGGATTTTGGGAACACGCCAAAAGTTCCCTCCCTGCTACAATCCTGTGACAGCCTGTTCTGAGAGCCTGTCCCATCACACAGATCTGCAGCTCTTTCTCCTGTGCCACTCCTGACTGTCCAGAGGAGTGTAAGAACCACAAGAGGTTGGCCACCACTCAGGCATGTTCCCAATAGGCAGATGGGCCTCCCTGTACCCCAGCCAACAGAAGGCTGTAAACTGCCCGAACCCTGCACATCCATGACAGGTCAGGCCAGCAGCATCACAGCTGCAGGTGCTACTGAATGGCAAAATATCGCACGTTTGCAAGAGCTGGAAAACATCTGGAAGCCATGGAAAAGTCACTTTTTGTGTCAGCTCCTGAACGGGAGGAGAAATTACAATCTGCTTGTCTGCATAAGCAGAATATGGGTCTCGATCCAAATCCTGTCAGTTCTGTGTACACAGAAAAATGAGGTTACCCTTCCCAAACATCCTCCCCTCCAAGGGAAATGCAGACTTCCTTTGTTAGCACAAGGATCTCATCTCACAAGCAATGTTGTCTTGGTTGTGTTCTCACACACAAGCTGTAATGAATCCACACAGCAGGCTGGGGTTGGTTTCAGGGTTTTCTGTTGGTCTGCCTCAATACTGTCCTTACAAGGACTCTCAGCACCTTTCATTACTGCCTCCCTAAGGAATTCAGCAACACATCATCTGCCCAAGCAGCAGGATCATTGAAGTGTTTCATGACGTAATTTTTTCAAATCAAAGCTCTAACTAATCGCAAGGCTTAACTATTATTACACATGACACTCGTTGTTTGGGCACTCAGAGCTGTTTTCTTTTGATGCCCTTGTGTACTGGTGCAAGTACTGGACTGAGGGTGCCAAACTATTCACACACCAGCAGCTCCTGCACCCCTGGGAAGTGTGCTGTGGTAGGAAATGGAAAGAAGAAAGTGGTTTGTGTCCCACTGAGATACACTGTCAGTGTCTGTAGCTTGCTAATAGTTTGGTGCATACTCTGAGTTACTGTCCCTGTGTATAATCATGAGACTGAAATCTCCTTCAGTGGCATGTTTCATAATTTATCTTCATAATTCTTAATGTTCAGCCACCAGGAAAATTGGTACTTGGCTTGTTTTGAAAGTGACTTTGCTAGGAAGAGGCAGAACGGGTCATGATGAGTAATTAAAAGAGAAGCTGCTTTACTGTCTGTCTTTCCAAGTATGTGGATTGAAGGTCCTTAATATCTAAGGACTTTGAAGAGTGAGATCCTAATCATATCTATCTGCATCCAACAGCACTGTAATGATCAGTGCTCTGTTTTTAAAGCCTTATTGGGGCTGAGCCTTTGATCAGTACAGCTCTGTGGGCACTGGTACGGGAGGCCTGTCATGCTCTGATGTGTGCTGATCCATACCACTTTCCTTGTAGTCTGTAAGGCTGACCCAGAGACGAGGTTCAGGCCTTGACAGGAAAGAGATCTGTGGTTTTCCTATGAAATGAGTAGCAAAAAGAGTTCTCTTGGGCAGATGCCTGATTGTGTCCCTTGGGAGAAATGAATGCCCATGCATCTTCTTCAGCCTGTCAGCCTCACACAATGTTCACTCCAACCTTCAGTATCAGCTTTGATGTGTGAGACAGAGCCATGTTCTTCCCAAGATGCACTTTGAAGAAATATCACTAACTTGAGAAAAAACTCAGAAAGAAGTATGACTTTAACAAATAAAAGAGTCTCTCAGCTAACCAGAACTGCTGGCAAAGTCTTCCCCTACTATACACTTTTAAAACCCTACAGTTATTAGACACATGTCAGGATGAAAACAAAACCACTGGAAAATGTGATGCCTAACTCCTGACAAGATAGCTTTGAAGAGGATGAGTAGATTCAGAGAGCAGGCACTTGTGAAACCTGTCTTATCTTCTAGAGCACTGCTCCAATTTGCTGAGAGTGTTTTTCTCCTATTTAAATGCTGATAGATGGGTGTGAATGGTAAATGGTATTTTTATGATGGGACAGGAAAGCAAGAATGTACCTATGGCAGTATGGGAAACCAGCATGAAAACAACTCGTGACAGGGCTACAAAAAATAGGGGAGGAGTACTGAAAGAAAAAGAGAACTCTGAGAACACAAAACTTATGAATAACCTTCCTTAATAGCACAGTTTATGCTATACATTATCTTGACACAAAACTCGACGTCCATGGTGAATGGATGGTTATTAGTGTCCTTCTAATGCAGAGGGTTTTCTTGGTTCACTAACTGACATTGAGACTCTAGGCAATATAGAAATCTCCCCAAACTCTTTTTCAAAGGAAGTTTGTATCTAGCAACAGGAAGAGTACTGCTCAACAGTGGTACTTTCAGGCAGAGTAGGACAACTAGCTTGTCTTCAGAAACCACTGACGTGCCCCATATTGTTGTGAACAGCCGTAACCAACAACGCTAAAAGGTCTCCTTGTTTTTTGCCCAGTGCCTTCTTATAGACATCTGTAACAGAAATGGTAGCATTTGTAGAAAGGCTTAAGAATTGAAACAGAGGTGTGTGACTGCATGGGGAGAAACAACAGGAAATCTTGTTTGTCTAAAAGAAAGAATCTGTGTTAATTGATGGCAAATGCAATCAGTCAAGTGACAAGATAACCAGACAGAGCAAATAGAAGCCTCGAAGATAAGGTGGTGAGAAGATGAGGAAAAGAACTCAAGTCATAAAATATCCAGACAAGGAAAACAACTTTGCTTAAGGTGAAGCAAGACTAGACACTGAGGCAAATGATCTCTCCATTACTAAAGGGTCACTGGAAGCCAGAGCCTGTCTAGAAGAAGGTTTGTCACCATCATTTAAGGAAGACCTTAATGTGATAATGACTCAACAGCTAGCATGCTTTTTCATCTGTATAACCACAAGAAATCCTGTCCTGACCACACAGATACATGTCCTGGTGTTCAGTATGAGAGAAGGAGTGAAATTAGTTTGGTTTACAATTAAAATCACCTGCTCCTTCTGTATGGTCTTGAACTGAGTTTTATTATAGTAATTTGTACACTCTCAAACAAAATACTAAAATTGAAAAAAACCCCAAAACTCTCTCTTTCATGAATCTGTTCAAATCTTAACACAATTTTTCTGTTGAAGCCTTGTTTATTAAGAAGTAATTCTAACCAAAGGGTCAAAGCCACAATGATGTTTCAATATGCATCTCAGAGATTATACTTTTTTATACCAAAGCTGAACAATTCCTAAAGACCAAATAAGAATATGCAAAGAGGGAGTTTTGCATTACAGAATGATACTAATGCAGAAAGATTTGTCCTCTACATAAAAGGGCAATAAATGGGTCTGTGTGTAATTAAGATAATGATTTCTTGGCTTTAGAAGCACTATTAACTAAGTAATTCTAAAAAATTCACTGATTGTTCTGCAGCTAAAGAATTAACATGTTACCATGCTATTTGTGGGCATGCTTGGTCTCTGGGAAAAAAAAAAAAAAGGTCTCCCTGATATTCGCTTTCCAACTTATTTAATAAAGAATACAAAATTCAGCTCATGTGCAAAGTAGCCTTTGTTTGATCCCTGGCTCACACAGCATCTAAGGAGTCTATGGCAAGGTCAAGTGCAGCACATAAAGCCAAGCAGCTCAGTCCTGCTCAGTGAAGCCACAGGAGCTGAGAGCTGCCTGAATGTTTGTGGGACTATCCTCAGTATCTGAGCTGAGCAAGGCTCTGGGAGGCAGCCCACAAGGTGGGCTGATCCAGTAATGGGTTCAGACATGAGGTGTTCCAATACAGTGTTTGATGACAGGTGTGGTAGTCCTTGAGAAATGTCTGGAGCAGCACTTGACCCCAACATTTTTGAAACTGCAAACTCCAAGGGGACTTTAAGGGTACAAACATGCTTCCCCCATTTTTGTGTGTACTATGGAGGTCTGTTTGTGCTAGACAGAAAACGTCTTTTCCATGTGTTAGCCTGTACAACCTGAGAGATGACTGCCTCTGCCTGTCCATGGGAATACCTGAGCTTTTCAGGGCAGTCATGCATAATGTAAAAGTGGTCCCACTTTTTGCTAAGGCTTACCAGTGCAGGAATGTTTTGTTACTTACCAGTAGCCTGAAAACCAGTAGCCTTAGCACCAATAAAAGAGAAGATTCTGTATAATAGTATCTCTCTGCATTTGAGAACCCAAGAAGTGGTTAAAATACTTTCACGGCTTCATGGCTGGGATCACTCCTTACATTAAAACTTCATCCTAGTTCTAGTTTCACTGAAGATCATCCAAGGCAGGAACACCTACAGCTTTGTCAACGCAAATGCTGCCAAATTCTGCTCCTTTTCGGTGATTCTCCACAAAGGATTTCCTCTGCAATGTAACTCAGCCAAGACACCAGCCTGCTCCTGAAGCATAACTGATGGCCTCCACCTAGCACTGACCTCCACTGTCATGCTCATTTATGTCCACCACTCACCTAAGTATAGAGGAAGTTAAAACATATAGTTTCTTACTGTCTTTTGATCAGGACTAGACACAACAATATCCAAACAATGTGGAGTACAATACCCAAGATTCCAACTCCTATGGGTGACCAGCCAGCTCCAAACACTGCCCATGACTGAACAGATGCCTTGTATCCTGGAAGCATCCACAAAAAGCCATTGCACCTATCTCATAGCCCATCACCCATCAGCCCAGTGCCTTACTTCTCCCACCTTCCTTCTACACTTGTCCTGTCCAATGCAAATAAGCACTACTCAGAAATCCTCCCTTGATACCACCTGGCAGAGGGAGAGATTTCAATTATCATTGCCCCTCTGGAAGGGATTAATATTTGTTAAGTTCATTTTGCCTAAATGATTGATATTGATTCCAGAATAAAATCCCTTTTGAGTTATTTTCTGGTTTTGTTTCCTTTTACAAACAGGACATGGGGAAGAAGCTTACAACATCCTGTAGGAATAGCTCTGCATATCAGCCTCCTGCTGATGGTCCATCCCCTACGCTGAAGGGCTGTGGCTACAGTATTAACAGAGCCCCAAAGCCAGCTCAGAGGAACGCTGTGCAAACACAAGTTAAATGAGTAAGCAGCTACTGGCTTTATTTCCAAGGCTAAATGCAGCTGGGCTGAAAACTTCCTATTTTTAGTTTGATTTCTTAAGAAAACACAACATCTGTGTCCTGCTGTTTGCTTGTTTCTCCTCCCAAACAACTTTTGACCGTACTGGCAACTTCAGCCAAAGCTGGCTGCACATGGGACTTAGCAATATTAAGTTCTTACGTGTTCTATAGAAAGGGGCACCTGTAGAGGGCAAATATCTGGGCAGTACCCTCACTTTGGCAAGGGCATGCAAAGCTCGGCTGCTGCTCTCACCGCATGGCTGGAGCTGGCTGGCTGACAGTGTGGTCAACAGCAGGAATCAAGGATCATAGTGTGGAGGAGGGATCACTGGGCTGGGAACAGCATGGGGTGGTCAGAGGGAGGAAGGATTAGAGTAGATAGTGAGGAACTTGAGATAGGAGGACAAGGAGAAAGTGGGATTGGGTTGTAATTGTGGAAGGGATGGGCTGTGGGACACCAATTCATAGGAAACCAGGCTTCATTAGTCTCATTGCTTGTGTGATAACAGGTCTAAAAAGGAAAAGAGATGAGACTTCTCCTGCCATTTTCCCATAGCCATGAAGATAGACGATCAATGCCTTTAAACTTCTGCTCTGATCACAGTTAGCACCTCACTTGCACAGCTGCAATCTGCAAAGAATTCTGGGATGCAGTTTGCATTTTAAAACGTTTCTGCAAAATAAAGTCTTAATTGAGTCTGTGCAGAGAGCTCCTTGTGACCCTCTGTGGCTCTGTGCTGGTCTCAGGCTTGCCACAGGGAACTGAGGGCAGGAAAAGCCTCTGAAGTTGTGCTTTGTTACTGCCTGAGCAAACAGCTGAAAGACAAGCACAGGTCAGGGGGATGTAAAACAAGGGACAAAGAAACTATTCTTACCTTATAGATCTTTCCCTCTTCAGTACCAACAAGAAACAAATAGTCTATCTTTTTGTGAAAATCAAATGATGTCCCACTGCCTGTTAACAGAAAAAGGTCTGTCAGACAGAGAACTGGTTCATCTGGCCAGCACACACTCCCATCTTATGGTACACACACACTACCACTGTTTTCAGAAGTGATTTATTAGCCAAAAGATTCTGTCATTCTGCAAAAAGAAATGAGAACCACCCCTTCTGCAAACACTTTCCAAGCTGTGCCTTTCTCCAAGAACTGCAGCTTAGAAAGCCAACACAGAGGAAGAGAAAATGGAAATAGAAGAACTGAAGGGAACTGGAGGAACAGATTGGCCCCAGGACTGAGTTTGGGAAGAATTTAAAATGCCTGAATGTAAGAGTTGTGAGGATCAGCCCTGCCTCCTATGGGGGAACTAAAGATCTTTTCTGTTTCTTAAGCATTTGTAAAAATATAAATGGTTTCCTATGCATAAAAGAGCCCGGAGAGGAAATACCACATCATACGTCCCTGTGCCCTTTTATCCTTAGCTCAGATGCCATTTAGCAGACTCACTTCAGTAAAGTCAAAAGCAACGGATGTGATTTGAGAAGAATTCTTCTGCCAGGCACAGAAGGATCCTCTTAACTTCAAAAGCCCGGAACTGAGCAACACTATGTGTGAATTGTGTTTAAAAGAGGTATGAACCACAACAGGATGACTCCTTGAGATTTTGTGGCTTCGGCTCCTGAGGCAGATGCAAAATCATGCACGAAAGAGAATTCACACGGTGGTATAAGAGAATTCCTATAGGGTCCTTGAGCAGAAGATAAGGTGTCTGCTGAGTACCAGAGCAACTTTGGGCTGTTGACCAGCAAGGATACCCACAGCAAACATCAGACAAGAAACAGGAAGCTAACAAGGCTCAGAGAACCTTCTGCAAAGGCAGCTGTCTTAAATGTTCTGTGTTCAATGTTAAAGAAATGTAGTCCTCAAAGGAATTTTTAAGGTCATTTCAACCCTGTGATACTGTCTGTATTTTAAACAATTTAATAGATTGTTAAATATTCAAGACAAGTCTTTGAAAATCCATTTCCCAGTAACACTAACAAATAATCTCAAAGCCCTTGGGAGTTCTACAGTGTACTGCTTTAGCTGGTGTTTTGAAACTTATGTGGCAACGCAGACCTTCTTACAAACAAACTGTTCATCAGTAATCTTTAAATGCAGAGCGAGAACCTTCTCCAAAACCAGGCCACAGCTTTGCAGCCAAAAGCACCTGCTCCTGTGTAGTCCAGGACCTCCAGAGTTGACTCATTCCATCCTATCTCAAAGACAGGATGGTCAGAATGAGCCTAGAATGACTGCACTGTCCACCTATGTTAGGTGGACAGCACCTAACATAGCAACTCAGAACAGATGTTGTGCTTTTAGAGAGCCAAATCTGATGAGGCACATCCCATCACTGGCTGGATAAGCTGTGCACCCAGGAAGGGCAAAGGTTGCTTTTCATTTTGATTCGGACAGTACAAACCAATGTTTGGTTAGAAGAATAACACTGACTTAGTTTTGAGAAATGCTGGTAATGTCTGTGTCTTGACCACGTTGGGATATCCCAGTAAAATGGACATTTTTTGAATTCTTGAGAATCTTTTTCTGCAAATAAAGGCAAGGTGCAACCAGCAAAACCTGACAATTAGTGACCATTTCTCTAGGCAGACTTTACCCTACCACATGATGAAAGCAAGGAGGTGTAACCCTTCTTTAGCTCCTTTCCAACACCCTATTGCCGATTTAATCCCTCAGAATGACAGATTAAAGGCTTTGTGTCAATAATTAATCAGCATGGCAAGGACTTGGTCTCCTACCAAACGTTTGCAGCTGCAGCTCCTCTGGCCCCTGCATCGTTGTGCCTTCTACTGACAGCTTGATGACATCTGTATGAACCAGCTCATTCTGCAGGCAGAGAAGATTCCACATGAATAACGTTTCACAATGACAATAGAGAGACATTCAGTACTTTGAAATGGCAAATGTTATGAAGGAATTTTTAAAAGCTATCCAAAAGTTGCTCAGTGTTTCATGCTTGCATTTGGCATCTTGCTAACATGCCATTTTACATAAAACCTCCAGGAAGCTGATGCTTTGCTGCACTGGTATGGAGAGCCACTGTTTTACCACACAGACACTTGCAGCTGACCTGGAAAGCTTTGGGTTTCAGGGTTAACATTTTTGTACAGAGGTTGACACTGTCAGCTGAAATCATTGAGTGAACTGAAATCACTCTGCCTGGTTTAAGATGGGTATTCCGTTTTATCATGGAGCTAAGTAAAGTCCACACTAATGTCTGGTATATCCAGACATTAGTCACATAATGTCACTAATGTCTTGACAGCCCTTGCCTCTTACTATTTTCCTATTATTCCTATACCATTCTGTGATTCTGTGATACTCAGAATAGCCTCAGCTCCCAATAGCCACAACCTCACAGGCTTAGAGATTCAAACAACTACACCTAGCAAGCAGCTCCTCCAATGGAAAAGTGCCCAATGCTACTGTTGCCTCTCTAAAGAGCAGTGACTGCAGGCCATGACACTGCTGTGCCAGGTGATGCACAAAGAGAGGGCAAAAAGGCTGTGTCCCGAACAGTACAGTCAAGGTGGGAGACAGAAGACAGATGAAAATAGACACAATGTGGGTGAATATGAGGAAATCATGAGAGGGCAAAGATCCATTCTTAGACTAGCTTTGGGAATTGAAATACCACTGCAGAATGGAGTTGGTTTTGAGTATAAGAATACCCTGGGGCTGATAAAAAAAACAAAGAACTAAATATTAAATTAGTGAGCAGTGTGGGCTGAGGACTGGATGTTTTCATGAATCTGCAGATTTCCCACTGGAGCACTGTGAGAACAAAACATAACTTCTTATCTCAGTGAATCAAGCTTTATTTGGAGCTTCTCTAAGCCCAGAGAGGACTCAGGTAGAAAATGAGATTCTGCCTGGAAAAGTCAATCCCAGGGAACTGCATGTTAGGGAAGGTGAGAGAAGACCTTGTGAACATCTATCTATTCAGTACTGCAATTCAGAAGGGACAGTGTTCTGCAAGGCATTTTTATCACATTTTGGGGGTACAAATCCACAGAAGATTCAAGAAAGGTCAAAATCCAGAAAGTAATGTACTTCCTTCTCACTAATTTGCACTGCTCCACACTCATGTGCCCTGAACATGATGGTAGTAACTGTTCTCTGAGAAAGCTGCAAGAAGCAGGACAGATTCCTGTATTCCACAGGGTCCCACCTTCTGTTACTGACTCTTCGTGTAGCACATGAGTTACATCAAGTCAGACTCAGTGGGTAAAGGCAGGAGTGATGCCAAGAGAGAAGCCATATATGCTGGTGTATGTGTGCAAGATTTGGAAGGAGCAGTGCCTAGAGCATCCAGGAGCAGAGCATATTCCATGTGCTGCCTGCTGCTCATCCAAACAGGAGTGCTGGTGGGTTGCTGGGAGCATAGTCAGAACATGCTGAATAGACACTTGCCTTGCTCAGGCTCTCAGGTCTGCCTGCTCTCCAAGAAGGTGTCTGCCCTGTCCAAGCCATGACTGGTGGCCACATAAGTTTGGTCCAAAGAGCAGCTTTGGAGCTGCCCACAGCTGACCATATTGATATACTTGCTGTCTAACACAGGTGAGATGCATGATCTGGGCAGCCCCAGAGGTGTGTTAGCACACTTATCCTCTGTTCTGATGGAACAGCAAACCACACGAGACTCTCTCTTGATGTACATCTTTCTGCAGCTTTTCTCTGAAGATGTTTCCCAGCACCTCCACCTGGCTGAGGCCTCTGTAGACAGCTCCTGTAGCCTCTAACCTTCAAAAAGGTTCTTACTCGTGCAAACTGCCCTGTTGAGCTGCTTTTATTTTGTACCCAGCTTCAAAGTTAGGAAAATGCAGCTGTTCCTGCGGCTGTTTGTCACCAGAGCCATTTGCATATTCCTCTGGGTACACAGAGTGTCGACAGTTTAGCCTTCCAGGAATACTGAACAATAATACATTGCTTCTGCCTAACAATTGTAAAGCATTAGTGAATTAGAACTTGCAGCTGCCTATTTTCCTTTGGTTGTCATTAGCCTCAAGTGATGAAGGAGGCCCAGAACTGTTCAGTAATTTAGCTCACGTAGGAAGGGTGAACTACAGCTACTAATAAAACCTGGAGTTGCTGAGGATCAGTCTGAGAAGCAGTGTCAGGCCACATCCCAACAAATTCCCTGATGTGGCTCTGACAGCTCCTCTTTATGATAGGCAACACGTGCACCAAAGGTGGGAGAATAGAGTTGTCCTGCTGTAGAATTCCTGTGTCCTTCCTTTACACCTTCGTGATGACTCAAAACGAAGCCGAGACAAACAACCTATGCACGCTCAGCTCACATGCTGTCTCATGAAGTTTGTCCAAAGTGATTGTGCTCATTTCTAACAGAGACAAACACTGTGGTCATGAAAGATCAGCTGTCTCTAGCTAACATTTGACAGCTCTTCCATCTGAACTTGACAGCTCTTCTATCCAAAGTTTGAGTGTGGCTTTCCAAATATCCAGCTGGAAGTAAGAATGAATTTACTCACTGTCTATTCTCAGCTTTTTAAGTGTCAAACAGCTATCAGTGTTTGAAGAAGCTTTACTTCTGGATAGTCCTGTCAAAAAGATTAACAAAGCTCTCTTTCATTTATTCCCTATTTGCACTATAGATTTGCAGAATAGGAGACCTCTGGAGTCTCTTCAATTTTGTTCTTAATAAAACCCACAGACAGCTTTCATATAAAACTGTAATTCAAGCAGATTGTCCATTTCTCCTTGCTGGGCACAAACCCACAGATTGTAACAAAACTCCCTTTTCAGTCTGTTTCTTGCTTTCCTGGTTGAATCTCCATCCAAAATAAAGAACTTAGCATCTAAAAAACTTTGCTGTTTTCCACCTCTGCCTGCTAAGTATGTAACAGCTCTGCCAATTTCAGAGGTAACTTCACCTCAAAAGATCTTAAATTAGTTTAAAAAGTGCAAGGAGTAAGTAGAAATTACATTGTGCTAAGTGGATGCAAGTCCTAGAAATCACACCAAGGATGCTTATGTAGCTATATCTACATGCTCAAGGGACAGAAGAAAAGCAGGTTATGATGCAAACACAGTTAAGCACAGATGAATCACTGAAATGTTGCAAAAGACCCTCTGCCAGGTGAGATGCCATCAGAGTCCATCAAAGTCCAGACTCTTTGATTGTCCCAGTTGTGTTTCTTGCCTCCTAAGTGCAGCAGACTGGGCTGTAACACTCAGTACCTTGGACTCAGTTGGTAGGTAAAACCTGCCAAGTCATGGCAACTGGATGAGTTTAGGATGTAGGTATGTATTACCCATGTCAACATAAATTTTTTGGGCATTTCTATACAGGGGTTAACACAGGAGTTGAGTGCTGGGACAATATTAGCTTGTCCCTCTCCAGGAAGTTCTGAGTCCTCTTTTGGGAAAGGGACTTTGGACAGACTTCAGGAGGGATTTTTGTGTCTAAAGCTGTATGTGTAAACCCAGAGGAGTTTGCAAAAAAAGAACTTACTAATCTATGCCATCTGCATGTGCCTGCTATATTTATGAGAAAAGGCTCTGACTCCTGAAGCAAACATGAGACTAAGGTTTACATGTCATGCTAGACATGAATCCCCACCCATGGCAGCAAGGCTTAAAACTTTCAGAACAGAGAAGCCTTGAATAGCTTGGTATAATACGTCAAAATAATTGCACATCCAAGGATGTAAAGAGCACATCTGCCTGTATAATTTGCCACTGCAAATGCAAGCATACTCTGCACTGCTTTGGCCTTGAGTTAAGATATTTGCACTGTCCCTCTCCCTTTCTGAATTGCAATCTGTAGGGGACCGTTTTGGGGGTGAGAGTTTTGAAGCTGAGGGAGAAAGTATATTATTCTGCTCTGTTTCCAAGTGTCCTTCCTCAAATAAGGAAATTTTCAGAGCAAGAGTCAGACTGGAATTCCTGCAGTTGCAAAGCTGGAAAATGATCTCTCATACTCAGGCCCATGGAGTGCTACAGGTGCAGGCAGGATGAAAGTTAGCTCCTCAGCAAGGAATAAGCTGGTTCTGCTCATTTCAGAGTTTAATATGGAACTCCAGACCCAGCTGTGACTGCACTTGCAGTCTTTTTCTGACTCTTCTTTTCAAATGTGTTTCATTATAATTAAAAATAAAATGAACACATAACTTTGAATGGAATTGGTTGTAATTGGGCTAGGAAAATAAATTGCTATCTACTCTTTACCTTAACTAAAGTCCATGAAACAATCCGCCCATCTGAGGAGACAGAGAAGAAGTTCAAATTGTTGTCCACGTCATCCTTTTGCCACTTCACCTTGAAAGAAAAAGACAGTCCCAGTCAGCATAGAGCACTTAGCATTAGCACAATGGAGTCTCACACAGTCAGCAGGGTCTTCTGAAATACTTCAAAAAGAGCAGCTGGTTTCCACCCCAGAGGCCTGCTGGTGCATCCACGTTTGAGCATCCTTGTCTCCACAGGCACTTTCAGAAGTGCCTCCAGCACTCCTATCATTCACCTTTCTGCAGGGATGTACCAGAGAAGGAGCAAAGCCTTACACATGGGGACTCTGCACCTACCCATGGCCATTTTCCCCAATGGCAACAGGAGCATTGCCTTGTGAAACATCTGAGGTGTGCAGTGCTCAGTATTGTGGCACAACACCATCCCAGAGATCCCTCAGACATCTCTAAACAACACCAGTGGTGCCACAGAATGGTCTCCAAGACACCTGAGCACATCACTGACCCTACACATACTAATCCCTTTCCATTTGGCTAATTACTCCAAGTGCAGTGTCATAGGGCTATGCTTCAGACAGGCAACCTCAAATTAGCTTTCTGTCACTACATGGGGTGCAGAGCAGTCCTTGCAGGCAACATGTGACATGAATTCTTGGGGCACTTCTGTTTCAGGGAAGCGAAAACCTCTCCATTGAAACTGAAATCCTCCCTGCACTTTCAGAACATTTGTCTGCCTGGTAAGGAGATTTGCCTTTTGACAATGACAGCTCAGCAGGAGAGATTAGAACTCAGATAAACGGCTTAGAGTTTAGAAGAGACATTTCAGTTAGACCAAAAGCATTAAGAATGCTCGATTTTCAAATCTGGGAATTCAATCAGACTGAATGGAAAAGGATGACTTGTCACGGGGCCTGTCAGCACACACTTCTGTGGGCATCTGTCAGTTCAGGATGGGGACAAGCAGGTTCTGCTGGTTTTCAAAGGTGTTTCTGTTCCTGTCCGAGCAGTGCGGCAGATACATTTCCCTAAACTTCATCCCATAAACATGATACATGGGCATGATTATCCTACAGCTTACCAAATACTCTATCAATGACCAGCTATTTTTCTAGTACCTATTCTAGAAAACAAGCAGGATTCTCAACACTTTAATTACACACATTAGGTATCCTGATGATACTTGCTTGGGAATGGGGTGTTAATTCTGCTTTGTAAAATTGCTTGTGAACTTCTATGGAGCATAAAAATTCACCAAGAGACCCAGCAAATGGTAATTAATCCTCTACTGAACAGGTTTCCTGCTTAGGACACACTAATCTGAGGAAGGAAAAATAAAATGTAAAAAGAATCCATCTGAGAATACATCCAAATGCTGGTTTCATGTCCATAAGGTGTAATTGAAGAGTCTTGAGGGGCATGTACCTTTGAACATCCTTGCATGGGAGAAATCATAAATCCCCAGGTGGGATCACTTGGCTGCCTGGCATTAAAGGAATAATTATTATTCAGTATGGCCCAGAATAAAATGGTTAACAATAAAAAGACACGTTCAGTGGCACACATGGAGAACAGTAATTTCCAAGGCTGGCCACCGAGCACAAAATGTGCTGGGTATATCTATTCCAGGAATATCTCCCTGGGATCATGAGCTATTGCTGACAATGATGGACACCAACAGCTGCTTCAAATGAAGAGGCTAGTGTTGTGAGGAGTTTTAATTCAAAGTGAGAAATGCAGAGTTCAGGGGAACTGGTTACAAACACATGCCCAACATGTCTCATACCCAGCACAGAAAAAGGGTCACATTTCAAATCACAACTTTTCAAAATGCTACTCTAAAACTGTCTGACAATAAGATGCTTTTATTTATGTGTTCAACACAGCTCTCCTCTAACTCGTTCTTCCTTGCCTGTATGCTTTCCCAAAGATTTAGGAAAAACAGTTACACTTCCCAGCCAACCTCTAAAGCAAAATGGCTTTGCTTGAGGTAAGGAAAGCTGTTTCTCATGACAGGATCTCATATGAAAGCACTATGCCAAGGTTTTGCCATTTAAACCTGTGAGCAGTTAGCACAAGTGGCTCAGATATCCTCCACTAAGACACAAACTGCACTGCAAGACAAGGGGCTCTCCAGTATCTGAAACCTGCAGGCTGAACCAAGCAATGCCTGGAGCTGCACGTGGAAGACAAATGCAAGTGACACACAGATGTACTGGAGTCAGTATGAGTTTGAGCCACCCTGAACTCTTAGGACACCATCCAGGTTGCTTACACAATGTACAAACTAGGATAAGAGCTGGTCCAGACCCTCTGTGAAGAGAGAATCCCAGCTTGTTCCACATCAGAGGGTACATCCAGGTGCTCATTAGTGAGCTCTGCTCAAGCTATGCAGGGAGAGCTGCAGCTCTGCTCCTGCCAAGTACCATGTAGACATTCTGCACCTGAGCTACAGCTAAGTGACACCCCATCACATCACTGAAAAACACACGGATGAAGATTCAGCAGCTGGAGTCCACCCCAATGACCCTGTGCTGACAGAGCTCCTGAGCCCTCATGTCTACACCAACACAATATGTTGCAGGAACCTCATTTGGAGGTGATCAACAATGTAAGAACTATGATGAGTTCACGGGTTGTTTTACCCAAGCCAATTCCTTTCAGTATTCTGCAAGTGAAGAGCTTTCCCCCAAGGTTTGCCCACTCCAAATACCTTCTCTCTGATGGAGATCTGTTCAAGTTTTCCACTACTGGTAATCAGTTAGGTGTAACACAGCCGATTCTCCTCACCCATTACACAGATAGATGGAGTCATTAGCCCCCAAAACCAAAGAGGCTGATTTGCTTAGGGTACTCTTGCTCCTGCATTCACAGCAGTCAACAGTACTTGAGTCAGGTAGACATTGTAGATAGCTTAAACACAGTCCCTCAGAGGCATCAGGGTTTGCCCTCAGATGGCTGTCAGCAGCTCTCAGTGACGTTAGCTTGAATTTTAGAAAACAGAAATTGGCACTTAATGCTCTCAATTTTCCTTCAACACCTCTGACACCTTAATAGTGTTTATGATCTTTTTTCTCTCGATCTCCGAATCCCATAAGCACTTATTAGAGTAATTAGCCTTTATGATACTGCAATCAACTCGGGCATCTGCTCAGAACTGGCCTTTTCTCGGCTCCCAGAGGTCCTTGAACATGGCACAACCTCCTGCCATCAGCAGTATCTGTGCTGTGTGGGGTGGGGCATTTGACGACAGAACCAGGCAATTGTGTGCATAGTGGCAGGAACTTTTTTCTGAAGTATGTGATAATCAACCCAGGATTTTCAATGTATGAGACAAGTTATAACAAAAGTTCAATTATGATATATTAAGAACCAATTGAAAAAGGAAAGTGTGTGTAAAACAATGGCACAGAATTGAGTTGGAGGCCTGTGGCCAGTGGAGTTCCACAGGGATGGGTTCTGGGGCCAGTCTTGTTCAACATCTTCATCAATGACCTGGATGAGGGGACAGAGTGTACCCTCAGCAAGTTCCCCGATGACACCAAACTGGGAGGGCTGACTGATTCCCCAGAGGCTGTGCTGCCATTCAGCGGGATCTTGACCGGCTTGAGAGTTGGGCAGAGAGGAACCTCCTGAGGTTCAACAAGAACAAGTGCAGAGTCCTGCATCTGGGAAGGAACAACCCCTTGCACCAGGACAGGCTGGGGATTGACCTGCTGGAGAGCAGCTCTGCAGAAACCTGGGAGTGTTGGTTGATAATAAGCTAAATATGAGCCAGCAATGTGCCCTCGTGGCCAAGAAGCCCAATGGCATCCTGGGATGCATCAAGAAGAGTGTGGCCAGCAGGTCAAGGGAGGTTCTGCTCCCCCTCTCCTCTGCCCTGGTGAGGCCTCATCTGGAGTCCTGTGTCCAGTTCTGGGCTCCCCAGCACAAGAGGGACAGGGAACTTCTGGAAGAGTCCAGCGCAGGGCCACCAAGATGATCAGGGGACTGGAGCATCTTCATTATGAGGAAAGGCTGTGGGAACTGGGGCTGTTTAGTCTGGAGAAGAGACTTGAGGGAGGATCTTATTAACATTTGCAAGGATCTAAATGGTGGTTGTCAGGAGGTTGGGGCATCCCTTTTTTCTGTTGTATCTAGTGACAGGACAAGGGATAATAGAAACAAGCTGGAACACAAAAAGTTCCATTTAAACATAAGGAAAAACTATTTAACTGTTGAGGTGAGGGAGCCCTGGCACAGGCTGCCCAGGAGGGGTGTGGAGTCTCCTTCTCTGGAGGTCTTCAAGACCCGCCTGAATGTGTTCCTGTGTGACCTGGTCTACGTGGATCTGCTTCTGCAGGGGGTTGGACTAGATGATTTATAAAAGTCCCTTCCAAGCCCTACCATTCTATGATTCTGTGATTCTATGGTAAGTCATTTGCTGTGCCTGATAATGTTGGAACCAGTAATAAGGATACACTGCTGTTTTTCAAGTGTGATCTTTAACCTAACTCTTTTTGCAGTGCAAAATCAGTGTGTGAAACTTACTGCCGTCAGAAGAGCCTACCACTTTCTAATATTTATTTCTTAAAGCCCTTTTATTTATACGTAGGTTGAGACTATTCAACCCCCTATTTGTTCATAGAGAAATAAAGAGTAAAACCTGCATGTTTCCTGCTATGTACAGCAGGTTAGCATGGCAATAATCCATTCACTCTTTGCAAGGCAATACTATCATATATGTCTGTGGTAGCTGAGAATGGTTGCTGTCCAGGAAGAGATTGGACCGTTTGCCCAATCTGATTTGGAAATTCCCATATTTCTGATGCCAGTTCTACAAAATAAATAATGCTTGATTAGTTTTCATAGCACAGATGCTGTTAGTCACTCACATTAACAAAGTAAAATTGGTCAAAATCACCCCAGCCATGAGGCTGACTTGAGTACTTTGCAGGCAGCCACAGGCAGGATCTGCCTGCTTCTCCTGGAAGCAGACAGCTGCCTCTGCAAATACAAATCCTCTGAAATGTCCCTCAGCTTGCCGAAGCTCAACAGTGGGGTGCCACATGCAACACATGCACATTTACTGATGAGCACTTCCTTCCCTTTCTATTAATTATCCTTCAAGAAGCCTGTTGACAGCATTGGAGTATCACAGCCCTGCTGACACCTGCCCTAAGTGAAATAAGAGTATCTCAGTCATTCAAATGCCTAAAAAACCCAGAGAAATTCTGCCACAGGTAGAGAAGAGGAAGGACAAAGGCATTTTCAAATCATCAGGTCATTCTTAGACAAATTGGCCAAGGAAGATGCTCAGATGACTCCAGCAAACAAACAATTCATTGGGTTGCTGAGAAAAATCCCTGCTGATATGACCTAGGGATAAATTCCTTCTAGTGCCACCCTTGTAATTCATACAGTCCTAAGCAAAGCCACTGTGGCAACACCAGGTTAGTAGGGACTCAAAAAGGATATCTGTTATGCTCTGAGGCTGGATCAGACACAGCCCTACCACTGGTAACAATTCACATAGGCTGTTCTTACAAGCATCCAAGAAGCTTCTTGTAGATACCTCAGTGCTTAACCAGACTTACACAAGAAATTTCCTGTTCTGCAAGTCATTTACTTCTCACCAACTCCCCAGTGGACACAGAGAACAATAGTTTATTCTCCTTTTTATAACAATCTTCAAATGAGTTCCTGTGTGAGCTACTGTAGGTGGTCCTGCTCTGGCAGTAGGGTTGGACTGGATGATCTTTCCAGGTCCTTTCCAACCCTTAAGATTCTGTGATTCTGTGATTTTGTGAAAAGGTTGTTGTGCCACTGCATCTTGCTCTTTTTTTCCCAACCCAACAAAACCAATGGCTTCAACTCCAGGTCCTGTTCTCCAAGGCTTCACCATTCCTGTTCCTCCCCTTCAGCTCTTCTCTGCAGTTGCAGACATATGGTACAGGGCCACCCCTAGTCATTAGCAGGCAGGAGTTATAACCTCTTCTATCTTATATTCCTGCTAATAAATCAGAATGACTCCTGTCTTTATGCAACAATATTATGTTGCTGACCACTGGTGGTGATCTGCTATACTCTCCCCTTCTGGCACCCTGCTGCCTAAGCAGTCATTCTTTGTTTCATGTCTGTGCATTTAATTTCCCTTTTCTAAACATAGTATTTGCTCTTGTCTTTATTGAATTTCATCACATTGATTTCGAGCTTTTCTCCCAATTTATCATTTTGATAATTTTGAACATAATCATGTCCCACAAAATGCCTTGTCCTCCCAAGGGGGCTTCTCTATTCTGTAATTGGAGTTGTTAATGAAAGTATTGATCAAAAGAAGACCAGGACTGACAGCTGAAGAGTCTCACTTGAAGCATCTTCATAGTCTGACAGCAAGCACCGTAGAACTGCTATTTGAAGACACCATGCAAGCCACATGAGCAGCCTCTTTTTGGCAATTTTACCTAATTCTTCTTTCTCAACTTTAGTTGAAAGAATGTCACTGTGTGAGGCTGCATCAAAAGCATTAGTCAAGTCAAGATGGATAAAGGTGATAACCTTGACTGTTTCCCCCTTCATGACGCCCACTTCTCTGAAACAACAGAAAGAAATTATACTATCTTGACAATTTATTCTGGACAAATCCATGTCTGCCTCTCCAAATCACCTCATTATCTAGACATTTACAAATTCTTTTGCCATTTGTTCCAGTGTTTTTCTAGACATTGAAATTGGTCCAGCTGGTCAGTAATTCCCTGAGTCCAACCCTACCCTTTTTCTCCAGATATGTAATTTCTTCTTGACCTTTCCTCCTGTTCATCTCCCGGCATCTGGGGAGGAACAGCCCCATGCACCAGCACAGGCTGGGGATTGACCTGCTGGAGAGCAGCTCTGCAGAGAGAAACCTGGGAGTCCTGATTGATAATAAGCTAAATATGAGCCAGCAATGTGCCCTCGTGGCCAAGAAGCCCAATGGCATCCTGGGATGCATCAAGAAGAGTGTGGCCAGCACGTCAAGGGAGGTTCTGCTCCCCTTCTCCTCTGCCCTGGTGAGGCCTCATCTGGCGTTACTGTGTCCAGTTCTGGGCTACTCAGCTCAAGAGGGACAGGGAAGTGCTGGAGAGAGTCCAGCACAGGGCCACCAAGATGATCAGGGGTCTGAAGCATCTTCCTTATGAGGAAAGGCTGTGGGAACTGGGGCTGTTTAGTCTGGAGAAGACTGAGGGGAGATCTTATTAATATTTATAAGTATCTAAATGGTATTTGTCAGGAGGTTGGGACATCCCTATTTTCTGTTGTATCTAGTGACAGGACAAGGGGTAATGGGATGAAGCTGGAACACAAAAAGTTCCATTTAAACATAAGGAAAAACTATTTTACTGTTGAGGTGTGGGAGCCCTGGCACAGGCTGCCCAGGAGGGGTGTGGAATCTCCTTCTCTGGAGGTCTCTGGGGGTTTGGACTAGATGATCTCTCAAGTTCCTTTCCAACCCCTACCATTCTATGATTCTACCATTCTATGATTCTACCATTCTATGATTCTATGATTCTATGGTTCATAGGCATGCTTGTCCTACAAATTAGAGTGCAGCTTGATGCCCTGCTGTGCTCTCATTCATACTTTGTGAGTCCTCGTGGCTGGCTTAGGATGCCTCTAGCCTGGGTGAATTGTCCAGACACTGTTTTCTAGGCTCTGGTACTCTGTCCATGCCACTGTCCCTCCTGCATGCACAAACAGTCCTTTCAGGAAACCACCTGCAGAAATCTCTTTTGCCAAGTGTTGGCTCTACAGCATCACTGACATATGTTTTGGGACTGATGACAGTAGACTATGTATGCATCATATTCCAGTTTGTGCATATCACAGTTATGTGAATGTTTGTGCAACAGCAGAGTGATCCTTCTCTTCCTGTGTGCCCTAGAACACACTGCACCTCTGCTTCTGAGCCAAGGTACTCAATCAGCTCTGATGATGTAAATGGACTTGCACATAATCGCTATCCTCTGCTTAAAATACAGGAAGGATGTAGCCAAAAGGGCTCCCTAAAATGCTTGTTAATGATCTGAAATTGCTCTGGCTAGTTCTTTAAGTGCTCCAGGGTATGTTTAAGCCAATCTTGATGATGAGCAAGAACCTACCTCATTCAAATACTCTTTAACATGCTCTTTCCCTATTCTGATCTGTGCTTTCATTCTTGTTACATTAATCATACTAAGCAATCAGTCTCAGACACTTATTGTAAGATTAAACAATACAGCATCAAATATTTCATCTTTCTCCATACCACTCAACATTAGCTGAAAACTTGGTTTAGTAATGAGCCTATAGTCTCCATTCCTTTAACTTCTACTTCCTAAATATTTCTGCCTTCTCTTTCATGACCCAGGATAATCACAGCTCATTTTGCACCTTCACTTTCTCTGCATTAATTTGTCTTTGTGCTTTTGTCTAACTCTCTGCTTTAGACATACATCCTTGTTTTCATGCTTCAAGAGTTTCTTTATAATTTGCTGCCAGCAGACAGGTAAAATTCCAACAAGAAGTACATATCTGAATCTGGATATGTCACTCCAACAGTAGGCACCTTTGGTCTGTGTAGAGAATACTTTCTCCATTTTGCTACCATTCTGTTTTTCAGTCTGTGCTGAGGGCTCATGCTGAGTGCTGATCTACAAAAAATTGCCTCATAGGTCACATCTTCTGCAGCCAGGCTGATCTCTCCTGTGTCTGGTGTGAATATTCTCCTGGACTCCCTCACAGCACTTTCTGATTTGAGCTAAGAAGCAGTTCTCATTTCTTCCCTCTGTCACCTCCAAATGTGTTTCTTTTTGGTTCCTGACAGAAACTTTCAGCAGAATGACATCCGGAAACATCAAGTCATTATCAGCAAAGAAGAAATCTTTCACATTCTTCTCCTGCCAATGACAAATTGACTTTATTTATTTATTTCCCTCCCTGTGTCACTTGTCTGCTGTTTGCCCAAGGGATCTTCTGTAGTGAAAGTCTCCAAAGACAGCCAGCTGACCCTGAGTTCACCGACTTTCTGTTTTGCTTAAACAAATAGTTTGTCCCGCCTTGCTGCTGAGACAAAGTAGTTCTTCCTCAGCAAAGTCCCCAAATGCCCTTCATCAAGGACACTGACAGCTATTCTTCCTTTGCTGCTTCTCATGCACCCCATCCTGGCACCATAATTGGGTCTTGCCAGCTTGATGAGGATCCTTAGCCAGCTGCCAGAAGTGAAGCCAAGGCCAGATATCTGGAGGAGTACATGCAAAAAGCAAGGCTACTTTCCTTCAGTCAGCCACAAGAATCTCCCCAAAATTACTCACTTGATCACCTGGAAAGCACAGGCTACTTTACTCCAGTGTCAGTCTTAATACATTAAGAAACAGACAGAACAAGTTTTAGAGGCGAGGAGCCAGGCTGTCTTTGGAGTTACCAGTGCTAACTTGGACACAGGTCAAGTTGTCCTATGTGCAGATGGGAAGGAAAACAGAAAGCTTCACTCCTCACCATGGTTAGCTGGGATAAAGGCAGAGTGATCTGCCAGGTGACCCAGATGACTCCGAGTCAAAGCAACAATGAAGGTTTCAAAGATCTGTTATGACTGAGTGCAAACTGCTTACCCCAAGACTTTGGTCAAAACAGCCCTGTCAGCCTCTTTGGTTAAGTCTATGCTTGGGGGAGAAGAAGCTGCTGAGTTCTGATAGTGCTTTGGCCGTGTGACAGCATTGTGGCAGGGAGAAGCCATGGTAAGCTCCAGCTGGTCCCTCAGTGACAGGGACCAGAACCACAGGGTGACTGGCATGCCCATCTTAGAGCCAGCATGGCAAGGTATAGCATAAAGGGCTTCTCTCTGCGGTGCATGGTCAGCAAAAGAAACTGTTGGTTTGTATCATGCTTTTTACCATTCCTATCTATTAGGCTGGGAAGCAGACAGCATTTCTGCTGTGGAACATCTAGCGAGAATGAAATATCTCAAAACAGTTAAAACTTTTGGTCAACATTATCCTTGATTTTGTTCTCAGAAGCTCTGCTGTGAAAGTCTAGTTCCTGTTCACATCCACATCCCTGAGCTCTAAAAAGGATGCTGGTAAAAATACAACAAATGAACAAACCTACCCACAACTAAGGAGGACGACCTGCCCAAGAGAAGAAGAATCAGGCTTACCACATGGGGAGAGCTCAGCTGCCACTATCAGACTTGAATCTTTAAGTATTCAGAAACTTCATTGAGAAACCCAACTCTCATGAGTTGGGGGACACTAACACCTTTCTGCCACTGCCTGAGACACCTGCATGAGGAAGAAGTCAAGACTGTGTTTTGATGAGAAAGCTACTTTTTTGGACCAGGAGGCTGATGCCTCTGTGCAGCCAAAATCAAATCTGCCAGAAGGGTTCATCTGAGGCTCTGTCTTTTAAGATTCCATGTGTTGTTCACAAGGAGGAAGGCAGGTTGCATGATGAACCACAGGTAAAGCAAAAGTATTAATGTATTCCTTCTTTCAGTACCATATAAAAAGATAATAGAATCACAGAAATATTTAGGTTGGAAAAGATCTTTAAGATCATCAAGTCCAACCATTAACCCATCACTGCCACAGCCACCACTAAAAACCATGTCCCTCAACACCACATCTACAGGCCATTTCAATACTTCCTGGGATGGTGACTCCACCACGTCTCTGGGCAGCCTGTCCCAAGGCTTGACAACCTTTCTGGTGAAGACATTTTTCCCAACTTCCAATCTAATTTCCTCTTGTCCTGTTGTTTGTTGCTTGGGAGAGGAAGCCAACACTCAAATTGTAACTAGACATTTAATAAAATTAACTTTAAAGAGCACAGGCCAGAATGCTGAGATAAGACAGTTATAACTAACTCTGCAAGACCTGGTGACATTCCACCTAGGGTGCTTAAGAGAGCAGCTGAAGCAATGTCTGCATCATTAGCTATTACCTACAAAAACTAGAAGAGAGGTTCTGAAGGATAGGAACAGGGTAAAAATGCCCCCAAGAAACCAAAAACAAAACCTGTCTTGAAGAATAGGTTAAAAGACTGTGGACCAGTCAACCTAATGCTGAACTTTAAGAACTGAAACAAAGTAGTAAGTCATCCATCCATATACATAGGATAAGAAGATAAGGAGCAGTGAATATGAGTTTGCCAAGGAATGATCTTGTCAAGCAAAATTTATTTCCTTCATTGGTGGCGTAACAGGTCTGAAGAATTAGGGGGAAGGATTAGATGTGATTTACCTGTAATTTTGTAAGGCTTTTGGCATGCTCCTTGTGATGTTTTCAGAAGCAAGCTAAGAAAAGAAGGCCTAGATGGAATTACTATTAAGTAGATTCAGTAACTGAAAATTAATTTTCAAGATCAGTGATTTCCTGACAATTGGGAGAATGTCTCTAAATGGTTGCCACAAGGGATTGTCCTGGGTCCAGTGCTGTTTAATGTTTTAATTTCCTATTTGCATAGTGTATTATAAAATACAGAGGATTCTGTTAGGATCAGGACTCAAAGTTATCTTGACAAACTGGAGACACAGTCTGAAAACAATAAGGTGAAATGTCATAAAGAAAAGTGCAGAGGGACACAGATAAGAAGAAGGAATCATATAAACATGTGGAAATTAGGGAATTTCTGGCTAAGTGATCAGAGGCTGGTACAGGAATCAGCAAAGAGAGACTGCTGGAGGGTTAGGGGAATTACAGAAATCCTTTTCACATGGATTAAGAGGTGTGTGTCATCTAAGACACAGCAGGTAACAACTCCAGTCTGTCAGTCCTGGTGAAGACAGCTGGGCTGCTCAATCTCACTTTAAATAAATCACTTCATGAACAAAAAACCAGCAACTATGATAGCATGATGGGAAGGACAGTCTCAAGGCCTCTGCCAGTTCTCATTTCTGTGATTCACTAGCAGTTCCCCAATTCCAGAAAGGAAGATTCAGTTTGAATTTAGATTCAGTCTCACCTCTCACAAGTTTACTGCATGTCTTGTTCAACCACACTGTGACTGCTTCATGCACTGTGATAAATGAGACTCTTTTGTATAGCAGACAAGCCTTTTGAGTGTGAGTAAAAGCTGATGGAGAGATATAAATAAAAATTACTTTGATTTACATATATATAAAAACTTAAATTTATTCATATCTTAAAATCTGGGTTTTCTTTTAAATGCAAATGTTTCAGCTATGACAGTAATCTACAGATAATGAGAGCTGCCAAGCAAAGGAGGGTTCTTAGTGCTATTCTGTCCATTGCAGAAAGATTTGGTGATGTTTTACTGTAAAATCATGCAACAAGACAGAATAGATCAGCTCGATGTGCTTAGGAAGTAAATGTGTCCCCATGACAAAAGCCATTAAAGAAATAAGGTCTGCAAGGACTAACTTCCTAAAAGTAAGCCAGTAATATTTAAATACTTGGCTATAGTGTTTGCATTAAAGAGGAGATGGTTTAGACAGTGATGAATGTCAAAATGTTCAAAGATCTCAGTGCCTTCCAGTCAATTTGGGATTACTTCATCTCCCTTCCATCTTTAATAAGCAACTCAGGTACAACCTGACATAAGGTACTACCCACCATCATATCTGAGGCAGAAGAAGGGTTTTACTCATAGGGCTCCTTACTTTATGTACTTTCTGTGTAACACAGCTTTCCTGATAACAAACATGCTGGTTAAAAGGGGCAGGGTGGCCTGACAGGCTTGGTAAGAGTAGGTAAGTACTGAAACAAAGACAGCTGCTTAATCTACAAGTAAATTAGGCAGCATACAAGACAGCCAGCTTGGCAGGACTATATCTCACCAAGCAAGGACACAGGAGAAAGAACTCAACAAAAAGTATCTCAAAACACCCTAGAAAAGAAAACATAGCACAGCAACGCCTGGGTGCTCCTGGAGCTCCTCAACTGCGGGCCATGAGTCACCTGCATCATAGTTTTATTCATGGCTACCAGCAAATACCAGGCTTATCTGGTGGAAGAGTATTGCTCCTGCCACAGGTGATAGTTGCAACTTCCCATTGAAGGAACTTAATAAATGCTTTCTCTCACTCTAGCAGCATATGGCTACTTGCAAGCTTTACTACAAGCATTCCTGAGGTTTTATCCTCCAAAGTCCTTGAAAGCTTCCTGAGAGCCAAGGGACAAGAGATATATTCACCAGCAATGAAGACACTATAAAATAAGTTCTCATGTCATATTTAGCCCTCAAAACACTCCTCTGCTGAACATTACTTCTTTCTCACAGCTAGATCAAGTCTCTTCCACTTTGATGGTATTTTCCTGGTACTCTCAGCACCAGGCACCACCTCTTGAGCACCAATGAACTCAAAGACACATGATCAGCAGACAAGAGCAAAGAATCAGGCCCACTGCATCCATATGTTCACACATCAGTCACAGATTTGAGGTACAGAAAAAGGGTTGCAAAACCTCTCCTACCAAAGAGCACACTCAGTGACACTAGGACAGACTCATCACAGAGCTGAGCAGAGAGCAGAGTCACGGGAGTGCCACTGAGGCAGAGCAAGGGCCCAGCCTTGAGGCTTGTGCATCATTCATGCTTCAGAGACTTAGATTTATCTGGAGGAAGCAGAGCTCAGTTATAAATAGCACTGGATAAGGCTGCATCTACTTTCAGTTTATTTTCTCCCTGCTGTGATTTGGATGTTCTGCTTTGAACAGGTTTCACCAGGAATCTGCTTGCTTATTTCTCACACAGCACTTCCCCCTGTACTTATTAGGCTGGTATGTTAACAGTTGAGGAGCAAGGAACCTGACTCTCACCCATTTGTCCCATCAACAGCTATGTTCCCATGTCAGACACAGCATGCAGCTGAATGATGGGTGCCAGAGGCCAGCAAAGCTGGGCGGTATTAATCAATTACAATTCACAGCTCTCGGTTTCAATTCTGACTGTGCTCATTGAGCAAGATTTCCAATTTACAAAGTATGAAGTTCCCTGCTCCGTGTGCAGGGAGAGCAGACATATACGGCAGGCAGGCATGCATCCAAATCCCCAAGCTACCCGATGCTGCTAAATCAGAGACACTGTCTTTGATGTGCTTGATGGAAGGCTCTATCATCATAGGATGGAGCAGCAGTAACAGAGAGAGATGCTCTGGGGCCGGCCGGCTATCAACAGCCTGGGACTCTACACAGAGCTGTGGCAGCTCAGTGTGGCAGCAGGGCTGGGACAAGGGTGAGAGCCCAGGTCAGCCCTGGCTCCCCACATTTCACTATATATCCCAACGTCCCTGCCCAGCTTGCCACTAGCTCTGCCTCCATCGCTCTCATATAGAGATAAGTATCTCTATTCCATCCTCTTAAGAAGCACTCTGTTGTTTCACAGGTAGCATCAATGCCATTAAAACCCATCTGGTCCATATGTTTCTACACCTACTTTGAAGATTCAGCAATTGATAGTCACATTTCATGTGACTAGCAAAGAAATTCTTTTTTCCACCAAGATCCAACATAGTTTCCTGGTTCCTATTAACTTTTAGTTAACTTTTCTAACTATAAAGCAGTAAAACAGGATTCAAAGATCCAAACAACCAAACAAATGCATTACAAGTTCTCTGCCCTTTTAAACCTCAGGCTAGCATTTTCCAACACCCCAAGCCTCTGAGAGACTCTTAAATTTTCTATGTGAAGTTTTCTCCACAAACTAGCACCAGTACAACAAACATGTAAAGGAAATTATTTATATTTGCTTGCAGACAAAAGAAAAGAAATAGACAATCTGGAAACCCACAATAAAATGGTTTAGATCTTAAGTAAAAGGAGAGGAGAAAGAAGAACAACACAGCACTAGAGGAGTATCTATTCAGCAAGCAGCGGTGAGAACAGAAGGCAGAAAGTAAGTTCAGCATCTGTATGAAGTACAGAGAGAAAAGTGGCATCAAAGCAGAAAAAAAACCCCTTTTCAGACAAATGTTAGATGATCTGTAAGGGATGCTTTGCAAGAGAATTTCTAACCCACAAGAATCCATACCCAAGTACAACTTAAAAATAACCAGCTACAAAAACTCAATCTCCAGAAAGTATAGTGTGACACCTTCTCAAAAGATAAAACATCAAAGTTAAAAGATCAGGGATTTTATTCATTATTGTCAAAGATACTTAGGAAGAAGCATTTGGACACTTACCTTACCTAACCTTAAAGTAGCTTGAAAAGTGTCCAGGAGGTTTTGAAAAAAGTACAAGCATGGTACAAAATATTTTCTCCAGCATTTCTTCCACACCAGTGTCTTGCACTTTCCACTATCTGCATCAAACTTAAATGAGCCCAAAGCTTCCTGATGAATTTCTGTGGCCCAGTAGAGCCCTTCCAATAAATGGCGAAACTTGTTGCTTTCCCAGCAACTAAGGACAACAAGAAAGCTACTGATCTTGACCCTGTTTTCTTCAGCAACCATATGGCAACCCTTACAAAGCACAACCCTTCCTGCCCACTCCTGCCTCCAGGAGAGGACAAGGGAGCAAACACATGATGGATATTTGTGGACTACTGTTCTGCACTAAGTGCAGTGTCAGATTCTCAACTGATTGGCACAACTGCTGCTGCAACAGCCTATGATGGACACAAGAGCTCAGTGTTAGGGAGCAGGACTGCAGCTAAGCATTTCTCCAACAAAGAAGCCTCTAACAGAGGTCACTGGACCTCTGCTGCATGCTGGCTGGCCCATGAATGCTCTTCCCACTCCTCCATACTTCTGTGCATGCACAAAATGACTGAAGTGACCACTCTGGTGAGGATATCGTGGCCTCCTTTACCTCTGGGACATCAGCAGTTAATCGGACTTTTTACCCTCTTTTCACTGGGCTAGGTGTGCAAGGAGGACTGGTGGCAAGGAATAGTAGAAAGCTGGGGTTAGAGATGGAGGTCCTCTGTGCAGACATTGCACTGACCTAGTATGAGAGATGCAGGTTGTTTGCATTGCTCTAGAAGTTTAATGCTAAATAAGCCTCATTATCAGGTTTCTGCTCTATTATCCCTTCAGGCTACATTCTTTCACTTGCCAGCTCACATCATGATGCTTCTCATCCCTGCCAGCTTCCTTAGTTTCAGGTCTCTGTTGCTCTTCTTTCCTCTCCATATTTCTGTTTCACCTCTAGAGTTATCCGCTAACAGTATCCTCACAGAGTTGAATGATGTTTTTGCACTGAACTATGCCCAGCAAACACCTATTTTGAGGTCCTTAGCAGTAAAGGCAAGAGGCAGTGAGCCTGCTGTGAGACAGCTGATCTTTATTCTGACCTTGATAGCAACCTTCTGTCTTTTCTTTTTCTTTTGCATCAAACTCTTTGATTGCCTGAAGCCAAAGGAACATAATATTATGGGAAGCATTAATATCTCAGAGGCAATGCAAGCTGCAAAATCTGTTTGTCTAAATGCAGATGACAGATTTAGGAGACTGCCCATCATCAGAAAAGAAACAATGTGCTGGTGTGACAGTGGATTATGAACAAAATGTTTTTTCTTCTTTGAAGAGCAGCAAATATAATCAGCTTCCTGGAAAGTCCTTTTGTTTTTTGTTTGTGGAGCTGTGCCCAGCAAAATGACATGGGATGGAGAGCAGCAGGTCATGATGACATTAAAGGTGATCCTGTACCTGAACTCATTTGCTTCAATCAGCAAAACAAGGCCTCAGTGAGTCTTGTGTGACTTAATGAACTGCTAAGATTCAGTGTATACACATTTAAGGATGCAGAATAGAACACAGAAAGTAGAGGTTGGAGCTCAACATGATTATGGAGCAGTATTCAGTGAGCAAGTCTCAGGTGTGTTTTATCTGGTTTACATTTGAGGTATGACTTCCACAAGTTCTACTGGGAAACGATTCTGCAAGCTGACACTCAGTCTAGTTTCCTTTGTCAGTTTGCAGTGTTATCATCCTGCTTTATCCTTTTTGTCCTAACCACAAGTGTCACATTTAACCTTAACAGCGTTTGGCAAAGAATTGGCAAGCAGCAGCAAGCCCTTTCTCCTCCCATGCATTAATATAAGGCAGAAAATAATTCTTTCAGGATGCCATCTGAAGCTCCATGGCATCAGCTCCTCAGGGAGGTCAGATCAGCTTCAGTAAATTAACAATGAACCAACTTGTTTTTCTAACCAGTGAGCTCTCCATAGCAATTTCAAACTACGCTATGCACATGGGCAAGTCTGCCACAGCTGAGATTTGCTCTAAGCACAGCCAAAAGAAATATTCCCTTTGCAGATCTTTAGGTCAACACTCTGCAGCGAGAATTCAGTCAGTAATTCTAACAGTGAGCAAGTAAAAAAATATATTTCCAACACTCTGCATCAGTATTTGCTTTGTACTATTCCCAGCAGAAGCAGAAATAACGTCCTGTTGGTTTGATGTGAAAGTGAACTAGGAGCACACAGTGGAAACAAATCTGTTGAACAAGATGTGTTTTAGGAGAGAGACTGAACAGCAGAAACAAACGTTGACACGGCAGATAGTTTCAGTTCTCAATCCCTGTTTGTGGACTGCTCCAGCTTCCAAATGCTTCAAACCTAAAGTATCTAGTATATACCAGTGATGAAAGGTAAGAAAAAAAGCACTTTTCATAGAATCATAGAATGTTAGGGATTGAAAGAGACCTTTATAAATCATCTAGTCCAACCCCCTACAGAAGAGGTCCACCTAGATCATGTCACACAGAAACGAGTTCAGGTGGGTTTGAAAACCTCCAGAGATGGAGGCTCCACACTTTCCCTGGGCAGCCTGTGCCAGGGCTCCCTCACCTCAACAGTGAAATAGTTTTTCCTTATGTTTAAATAGAACTTTTTGTGTTCCAGCTTCTTTCAATTATCCCTTATCCTGTCACTAGATACTGCAGAGAAAAGGGATGCCACAGCCTCCTGCCATCCACCATTTACATATTAGTAAATATTAATGAGATCCCCCTAAAACATAATCATCTTGTTGTTTTTGGGTTTTTGTAAAAAAAAAAAGGATAAAGAAAGAACAAAGCTCAAAGGTTGGCAAAGAGACAGGCTCCATTCTGAGAATCTATTCCCAGACTAGACTGCTCTCTCATGGTCTCTGGGTGCCAATGTCTAGTCAAGCTGTCCCACATTGGTCACCCTTATTAGCATGCAGAGCCAAGCTGTGGAACTGAGCTATTGGCTCCAACAGATACCCCGTCAAGGGACTTACTCTCTAGGAGTGCTCAGTGCTGGAGCTGATGGGAGAATTATGATTTTCCTGACTATTTGGAGTATTATTTAGATTAAAGTGAGGTTTACCTTGACCCCGCACAGGCTTTTGCCCAGCAGAACATGACAGGTTTGACAAAGATTTCCAGGAGCTGACTCCTTTTAAGCTTGTGTCCACAGTCAAAGGCAGAGGCCTGAATTCAGTGAACTAAGTAACCATTTCTAGTTCCATGTTCCTGTGAGACTTAAGGTTTCAGTAATGTATTAGTCACATTACACTGCATGCATATACATTAATACATCTGTGTATGTGTTTATTCCTTTCTGGCTTTGGCTTAATCAATTGCTAGTAAGACATTAGAAATGCATAATTTAAAACAAGCCAGAATTTTCCATTATTTGTGGTGCAGGAGAACTTAAAGCACAGAAGACAATTGCCAAATCTATAAAAAGGTACTGCTATGCTCTTTAAAAATATTGGAAGCAGCATCAAGCAAAGTCATTCATAGGTAACAGAATTAGAAAATTTCTATGATTCTATCTTACTCTTAATAATGGGCTATGTTACATCAGCCTTGTTTTATGCAAACTTACTGAGATATTACTCAGTCACTGAAGATGAAATGTCACAAGAAAAGAGCTGTCAGCCTGCTTTACTCACTTCCCATTTTGTTCCTATTGTGAAAGGGCTGTATTGTTTCAAAAGGAAGGAGCCAGGCAGTCCAGAGAACAAAGGCTCCTAATTGTTCTGAAGAACTTTGTTACTTTTCTAATTGGTTTTCAAAGTCATGGGCTTGCAGTCTCTACAAAAGTGAAGGCTGCACAGGGTGGTCTAGACAAAGACCAAGCTTCAGAGTAGTTGGCGTGTTCTAGGAGGGGAATGAAGCATCTTTGAACTCAATGAGTAACAAGGCATCACGTGTTAAAGTCACTTAACCCCGAATGAGGAATAACAACACAAGGTCTTAACCTAACGGTTCTTTACGTCAGTTTTCCTTCTATCAAATGGAGAGAAAACCTTTCCTAATCCTTTTGGCTGATATTGACAAATGCCTAAAGTTCAGGTATTTCCAAAAGAGGTACAAGGTCTCCTGACTACTGTGCTCATTACTACCTTTGCTCACAAGTTTCAGAGCAAGTAAAAAACTGTTAAGTTCACTAAAAATATTGGTACTTCATTGCAGAAATTTTTTGGAAATACAACAAACAAGCAGGAACTAGAGTCCACTCATACCTACAGCTATCCCTATCTATGAGGTAGTTTCTCTCCATTTCAGAGATATGTCCCCAAAGCGCCTAAAGACTTTTTCACCTCTGAACCACTTGCTGCCAAGCAGTGCATTTAAACCTACCTTTAAAAACTCTGTGCAGACAGCTTGTACTGCTGAATGTACCTGCTTCTGGTCTGTAGGGGTGTGGCCACTAATAATACCTCCTAAGCATACTTTGTCTCCCAATACCATCTGGGGCAAAATTATCAAGGATCTGCTGCCTACAGATTTCTACTGCTGCAGTAGAAATTGGTGAGCTGTTGCACAGGAGTTTGTGTTTTGTGGGCTTTAATTGGAAGATGTAATAAAAAGGAGCCGTGGCTGGGGGTAATCCATGCATGTCAAGAGCCCAAGTACAAGCAACGTGACTGTTATATATATAACATATATGTATAACATATGACATATGGCAGCCTAAATCAGGTGGCAGCAATAGCTAATGGCAGCAATGCCTGTAGCCCAGGCTAGCAAACCAAATATGTACACCTGTACCTCAACAAGCTGATACAGACCGTGTTGAGATAAGTGCTGCCATGCTTTTGCTGATATAAAGGAGATCAGAAATGCATATACCTTCCAATGCTTCAATATTAATTCATTGTAGACATAACTATAAAGTTAGCTGAATGTAGCAATATATGCACCCCAGTCCTGCACCATATCATCCATCTAGTGAGTTTGCGACAGATGCCAGCATGGCTTTACTTTAAGAGCATTTCCTGAACATGGCAATTCTTAATTCACTAGAATACTTCAAAGTCAATTTCAAGATAGTGTCTCCTGAATCCCCATGGCAGCCAGTTCCACAAACACCTGCCTCTGGGTTTGTTGTGCCCAACAGAGCTTTCTTTAATGGCTAATATGCTCATTTTACATACCACTCATCACTTGCTGCCCTGTGATTCTGTATATAACCTAGATTTGGAAAATAAATAGCGTTGCATGCTGGTATACACAGAGAAGATAGTTCCTCCCCAAGTAGAACTTATTTGTAATAATGAAAATTACGGAGAAAGAACTGTTTACAGCAAACTTTTACTCATGAGTTTAGTTTCTGTTGAGGACCAAGGATTTATGCAATTGCTTTGCCTTTCTGCATATTTCAAAATTAGCTTGAAATACAACTTAATAATCAATCACTAACACACGTATTAAATCAACATGTTTCCCCATACAGCACTTTTCCTGCTGTGTCTAAACTCATCCCAATTAAAATCTCAATTAGAGGGAAGAAAAAATACCCTTACCTGCCACACTGGCTCCGTGTGCTTTCCTGACTTAGCGCTGCTCTTGTAGCTGGGCTGGGAGGTTGCTTTCTTCAAGCTGTAGATGGCCACATTGCCATCATAGAATCCCACTGCCAAGAGGTAGGGGTGGTCACTATGGAAGTCCAGGCACATGATGCCACTCTCACTGCTGAAGACATACTCTGGGAAGGAAGGGTTCTTCATGGTGTAGAGCAGGAGCATGCCCTGGCCCTGCTTCGTGAAGTCATCTACATAAGGAGGAGCTTTGCTGTTAAATCAGATTCCAAGATCCTCTACTATTGAGACATATAATCTGACAGCACTTAACTTAGCCCTGAAACCCACCTGAAAGCAAAGTCATGTGGGAAGGACATCAGTCACAGAACCAAAATCATCATGTGGGCATGCCTACATCTGAAAAACCTCTCCTGCATTGATATGTCATCCCCAGGATGTAGGACAGTGTGCTTATGCAGAAAAACTATTGTTTGGTAGTGTTTATCTAAGAGGGAGACTTGAGAAACTTTGGAGGGAAAGTGCAGAGGAAAAATGAATATTGTGGACACTTTGAGCTAGGTTTTCACTAGCATTGCACATTCAGGCTGAAACAAGGATAGCAGCATTTCAATTTCTGTATTGGTAATATTTGACACTACAGCCTCCACTGCTTCTTCAAAGAAAAGCATCTCATTGAACTATCTGTAAAGCATCATATCCACTGCCATTGCACATAACTGTGCAATGCAGAAGTCACTACAGGTTTATTTTGTGCTTATGTCAAGCATCTTCTATGTGCTTGGCACAGAGCAAGCCTTTCCAGTTTCTCTTTACTTTCACTCTTTCTTTGCACTGCCTGAAATTACCTCTCTCTGTTTTCAATACAACTGTCTTCCCTTTGTGTTTTTTTTATCACGTCCTGACTGTCTCTGCAACTTTCAGGGGTTTTTTTGCTCATCTAAAAAACAATTTCCAAATTCTTTCAAAGGGGAAGAAAAGCTGTTGATGTAGATAAGCAATTCAGAAGCAAAGAAGGAACTTTCCTAATCTATGAAACAATGCTTTCTCTGAGGTATCCTAGCCATCTCTCAAAGTGCTTTTTCTTACTGTCAAAGGCCCAGGGGCACACAGCATATGGGAAACGAATTTACTGCTTTCCATGCTTTAAATAGAATCATAGAATCATAGAATCATGGAATGGTAGGGGTTGGAAGGGACCTTTAGAGATCATCCAGTCCAACCCCCCTGCAGAAGCAGGGTCACCTAGATCAGGTTGCATAGGAACATATCCAGGTGGGTCTTGAAGACCTCCAAGGAAGGAGACTCCACAACCCCTCTGGGCAGCCTGTGCCAGGGATCTGTCACCTGAACAGTGAAATAGTTTTTCTTATGTTTAAGTCCTGTTGTCCTGTTGCTAGCTGCTATAGAAAAAAGGGATGTCCCAACCTCCTGATATTTAGATATTTGCAAATGTTAATAAGATCTCCCCTCAGTCTCCTCTTCTCCAGACTAAACAGCCCCAGTTCCCGCAGCCTTTCCTCATATGAAAGATGTTCCATTCCCCTGATCATTTTGGTGGCCCTGCGCTGGACTCTCTCCAGAAGTTCTGTGTCCCTCTTGAGCTGGGGAGTCCAGAACTGGACACAGGACTCCAGATGAGGCCTCACCGGGGCAGAGGAGAGGGGGAGAAGAACCTCCCTTGACCTGCTGGCAACACTCGATGCATACCAGGATGCCATTGGCCACAAGGGCACATTGCTGGCTCATATTTAGCTTATTATCAATCAGGACTCCCAGGTCTCTCTCTGCAGAGCTGCTCTTCAGTGAGTATACTCACTATTCCTATTTGCAGAACAGTCATCGCTTTTTGAAAGTACTTCCTACCTTTCTTGACATTTTGACCAGTCTGCAAGACAAGGACTTAGTAAGTGTGTACCCCAATGATAATGCTAACTTCAGAGAACTTCTCTTGGCAGCAAAATGATCTCAAATATGCATTCAGGTACAGACATTCCTACCTCAAATTTATCAGGGCCAAATAGAGAACATTTAAAGAATCAGTAAAGAAACTAACACATGAACAAAACTGTTACTCCTGCTTTGTATTTGGACTGTGGAAGTACTCTATTTTCATAGGTCTCTCTGTACATTTGGGCCAGGCAGGGAAAAACTTTCTTATTTTGCATAAAGGTGAGGTTCTAATACTGGCATTACTTTAAACATAACTGAACCCAAACAACATTTTTTAACTTTTTTTTTTTTTTTTTTGGAAGAGAGAGAAGCTTATTCCTAGAATTCTAGCTGCAAAAGAAGTGAACTTGCATTCTCCATTAGAGATTTGCCCTCTCCTTTGAATTCACAGAATTGCCTTTGTTTTTAGCCAAGTAACATAATTGAACTGGTACTGAGGTCCAGCCATGATAAGTGTGAAACCCTCCTCTCCTCAGGAGCAAAAACACTTGGGAAGGCTGGGGAAACAACCCACCAGGAGTAACTCAGAACAGAATAGACTATAAAGTCAAATCAGTTAGACAGCCTTTGAATTCAAACTGTTTCATGCTCTTATTTCTCCTGAAGTGTGCTGACCAGCCAGATATATTTCCAAAATGTCTGCGTCACACACTCATTTTCTATCCATTGTCACTCACTGAGCTGAGAGGCCTCAGAGAACTATCCCCCAGAGGAGACAAAGCTTCAGAGAGTGATTCAGCCACAAACATGTGAACTGGGTTTCAGAGGTACTTCTCTCTGGCAGTATCATAGGCCAACCGCATTCTTCAATTAGAGATATGGGATTTGTCATCTTCAACAGTTCCACTTGAGTTAGGCTGGTAGGGGACAAACAAAGTCTTGGGAAGGAGCTCTGGCAGACTGAAACATGGGGTTCAGTTTGCAGATTAAGAGATCCAAATACAGGTCTATGTGTGGCTGTCTATCTGTGTGTACAAAGTCTAAGCTCCTGCTACTATCAATAGGACTGAGTGTAGAAACCACACTTTAAAGAAGACCTCCTTCTTAGGGCTGCTGATGTACTCTCTGGGCTCCACTGACTGTAGTGACAAAGCCATCTACTGACTGTTAAACCCATCTTAATCAAGAGCTGAATCCTACTCATTGTCTCCTTTATGTTCTGAAATATTGTGAATGTGGATTAAATCACAGATGTGTGAATCCTGCATCTAAGTCTGGATAATATGATTGCTAAAATAGAGCCAATTTCTGACAAAAGGCAAATTGATGAGAATAATCCACAATTAACACTGAAGCACGGCACATAAACCCCAGTGAAACAATAACCTTCTTAGAGTAGGCATATAAATCCATTTCAATGAAGGGTGAATTCTCACCCTGAGTACTAAACTAAGTATGCCTGCGCAGTCAGCCTCCCAGGATGTCGGTAGCTCACTCAAACAATGTTAGAATACCACAGAGCATACAGCAAAGCAGAGGATGTAGACCCCTCCCGACCTGACACAAGCTGCACCACTGCTGGAGATAAAAGCAAGGGCTTCAGATCTGAGACAGTTTCTCTGTGCTGTGCTGCTCTGCATCACATGGATACACCAGCATTCATTGCAACAGCACAGAGTAACTGCCCCAAGCAGTCCCACAAAGTGCAAACTGGTTCTTTTATTGAGACATGAAGGCTAGAGGTACTAGAGGTATCAGTTATTCTGATGCACAGTGCCAGCAGTTGCTCTTTACAGGACACAAGGAGGCACAGCAAGAAGAGGAGATTGAACAGATGCTCGCTGTAATGAGGAGGAGTTGCATGTCATGAGGCTCCTCAGTGTTAAATTTCAGACCCTGATATTTAATGAGTGCATGTAGGAAAACAAGTTTTATTAAGGAAATATGCAGATAGTATGATTGCTGGTCTCAACCTGGATAACTGAGCCTGTAAGCAACACATACAATGAGAAAAAGGTTATATTCAATATCAGATAAAAATATTTTCTTTGCTAAACAGTTTTGCTTTTAATGTGCATCTTTCCATTTTGATTCAGCAAAAGAACCGTGAGACATGCATGGATTTCTCCATTTCCTCCAAAATGCTTAGTGGATGAATCAGTATGCTCAACACAACAGTATCTTCAAGTTACAAAATACAATGCTTGAGGTAAATCCTGCATTCATATAGGAAATGTGTGGCCCTCCCATGCTCACAAGTCAAAGTAGATATTTTTACTACACAAGCAGACAGTGCTACATTTTCTTGTGTGATAAACTGGCAAATTACCTTCTGTCTGGAGGATTTAAAACCCCAAACACTGCAGCATTACATTTTAGATCCTATGATACACGGCTTTCTACAAATCAAGTCTGCCAGCTGTCTCACTGATATAGCTCAGACCAAGAAATCACCGTGCTAAAAGGAACCACAGCTGCTTAAAATCTGTCCTTCCTCCTCCATGAGCCCATCTCAAAAAAACAAGCAAGATGGAGAAGCATGGTTGTGAACAGCTGCTTGTTTCTATGCACCACAGCTGCAAAAGCACATCTACTCTCCTTTCCTAGATATGCCCATGCTTTGATGAGCTCTTTGGCTGGGGCTCAGTTCTTTAGGATTAGATTTCTGAGAAGCTGAGGAAAAGGGCTGGCTGCGCTTTAATCAGTTAGGTGACCTCTGGGGAGAAGTGATCATTTTCAAAGACAAAAAATTTGGTACACAAAGAAATGGCTCAGCTGTTTGCTTGCCTTTCAGATATCTGAAGTGTAGAGGACAAAAAAGGCTACCTGCAGGTTGGCAAATTTCTCCAAGCAAATTATTATTATTATCCAGGTCTACAAAACCTTAAGCACAGCCTAAGAATTTGCCTGCAGGGAATAGACAGATGTCTGAGTAAGCCACAAATTAGTGAATTCTCAATACTTTTTTGTTGTTGTTTCTATCGGTGAGCAAAACCTGTACAGAGTGGCACTGAGCACAGCCTAATCTAACCTGCTGTGAAACATGCTGGCTGAGCTTGCGCTGCTTCAGCGAAACTCTCTCCTGGCTGGCTCAAACAGCTCTGCCAACTCCACGCTTTGCTGTAGTTGCAGAATGGGTGTGCTGAAAGAAAGGAAACAGCTGGCACTTCAAGCTTAACTCTATGCCAATAGTTCAGAAAAATCAGGAAAGAACAAATCTTTCCAAGGAGTACAGAGAGTTTGGGCATGTGCTGAATGTATTTTCAAAGACTCTTGGGGAGTAATAATAACAACTGGAAGTTTTATAGCGCTTCAGAATGCTTTAAGCCTGTATCCACAGCACTCCTTTTCACAGCCAAGGGAATAAGAAAGGGCTGTAGAGGGGACTGCCAAAGACACTATAGGAAGCTGGAAGAACAGAGAGCAGAATTGGGACTTCACAGGACTCTGCTCAAGAAGGCCTCATCCCAGAATCCCTGAGACATTTAAACTGGGATTACTGATGCCTGTCCTATTCCTACTCCCTAAAACTTCCAGGAGTTGTTGAGTATACTGCTTTGTTAATATAAGCCCTGATCGCTATGGATCTGGCTGTGAACCATGCGGTGGGAAGGCAAAAGACTAACACTGAACTTTCAAAACAGTCCCTTCCCAGAAAAGAAAATGTTTTGAGAAACTTTGCAGCTCAAAGCCAGAAAGCCTGGCCTCCTCTACTTCGCAGCTCACCAATGTTACTGGTATATCCTGTTTTGAGACTGGTAACTTGTTTTTGGCTAGTGTATGCCTACTTCATTTGAAGATCTCAAAAGATAGAGAAATTATTTCATTTTGCAGTTTGTTTCAATATTTAATTGCTTTGAGTAATTAAAAAGTTGCATTTAATTCCTCATTTGATTTATCTGTCCACTGTTAATTCTTTCTACATCTGTCTTGATTGGATGAAGGACTTCTTTCATATCTGGTACTTTCCTTTCATTAAGATATTACAAAACTGAACCCTAGTCACCTTCAGCATTCGTTTGATAACTTTCACAGTCTGAACTACAAAACTGCACTTCTTTTCAGCAGCACTGCATAGACAGACCTGCTCAGCAAAAAAGCTGGGAGCCAACATGAGCTTTGTCACATTAGTCAAAGGCGCTGCCTTCACAGCTGCAAAGAGAAAGATGCTTCTCAACAGATGTGGTGATGGGTAAAATATTAAGAAACTTTCCAGAGAGATGTGGAGAATGTCACATGGCTAAGACTTGTGCTAGGCCAAGACAAAATTCACTTGCAGTCCAAATTTCAATGGGATATTGTCTTCTCTCCACCCATAGGGCATCTTCCCCAGCTCTCGAATCAACTTGGGGCTCTTTACTGAACTATTTACAGCTTTTCTGCATGCTTTGAAAAATGTTGTCTCCAGAACCAAATGTAATATTCCAGCATCAATCTCACTAATGTTTAAATCACAACTCTGCTGCCAATCAGGACTCCTTGTTTGCACTCCAGGATCATGTTCATCCTCCTTGCCAAGGTATTGCATTGGAAACTCAAATTTATTGCTTGTCCACAAAAGCCTTATTTACTCCTTTTTTAGAGTTTCTGTCTTCAAAAACACAGCACTCCTCCTTGTTTAGAGAAGTATAATGTTATACTTGGCTGCACTGAAATGTATTTGGTTTGAATGATTCCAATTTACCACACGATTAATCACTCTGTACAACAGCCTTGTTCCCAGCGTGATTTACAGCTGCACCTGCCTTTTCATCAGTCACACATTTCATTTGCTGTGAGTTTTCATTTCCATCCACAGGACCTATGAAAATAATGCCTAGCTCCAGGGCTACCACAGATGCTGACAGCACCCCCTCTAAGACACTGTCTCAGATGATAATTTCACTGGCATTTACTTTCTGACATTTGTCAGTAGAAATTGACCCTCCCTGTTGAGACCACCTGTGCTAGCCTGAACTCAGTGAGCACAGGCACTTCCCACCCCAGGGAAATAACCTACCCTTTGGTTAGTAAGGTTCACACTGAAGATCTGCAAACTTTGAGCAAGTCCATTAGTGCAGTGGAGGCAAATCATAGATCATTTTGGTTTATGCTCATTCAGACATTTGAATGTCAAATTTAACATTCTGCTTGACAGTTTTCACCAGGTGCTGGACTAATTCTGGCTACTCCTGATCAAGTTAATGTTATTAGCTGGAGCTTTGTTTAAGAAGCACAGAACTTGCATTTTGGATAGGAGAGAGAAAGAAACCTATAATTACTAAGTCTTTCAGACATTTAAGAGAAAACAAAATTGACAGGTGACAAGGCAAGCTGTAATTTATGCATGACCCCAGGCGGTCTCATAGTCCTAATAACTGCTGTGGGCTCCACACATTAGAGGCAAGACACATACCTCAGAAGAACATATGGATAGATACAAACAGTCTTTAAGAAAACAAGCTGTCAAGTATGTTTGCATCTTCCTCTAAAATACAGTCTGCCAAAGTGGTATGAGAGACCACAGTAAGTTGGGCCAGCAAAACCAAGAGATTTAGGAAACACCTGGAATAATGTGCTGTTTTTCAGAGCATGAAAGAGCAGAGGCTCAGAAACAGAGAACATGAGAGAATGGGACAAAAAGATGTAGCATCTTCCTGAAAACAGAGGATCTGGCTTGCAGCACAGCTCTCCCCAGGTTCACTTAAAGGTGACCAGGTAAGTACTGCAAAGAGAGGAGGAATATGTGACCAAGATGACTTTGGAATCTTGTATAAATCAAATTAGTTTTCTCATTTTGCTCAGTAAGGGTTTTGCATGATAGGCCTGAATAGGCACTACAATTCTTTTAAAAAATGTATTCTTTGAATAAGATATTCACAAAGGCTTGGCTTTCAATGTAAATAGTAATTGCGCAACTGTCTGCATGTTATGAATGCTAACTTGCACTCTAAAGACACTCAAACAAAATGGAGAGAGAGCCTTTGGCTTGTATGATATAGGTGCAAGGCTAGCAACAGGGAATTTTTCTCTGCTGTGCCAAGACCAGCTACTGTGATCTTAGTCCTTTCTTCCCTGTACTTCCCACAGCACTTCTGAGGATACACACGACAAATGAGGGAGGAAAAGGGTGACTGATGGGGGCTATAAAAGTTCCGTATGTCAATAATGTCCAAAGCAACACTTCTGTTGTTTTAGAAACACATGAATTTTTTACTGTCTCCTAGACAGTCTAACAATCTCTCATGACTTGCTCCCATAATTCCTCAGAAACTAGGGAGCAGGGGACGCTTCCCTGCTTAAAAGCCCAGGAGAAAGCACTTGTCTCTGCCTAGCACTCTGGAACTGGGAAGCTGGAAAAGTCCTAAACCTCTTAAAGAGTGGGTGTCTGGAGGTTGGGACATCTCTTTTTTCTACAGTAGCCAGCAACAGGACAAGGGGTAATGGGATGAAGCTGGAACACAAAAAGTTCCACTTAAATATAAGAAAAACTATTTCACTGTGAGGTGAGGGAGCAGTGGCACAGGCTGCCCAGAGGGGTTGTGGAGTCTCCTTCTTGGAGGTCTTCAAGACCCGCCTGGACATGTTCCTGTGCGACCTGATTTAGGTGATCCTGCTTCTGCAGGGGGGTTGGACTAGATGATCTCTAAAGGTCCCTTCCAATCCCTACCATTCTATGATTCTATGTTTCTTGTTACACATCTGGCAGCACTCAGCACTGAACTCTTGCTCCTGCCTTTCTTGTATTATTCTGCTTAAGCTGCAGCCTTGATACTGTTTCACTATTTAATACTGAAAGTTTTATTTCCCCTATGCTTATGCTAAAAAATTACATACTTGATAGCATTTGCAGGCAAAAATATTTAAGAGTGCCATCAAGTGGCCAAGTGCAAGGGCCTTCAGGAAGCACACATTCAGAAATCATTAGGATCATGCAAAAAAAAATGGGTATCTATAAATGTACTCCCTTTGCAGACAACAGCCTGCTCTTACTGCCAACAAGATGGGCTGACAGCACCTCAGTATTCCTGACCTGAAGAGCTCTGAGGTGAATGCACACATTGCAGGAGAGCTTATGTATTCCATAATTAAAGGAGAGGAACATTAGAGTCTTATGATGGTGCTGTGGCCTCCTGAAAGCAGATACATGCCTGATGAGATGGACATGTACAGCCCAGATCATGGAAGAAGTAATTAGAATGATATTGCAGCTCAGAGAACTTTTCTGAAGACATTTGGTAGACAACCAGAATGAGAAGTAAAGAAGAAGCAGAGTTACATCACAGGCGTGTACTTCAAGAAGCAATGAATACTAGGAGAAGCTATTACAGCTCAGACACCTGTTTCCATTTTCAGCAGTGGTTAACATCAAGTGCTTAGGGAAGTGTCTAAAAACAGCACATAGAACAGTGACTGTTTTTCTGGATGCTACTAATTTGTGGTTAAGTATCTCCCAAGTCTCTAACAGCCTTCTTCTCATTCTCCTGTGCAGCCGGATACCGATTATTAAATTTATATAGGATCTTTCAGCATTCCTCTTCATATAAGGCAGGATACATCAGCTATTACAGTTCTTCTCCGAGTACTTTGGGGTTTTTTGTTTGCTTTTATTTTTAGTACATGTATTGTGTATTGCAAGCAGATACATGAAGCATGTGATTGGTGGTTAGTATAAGCGGTTTCTAAGAGCTACTAAAAGTAGATTTCAGGGAAAAAAAAAGTTTTGTAAAAAAAACAGAATGAAAACAGAAGTAACTTTAGCATTTTTAGCCTTAAATAAAGCCAGTTTGCAATGTATATGGCAGCAAAGCAATAGCTTTCAATCCTTGGATCAGACACAGGCAGGGGAGAAAAAAAGGCAGTTAATGGCAAGAAGAGTAAGGATCCTTTAGAACTGAATTTCCAAACAGTAACTAGCTGTTACAAGGGAATGGAACTTGTCCCAAAAGCTCACATAAAGCATCAAGTTCCTAGGCAAAACATGGGTCAGACTTTTACTCAGATATGACGGAAAAAGGAAGAGAAAGGAAAAATCACAGAATAGGTGAGGTTGGAAGGCACCTCAGGAGATCATCTAGTCCAATCCCCTCTGCTTACAGCAAGGTCAGATAGAGCGTGATGCTCAGGACTGTGTGAGTGGTGATTTTAACACTTCACAACTTGCCTAGACTCTGAAGACACTGTTTCATTGCTTGACTTCCCTCATGGTAAAGAAGCTTTGTCCTATGTTTAAAGCAACTTTTGTCTAACTCAGTTTGTCTCCAGTGTCTTTTGTCTTTTCACTTGACACCACTGAGTCCAGCAGCTGTGGTTTTGCCATTCCATTCCATTAGGTATTCATACACATTACAGGAAACTTCCGTCATTGAAAAATTAAGGATGCCTAGATTATCTAGTCCTACATACCAAGCTTTCAAGTTCTTCACACAGGAAAGCTATATTCTCCTTATCTTATGCCCAGGAAAACAGAAATGTAGAGGAGTTGCTGAAGACACAACTCAAAGCTGGTTACATTATGTACTGTTTGGATTCCTACTGATACAAAGATTTAAGCATTCCTAACAAGTATTTCCTGCCTTCTCTAGCTGACTTCATCCCACAACAGCCTCAACTCACTTTTATCCTCTCACCTGCACTACAGCAAAGTGATATCCTTGACAACAAAACATGCAGCACTCATAATAATAATATAAAACCCAACAAAACAAACCAAAGGAATAACATCCCTCTCATCCCACTCCCACTCCTCCCACAACATGTTGAGTTTATGACAGTGTTCTGGTGTTAGAAGTTTCTAAAAACTGAAAACTTTGTCTGCGCTTATTCTTCAACAGCCAGAATTTTTAACACATTACTGACAGAATCTTAACTTGAAGTGGTCTATAATATGAATCAGTGGAGGTTGCCAGCTTAGCAAATATAACCAAGCATGAAGTGAAGAATTGAAAACTATAATTGAGTTCCCTAAGTGGAGATCAGCAGACAAAATTTTAATGCTTAAGAATGTATGTTTTCGTTTTAAAGCAACAAAAAACAAAGGTAAGCTAAGAAGTGTTTTGACATCTCACAAGTCTCAACTCTAATTAAAACATTAAATTAGATTAGATTTCCTTCAGGTTTTTACTGATCCACCCTTTTGAAAAATGATGCTCACTCATCTCCAGAATAAAAGACAGAAATGAAAAATCTTTGAAGAAAAAATCTTTTACGGGGCTTTGTACAATTTCCTTGTACTGTTCTGCCCCAGGAATAATGACAAGCTATCTAGTTTCAGTAGCTTACAAAGTAACTTACATATGGCTAGAATTAATGATGGAATGAGCCTAACAAAGATTTGTAAATTCTAAAGCCAAAGGAGATCGTTGTGATGAATAAATCCTATACTTGTTCCTATGCTTAATTACTTCCACCATTAAGAATTCTATTTCTTTCCAACTTTCTGAGCTCTCTGAATTCTTCTTCCAGTTGATAGATGCTGTCCTAGATGAAAAGGTAAGATGAAAGAGTTCTGTTCTGGAATATACCACCTTCCTTTCCCTTCAAGTAACTAACGGACAGTAATCAAATCAGTACTTACAGCTCTTAATAAGCTGAGCTGCTTAAGTATTTCTGTGTAAGGCAGGGTTTCCAAATGTAAGTCCAAATACTGTGGCTCCTCTCTGAACCTTTTTTGACTTTTACATCTATTTTGCAGACTGAATTGTTAATTGCTACATACAACACTCCAGTAAAGGTCTCACCACCATCATATACAGAAGTTACAACTCCTCCCTCTTTCTAGAATACACAGAGCACCCCATGTCAGACTACCTAAGCACTTCTGCAACTGCTCTTCCACATTTAGCTAGAAGTTCTCTTTCTCAGAGTGCACATCAAGATAGGAGAATATTTTCAAGTCCAGCTTCATAACTGACACAAAGCAATCTAACGATAGGCTGCTGCTACAAATGCAATCTCTCCTTCCCTCTGTCATTTTTTCCCCCTACTCTGTGTTCTAACCTCGGTAACACTGTGATTGCTGATCTGATTGAAAAACCCATTGTTTTGAATGTCACTGTCATCTTAGAGTACTGGTGCTGATATTGCATGTAACACTCAATGTATGTAATTAGCAGTTCTTAAATGAAATCAAAGGAGGACTAAGTATTTAAAGCTGTGTGCTGACCCAGCTCATATCTGTGGATATTAAGCAGCAGATAGCTGACTTGGCAAGCTTTTTTCTCTTCACAGGAGCAAGGGATGATTGAAACAATTTAGGGGCTCTCCAAAACAAAATCATGATGTGATGGTATAAGTCTGGTGAGGCAGCACTCTGGGTTGATCAACATCTCTGAAAAAAATTCCACGAGCGTCACTGTCCCTCTGTGGGAATTCCTGGAACAGAGCCTTCTGTTTCTAGGGCTGCCTACAGGATCTGACATGAATGAAGCTCTGGATACATGCTGCCTTCAACTGGCTTTTTCATCAGTAAGAATGGAAGAAGCATTGCCTGATCTCATCTGGGAAGACATGAACAGTGAAAGTGGGAAGGACACCACAGCAACGGGGGCCATTTAAGTCAGTGAGACAGAGGCAGAGGTCCTGCCCCTCTGCAATCCCAGGTCACTGTGGAGGAGCTGGCACATCCACTGGCTCTGAATTCAGGATAAACAACCAATGGGTAATTGCAGCACTAGTCTGGAATGCAGGGGCAACTAGAAATTAGCTCTGCTGGGAGAAATGCAATACAGGTCACCTAACCCATAAATCATTCTAACTTAATCTTTCCTGACAGCCATGTTTGGCCTTCTTACTGGTTTGTTCATGTTTTGGAATAGCTCGATGCCATAGCTGGTACAGAAAGGGCTTCACATGAGCAGGAGAAAGCTGACCTCTGGTGTTGGAAGCAGGGGTAAAGAGAGCAGATAGCAAGGAAGGCATGCTCTTGTACTCCTGAGCAATACTTCACAGTCTGTGCAGCTCTCTGATCAGATTCACTCACTAGCATTGCTTCAAAGAAATGAATAAAAATAGTTGATGAATGAAAGCAACATGTTGCAACAGGCTACAGAGTTTGGTAGGAGTATTGCTGTTTTCATTTCTGTGCTTTCATATCAGTTATTCCTTCACAAAGCATCTAATCAGCCGCTGTACAGCAGAAAATTAATGGTTTCTTTCAGAGAGCTGCCTCATGATGCCAGAGAGCACGGCAGGACTGTTTGTAAATATTTGATTAGAAAAAGCAAGCAAAATTGGCATGAAAACATGCAAGAATTAATGCTATGCTGCCATCCAATAGAGATATTTATAGTATGGAGGTGCTGCCAGCCAACATTAATATATGTGGTACTACACCAAATGCCTTCACCAGTGACTCTGCATGTACAAAGACAACATTCCCACAGATACAGCCTCTAAACAGGACCTGACATAGTTTCCAGGGGGATACACTGAGTGTTCTGTTCTGCTTGTCTCTACACAGCACAAAAAAGGGAGGCTGCAGGTGCATCCTCAGAGCTTTTGTGCGCTTCCTCAGCTCTCTCTTTACCAATTGAAACAGGGGACAGGGCTCAGGGTGGGAATGAGTCCTGCTTCTTTGGTACTCGATGTCCTTCGAAAATCTTCCAACATGGAGCAAAATATTGGTCTTTAACCCATGTGTGTTTCTCTCTGGAGTTTTTCATGCAGCAGAACCATATTTTGGGGAGGTGTTTCCTTGCAGGCATCTCTCTCCAAGGAGAGGGACATCAGTAGAACATAGTCTGTGATGAACTTCAAGATCCTCCACATACACATCTGCACAAGGACTTTAAAGTGCCCTGCCAACTATAAGGTGGTATGACCACAGGGAACGAGTCTCTCTTCCAGGAACGAGACTCTCTTCCAGGAACGAGACTCTCTTCCAGGAATGATATCTCCTTGCTTCCCCATCTAGCTGAAGTAGGAAAAACTTTATCTTTCCACTACAAGCTCTGTTTCTTTACTTCTGAATTTCAGGTTTGGAGACATAACAAATCCTCTAGCAAGGAGTATCAAGTGCACTCTTGCAGGTTTTTTCTCCAGCAAGCCTGACAATGCTGGGACAAACTGCTTAAGAAGAAATAAGAGAGCTCATCCATTTCAGCTTTAAGACACTGTTCTTAAAACTGCCACATATTTGTCAGAAGCCATTAGGCTGAATTAAGCCTGTCCTGATATCAAATTCTGGAAGCCCATTCCAGCCTGACTTTATATCATTCTTTAAGTTCATACTTTGGCTTTTATATGAAACAAACACCACAACAATGAGAGAGTAAAATCAAACAGATGTTCAAATTTAGAGTTCATTCCAACAAAAAGGGAAAAATCTGATGTTACAATGCAGGAGGCAGACAACATCAAATACCTTCCCAATTAAATCAGGAGGCTGATTCTGATCTTGTTTACGTGAATAGAAATTAAATATGAGACTTGCTGGTAGACTTAGGCATGAAAATGGAATCAGTATTCTAGATATTGCCTGATTGCCCTCTCCTACTCAACACAGAAAAATATCAGTAAGATGTGGTTGACAGTATAATCCCAACTGATAGTAAGCTCTCATTGCTCAGTTATCTTGGTATTACATGTGATTTTCAGAATTCCTGCTCTGCAGTTGTTTGCCTAAACTGACAACAATTTCTTTTTCCACTTCAGCTAGAAGTCATGTTCGCTCCTTACCCTTAACTAATTCTGCAGTTATGTAAATACATGTTCTAAGTAAAAGACAATAAGCATGATTAATAGTGCAAATGGAACCCAGTGAGGCTTGGAGAAAACTGATGATTCAAGAAATAATTGAATTCAAATTAGGAAAACAGTGCCTTGTTAAAATGTGATTCAGCTGGTGGTCAACATAGAACATGGTCCCAGCTGACTGTCATTTGTAAGTTAATTGAGATTTCTTTTTGGTGGTACCTACCCTGAGAGTCCAGTTAAGTCATTTATGCACTGAGGCGCAACTCAGGGAACAACAGCATTACAGCCTTAGTATTCAAGCTGAGACTACACACTCTCAGCTGTAATACCATATGCAAGAAACGATAAGAATTTGTTTCAAAAAAAAAAAGAAAATTGCAATTTTCAGAGCATGCTGTGAAGACTGGAAGGATTAGAGACTGTCAGAGATCCTGCAGTACAAGAGGCATATAGTAAGAAGCTAATCTCTGATGCCTTTAAAGCATGGGAGATCCCAGTGAGACTTGAGGTTTGGTTGGAAATCTTGAAAACCATTTTGCACATCTGAAAATGTATTTCAAACTTTCCTGTACAAAACTTAATTCATTCTTCTCAAAGGGAATACCAATTTGGGAAATTACATTAACAAATCATAAATAGCTTAGCCACAACAGCAATCTTACCATCAAAGATAAAATAAAATGCTTTAAAGAAAGCAAATGAATAGCAAGGAGCAACACACTGACAAAGCTGGACCAGACCTGCAATGTGCCAGTGAATTCCTATTGTATTCCACAGATCAGAGTGGAGCTGTGAGCTGGTCTCACAAGACATGTGAAATGGCAAAAGTTGGAAGTTTGTCAGGAATGCTGTAACAGCAGGAGGTTTGTTTTTGGTTTTGTTTTTTCCAAGCCCCAGCTTCATTATTTAAACATAAGTTCTGCTTCTGCTTTGTTGCAGAACAAAATATTGCTAGCTCTAATGGCAATAAAGTTTTAAAACACCAAATAGATTCCACCCTGAAAGCACAAGATGCAAATAAAAAGAAGTCAAATTCTATAGTTTGTAACTATCTCATGATTTTGAGAGCCTGACTTGCAATCTCTGAATGATCAGACCTGGCAATCCCATAACACCTTCAAGGAAAAAATTCCTAACTACCAGAGAGATTTTACCTATTTCCTGAAACTAACACTGAACCCAAATACTTATTAATATTAACATTTTCTACTTCTAGTTCTCTTTTCTCATTTTTGTATATCAAATCACTTTCTGTAGAAGATATGATAAACCCCTACATTGCAACTAAAGCAATTTAAAATACATTATTTTTATCATAAAGACATATATTAGATCACTCCCTGTCTCCTTAAATTCTGTCCCCCAGACTGCTTTAGTAAGCTAGTTTATTTTGCCTTAAGGATATCCATCAAAAGAAACAACTACCTGTTAATATACTTGTGAAGTTACTGCATATAAATAGGTATTTTACCTATAGTGGTTTGTAGCAAAAATTATTTACGTACAAGTCCTTGTCCTTAAAGGTGACTATGGCACCCAGTGTAGCAAGGGGCAGCTCAAGACACAGAGAGGTTCCACAGAGGAAATTTTGCATGCTTTATGCTATATGTTTGTGTTGATAGTTTTCTGCAGTAAAATATGACTCCAGAGTTTGAGGGACAAGCATGCTGCTCACACTAATTCAGATGGTAGTGCTGAATGACTTACATTCTCTGCATAGATTCTTCTACACTGCCCAACATATTTCTGTGTGAGTAAATCATTTCGGAAATAAACCAATTACAGTGGAAGTTGGGCCGATAACTAGCCCATCTGGCCAGTATGGTACTGACAGTCACACCACTGCTCGTAATGTCTGTACAGAAGGTCTGATCATGAACTCTGCAGACCTCAGATACAGTGATTTATCTTTTCCTCATCCAAGTTAGAGAAGACAGATAAGTTCATCTTAGTGCACAGACACAAAAGTATTGTCACAATACAAAGTCATCTAACCAAAACAAACCAATTGTAGCAGCGTGTTTGAGGGTATGTAAGCATTACAGCTGAAAGACATCAACATTTATTTTGAGACAGTATATCTGCTAGATCTCAGTTACACAGCAACATGCTTAAGAATTCCTGCAGCACCTTGCACATTACAGGAAAGAATCAAGGATGTTTTCTGTAGCAACCCCCTCAATACATAAAATTCCCCTCTCTTACTCCCAAGGCAACCGCTTATCAAATTACAGACTCCACACAGGGATTTATCATTAAAGTGCATCCTTAGCTTGAAAGGCTCTGAGTGCAACTGCAAATGCAGACCATCTGATCATAGCTAAGACTACAACAGTTAACTTTAAAAAATCATAACATAGTTCTGCACAAATTTTTTGTATGATTATTGAGTTTTTCAACAGCAACACTTCATTACTGAAACTACATTCCTATTGCCATGACAGACTAACAACTCTACCTTCTTACGAAGGATTTTAAAACTTTAGAGCTTTATTAGTAGTGAGCTAAGTAACCACAGTAAACTACACAGTTGGCAGTAAATAAAACTGATGGAGCCAGCGGTGCTCCTTATCTGTGTGTCTGATTATGCAACCACAATTGCATCTGAGAAACAGAGGAAATGAAAAGACCTCTCAGGTCATTGGGTCCAGACCTTTTTTCTGGCAGGCAACCAGACCAAATCCATAGCATACCAAACTCTCCCTTAAACTAATATATGTGCCTGCACTACCCTTGGCATTTATCAGCCCTGATATACTTACAGAGCACGATGGAGGCTAAACAAATCAGTCCATTTAGTCTTCCCTTGCATGGAGGCTCTGGAATTCTTCTCAAGAAAGGGCCATATAAATCTGGATTATCATCAAGTAAGAGGATTTTCCCTGTCCTTTGCGAATCTACTCGTTTTAGTGAACCTTATCCTTGAAGTCCCAATGCAAGGGTTTAAATCAAGGACAGATCTTCAGTCTTGCCACTGTTATCTCTCAGATAAAACCCAAAGCACTCAATGTTGGGAAATCTTTGTAGGCTATATCAAGGTTTTAGCAGAGAAAAAGAAAGCAAGCAGAAGAAAACCAAGTACTTTTAAAGTAGAAGTTAACATGGAAAAATAATTAAGTATCTGGCATGAGTAAATATGCCTAAGCAATATTAGCTTGTGTTTTATTCAGGTTTCACTTTGTTATTTATCTACCTAAACACTGGGTTATCAGCAAACAGAATATGTGTCGGGGTTAGTTGCTGCTCCCTAAGAGATGGGGAGCTGATACAATAACGCAGCCAGTGATGCAGAGGCCTTGGTGTCCAACGCTTGTCCCACTGCTCTTGAGCAGTGATGCTAGTGAGGGTAGTCAGGGCCACACAAGCCTTTTACCACCCTCAGAGCCCTGATAACATTTTTGCTACTTTGCCAAGGACATGAGAAGTAGACTTGAATCCAGGACTTTTGCAACAGAAATGTTATGCTATGATGGTAATGTATCCTAAGTATTTGGAAGGAATAGGAAATACAAAACCAAACAGCTTATAGAACACAGTCATATGAAGATCATAATTAGAAATGAATCTTTAGAATACAGCATAAAACAATGCTTTCAAGAGAGTGAGACAAGCTGTTTTTCTGTCCTCAACAGATGTTGATCTTCTTCTTCAGCTCAGCCAAGGGGGTCTCTCAGTATTGACAGGTGGAAAGTCTTTTAGCAGATTTTCATTATGAGACCATCACCTTGACATCGATAACAAAGAGAGTTAAGCTATCTTTCCTTGGTTTCTGTTGTGCAAATGCTAAAAAAAGAATTCTCACTCTAACTTAAATGTAGCTGTTTCCAGGGACAAAGCTAAGAAAGGTAAGGCATCAGATGGCCTTTATCAAACAGGCAGGACTCTATGGCACACAAATGTTTAGTCCCCTGTGGACAAAAATGCACTAATCAAACTAACTGGGCTAGACTGAGAGGTAAGTGGGTGGAAGTTAATGGCCTGCAATGCACCGGAGACACAACAGGATGGCTGAGCAGCATCTTTGATCCTCAGGCTCTGTAAAATCTGTTAACACTTTTTTTTTCCCTCAAAACACATCAACAGAGCTCTTTACTTTTTCACGCCTAACTAAATGCTACAGCAAAAGGTGATGTTATGAGTTGATTTAAAATGAAATGAATTAGAAGGTTAAGGCTAGAAAAAATTATTCAAAGCTTACAAAATTTAAATTACAGATCAGTAATTATGTCACCAACTGAAATTAATCTTTCATATGATTAACTTAATGTATTCTACTTATTAGGAGATATTTACTAACAGAGTCAACAGTATAATAGGAACTGTCAGTTTTACACTCCCAGAGTCTGTATGTGAGGTAAGAGATATTTGGTATTTGTAAAACAGATTTTCAAGCGTTGTAATTTTCAATGTAATCATGTTTAATTGACCATAATTAGTTACCTCTGTAAACTGGATGTACGATGGCTTAAATTTCTAACACTGATTCAACTAGGGAGGTTTTCAAAGACTGTCAGACCATGGAGGAGGATAGAGATATTTTGCAAATGCACTTTAAAGTCTACAACATGAGACAGTGCAGACAGATGGCTCTAAAAAGGTTAAAAGAGTGAATAAATCAGACTTCTGAAGAGTGTAAGATCTAAAGAACCTAATATTTTTCTACATTTTATCTTGTTTAAAGTGAAAAAATCATGGCAGTGACACACCAAAACTTAGAGACAGATGTCATATCTTTAACATTTCCATATTTTCAAATTTCCAGAGGTTGGGAATTTACCACATGCCAAAATTAATTATTCTCAATTACCCATCTGCTATTAAAAAGCCACACTTTGTCTATCCTGAGTTCATGTAGCTCCAGCTTTTCTTTGATCTTGTTCCATTATTTCTGGCAGATTAAAAGATCCCCTTGTTACATGATCTGCTTTCCTAATAAAGAGAGTTAACAGACTGAAGTTCAACTAGCTGATAAGTTTTTCTTTGACAAGCTGAACCAACCGAATTCCTTGAATTTGTTTCCTGGGTCAGTTGTCCTATTCTTAGATCATTCTATCACTCATTTTTGAACTCTTCCCAGCTTATCACCCTTCTCCTTGCCATGTCACCAGTGGTTAGTACATCTTTCCAGGATAGTCATACCAGAATGAAATAAAGCAGGTTTTTAGCTTCCTAGTTCCTTTTCAAATCGCTTCTCTATAGAGCTAAGGATCTCTGATCCTTGCATTGCAGTTTCATCACAGGCAATTTTTCAATCATTACTCCTCAAGATAAGGCTGCCTCCCAGTATGGTTGCATGGCTTCAATTTCTTTGTACACTTGGACCCTGAAACATGGAGTAATGCCTTGTTCTTTGCCTCAGAAGGATCTAAATTACTCTTTGATCTGATTGTTCCATTTCTTACTACCTCCCAGATATTTGTCTCATCAAAACATTTTTATCAGCAGTGATTTTCTGTTTATTTCTCCTTCATGGATGAAAACCTAGGCTAGCAATGATTTTGATATGCTTGCCTCAGAGGCATCTGATTGCTATATTTTATTTTCTGCCTTTTTTTTTTCCCCAGCAGCCTCTTTTAATTAATAATATGTAGTCACAGAGAAGTCCTCACAGCTATTAAAAAATCACATAGCACAAAAATCACATAGCACAAATAGCACTCATAAATTAATACAGAGCAGGCTCATGTCCTCCAGGGCCTTTTTGATCGTGGGGATACTCATTGTCCATACAAATATTCTTCAACAAATCACAAATAAGACTTACATTCCCTTTCATTTTTTTTTCCACTGTGTTTATTTTGTTGATGCTTGTTTTCTGTATTGTAAAACTCTCTTACAGTAGCAAATTCACATATTACTTACTGGGGCTTCAGTCTGCCTAATATAGAGAACATAATCATTTACAATTACTGGCAATTAAGCAACCATTACATTTAAACTTTGTAATTGTCTCTTTTTTTTGGTTTTTCCTCAACATAAATTCAGTACTGATAGATATCAATAATTATTATACCACCTACTGGCATCACTAGCATTCACAAAAGTTGACAGTCTTTTAGCTTATAGTACAAATATTCAAAATATCAAGAAACTGTTTATTCACAGCTAAAAGGAAAGACTCAGCCACCATATTGGCACAACATAGTTCTCAAAACTGTTACCAAAAACTCAAGAGTGAGTCTCCTGAGTCTTTTACCATTGAAGACATATTTGATTTTATCAGCTTCATACTAGCTCTGGGCACATGGCTCTGAATGGATATGAAGACACTTTCCTAGAGCTGGGATCTGTTATAGCATTTCAGTGCTTTATACAAATGTATGCCAAATTACAAATTGAATCCAGACTGAAATATGAACTTCTCTTTGAGGTGTGTGGGCCACATAAATCTCAACAAGCCTTTGGTGGTATTGCACTCAGAAAACTTCAGTAGCTTTCTTGTGCGGTCCCAAAAGGCAGAAGCTTGCTTCCGGACCTGGCCCAGTGCACGGACCACTATGTGACCTGGGGACTGTCAGCCTCTCCAGCACAGTCATTCCCTCATATGAATAGCATGTGCTCACAGCCTTATCCAAGACAAAGAATTTCATCTAAGCAATCTAAAATGCTTTTTCTCTCCCTGGCAAGACCTTTGGTCTCTATTCCCAATACAAAAATTAAGCTATGCAGCTTAGAGAAAGATTAGCAAGGATCTCTGTTCCCTGAGGTCTTTTCTGCCTGTTTTGGGAACATAATTTAAATACATAAAAGCCACCTGGAAGATTCTTTCTGCAAGATGGTTCAGAGGTCTGAATTTGTTAGGCAGTATTCAATCCACTTAGTGCTTTACTTAAAGCTCTTCAGTCATTCCTCAGAAAATGCCAAATTTAACAGTAGCTTGTTATACACATCCAGTTCAGGCTACCTTCCGTGTACTGCAGCACAATCTCTAAATCTACCACTGCAGAGAAAGAAATTACCTACAAACAAATACCTGGTACAATTTCTAACACTGGCTACCTCCTCAAGCCCACAGTCTAGACTGTTAAATCTGAGTTTTGGGGCTTTTTGCACTCTCCTTTTCAAACATACACATCTGTCCTTCTCACAACGATCATAAGTAGGGCTTTGCTTCCAACTGTACCAGGAATAACAGTAAATGCAACCTTCATTAAGCGGACTAAGTTTACTCCTCAAATCTATGTTTTAAATACAGAACTATCTTGTGGGAGATGGACTAACAACTTCTAAAAATCCTTTTCAGTTCTATTTTTTATGACTTTCTAACATATCTGTGAGTTTCAGAGACCTGGGATCCAAAAGTTATTTCCATAATTTGACTGAGGAACTTGAAGGATTTACCTGCAATTCAAGATCAGATAAAGTATTATAGCTTCTAACAAGTAGTTAACATTAATTAATGATCACAAGACCTTATCTTTAGGCAGTGAGAGTCTTTCAGTGTGAGGCTTCCAGCCCTGCCAAATTTCCTCCCCTAATACTTAGATTCTGAAATCTATGGAAAGGGTAAAAATCTTGTCAAGACTGCCATCCCTCTTGTCAGGATGACTGATGAAATAACTGTGCTAACAAGAATATAGCTCTCCATTCGTTCAGCATTCAGTTAAGTACATCACAATATCTGATATAAAGTCTTATAAGCTGGAATTAGCAGAGCACATACTAGCTGGATTAAAACCTAGTTCACTGCCAGAACCTAAAGTAGGGCTGTAAACAGAAAGAAAAATGAACAGGTGGTTTCTAGGGTAGATTCCCTCAGTTCTTAGTCTGGCACCAGTTAATATTTTTAGATTGATCTATATAATGATATAAAATGTTTGCTGAGAAAGCCTGAAGATGACACAACAGTAGGTGGCATTCATAAGAGAGAAACTACATGAGTATGCCTGGTTATGGCACTCAAGAAGACTGTGGGTATGCTGCAGAAAGGTTAGAGAAAGTCCACTGAAATAAAATAGTAGATGGAAAACAAATCGTGAGTATGCCTTGATGAGTTCAGCCTAAAGAAGAGAGAACGGAGAGGTGCCTTTATCAATGCACATGGGTATTTACATCACTTACGGAAAAGGGACTTGCTGGAAAGGAATTTTAAGCTTGCTGCCAAGAGAATAATGAGTTTCAAATGCTGGAAATTTAAGGCAGACCCATTCAACCCTGAAATTATACCACTTAGCAGTGGGCAGGCCAAAGCTGGAATAGTGTATCAGGCAGGTGAAGAAATCACCCTCAGATGTTTTACCATTCTAAAATATATGCTTTGTCCCACCCTTAAAGAAAAAATCCTCCAGCTAGCATTTGAATGTAGGATGGAATCCAGTCTTGTTGTTGGTTACTTACTTTAACTCCAAGAAGACATTCATCCTCCCGATGCTCAGAATTCTGTTATGCTTGCATTAACATATTTAGGACCACAGCTTATGCTTCAATGCCTTTATTGCTTTTCTATTGAGATCAGGAAGGGGTATCTTCCTGTTATCTAGTCCAGTTCTCAGATTTGCATTTTCTGCAAATTTATCATAATCCACACACTGTCCATAGCTGAAGAGAAGGTATTTGTCAGAGCTGGGCACAATTCTGCAGTGATACAGTAAGTCTCTTCTGATGCTGGTACAAGTATCTTGCCTATATGTTCAGAATCTTACTCTCTATGTCAGAGAGTATCTGTTTCAACTCATATTGCAAGACTTTTATGTCCCAGAGTCCCTCTACAGCATCACAAGGTAAGAACCACTCTCAAAAATCATTAGAGTACAGGGTAGCTAAGTAGCTTCTTTCCCTTGGAAGAACCTGTATACAGGCTCATACCTTGGCCTCTCCTATCAGGAGAAGGCTCACAAGCTCTGATTCTGATAGGGGACTTCAGCCACTCAGACATCTGCTGGAAAAACGGAACAGTGAACTGCAAGCAGTCCAAAAAAACTACTGGAGTGTGTTGAGGAAACTTCCCAATACTTGTGATGGAAAGCCAACCAGAGAAGAGGCACTGTAAGAAAGAACTTATTGGAGAGGTCAAGACTGGGCATAGCCTGGGGTCCAGTGATAATTCCCAGGTTGAATTCTCAGTCTTGAGGGGTACAAGGTGGACACAAAGTAGAAGCAGGACTTTAAATGTCAGAAAGGCAAACTTTCAGCTGTTTTGGGAATTAGTGTATGGGATCCCTGGGGAAATTGCGTTCAGAGATAAAGATGCAAATGAGAGCAAGATTTTTTTCTTAAGGTGCAAGAACTGTCAATCCTGATATGCAAGAAGTCAGGCAGGGGAAACAGGAGGCCAGCTTGGCTAAATCAAGACCTCTTAGCCAAATGAAAACACAAAACCAATGTGCATAGGCAGTGGAGGCAAAGATACATATCCTGGGGAGATTATACAGATAGGCCCTGAGGATGCACGGAGGGGATAAGGAAAGCCAAGGCACAGCTGGAGCTGAACTTGGCTAGGGACATTACAAGTAACAAGAAAGGTTTATTGAGGTACATAGACAACAATACAAGATGAATAAAACTGTACCTTGCCTGACCAGGCAAACGGCAGATATGGCTACAATCAACTTGCAGAAGGCAATTTTTTTGCCCTGGTCTTCAACAGCAAGTGCTTTAGCTACACCACCCAAATCACAGAATCCAAAAGTAGACAATGGGATAATAAAGTACTGCCCACCATAGGAGAATATCAGGTTCAATATCATCTAAGGAACCTGAAGGTGCACAAGTCCATTAGATCTGATGAGATACATCAAGGGTCCTGAGTGAACTGGTGGATCAAGTGGCTAAGCCATCATATTTGAGAAGTTGTGGCAGAATAGTGAAGTCTCCACTGACTGGAAAATGGGAAATATAACCCTCATTTTTAAAAAGGGAACAAAGGAAGAGATAGGGAACTACAGGCCAGTCAGCCTCACTTCTGTGCCTGGCAAGATCATGGAGCAGTTCCTCCTGGAAACTGCTAACAGCACATAGGAAATAAGAAAGTGATTGGTGACAGCCAACATGGCATCACTACAGGTTAACTATGACTAACAAACTTGGTGTCCTTCTACAACAGGGTTACAGCACTGGTGGATAAGGGTAGAGAAACTGACATCATCTGCCTGGATTGCGCAAAGCCTTTGATACTGTCTCACACAAAATCCTTGTCTCCAGAATGGAGAGAATTGAATTTGCTAGGTGAATCACTCAGTGGATAAGGAATTGACCGGATTGTTGTATTCCATGTGTCAGTCAGCTCATCAATGCTCAGATAGAGACCAGTGATGAGTGGTGTCCTTCAGGGTTCTGCACTAGAACCAGCGCTGTCTAACTTATTTGTCAGCTACATGGACAATGGGATCAAGTGCACTCAGCAACTTTGTGGATGATAGAATCATTTTGGTTGGAAAATACCTTTAAGATCATCAAGCCCAACCACTCACCTCATATTGCCAAGCCCACCACTAAAGCATGGCCCTCAGCACCGCATCTATGTGGCTTTTCAATATCTTCAGGGATGGGGACTCCAACACCTCCCTGGGCAGCCTGTCCCAGGGTCTAACAAATCTCTCACTGAGAAAGTTCTTCCTAATCTCCAATCTAAACCTCCTCTGGTGCAACTTGAGCCAGTTTCCTCTTGTCATTGAGAAAAGGCCAACTCCTACCTCACCATAACCTCCTGTCAGGTAGTTGTAGCGAGTGAGCCTTTCTCCCCTCAGCCTCCGCTTCACCAGACAAAATGCCCCCAGTTCCCTCAGCTGCTCCTCATTCAGATTTGTGCTCCAGACCCTTCCTCAGATCTGGTGCCCATCTCTGGACACTCTCCAGCACTTCAGTGTCCCTCTGGGAGTGAGGGGTCCAACAATGAACACAGCACTCGAGGTGCAGCCTCACCAGTGCTGAGTACAGGGCGACAATCACTGCCCTGGGCCTGCTGGTCACACTATTTCTGGTACAAGCCCAGATGCCATTGGCCTTCTTGGCCTCCTGGGCACACTGCTCACTCATATTCAGCCAGCTATTAATCAAAACCTCCAGGCCTTCCTCCTCTGGGCAGCCTCCTGGCCACTCTGCCCCAAGCCTGTTGCATTGTGTGAAGGTGTTGTGACCCAAGTGAAAAACCTGGCACTTGGCCTTCTTGAATCTCACACAACTGGCCTCGGCCACTGGTCCAGCCTGTCCAGGTCCCTCTGAAGAGCCCTCCTGCCCTCAAGCAGGTCTCTGCTCTTTCCCAGATTGGTGTCACCTGCAAAGTTACTAAGGGTGCAACCTATCCCTTCATCCAGATCATTGATAAAGATATTAAACAGAACAGGCCCCAGCATGAGCCCTGGGGAACACCACTGGTGACTGGCCACCAATTAATTTAACTTCATTCACCACGACTCTCTGGGCCCAGCCATCCAGCCAGTTTTCCACTCATCACAGAGTGGGTCCATCCAAGCCATGGGCAGCCAGTTTCTCAAGAATGATGCTGTATAAGAGTGTGTTGAAGGCTTAACTAAAGGCCAGGTAGACCACATCCACAGCCTTTCCCTCATCCACTGAGTCATCTTGTAGATCAGATTGGTCAAACAGGATCCACCCTTCATAAAGCCATGCTGACTGGACCTGAACCCTTGGTTATCCTGTATGTGCCTCACAATGGCACTCAGGATGAGTTGTTCCATAATCTTCCCCAGCAACAAGGTTAGGCTGACAGGCCAGTAGTTCCAAGAGTCCTTCTTCTGACCCTTCTTGTAGATGAGTCTCACATTTGCCATCCTCCAGTCCACAGGGACCTCCCTGGTGAGCCAGGACTTCTGGTAGATGATGGAGAGTAGCTCGGTGAGCACTTACACCAGCTCTCTCAGCATCCTCGGGTGGATCCCATCCTGCGCCATGGACTTGTGTGCACTGATGTGGAGCAGTAAGGCTTTTGGCTCAGAGGGCTGGGTACCCAGAAAACAGGTGGTGAAAGAGGTATTAAGCACCTCAGCCTTTCCCTCATTCTTAGTTACCATGCTTCCCTCTGCATCCATTAAAGGATGAAGGTTCCCTTTAGCCCTCCTTTTGTTACTGATATATTTATAGAAAATTTTCCTACTGTCTTTTGCAGCAGCGGCCAGCTTAACTTCTAATTGTGCCTCAGCTCTTCTAATTTTATCCCTACATGACGTCATAACACCTTTGTAGTCCTCCTGAGCTGCCTCACCTTTCTTTCAAAGATCATAAATTCTCTTTTTCCTCCTGAGCTCCAGCAGAAGCTCCTTGTTCAGCCACGATGGTCTTCTGCCTCACCAGCTCATCCTCTTGCACATGAGGACAACTTGATCCTCTGCCTTTAAGATTTACTTCTTGAAGAACGTCCAGCCTTCCTGGAATCCTTTGCCTTTCATGACTACCTCCCAAGGGACACTGGCAACCAACTTCTTAAATGTGTCAAAGTCTACCCTCTGGAAATCTAAGGTGGCAGTCCTTCTCCTTGCTTCCCTGAGGATCAGGAATTCAATCATTTAATGATCACTATGCCCAAGATGATTTCTAACCACCACATCCCCCACAAGACCCTCTTGTTCACAAAAACTAGGTGCAGCAAGGCACCTTTCTTTGTTGGCTCCCTCATCAGCTGTATGAGGCAGTTCTCTTCCACACACTCCAGGAAACTCCTGGATTGTTTCCTCTCTGTGGTATTGTATTTCTGGCAGACATCTGGTAAGTTGAAGTGCCCCACAAGAACAAGGGCCAGTGAACTTGAGACTTTTCCCAGCTGCTTATAGAATGTTTTGTCTACCTCCTAATTCTGGTTGGGTGGTCTGTAACAAACTCCTACCATGACATCAGCCTTATTATCTTTCCCTCTGATTCTTACCCACAAACATTTGACCCTATCCTCATCATCACTGACCTCTAAACAGTTGAGACACTCCATAACATAGAGGGCTAACCCTCCATCTCTCCTGTCCTGCCTGTCCCTTCTGAAGAGTCTGGGGCCATCCAGTGTAGCACTCCAGCTGTGTGACTTGTTTCACCACATTTCCATAATAGCAACTATGTTTTACTTCCCTCAGTGCACAATGGCTTCTCATGTTTGTTGCCCATGCTGTGTACATTAGTGTAGATGCACTTCAGATGTATTACCAATCTTATGACTTCTGGAAGGGAAGAAGTCCTGACCTCCATGTGACCATTTTCAGGTGTTTCTGTGGCCTCCAATATGTCAACCCTTGCCTCTCTAAGGCCATGAGGTTCTCCATCTCCAGCCTCCACTGAGGTAGCAGACCCACAGATGCCAGCAGCAGGCCATCCCTCAGACACTTGCATGCTGCCCCCCAGGCTTATCTCTGTCAAGCCTGGTTTTGTCCCTTCGCCCCTTCAAATCTAGTCTCAAGCTCTCCCAATGAGCTTCATTAACTACCAGTATCATTTTCCTGCTTTGTGACAGGTGCATGACACCAAGCTGAATGGTGTGGTTGATATTCTAGAGGGAAAGGATTCAGAGGAACCTTGACAGATCAGAGAGGTGGGTTCACGCAAAGGTCTTAAAGTTCAACAAGGACATGGGCAAGATCCTGTACACAAGTTGGAACAATTTCAAACATGGATACAGGCTGGGTGATGTACAGATTGAGAGCAGCCCTGCAGAGAAGGACCTGGGAGTACTGGTGGGCGAAAAACTGAATAAGAGCCATCCATCAATGTGTGCTCAGCCAGTCGTATCCTGGGCTGCATCAAAAGCAGTGTGGGCAGTAGGTCCCGAGAAGGAATTCCACCCTTCTACTCCACTCTGGTGAGATGCCACCTGCAGTACTGAGTCCAGCACCTAACATCAGGAAGGCACTGAGGTGTTGGAGTGAGCCCAGAGGAGGCCACAAAGATGATCAGAGGGCTGGGACACCTTGCCTGTGAGGATAGGCTGGGAGAGTTGGGGTTGTTCAGCCTGCAAAGAAATGGCTCTGAGGAGACCTTCTAGCAGCCTTACTAAAGGAGGTCTTACAGGAAAGATGGAGAGGGACATTTTATCAGAGAGTCTAATGACAGGATGAGGGGTAACAGTTTTAAACTGAAAGAGGGCAGTTTTAGTTTAGATATTAGGAAGAAATTTTTTACTGTGAGGTTTGTCAGACACTTGAAGAGGTTGTCCAGAGGAGTCATGAATGCTTCATCTGCAGAAGTGTTCAAGAGCAGGCTGGATGGAGCTTTGAGTGGCCTGCTGTAGCAGAAGTGTCCCTGCCCATGACAAGGGGTGGTGGAACTAGATAAGTTTTAAAGGTGCCTTCCATTCCAGACCATTCTATGATTCCCGACGTGTCTCTCAAATTCATAGCTGGTAAAGAAATATTGTGTTAGAAAACAAAGTGTTTGGCTTAGCAGAAATCTTTGGGGCTTGGGATAGGCTGGGAATAAACCTAAGTTGTGTGAAATAGAGTGATGCTCTTAATTTTCATTAAATCTTTGAATAGCAGATTGGGAATTCTCTACTAATTATTTTTTCCACTATTTTTTGCTTTCTACACAGAGAGGCCACAGGCTTCTTGGACAAAAAGAGGAAGAGAAAAATGGCATAACTCCAAACACACTCCCTCCAGAATTACTTTTCTCCTCTAGAAGTGAGCTAGTTTTGTTACCAGTCATTTTCTTTACTCTCTAATTTAAATGCCTGCTTCTCCAAATACTCATGCCCAATTACAGTGCGTAGTAATGAATTCGCCTTTCAGTTGTCTGTGCAAGATCAGATCCCAGCCAAGAAGCTGTCTGCAAGGTAAGAGAAGCATGTTCTTTGATCAAACCAATCTGATTTTAAATTAATCTTGCTATCTTATCTTCACCATCCATTCTGGAGAGAACGTTTCTCAGTGTTACTGAGGAGCTAGCTCCTTGAAGAGCTGTACTTTATCCTTTAGTGCTAGAAGCTCACAGAGCACTGAAAATTAATAGATTCATTTGACCTGAAGAGTGGCAGAACTCCTGATGGATGAGATCTCCAGCAGAACAGGCATTGCCTATGAACCACAGAGGTGAGCAGGAAGCTGCAGTACCTTGATGTTATCCCTTAAACACTCTCAGTGTGTCCCATTCAGGAATATTTGTATTGCAATGACCATCCATCAGCCTCAATCAGTGGATGACAGTAAATAAAAAACTGTTCATGTTCATTGGGCAGTGCATTTGAGAAATGGGAAAACACAAAACGGTCCAGGAAGTGTATTCAGTATCTCTGTGTTTATCCAACACTATGCTGTAAGAAAGTGCAACATGATCTGGCCCATGGTCTCAGTGTTCAACCATGACTCCTCAGCACTAGGGAGCCTCAGGACATCTATTAATTAAAGCAATATAGGCATATTTACATGGTCTACTTGTGTCTACACAAGATGCCATTTCAGACCCAGTAATGTGAAGAATTGAGTAGACAACTTTGTCAGGTACCTCACATTTTCAGTGCTTTGGGTGCAAGGCCCTACTTCTTATCCATCCTTGTGACTGGCAAGTTACATCCACTGAGTTCAAAGAAACAGAAGGATAAAATCCATTGACCACACAGATACTGATTTTCCCTACGCACCTCACATGCTGACAGATGAAGCTGCAAGTAACAGGCCATCTCTGAAGGCTGACAGAGGCTCAGTTGCATTTGGAATCACCTAGCAATTGAGGTGATTGCTAAGACCTGAGCTTGTATTTGTGGTTCTCTCATCACCAAGGCAGAACACAAGCCCAACAGCCATCACAGCCTCTTTGAACCCTGCACTGCAGGCTGTCAGTCTAGGTAGAAACCCAGCACTCTGATTTATGCAAAAACAAAAAAAGAAAGACATCTTCTCCCGATGGGAACAAAAATTAATTCCAGCCAAGTGGCACAGATCCTGAATTGCAAATTACAGTGACAGTATTTCCTTGTTCAGAAGCAAACATCTCATGCCAAAGAAATGTCATTTGCATCAGAAACCCCATCCAAATAAATCACCAGTGAAAACTCCAGAAACAGGATACTAAAGAAGGGAAAAGCTAGGGCCCTTTTTGTAAAGAACTGTCCATGTTGGAGTGAAACAGACCCACAGTAAACAAGGAGAGTTCTGTTTTAACAAAGTATACTTTAGGCAGTAGGATAAATGTGTTATTTGCATCTTGGCAGTGCTTTCAAATGCAAGTTGTGCGAGACTGGTGATGTAATTATGGCCATCAAAGAACCGAAGATCTAGGATCCGCTCCTGCCTCTACCCCAGCCTCTCTGTGATTCCAGGTTTATTTCATCTGGCCAGGATTCATCTTGCCTCACTTTAGCCCCTAAGACAAGCATCTAGACTAGGTTCCCTACCTGAGACACATACCAAAGTCCATGGTATGGACTCCTTCCAGACAGCTACTTACCTCCTCTCTGGACACTAGGCTTTCAGTAGGATAGACAGCCTCAGGATGTGTTTATGTCTCACTGCTGACTAAAGGGGAAGCTTAAAGCAGAGACTCAGCTTGCAGCTGTTAGCTGGCTACAGCTCACTGAGATGAACTATGCCCTCCATGTCTGCTATAAAAATGGGATACAAAGTCCTCACAGTCTCTTGTTCATAGAATCATAGAATCATTTTGGTTGGAAAAGACCCTTAAGATCACCTCACACTGCCAAGCTCAGCACTAAACCATGCCCCTCAGCTCCTCAGCTATGCAGCTTTTCAATATCTCCAGGGATGGGAACTCCACCATCTCCCTGGGCAGCCTGTGCTAGTGTTTAACAACCCTCTCAGTGAAAAAGCTATTCCTAATCTCCAATCTGCTGGTGCAACTTTAAAGTATTTCCTCTTATATTTTACCATTCATTACTTGGGAGAAGGGATCAACTCCCACCTTGCCATAAACTCCTGTAAGGGAATTTTAGAGAGTGATCCTTTCTCCCCTTAGCTTCCTCTTCTCCAGACTATACACCCCCAGCTCTCTCAGCCACTCCTCATGAGACTTGTTTCCTAGACCCTTCCCCAGGTCCAGCGCTCATCTAAATTAGATGGCAAGCCATTGATTTCCTCTGCATCTGTGTATTGCCCTTGGCACAAGGGACCCTGGCAGAACACAAACCACAAATACTACTGCACAACCCAGAAAGTGCACGTAAGAGTCTTGCTCTGATGAGTTGCAACAACTGTCTGAACAGGTAAAGCAGGGAGGTTACCATCCTTGAGCTTGTATGTCTCCTCCTGTGCCTGGCTGGCAGGGCAGTGGGAAGGTGCTGCCCAATTCCTACACTGTCTGGGCATAGGGGCTGTGAACACAGTAATATTTTGTTGTGTTGTATGAGGTAGGGAATATCCTGAACACTCCCTCACTATGATTTCATTTGCACAGGCTGATCCTGATCTTCTCTTTAGAGTAGCTGCTGCCTACTGAATTAAAGAGATTGTCCAGCCAATTTAGGCTTCTTGGTAAACTAAAAAGAGCATTTTTAGGATTCAGATGGAGTGAAATTCAAGAGAAAAATGTCATTTTAAGATGAAAATGAGATGTTGCAATATTGCAAGCAGAATACAATCCTTATTACTACAAATGAAGACAGCCCATTTAGTTTCATTGTCAGAGCACAGAAAAATATATGACTATTTGGGACCACACCAAAGGTCCCCATAGCCAAGTATCCTATCACTAAGAGTTTGAAGCAGCAATTGTTAAAATACTGTGAGAATCTCAGCAAGTATAAGTTTATGCCCCTGTCTGTACTCAGAGCTTCCAGCAACTATCAGTTATAAACTCACAGAATCAGCTAGTTTGTCCTTCCAACAGCATGAGTTTATCTAACCTCTGTTGATTTCATCTCTCTCTTTCAGATCACAAAGGAAGAAAGGAATGTTCCACACCATTATGTATCATATTATTCTGTTTTAAATTTGTCTTTGACCCGCTGCTCAATAATTTTTAAAAGTCTCCCTCATTATTGTGTTATGAACAATAACAAAAATTTGACCTGTTTTCACTTTCCCCATGCAACTCAGGACGCTATAGACACATACCAAGTCCCTGTCTAAGAGTCTCAGTCTGTTTATGCTCTCTGATCATTACATATATTTCAGTTCACCCTTGTTACCCTTTTCCAGATCTTTTCCAATTCTTCCAGAGCCTGACACATCCTTTGTCGTAGTTCACAGCCAGAACCGCACACAGTAATGAGGACGTCAGTTTATCACAAATCTTATTTTGTTCTCTTTTTAGCTATCATTGTTCCTGCTGCTGCTTTACATGTAGCTTTCTATTTTATTCCCACTTTATGTTTTCTTCCATAGTAATTTCCATTAATTTTTGTTTTGCCTTTTTGAATATTGCTGAGCACTACCAAATGTTTGAAAAGAAATTAAAAGCCTTGAGTGACTTCAAGATCATTTTTCTGAATAACAGCAATCTCCTTGAAGCCCAATGAGGAGCCTTTTATCCCACATGCACTATATTTCTCAATAATGAATCTCATTACCCATTTTATCACAGCTGAGAGCCTTGAGCATTCATTCAAAAAAAGTTGTTCCTTTAAAATAAACACCAAACTATTTGCCTTAGTAGTTCAGAAAATTCACAACAGCTTCTAGCTTTTTCAGCACAAACAACACTAGCAAAAGTATCCACCTGTAATTTGTAAGCACATACAGATTAACTGAAATGGCTAATTGGCAAAGATAGAGCTGCTGGTAAGGTACTCTCTTTGGCGCTCTCACTCTCTGTCCTCCACAAAGAGCTCTTAAGGTTGGGCTATTTAGAGTAAATATTTTAGTGCCTGGTCATGCTATCTGCAATTCTCAGTCACTGGTTACCTGTGGCACCATGAACAGATGAAGAATTAATAGCGCCCTACAAAAGAGTCAGCTTTTACTTAAATAAATAAAATATGAATACTTGGAGAGGAAGAACTCTCCTACCAGAGACAGTGGGGAGAGTGACTGGGTCAAAACATTTAGTCCTTCTCACAAATCTAATGACTGTAGTCTGACTGCTCTGAAAGCTGTCATCTTGCAGCAAGGAGATGGATTTGCTGCCTTTCTGATACTGTTCTTTTCTCAGCCTCTCTCTGCCTTGCATCACAGTTAATGGTAAAATCAAGGGAGACATCTTCACAAGGAGCACATGCCCTGGAGATGTGAAGGCAGGGTACTGCTGTGATCACAAGTTCTAACTATAAGCCAGTGGAGACCTCAAATAGTTTGAGATTTCAGTTGTTGGTCTGTTAATTAACAAGATCTATCTGAAGTAAAGCTGAGGCTTTAAGGCCACTGAAAATGAAGACAGTATGAGTCTACAGCAGCTACTAACAGTGGAGAAGAACAAAGTCTTGTCAAGTCCCAGAAGCACTTTTAGGTGACTTGAAACAAATCTTTGAGTAATCTGCTGAGAAGTTAACACTGAGGGTCCAATACTGCCTTGGTGAGAAAGATCCCACAAAAACTTGTTTCACAACTGGTCTCCTCCCTCTGGGAATTTCCCTACAAAACAGTGGTGCTTGAGGGGAATGTTGTCCCCTGCCTAAGAACCTAATCCTGATAGTCAGCACTTTAGGTAGACCTAGAAAGTAGAAGAAAGAATGGAAGAGAGAATGATTATTCATAGTGACATTACTATACCATCTCCACAGAAGCAAAGGGGGAGATGTGAAGACAAGAATTCAGAATACAGCAGTCTGTGTGTCTGTAACCAAGAGATACGAAGAGAAGGAAATGCAAGGTTGTTGAAACAGATTCCCATGTTGTTTGCAAAACAGACATATAAGCTGAACAGGGATATGTAATGTACACAGCAAAACAAGAACAAAAAAGGTGAGAAAATATCAGTTTGTTAGAATTCTTTTCCATTTCCTGAGTGTGAGGGTAGTAGTACAGGACAGAGATTAATATGGAGTAGCACAGCAACCCCTGAGCCTTACGTTCATTGCTGCTCAAAATTATCCTATGTCTGATCTCAGACACTATAGCAGGAAAAGTTCCTTTTCACAGTATCCAGGCCTGATGTGCCCCAATGCAGACCTTATCCTCTGAGACTGTTCTGTAAAGTATCTCCTAATATTCAGTGAAGTCTCTCACTATTAGCTACTGGCAAAACCTAACATATCTGCTCTTTCAGCAATTAGAAGGGCAGGAACAGAGAAATCAGAGCCCATCAAGTAAGGGAAAAAGGATTAAGTGATGCTTCTAGAAGCAAGTCTTTGGCTGAGGCGAGAGTCAGCACTGTCATAAATCAAAAACCTTGGCTAACACTGCCTATGCTTATGCATTTCTGAATGTTTATGTCAGCCTATGTAAAAGCCTAATTCCTATATTGGGGTAAATCTCAATTTACTGCTTTGAAATTAGGTGAGTCCTTGCCATGCTCCAGAGCATAATACAATTTGATCTCAGTGCACTTGTTTCATATTTTCAATCTCTCAATGATTCTTTTGCATTTGTTACTTACAAGAGCCACATCCTGCTGCAAATAGGTCCTTGTACTTTGGATTCCTGTAAGGAGAAAATAGATGTAAGATTGCATGTATTATGAACCATATAGTTTCACAGAAACACAGCGTTTCATACACTAATATCAGAGTCTATTCTCACAGGACTGCATACGGTCTGAGGGCTTAACCCTTTGAACATATGCACTAGTAAAGTTCGTGTATGAGTAATTCTTCCATACTCAAGATGCATAAAATTAGAACATCAGAAGACCACAGCAGTAGATGAAAAAGCTGAAAGAAAGCACAGACAGACATGATGTCAAGCTTCAGCACTTCTTGGCTTATCCATTTCATAACCAGAGAAAGTTTCTTTTGAGGAAAAAGGCAAGAATATGTCAGGTTCCATCTTTCATGGGTGACAACTAAGGGGTTTCTAAACCACAACAGAATATTACCCAATAAACTTAATTTCCCAACCTGCTATTAAATAATGACGGATGCTTCAAGAGACAGCTATCAGAACACAAATTCACGATCATTCCCACAGACCAGGAAAGAAAATTCCCTTCTAACTGAGTTGGTGAACAATATATTTGCTGAGGCATACTAACAATGAGCACATAACCACCTACTATGTCTTCTAAAGTCCATTTATTTGAAAAATATCTACCTTCTCTACATTTTTTGCTGTGTGTGGAGAGTTACTGTAGGCTGTGGATGTTGTCTGCCTAGACTCTAGTAAGCCTTTGACACTGCTTCCCACAGCGTTCTCCTGTAGAAACTGGCTGCTAATGGTATGGATGGGCATAGTCTTCAGTGGGTAAAAAATGGTTTGTGTGGCCAAGTCTAAATGGTGAATGGGTGGTTGGTGAACAGTTGGCAGCAGACCACCAGTGGCCCCCAGGACTCAGTGTTAGAGCCAATTCTGTTTAACATCTTTATCAATGATCTGGATGAGAGAATTGAGTGCATCTGCAGTCAGTTCACAGATGACATCTAGCTGGGGAAAGTGTTGACCTACCTGAGGGCAGGAAGGCTCTTCAGAGGGACCTGAACAGGCTGGAGCAATGGGTCAAGACTAATAAGATGTTCAACAATGCTCAGTGTTGGGTCCCGCACTTAGGTCACAACAACCCCATGCAGTGCTACAGGCTTAGGGCAGAGTAGGTGGAAAGCTTCCTGGAGGGAAAGGTCCTGAGCTGTTGGTCAACAGCTGCTTGAATAGGTGGCCAAGAAGGCCAATGGCATCCTGACTTGTATTAGAAATAGTGTGACCAGCAGGACCAATGAAGTGGTCTCACCTCAAGTATTGTGTCCAGTGTTGGGCCCCTCACTACAAGAGGGACACTGAGGTGCTGGAGCATGTCCAGAGATGGGCACCAGGACTGGTGAAGGGTCTGGAGCACAAGATTGAGGAGGAGCAGCTGAGGGAATGGGGTGTTTAGTCTAGAGAAGAGGAGGCTTGAAGGGAGACATGAGCACTCTCTACAACTACCTGACAGGAGGTTATGGTGAGGTGGGTCTCTTCTCCCCACTAATGAATGATAGGAAACGGGCTCAAGTTGCCCCAGGGGAGGTTTAGATTGGAGATTAGGAAATAACTCTTCCCCAAAAGGACTGTCAAGCCTTGGAACAGGCTACCCAGGCAAGTTACAAAAAAAAAGATACTAAAAGATACTGAAGATACTAAAAAAAATATGTAGATGTGGCCCTGAGGGACACGATTTAGTGATGGCCATGGCAGTGGCGGGTTAACAGTTGGACCCAATGACCTCAATGGTCTTCTCCAACCTGAACGATTCTGTGGTTCTATGATTCTACTGTTGCTATCCGTGAACTGACACAGCACAACCAGTGGGTAACAATTCTGTTAAATTAATGCATAGGAAAACTATCTAATGACTGTTTTCTCTCACTTGCTCTCATGAATGGGTAAGATAAAATCACTTTTCCTTTCATTTCCCCTTTTTCACTTTGGCTAATCCTGGACATACTAATCCTCTTGCCCTATCAACTAAATGCACTGTTACTGCTAACAATGTGAGAAGAAAAATTAAATTATAAATCTTATTACAATAAGGTAATTTGGAATTATTCTTTCCATTTCAAGGCCATCTTTCTGTTATCATTTCCTGGAGACAAGACTAACAGCAGCACAAACTATCTATAAAAGATGTCTTTCTTCTCAGTTACACATCTAATTTTACCGTTATCTTGTAAATCTCACACAACTGTGACCTTGATATTCTATCAAAGTATAATAACTGCACTGTGGTGGCTTGGAAGGACAGAAGACTGCAATCCTGCTCTGCCTCTCCACAGACCCTCTTTGTTGGCTGAGGTTAAACAAGGACAGCAAGACACAGATGTGTTCACATTGCCCCACAAACAAGTGAGAGGGGTCTAGCTGTAGGGAAGCACAAGACAGAAGCTGATTGTATATGTCTGATGCTCAGTGCATGAACCAAATCAGTTCTGGAAAGGATCAAGCATGCTAAAAAGTAAAAGGACTCATTAAGATTGGTGATAGCTGGTTTTTTTACATGGTAATAACCATGGCTGTAATATCTTAAGAAAAGACAGTTAATTTGAAAGTATCAGTGATTAATTTTGGACTGATCAGGCAGTGGACTAAAGTGCAAATGCCAACTAAAGTGAACCATTTAAGACGCCAGTACACAAATACCATTGTTGACTGAACAGCAATTGAATATGTACCATGCATAAATGTCTTGCCTGCTTATCAGTGCCTCAGCACCTTACAGTGTATGGTGGCATGTCTGGCACATGCAATGTTTGACTTTCTGCTGCTTTAATTCTTCAGTGTTCACATTTCTCAAAATATAGTCTGTATCCTTTGTCTTCCCCATGGCTTTTCAGGGTTGATTCCTACAGCATGTTGTCCAAAGATATTACATGTCTAACCCAGCTTTCCCAAGATATGATTCTTTGCTCTGGTAACTGCACTCACGCTGCCCTAGCACAAAGCCTGCTGTGCCTTCACTCTGCTGAATGGCACAGACTTACACAAGCTCCTTTGCGTCTAGAAGTACCAGGCATGTTTAGGTGCTGCCAAAGCAGCTGACTGTAATTATTCAAACCAGAGAAACCAGCGCTGCCTTGTAAGGTGCCATGACATGGAATCCCACCCTCCGGTGAAACGCGAGTAGGTTTGTAACAAAGAGAATTACCAGCAGATGGCAGTAACTGCAAGTCTTTTGGTTTTGTCACACTGGAACTTCCAGAGTGGGAGGAGAGTTCCTTGCTGGTCTCTGTATTCATCGGAGGCATCTTCAAAATATTTGAAATCTAAAACAAAACAAAACACACACACAAAAAGTCTTGGTGTATAAATTGGAAATAAACCAGCAAGACAAGTGCTGATTAGTGCCAGGGAAGCTTTGAAAAACTTTCTGTTATTCTCACTGCCTCAGCACAACTCAATTGTTAGTATAAAAACTGTCTTAGTCCATAAATTTCAACTCCAAATCAGCACCCAACCTCTGTAAATGCATTTTGCCAAGCACTAAGTCCTCACACACACACACAAAGCTGATGATTTGAATGCAAAGGATGAACAAGACAGCAGAAGCCTGGAATGAGGAGAGACCTCAGTCAAGTCCTGGAGCTAGGTGAGGCCATTCAGAAGGGAGCTGAGGAGAGACAGTAAAATCGTTGCAAAATAACACCAAGAGTCAATATGTAGCCTTGGCTGTGACCTGTATGCTAGCACACAGCTGCAGGGCACTGGCTGTGGTCACCAGATCCTGCATCCTGGAGAGAATTAACTGTTGAAGCAGGGAGGTATCACAGGGAAGGCAATGCAGACCGAATCTGCTGTGCCCAGCCAGATCAGAGCAAGGCTAATTTTGTATGCTCTATGCATGCCCATGGTTTGCTGTGCTGTTTGCATTGCATAAGTCAGCAGGTTACCAGTCCTACCAGTTGAGCTCTATTTCTTATTCTATTCTATTCTATTCTAGTCTAGTCTAGTCTAGTCTAGTCTAGTCTATTCTAGTCTATTCCTATTTCTAGTCTATTTCTGTTCCATCTCATTCCAGCTATAGCTGTGGTCACTCATCTGCAGGACCCAGCAGGGCCGTACCTTGTGTGATGTCATCAAATGTGTTCTGATTCACCATTCGTTCCATTATTTTAGCAGCCTTTGAGATCTTGGTTATATCATCACTCTGTTGAAAAGAAAAACAAGGAAGAGAAAATGTATTTCAAGTCCATCAAATATCATGTGACTGAAAAACTTGAGTCCTTTGATCTTGAATACAGGACAATTTGAAGCTCCTTACACCAGTACCTAGTGATAAGAGCACTTGAATTAAGGCAACTACTTTATTTTAAGTTTAGTAAGATACCATCCACAGCTGAGCTTCAGTGACCTCAGTATTTGTTCCTGATTTAGTTCAAATAGAAGGTACTTATCTGTGCAAACAGTTAGAGTTTTGTCTTCCTTAACTCATCCAAGCTACCTCATAATGGGATGAGCTAGAAGCACATGCTCGATCCATCCCTCATCCCACTTTATAACAGTTCCTTAGTTTCAGTACTGAAATCAGAGATGCTAGATCACACATAAGCATCCTCTCATCTCTACCTAGACAGCTTCAACATCTCATATGTGAAGAAAATGGGACTTAGAAGTCCTTCAGTCAATCACTGAGTAATTCTAACTTGATGAGTTCATAGATTCGTAAGCTCCTAAAATACATTATCAACATGCAAAGGGAAACTTGCTGTTCATTCCTTGTGGAAATTGTTTTAATACTGTGGAAAATCCCATCCTCCTGGACAGGAAACACCGTAAGTGGGCAGGTCTGTGTATGTGAAGATATGCAGATATACATACATGTATGCAACTACTGGAAACCTTTTGGGGACTAGTGTCTTGTAAGACCAGCAGTCCCTCAGTAGCAGTATCAGTAACATCATGCAAAGCTATGATTGCCTAGGAAACTATGCCAGAAATAGGAAGCTTGGGTATGGATATAGCAAAAATGTTACCGATGGGGAAAAAGTGATTAGTGGCAAGTTGTTCGTATGGGAGGAAACAAAAGTGGGGAAATGGAATAATCCAGGTGGATGGGGAAAGAAGTAGCTTGGACAAATGGATAAAAGATAGGATATCAGGGGCTGTTTGACAATTAGATAGCTGGTTGGTATGCTTCTCTGACAGAGCCTTGTTGCCTGATCACCACAGTCTTAGAACCATCTTCTTACTAAATGAGTAATTCCTAGTAATTTTTGTGTGTGTTCTCTATCCTCTGTATGTATATGTGTGATCACTAGCAAAATTCAAACTGCATTAACCAGCAAGTAGGACGAGAAGTCTGGGTATCAGCAAGTGGAAGGGTGGAGATTGAAGACCTCAGATTCTGCTGGGCAATGAGGGTGTCAGCACAGTTCTGTGTAATGATGTAAGACTGCTAAGGCATATATGAAAAGTGCTCCAACAGAATGCTGCTCCAAGAAACTGAATCCCCATCTACTACTGCTGCCCCAAAGCTTCATCAGTGTTTCAAAGCTTTTCATATTCAAATCTCTGCTAGGGATTGATGGTTGCCAGCACAGCATGATTTCCTCCACAGTGACTACACTGAAAAGAAATCTGTCATCCTCAACACAGCTCAGAAAGTGCCCTGAACGTGAAAAGAAAAAGTGAAATGATTTGCCAAAACTACACCTCATGGTCAGGACTAAGAACAGCCCTTTGCTTCTTTCCTGTGCTCTGCACAGACCCAAGGGAGATTGACAGTCTTGTTTCAAAGAGCATGAAACTCAAATGATTGCATAAAGATGCCAGGACAAAGGAGCATAAACCCCAACAAAACAACAATTCCATAATCTGCAGTCTTTTATAAATCCATAGTTTGTTTACATCTTCAGTGACACGTGCGGTTGCCTTCTCCCATCTCAGAAGAGATAGGGTCAGAGAAGGGCATCAAGGATAGCTGAAGTCTGGAATGGCTTCTGTATCTTGAAAAGCTAAGTAGGCTGGGACTTGCCAGTCTGAAGAGAAACAGGTCTATGAAATCCTAAATGGCCCACAGAGGATGCACACGGACTGACTGTTTAGTGTTTCTTCTCATACAAAAAGTAGGGGTGTTAAACAAAAAGTAAAGCTAGTGGAAATCAAGTTCAAAATAAATAAAAGTAACTGGAGGTAACTCTTCCAGAAGGATGACACATCTGTGCAACTCCTTGTCAAAGGGTGTTGCAGATGCAAAAAATTTACATGGTTTCAAGGAAGACTGGACGAGTACTTCCATCTGTGTCACAAAGTACATTAGGTATAGGAAACAGCTAAAAACAGTTGAAAGCTGGAAGAATTTTTGGGGCTGAGATATGCTCTTGTTGTGTTCTTATCCTTCCACACACATTCACTTGTGGTTAAAGCCTTGATTTGAATCAGTGTGGCCACTCTCACGTTCTTCATGTTTTCCCTGGGCTTGTGAGAAGACTTCTTGAGAACAGCACAGAGAATTTGTTATCATGTTCAGACTTGCTGAAAAGATGTTTTCAAGTTTTAACAAAGTATTAGGTTCCTTAGATGCTAAGAATTCCTAAGAATTCAGAGAAACTAAAGAGGGGGAGAAAGAGAATGCTTGAAACATCTCAAGTAGAAATCAATACTCTCAATTGCTGGAATTTCTCTCTTTAGACTTTCAGCTGCTGTTATTGCTTCAGCCACAGTAAGATCTGTCTTTCTCTAAAACACTTCTTGAAAAAAACCAATTTACCTTTGCTAATACTTGTCCAGCAACAATGGCATCATGACTATAAAAATGTAATTGGCTGCCACTAGCATATTGCCCTGAGTAGGCTTAATTGACAGAGGTTAAGTGTTGAAAAGATTATAGTTTGATTTAGGAAAAGAGAAGTGCCATAAACAGTAAAAGTCATAGTTAAGGGGTATAAAGAACAGCTTCCCTGGAGTCTTGCTGGTTCATCATGAGGTTAGCTTCCATTCACCTGTTCCACAGGCAAAAATTTATCTTCTGTTTTAACATGCACCTGCTATTGGAAGGAGCTCAGGGGGAACGGCAGTGTTGTACCCTACACATATGAGCAGGATCACAGCTCTTGTTCTCTCACACACCCAAAGAAAACTACACTGCAAACATTCTGAATTTCCAACCTGAGATATTGTTCTGGACTGAAGATCAGAAGATAAGGGTTCCTTTATGTATTCTCAAAGACAAATGCTAGATCCTGCCTCATCTATGATCCAAACGGTGGAGTTGATACTCTAGAGGGATGGGATGCCATCTAGAGAGACTTTCATAGGCTAGAGAGGTGGGCCTGTGCAAACCTCATGAGTCAGGATTAAAGGGAGGTCAGGAACACAGGACATTACAAGGAACGTCTGCTACAGGCCACTTCACCAGGAAGACTAAGCTAATGAAACAGATAGGAGCAGCCTCACATTCACAAGCCCTGGTCCTCATGGGTGACTTCAACCACCCTGATTTCTCCCAAGTGTTAGAGAGAGGAGGAACTGGATGATCTTTAAGATTCCTTCCATCCCAAACTATTCTATAATTCTACGACTGATTCTGTTTTGGGGTTGGTTTTTTTTGTCAGTGGAAAGTAGGCTTCAAACAAAAAAACACCCTGTAAATACAGAAGCAATGTATTATTCATTGGAATTTTTTCCTGCAATGCAGGAAACTCTCCAGATGACTCAAAAGAGAGTTAAGCCGTCTTTCCTGTAAGGTAGCTATACTGTTAGCAATGTAGTCATGAATAACTATGGTTTTTTTGCATTAGACTGGTTCAGAGTGAGATATTTTCTCATTGGGTCCCACTCTATTTCACCCTTGATGTATTCTGTATGCTACTGAAACAAATCTTCTGTGGAAGTGATAGGCCTAACATACCTTTTTTAAAAAAAGATCTCTTAGAAACTATTTTTTTTTGCTTTAGGCCAAGTCTGGGCTAGCTGGCCAAATGTAATGAAAATTCACAAGCTAACAATTTTTTTTTGTTTATTTCTGTGCAAAAATTAATTTTAGAACAGTAAGAATGTTAGTTGAATCTTATGTAAGAGGGATAATTGGCTAGTAATCCAAAAATAAATGTCTTGGTCTTGCTCCACTATTCGTTAACCCTAATTACTTCACATCAGCAGCTGGCCAGTTGCAATGTGTGACTCCAGTAAATTGAAGCATGAAAAAAAGCTTTTGCTGGTGTATAACTGCATATTCAAAGGACAAAGCCCACCCTAAAAACACTGCAGTAACTGCTCCTACCTCTGACATTATATATACTGTGACAAGAACTCCTGGCTTGCAAAGAGAAAAGCATAGCACAGGGATGTTGTTATCTGTTGCTCAGTTAACATCTCGATGCACTGCAAATCCCAAAGTCCCTCAGATTGAATCCTGACAAGCAGTTATTTGTTTCCAGAATTGTTCTCATCTGTTAATTTTCAATGCTTGCTTTTAATTCTGATACACTATAAGCAGCAGATTGAAGACAAGGAATCCGTGACAACTCATTGACTCCTAGGCATGACGAGGAACAGGTGAATAATCATGTGAAGGGTAATTGTGTTTGAATTACAGGTGTTATTTCAAAAGTAACTGTCATCAACCAGGTGGTAACTGTGACCCTGTGAGCTGGGCTTTTTCACCAGGCCTATCACAAGAAGGCATAATGCTGCAGTGTAATAGGTAAGTAAAACAGAACCTCACATGATTCAGAAATGTACATTTCTCTGTTAAATATAAATTTGTTGGCAGCTTTTTTAGAAGCTGTTGAACCATGACAGAGCCCGGAGGGTGGTGATCAATGGCACAGAATCGAGTTGGAGGCCTATGGCCAGTGGAGTTCCACAGGGATGGGTTCTGGGGCCAGTCTTGATCAACATCTTCATCAAAGACCTGGATGAGGGGAGAGAGTGTACCCTCAGCAAGTTCCCTGCTGATACCAAATTGGGACGCCTAGATGATTCCCCAGAGGCTGTGCTGCCATTCAGTGACATTTTGATCAGCTTGAGAGTTGGGCAGAGAGGGACCACATGAGGTTCAATAAGGACAAGTGCAGAGTCCTGCATCTGGGAAGGAACAATCCCTTGCACCAGCACAGGCTGGGGGTTGAACTGCTGAAGAGCAGCTCTGCAGAGAGAGACCTGGGAGTCCTGATTGATAATAAACTAACCATGAGCCAGCAATGTGGCCTCGTGGCCAAGAAGGCCAATGGCAGCCTGGGATGCATCAAGAAGAGTGTGGCCAGCAGGTCAAGATTGGTTCTTCTCCCCCTCTTCTCTGCCCTAGTAAGGCCTCATCTGGAGTCCTCTGTCCAGTTCTGGGCTCCCCAGCTCAAGAGGGACAGAGAACTTCTGGAGACAGTCCAGCGCAGGGCCACCAAGATGATCAGGGGACTGGAGCATCTTCCTTATGAGGAAAGACTGTGGGGAACTGGGGCTGTTTAGTCTGGAGGAGACTTGAGGGAGGATCTTATTAACATCTGCAAGGATCTAAAGGGTGGGTGTCAGGAGGTTGGGACATCCCTTTTTTCTATAGTAGCTAGCAACACGACAAGGAGTAATGGGATGAAGCTGGAACACAAAAGTTCCACTCTAAACATAAGAAAAAACTCTGTTTTCACTGTTCAGGTGAGGGAGCCCTGGCACAGGCTGCCCAGAGGGGTTGTGGAGTCTCCTTCCTTGGAGGTCTTCAAGACCCGCCTGGACATGTTCCCTTGCGACCTGATCTAGGTGAACCTGCTTCTGCAGGGGGGTTGGACTAGATGATCTCTAAAGGTCCCTTCAAACCCCTACCATTTTAATATTATGTTATTTCTCCTTCAGAGGAGATTAGAGATTGTTTCAGTGGAGTAAGTTCCAGCTTTAAAATACTTCTAACTGGTTCACATCCATCTGTATTTCTGTTGACACTGTCCTCTGCCTTAGTGATTCTTTCCCCTTTCTCTTACCTGTCTCAGACTCCCTCTCTACCTTTGCATTACCAGACAAATATGCTAGGATTTTTTCAGTTTCTTGTATTCAAGCTTTCAATTTCTTATTGTCTTTTCCATATCTATACAGATTTGCAATCTATCATCTTTGGAAAGGAGTGATCAAAATCATACATGACTGTACTACCCTAGATAAGGTAACACCCAGCCTTCCATCAGAGAAAAAATATTTCTCTGCTCTCATGTGTTATATTCCAGTAAAGTCTTTTCCCATCCATATCACAACTCACCAACTGATAAACTCATGTTTTTCCCCGTCATTTCAAACTGTAAGACCTCACCTTATAAATATTACTTTGATATACCAAAATGCACAGTCTTCCTCTCCACTGGCCCCTCTCAATCTGTACTAAAAAGCAACTTTTCTGGTTTATCTGATTATTTTTATTATAAAAATAGCTTTAAAGAATTTCAGCTAGATTACCTTTACTGTGCTTCCCCTGTTAACGGAAATCACAATTTTTCTTTTATCAAAGAAAGAAATGGGATTATTTGAACACAGCCTACCTTTGGTAAACATGATTTTTTTATTCCATATCAACTGTAATGACAATATTCTGTCCCTCCATATTCGTTCTATTGCTGCATATACTGTTAAAGGTCAAAATAATGGAATCATTTTACCTTTCTCACATTAATATATCCCTGTTATATTCCAATTACATAGCACCACCCCTTTTTAGATACAGTCATTAAAATCCCTTACTATCAGACCAGGGATTTCTTTCATGCCTTGTCATTTCAGGGTGAGAGTGCATCTCTTTCAGATAGAGCCTGAATCAACTTATTTGCATTAACCACTTTGTATGTTGAGTCAATCTCAGATATCTCATTTCTATGCAACAACATGAGGAGGGTCGTACTGGATCAGACCAAGACTATCTCTGGGCCAGATTTTCTCTGTAGTCAGAGCCATAAGCAGATGGCTCAGGAAGAACAGGACAAGCAGATGCAACACTTCTGCCTAGTTCTCTCCAACTATTTTCAGCTCTAAAAAAAAAATAGTATCATTCCTCTCTGGTATTCTATGTTCTCCATGTTCCGTTTGCTGCCTTTACTGAAAACTGAGGAAAAGTTTCAAATGTTGTATGACTGCATTCAGACATAGCACACCCCCTTCTTTCTAGATCCATCTGAGTAACAGACATATTGAGAGATTTCCAAGCCTCTCATCACAGTCTCTCTTTAATTACTTCCTAACATTCTGACTTTCATTCACTCATTTTCTTCTTTATGTTAATCTCATCCTTCTTTCTGGTGGAATCCCTGGTTACCTCCATTCTTTTTTCTGTTGGCTGACTTTCTCTTCTACTTTTCCAACCCATGTATTCTTTCTTTCTTTTCGTTATTCCTAAGTGCAGTGCATGGCTTCACTCCTTTTCCACTAGTGAGTGTTTACTCCACTGTCAAGGGTCTCTCCTCACTTTTTCTCTCCTTTCCCCTCCCTTTGGCCACATTCTTCCATGGATCACGTTCTTTCTCTCCCAGTCAGTTGTTGACCTCTTATTCAGTATCAGTATTTTTTTTCTCTTTTTCTTTCATCTGTTATATTTTCAAATCCTCATCATCCTCATGACTCCCACCATCATCTCCAGCCGCAGCTCTAGTTCTTGGATCTTCCCTTTCATGTCCTCCTGCCACAGGCAAGAGCTTCCATCAGAGAGAGATCCATCTCTGGTAACACTCACACATTTTCTCCTATTCTTCCCTCTGGGTTGAATCCAGTGCTATCTCAGTAGCTACCACAGTCTTTTTCTTCATAGTACCTAGCCTGGTGTAAGAAGTGGTGGAAATCAATTTCTGCTTCTAGTTGTTGCATCCTTGCTCCTGCCTGATGTTCTAGAAAGTGTTTAGCTGGAAAAGCTCTGTTTTCAATTACCATGTGTGATCAAAAGTATGAAACCTGTGACTTAGAAGCTCCACAAAACCCACTTCTCCATTTCCTGACTTGAGGCCAGAAGTACAGATTCAGATGATGTCAACCTTTAATAGTGTAGGCTGACACAACCAGATGTAATGCCTGTTGGAAGTCTAATTTTAGCCTGATACTTCAAGTTGCATTTTTACATTTAGTGATTGGAAAATTCAGCAGGTTTTTCATACACTTCAAGGTGGTCTACCAGCCTCGCAGAGGACTTGAGACGCTCACTCTGCATAAAGAATCTTTCACTTTTTCAATGTACTGACTTTCTGGCTTCCATGCAAGCTCCCTTGTGTGCTAAGAGTGTAAAAGCAAATTACCAAATGGAGAGGTCATAGGTGACTAGATTTCAACTTCCCGCTGTTTTCAGTGAAGGATGCAGCATGTTTTTTACAACATAGTTTCATTGGTAGAGATTTTATTTCGTTTTCATTATCAGCTTTTAGCAGTCATCCCTTGAAGGCCCTGATTGTACCATTGACTTCAGGCTTAATTCTCAAAAATACCCTCAGGTGAAAAGTTTATTAGTTTTCAGAAGGACAGTAAATTTCAATGCCACAATTCACATGAAGAAGTCTGTTAGAACATGTTCCTGGTCTGTTTGTACTAAAAGGCTTTTGAAGGCACAGTGCTGCTGTGGGAGCTAAACGAGCCAAATCCTGTACAGTTGAAACAGTCACATGGGATGAAAGTGCTAAAGCCAGTGTCAGAAGCCAGCTTGTATTACATAGATATATTTTAGTTATGTTGATAGTTGCTCCTATTCTAGGAGCAAGCTAAGACTTGACTTCCAGGTTTCTGTATTACAGTTCTCAGTGTATTTTGCTCCAGTCATTATAGAAATTATTTCAGCTTGCCTTCTAAATGGTATAACTTAGACTGGGAGTAGAAAGAACCACCCACAACTCTGTATAGGTCAAACTCTGTTAAACCTTAATAGAAAGCTCCTGAAGACCTTTAAAACATTCTGCAACATGAAGAAAATCTTACAGGGTTGCTGTATCATATTCTTAGTGCTTCGAATTTTTAAGGAGTTATTCTCACTTTTGGAGGATGGACTGTGGCATCTTTTCATGCACTTCTAGGCTACTTTTGACTGAGCAGCATGGACTGGGAGTCAGTATCTCCCTCACAACAAGATCACAATAACAGCTTGGAGATTAGCAGGAGTTATGATACCTGCTAGTTTGAGAAGCCAGACTAATGAAAGCTTCAAAAAGGAGTTTCAATAAGGCCAAGTGCTGGATCTTGCACTTGGGCCACAACAACCCCCAGCAGTGCTACAGGCTTGGGGAGGAGTGGCTGGAAAGTTGCCAGGCACAGAGGGACCTGGCAGTGTTGGTTGACAGTGGCTGAACATGAGCCAGCTGTGTGCCCAGGTGGCCAAGAAGGCCAACAGCATCCTGGACTGGATCAGAAACAGTGTTGTCAGCAGGAGAAGTGAAGTGATCATTGCCCTGTACTCAGCTTTGGTGAGGCCGCACCTCGAATACTGTGTCCAGTTCTGGACCCCTCTGTACATGAAGGACATTGAGGTGCTGGAAAGGGTCCAGAGACTGGCTGCCAAGCTAGTAAAGGATGTGGAGCACATATCATGAGGAATGGTTGAGGGATCTGAGGTTGTTTAACCTGGAGAAAAGAAGGCTCAGTAGAGACCTTATCACTCTCCAGAACTACCTGAAAAAGGCAGGGCTCAGTCTGTTCTCCCTAGGGACAAGCAATAGAACAAGAGGAAATGGCCTCAAGTTGCACCAGGGGAGGTTCAGGCTGGATATGAGGAGGAATTTCTTTCCTGCAAGGGTTGTCAGGCATTGGAACGGCCTGCCCAGGTTGGTGCTGGAGTTATCATCCCTGGAGATGTTTAAGAGATGGGTGGATGTTGTACTTAGGGAAATGCTCTAGTGTTTGGTAGGGCTGGGACAAAGGCTGGACTCCATGATCTTAAAGGTCTTTTCCAGCTGAAACAATTCTATGATTCTGCTTCAGCTCATTAGCCCTTGTCATTCACTCTGCTACTCCACGGGACTCAGAGTGGCTGACCTCCTCTTGGGAGATTCATTTCACCACGACTAAATTACACCATGCTGTGTAATTACTAACAATGGTATAGCACTTCAAACACCCAGACACACTTCTATCACTTTCCAACTGAATGAATAAATGTTGCATCAATGATCCACTTGCAAATTAGGTCAAGCCTCTCAGAATCAATATTCACTTTTAAGTATGTAGACTTTGATTTCAATCAACTATTATTAATTTTTCTATAAATTATATATTATATACTATTTACATGTATATACTAGAAAACATATAAATTTCATTTCTATAACATAATCATTAAAATAATTATAAATAGTGAAAAGTGCTTCACTCCATTTCTGTTGTAGCATTTGGAAAGAACCTGAAATTTCTTTGCCTTTCACATTGGAAGGCTGTGCTTATTTCATTCTTCTTTCCCTCACATGGTGACCAAAAAAGACACTCAAACATGATAACGCACAAAACAGAAAGTCACAAGTCTCACTTGGAAATCAGCTTTGAAGACAAGATTATGGTTTCACTCTGTTTTGTATTCCTGTAAAAAGTATAACCAAATGGAAATCCTATTTTTGACTGATTTTTGCATTTCTCAGAGTTACTTCCCAACTGAGATAACTAGCTACAGTCAGCATGACTTGCTAAAATTCACCTGACTTGCATTATGGGTGTATCAAGCACCACTCTGAGCAGGCTTCTTTCAGCATTATGAAACATACCTGTGACTCCAGAGAAGTCGACTTTCTTCCATTCTTCTTCACCTCCTCACTCTTTGCTACCTGAACTCTTGATTTTTCTTTCTCTTTTGATCTTTCCATTTTCTGAAGCTCCTCTACATAGGCATCATAGATCTTCCACTGAAAAAAAGAGGCAGGATTTATCAGGACCTGATTATACTCCAGAAAACAGCCATCTACACCATCACAAATAGTACCAGCTGAGTACAGCTGGCTTGTTGCACAAAAAAAGGGAAGGATTTAAGCCCAGAATTTTTAAAGCTTGATGGCATATGTCTTTTTTTTAAAAGAACACATTATAGCAATCTTAAAAATTTCCCTGCGTCAACACTCTTCTTGGTGCTTTGACTCCAGATATTTTTTTGTAGGGCTTTCTGTTTGGCTAATTTACCAGTGTTTAATAGGAAACATGCATTAAACATCTGCTTTATGACATTTCTCATGTGGTGTTGGAAAATCAAACTGTAGCTGCTTAACACAATTTAAATCTTGGACTCCAACTCTGCAGCATATGATCAAACGAAAACTGAGTGCAGCTTTACATCTTCTGCTATGCCACATGTCACAAATGTCTAACTTTAGCAGATCAAAAACAACTTTTCTACTTAAGAATTACACATTAGTATTGGAGTGCTAGTACTGTGTCTGAAGCAGGAACATTATTTTCAGGACAAAATAAAAGCCAATGTAATTCTGACACATCAGCTTAGGAGAGGGTGTATGAATCAAACAGAAAATACAGACTACAGCATTGGAATAAAGAGAGGTAGAAATCTTTAGGAAAAAAAAAAAAGTAGTATTGTGTTGTAAATTCACAAGTGCAAACAAGACGGAAAAATCTTCCAAACATCAGGGAAAGGACAAAGAAGATGTGACGAGAAGAGCAGGAGAAGTAGCAGAACAGAAAACCTTTTAATAGAACACTGGGCATAAGGAAGAACAAGAGAGAAAAAGAGTTGAGAGGGAAAAAGGAGCTTAGTCAAAGTATTATTTTATGCCTACTCCAATTTTCAACAGACTAAAAGGGAAAGAAGGGGAAACTTTTTCTCTTAGTTTTCAAATATTTAATGCAACATTTTAGCAATAGCTCTGTTCTCTCCAACTCTCAGGTCATCTCAGTGTCAGAAAACATGATTGAAAGTCCAGCTTAAAGGAGGAAAAATTTTAGGCCAATTACTCGGTGATATCAAGTTTGGGAATAGACTGGGTTACAATTTTCAGCTTGATAGAGATACCTTCATTCCCCTTCCTATTCTTATAACAGCATTTTTTATTTTGCTGCCATTACCTTGTACTTCTCCTAGGTGCTGCTGTGGTACACCAGTAACAAAACGGTACTTTCCATAACCGTTTGGTACACTGGTTTGAAACAAGACTTACATCAGTGGCAAACACAAATACATTTTGTACATATCTGTGAGAATTAATTAGCAGAATTGGCTGGATTCTCTTTCCAGTGACAACTACAGCATGTTTCACATGTAAAATGTCATGCAAAATTTTTTTTTGACACTTCTAAAGGGGTATCAAAAATACTACATAGCCCTTCATCATGAACAAATAGGCACATTCCCACTACATAAACCAGAGCTACATCTATTGCAACAAGCCAAGAGAGGGCCTTCCATGTTCTTTATGCTGCAGTTCTCATTGGGTTTAGCTTCAGGCTTTAGAAACCTGCTTTTGCATACAGCTAAACATAGACAAGGTAAAAAAAAAGTTAAAAGTGTTGCTTATATAAAAATCTTAACAACACTCTCAAAAACTCCATGAACTCTTATAAATTTCAAGCTGTAGGAAATCTTCACAGGTCTCTCCTCTTTAAACATGGTGCTTAAAGGGGGTCTAGCAGGCATACGTGTCCGATGGGGTTTTTCATTAGTTGTTCCTGCACTTTGAGATCCCAGTCAACGTTCCTCTGATGGGATCAGCTGATGGAGGTGTCCTCCAGCTGACCAGGTGTGGTGAGGGCACCAGATGCCCACCAAGTCATTCTATGACTCACCCTCTTAAACTGGACAGGGGACTGAGCAACTAGTGTCATGGGCAACACAGACTCAGCTTCGGAAGAAATGGTTTGATATGTTAATGAACAATCAGAACAGAGCTTGGAAATGAGAAATAAAACAGTGAAATAGTTTTTCCTTATGTTTAAATGGAACTTTTTGTGTTCCAGCTTCTTTCCATTACCTCTTGTCCTGTCACTAGATACAACACAAAAAAACAATGCCCCAACCTGACATCCACCATTAAGATATCTGTAAATACTAATGATCGGTTCATTACAGATGGACTTTGCTGCTGCTGCTGCTGCTTCTCACACTTCCCACTGCTAAGGTGTGGGGCCCCTCCCCACAGGAGACAGTCCCTCACGAATTTCTCCAGCATGGGTCCTTCCCATGGGCTACAGTTCATCACAAACTGCTCCAGCATGGGTCCTTTCCATGGGGGCAGCTCTTCATACACTGTCCCAATGTGGGTCATCCATGGGGAGAAGAATCCTTCAGGAACAGATTGCTCCAGGCTGTTTGTGATCCTCACAGGATAACAAGTCTTGACACCAACCTATGGGCTTCTCTTTCCCCTCAGACTCCCAGGTCCTGCCAGGAACTTGCTCCAGGTTGGGCTTCCCACAGAGTCACAGCCTGGGGAGATGTTTTCACATTCTCACTCCCTGTTGCTGCTGCAGTTTAACAACTGTGCAGCAGCTTCTTCCCCTTCTCAAATATGTTATTCCCAGAGGGGTTACTTCAGTCACTAACTGGACAGGCCTTGGTCAGCTGCAGGTCCATCTTAGAATTGACTGGCATTAGCCCTGTCAGCTACAGGGGAAGCTTCTGGCAGATCTTTATTTAAAGAGGTCACCCCTGTAGCTCCTCCCTGGCTACCAAAAACCTGTCCCAGGCAAATTCACTACACCTGGCTGTCATGTCCTCACTTCAAGAGAGCCCTGTCCCCAGAGGAATCAGTATTCACAAGCTGCAGTTTACCTATTGCTGTGTCCAGAACAATTCTCACACTGTGGTTTCCTCATTTCCACTAATTTAAGACTCTGTAAAGCAGACTGTCTAGAGTGGCTGGCAAGAGATACATCAACTAAAACCAGCCAAACCAAGACATTTGACCTTAGAAACATAAACCATTAACAAGTTCACCCATCAAGGCAGAAAAGAGGGCTACACTAGTTTGCTCTCAGATTCAAGATAAGAGATCAAAGTCACAGTATGGGAGTTCATTCCGCTGAAAGGAATGAAAACAGTAATTTTGGTTTTCCTTTCTTATATCTCTGTTTCCTAAATACACTGTAAAAATACTCTGTAAAAGTAAAAAGGATATACCTGGTTAGCAGTGGCTGAGAAATTTTTACAAGGTGTAGGCTCCGATTGACATGCTCTTTCCTGAATAAAGAAAAAGCATAAAAAAACATAATATTTGCATTTAAACTCTTTGTAGTGACACAGTCCAGCTGTAGAAACAGTCTTCTCTTAGCAGGTAGTTAGAATAACATTGACCTAAAATTATTTCAACATCCAAATGACTCCTAGAGCACTGTACAAGCATTATTGGTGATCATGCCACTACAAATACATATTCTTGTGTACCAAAAGTTTTCTTTCCATATTTAATTTTGTTTCACCTCTACCATTTGAAATATTCTGCAACCAATTACAGTATCAGTTGTGATATCCTACCAAATATGAAGATTTACCTATATATTAAAAACCCACTTGGGTACAGTAGTCTAAGCAAAAAAGTTGAACAGAATGATAACCTATAAACAATTCATCTGATGTTACTGAAATAATATTTTTATCACACTTACATCAACTTTCTGAAATAAATGAATGTACTTCTGTGAAATTTTCATTTCCTGGAACAGCATTTTCTTTCAAAAAAGTGTTGTGTCAGGAAATTTTTAAGAAGCTGCCTGTAGCATTTCACTGACCTCTGAAATAAAGCAGTCTCAGAGGTGGAATCTGTACATCCTGTACAGCAATATTCACAGCTATTTAAGGTCTATATTCTGCTTTCAAAGGCAGAATCATACAGAGGCACAGAAGCCTCTCCCAGTAAAATCAATAGGAAGAGAACAAGCAGATCTGGGGATAGAGAAGTAACTAATTCCATGGCCTCCACAGTGATTTTTGAAAGATGAAGAATCTTAGCTCAGACTTTGCTGTAAGCACCCCACTGCTCCATAAACCCTCCTGAGAGCCTCTTTCTGTATTAGTGGGCAGAGATTATATTCCTTCTAGGAGATAGTAGTTCCAGTAACAAAGTAAATCTTAGATCTCTCCAAGCCCATCAGATGTAAAGGCATCTCACTTCAGGTGTAAAGGCTGCAAGGAGGCAGGCAGGCTCTCTGGGGAAGCTGCATATCTGCTGATTCCAGGGCAACAAGGAATTTTTTTCTCTGAAATTTGTATCTCCAATTCAAAAAGCTCTTTTTTGAGCATTCAACTGAGGGCCAAGATCTGTGTTACTACTCAGTCAGGAGGCCTCGTGAAGGCACACTCCCTGGGAATGGCTGCAGGCTCAGCAAAAAGCTTAGGGAAGGAACATAAGGCCTTGGGGCTGTACTGATTGGGAAATGCATGCACAGAATGTAAGGGAGATGTACCATGTAGCAGAAGTAAAGACTTTTCATACTTAGGTGGGTCTGTTAAGCATTTGCTTAACACAAGTGTAAATACCTTTATCCTTTCAATATGGGCATACTTACATCCCCGCTTCATCAGTAAGAATTGAAGTACAAGGCCTAATCCTAATTATTGCCTCTGTACCTTTTCAAATAAGAAAATAGACATGAAAAATGTTATATGCAAGTAGAGGTTTAAGGATTTTCAGTAACACCAGAACTTCTTGTAGGCTGTTCAATAATCCCCGAGGCAAGAATTCTTCTGTCACCACCTTCATCACCACAAATGTTTATCATGGCAAAAGTCTGGGCTTTTTCTCCTAATCGTATCTACAGAGATTACAGGATATGACACAAAGAAAGACAATTCACATGCGCTCCCCAAGGAAAGATCCTTCACGTCACTGAAGGAAATGGCAGCATACCTGCATAGGGTTGTTGAGGGTCCTTGAAGCTCTCTCAATGAAATTGAACTGGTTTGCAAGCTTCTGCTCCTTCACTCTTGGGGGAGGAGGCTCTTCTGCCTCTGCTGCCTCAGCTACTTCTGCTGTTCCTAACTCCTCTGCCTCTTCCTTTTCTGTAGCCTGCAAGAAAATTCAGCAGTCAGTCCACCCTGACCATACTTCTTCAGAAACACTACTTAGACTGCTGGAATTCTGCTTCTTAGTGAACTAGACTGTAACTGAAGATTTAGTATTTAAGGTGAAAATTAGGAGACTTCCAGCAATCAGAGCAAGGAGATGGAAAAAGAATATGGAAATTCAAGAGATGAAGCTACTTTAAAAAAAATTCTGACAAAAGTAAGATAATAGAGCATGACTGCTTTTGATAAAATGGGCTCAGAAATCAGAGGATTGTGTTGAGTCCCACTATTCTGTGTTTTCATTTCCTCACTAGGTAGTGAGCTTTATCTGAAACTAGTCAGACCTTGATTCCAGGCCTTGATACTGTGTGGCTGAGAACAAACTTGTCACAGCATACTCCTTTTCTGATCTGCCAACTTTAAATCGGGCCACCACCTATTCCATGTAGTTATGCCTGCTGTTTTCATTCCTCCACATTTTGTTTTTTGCCAATTTCTCTTTCAGGAATAGACATGCTGTCTAGGAATATTACAGATCTCAGTAAATTACAATATATGTTGATAAAATATCTGGATAAAGACAATCATAGAATCACAGAATGGTAGGGGTTGGAAGGGACCTTTAGAGATCATCCAGTCCAACTCCCCTGCAGAAGCAAGTTCACCTAGATCAGGTCGCATAGGAACACGTCCAGGTGGGTCTTGAAGACCTCCAAGGAAGGAGACTCCACAACTTCCCTGGGCAGCTTATGCCAGTGCTCTGTCACCCTCACAGTAAAACAGGGTTTTTTTATGTTTAAATGGAACTTTTTGTGTTCCAGCTTTATCCCATTACCCCTTGTCCTCTTGCTTGATACCACAGAAAAAATAGATACCATAGATACCATAGGAAAAAGGGATGCCCCAGCCTCCTGACACCCATCATTTAGATATTTATAAATATTAATCAGATTCCTCCCTCAGTCTCTTCTTTTCCAGGCTGAGGAGACAAGATCCAGTGTAAGGAACCTCATTCTCCTACACAGCCTCTCCAAACCAAAAAATGGTAGCAGGATCCCAGCTGTTCAGTAGAATCTGCAGGATCTCACCTATAGCAGAGACATCTCAGGCATCAAGAAGCAATCAGAGAAGCTTCTCAGCAAGTCCATTTTATAGTAAAGGCACTTCAAATCTAATATAAAAAATAAAATGGATAGCTCTCAGCTGACTATGGAGAGTTACCTGAATATCTCCTGTATTTTCTTCATCCTTAATCTCTGCCTCTTCAGATGTTACTGCAGAAGTCTCAACAGGAGCCTTTTCTGATGATAGAAAGGATAAGTGAATAAGCCTAGGGTAACAGGACCTGTTATCCCATATTCCTCAGATCCTTCTATCTTCTGGAGCATTAATATACTAATGCTATCTCATTAGACAACACAGTAATCAATCCCCAGTTTGATGAGTGATTGCTCAAAGCTACAAAAGGAGACAATGTTATTACTAGAACGAAACTGCAGTAATTCTGGATGGACTGAAATTAAAAGAAAATCTGATTTTGACTCAAACTTCTGATCTTAGTAGCTTTGTTTCTGAGTATCTCTTTAGCTCAGGACTCTTCTGCTCTTCAAAAATGGCTGCAATTATAGACAACCATGAAGAATGATCTCAAGGTAGATAGAAGTTTTAAAGTGGTTTGGTCTTGTTGACATGGATAAACCCTATTGTATCAGTCTTGCTTGAGAACAACAGATGTCTATATTCCAATCACAGCTTTGAAACTAGCTGGTTTGGAGTATCTGAAAGGCATTGACAACAACAACAATCCCTGCTTTCATGCCATTGAAGATCGCCTTCAACACTGTGCCTGACAGACAGTTACCACCTTGAAAGCATACTCTGTGACATAGCTTCGCCTTTCATAAACAACACGAATATGAGAAAATCACCAAGGCAGCACATATTTCCCTGCTGAAAATTCAAACTTGGAGATCTTTATTAACAACAGAACTTTTCAGCTTCTGATTAAGGTTTCCCTTTGACTGAAAACCTAAGAATTGTGTTAGTAGCTCAGATCAAATGTCAAACTGGCTCAATATCTTGTGTCTCACATTGTCCAGTAGTAGATGTCCCTTTAAGAGTGCAAGAATTGGCTGCATACAATGGTTTCCTGAATGATCACCCAGCCTCCACATACTTCTGCTTTAATACTTTAAATCATCTCATAAGCTTTCAAAGTAGGCTAAGGAGTTTAGACATGTTATGTCCAACTATTGGTAGTGGAAGATTTTTTAAAGACACTAAATAGCTCTGAAAACTTCAGTGATAGTGTTTCAGGTGGCTTAAAAAGCAGGCACTATCTTCTACACTGTGACAGACATGTGGATGATTGGTTTTTTCTGTTTTTTTTTTTTTTTTTCCCAAGAAGGATGCAAGCCAAAATAGGAGCTGTCCAATTCTGTAATGATGAAGCATGATCATTCTCTCACATTGAATAAGTGATACAAATTCTTAGCTGAAAATTATTTTGGTTTCAGATGATAAACCTACCTGCTGCAATGCTTAACCTGCTACTCTGCCGTCTGCCTTCATCTGAATCTTTGGGTATCATGTTTCCATTCAAAGAAAAGTGAATGGCCATTTGATCCACATAGTTTATTGGCTTGTATGCTCGTTCCTACAAAGAGGGAAAAGACAACAAAATCATCATAGAAAAAAAATTTAAACCAGAAATACTGTGTAGCTTAAATTGTTAAAGCTAAGAAGATATGCAGACGGTTGTTACTGGCAGGTATTTATATGTCAGGACACTGAGAGATACATTAAATTATAAATTAAAAATACAGTGAAAAGAAGCAAGAACATGAAACTTCTAATTCTCCACCACTAACACAGCAATTGAGTTTAATTATGGAATCACAGAATGTTAAGGGTTGGAAAGGACCCTGAAAGATCATCTAGTCTAACCCCCCCTAGGACCACCTAGTGGACCTCTACTACTCAGCACTCCCCAAGAAACTGTCATGTGCTGTTCTGCTGAGGTCCCTGAGTGAATTGTTGTACCCACACGAGAGCAGCACCATACAAAGAGAAAAGCTCTGGTCTGGAGACAGTACAAATTCTTAGCAGCATGTCTGGGTTAAAAGTGCTGTGCTAACTGATGCAAGCTTGTTTGACACTTGCCTGTGGACCACTGCACAGTGCAGACACATACCTAGGCCCCAGCTGTGTCTTATGATTCTGAGTTGCACCGAAAAGCAATAAGAAGCCCATGCAAACCACAGATCTTTCAATAGTCTCTCCTTAAAAATGTGACTGCTTTTTGCATCAATCATAGCATAGCACTAAGAACACTTCAGTCACTGTGGAAAACTTGAAGATACAGGTCATCCATCACTTGTTTCTATCCCATAAATAAGGAAAACATCAACTCCAAATAGACGAGAAAGTGACTTTATTTGCTTCCATAAGACTTATATACTTTCTTGGGTGATCTCATGTAATGGCTAGTCAAACTAGCTACAGTAACATAGAGATGAGACAGGCTCAGGAATATTTCACCCAGTTGTCTGTTCCTAGCCTAAAGTTAAGGAGAATTCAGTGCCAGAGCCAGAGGAGATGTTCCTGTGTCCCATGTAACCCTTCCATAGGAGGAGTAGGAAGTAAAGCCACGATTCCACTATCCTCTGGCAGCAGCTTTGTTGCTATCTACAAAGGCTCTAGACACACAAATGTGAAGGTGTGGCTCTTGGATATTTCCTAGCATTCTTTGATGCACCTACTCATGATGAATAGAGCTCTTCTCAATGATTTCACAAAGCACATTTCTGAGCTCTTTGAGAATTCAAACAACTGTATCTTGATGTGCGAATACTGAGGTATAACTGTATTAAAGACTGAGCAAGGCATTGCCTTTGTTCTCTAACTACCACAAAATGGAAAAAAGTTACTCCCTGAGATTAGCTGCACTATTTATGTTTGCAGCCAGATCTTGTTGAATAATTGTGATATCCTTCTTCTGAATAAATATGTCAATGCTTTTAGATTTTTGCCCTCTGTAAAAGCAGAGGAATCATTGTTAGTAAATGTGTAACAAGGTAAAGCTACACTAAGGGGAAATTTACCTGCTTATAAATTAAAGGAAAAACACAAACCCAGTTATTTGAAAAAAACCTCTGGTTTTACAGGTCATGCCACACTTACTTTAAAGCTGTATCTGACGATATTCTGAGGAGCATGGGGATTATTAGCTGTCAGGATGCGTGTAAATTCCTCTTTTAATTCCTTTGGAATGGAAACAAAATTGTAAATAAAACTCTGTTATTAATACAATGTACAGCATACAAAAAGTCACTAGGTTCATGCTTAGTTCTATGATGTTCAGTTCACTGCAGACACCTCATGTGCAGCTGATGCCTCCATGAGAACAATGCTTGGAGACAAGCTTAGAGTCAGTGATCATCCCACTTCCTACCATAATATTGCTATGGTCTTCCTTGAATTCCGTAACTGTCTTGTTAATTCTTATCTAATGTATGGTAGCCCGAGAAAAATGTTGCATTCTATAGGGCAAGAAAGACACCGCGTGACTGGTAGAAAGTACATATCTTTGAGAGCTACTTCAAAGACAGGAAGGAATGTTTTATAAGGTAGTGAGGAGAGACAACTGCAGCTGGGTGATTGACTGCAATTCTAGTGAACTAAGATGGGAAGAAACAGACACAAAACTGCAGGGCATCTCCCAGTGCTACGCATCACAGACAGGCACCTGAAAACCTGAGGGTTAGCTCTAGGGTCCTGTTTATTTCAGTGAAGCCTCTGGTTCCATTTCCTTCATGGATCAAACCCGTGCAGTTACACATCCCTGTTGTTCTGCTGAAAATAATTTCTGTTTATGCTGCAGACACTGTACTTTAGCAAGTATTGGAGTTGAATGTATAGATAATTTCCTCCAAAACAAATGGTTAAGAGGTAGGCTTTGGCTTATGGAGTTTTGTACACATCTCATGACAACAACAGGCACTGTTTTACTCACAGCTTCAGTCAACTCCAGTTGATCTGGGGGTTTGACTAGAGTCTTTGATAATATCCATTCATCTACGCCTTCTCCAGCTTCAGTGGAGACGTCTTCGTCCTAGCACAGGAAAGACAAACCCATCAGTGCAGCCAGACTGTGTCTGTTTTGCTTCCTTCCAAAGCAGTACTTCTCCAGGCATAGAGCAAGGAGTTAAAAACAGAATTCCCCCACCCATATGTGCTTTAAGCAGAGAAGATAAACCCAAATGGCAGGTCCAAATCTCAAGATTGTGGATTGGCTACACTTGCCAGCAAAACTTCAGTGTGTTGGATGAGCTGCTGTCTGAAGATAATTCCTGGCCTGTAAGAAAACTGAAGTAATGCGAATAACAAAACTCAAGTAACTCCAGTTTCAGTTTAAAATTTGGCAGCTCTGTTTCTTTTGACTATGTCACACACAAATGAGCTATATGTCAGAACTACTCAAGGGCACAAATTGAGGGCCTGCAATTACTTCAAAAGTGCTATTCTATAAACTACACTTAGAAATTTGTTCAATGTACAAAGCTGTAGGGATGCAGCTCCTAGAGAAATGTTAACTATTTTCTTACAAAAGCCAGCAGGTCTGCAATCTCCCAACACAGAAACCTGCTCTCCTTGGGCTGGGCTAGGGTTTATGTCATGATATGATATCATTAACAGGAAAATGAATCACTGCAGGGATGAATTTCAATTAAATGTCATTACAGATAAACTGCCAGAATGTAAAGTTGCTGATTAAAGTGTTTAACTGCTCCAGGCAAAATTTCTCCCTCAGTTTGAAATGTGTAATGGGTTGATTTAAAGTAAATCAATCACTCTTTAAATACAGTTCTCTCAGGTCTGCTAAACTTTATAGGCCTACTGAGCTACTGATGAGTGTTAGGTTGTAAGTAAAGACTGGTTGCAGGCAGAGAGACTGGACCTAGCAAAGCTTTGCCATCTGCAGAGCACCATAAAAGTGAAGAGCACAATGCCACATGAAAATGTGCAGTGGCTGAAAGGAAAAGAGAATTCTGCATGTGCTAGGCATGCAGAGAAATGTCACAGGCTTCAGCCCTTTTTTCTCTCAGTGAACTGAAATGCAACCTGTACGGAAGGTCAGGTGCTCTGAAACAAAAAAGACTATGATGGCAGAACAGTTGTTTGTGATATAATGCTCCTTACATGAACACTTGCTTCCAGGATCTTTATCATACACAATTCAGTGCCAGTTAGTTCAAAGGCTGTTTTCTCTAGTTAATCAGATAAAAGGTGCTGTGGGATTATTAATGTTTTTCATTTAAAAGTAACTAACTTTTAAAGAGTCAAACCAGGAACACTTAACAAGATTGTGATTTGTCCTAAGAAAGTGAAAAACTGTTTCTCCCCATGCCTGTTTAAACACACCTAAACTGTCCTTCCATTCATGACAATGGATTTAAATCAGAGGAAGGCAAATTAAATACAGGTATTGTAAGCATTTATTTGCCCAAAGGTAAAAATATTATCGTGAGACTGACAGTTAAAAAGTTAATGCCATTTTCTCGAATGCTTGTATTTCTATGTTAAGTGAATAAGGGCTATGTTTTGACTTTTCTAAACTGAGCAGGCAGTTTTATTACAGTCTAGGTTAGCTTCTATTTTGGACTTTACATCCCAAACATTTTATTTTAATCTTTTCATATTGCATTCCATCTAAATTGTGACCTTGTTTTAGCTGACATTTTAATATTAATTTGCTAGTGTAACTTCCTTATCAATGGACATCTAGAGCAACTCCTTACTGCTAAATCAATTGAAATGTTACCAATTCCACAAAACAAGCTATTGTTCAGGCTGAATCTAGTGTGTATCTCATAAATAAAGATGCAAAAAACATTTTGATAAGACTCATATATTTGTGGATCTTACCCGTTTTTTAGATACGGCTTTAGCAGGTCTTGGTGGTACTGCCTTTCCTCCTGAAGGTCCACTTTGTCCCTGAAGCAAGAACATACCCAATGTAAACCTCCAAAGCACCTTTCTTCCTAATTTAACCAAAGCAGAAAAGAAGTTTAATGTACTTATTGACGTCTCCTCCAATGTTTATTTGAAAGGCCAAATATCTTAGTATTTTGTTTCTAAATAATTTGAATGAAAGGCAATCACATTCATAATGCAAGACAGCAGTTTCTCAATATGAAGAAATGGTAGGTTCTTTCCTTGTTGCTGCCTATCTGTGACACACTGAAATGTCACACACATGGGTTTCTAGTGCCTTAGAAAGGCTGTCCTTGCCCCGAATGCTTGCATGTCGTGGTGAGCCTGAAGAGAGCGGATCCACATCTACAAAACCACGAGTGATGAACTGATGAGCAGATAAGAAGCTAGCCACTGCCACCCACTCTGAGCAAGATCACAGACAGAATTTTTTTTACAACAGGTTTTAAAGAAAACAATGAAATAGTTGTTTACAGGAAGCCAGATAGAGTACTTCTAAGGGATATTAGCCAGAGGTTAAGGCATAACAAAAAGGCACCAGTGACAAAACTTTATGAAAACTTTACAGAAACTGGAAGAAGAAACCAAAGGATCCTTTTGAGAAGATGCAGAGGGACAGGCAGGACTGAGAACCCAGAAGGCAGAGGAATAGAGAGCTGCTAAGTCAAACAAAGGAGATAACATGAGAAACCTTGGCAAGGACAGTTTCAGGATGGATCCCAGAGAGCATTGGATGGGATGGATGAGAAAAGCAGAGAAGTTACTTTTTAAAAGTGTTTGACTTTGTGACAGGAAAGAAGGGGTTACTAAAGAGGGAAGGAAAACAAAGGGACAGAGGAGTAAGATTCCATGAGTTTATTGATTTTCTTTAAAAGAACCTTAGAGAGTGCCTTTCAGCTCAGATCAAAGGTCCACCTAGCAAAATATCTCTCTCCAACAGTATTCAAAAGCAGGCATTTAAGGACCTTTCTCCAGGATGCCCTCTCAGCTTGCCACAGGGACTTGAAGGAGAAATGCTAGCCTTTTGATTTCATATGAGTGAATCTTTTTCTATACAAATTTATTCAGTCATTTTGGAATCCATGCACATTTTTAGCATGAACAACTTCCACGGCAAACACTCCCATGGTACAACCACATGCTAATGCAAAATACTGCTGCTTGCTTTTTAATTGTGTCACTTGCTGCTTTCATCTGGCTTCCCTAGTTCTTCTACTGGAGAGTCCAGCTTTACCACATATCTGTTCATCATCCTTTTTTCCATACCTCTCATGAAACCCTTAAAAGCATGAGTCTACAGAGATTCCTAGACTCTTCTCATAACTACCCTCCATCATGAAAATAAAACATTCACCTCTACCATCTGCTTCCTATGTATTACACATACTAAAACAGACAGGACTTTGACCCAGTATCCTCAAGCACTGTTTCTAAAGCCCCACTACTTGTTGAAGAATGTTGTTAAAGAAAAGAATCTTTTCAGAGAACAACAAGCTGCAGCAGAGATGCAAGGCTATGTCTTTCTTCTCTTTGTACAAGCTATGCCACGTAAAACTGCAGTTACTAATAAAGTGTCAGGAATTATTTCTATTCCAGAAGACACATACTAAAAGTGATGAAAAATGAGCACAATTGTACACTTCTATGCTTAGAGAATATGCCTCACTTTGAAATACAAATTTTTGTGTCTCAAGTGGAGAAAATGAAGAGTTATGACATTTCCTTTACAATCCCACAGTGGGCTGGCAGCAGAGCTTAGGAGCCCTGGCATTACAACCACTACTGAGAACACTACATTACACAGCTGGCCTGTCTCCACCATGTGATACCTTGGCAACAGCCAGCAGAGCATTCTGTCCTACAATGACCATGCTACATATGAATTAGGTGAGATTTAAGACACAAAATTTCAAATAGATTCTCAGAGCAGAATTTTACTCATATCTAAACCAAAATAAAATTTTAAATATGAAATGAAGCCTACTCACAATCAGCCTTTGTAAATGAGCCTATAAAAGCATTTACCTCGCAGCAAAGGCACTGAAAAGGCAGTCTGAGCATAAACGGGTTTGGCAGTTGCATAGATTTCAATTAACATAATCCAAAGAGCCACCTGTGAATAAATAGCTGCAACTGTGTTTAAATTGAATAGCAACTTAGGCAGAAATCTAGAGTTTAGAGTGCACTGGAAGGAAACTGCACAAACCCTGCCCTGGTTTCCATACCACAAGGGGTTTGTAGGGCAGAGCATAAGCAATTTTTCTAATCAGTCAGGGGTATATGGTTAATTTGCTTTATTTGTCTTTGCATTGTTCCATCATGGTTTTATGACTGTAAGTTAATGATATAAAGTCCTGACATGATAGAGAGACCCTGAGAAGGCCCACAATGTGGCATAGAGGAGTACAGGCAGGGGCTGATAATACATGGCTTGATATTAGAGACCCCCACAGCTGAAAGCATTTCACCACTGCTCACTTAAAGAAGTGCAGACCTACTACAGGTGGGTGCTAGAGTGACAAAGAAATCTTCAATATGGACATCTCCTCCTTCCCAATGAAGGACTCCAGATGCTAACAACTTGCTGTAATATCCCCACTAATACCACTACCAACAGCAAAATGAAATCACTAATACTGGGAATCAGAACACCAAAAAAAGGGTAAGCACAATGCCAGAAAAAGGATAGAAATTGAGAAGCTTGCATGCAACACTTTTAACATTATTATTATTATTATTAATAGAAGTACTTCTTATTTTCTGGATTGTTTATATTCGTGTATCTGCATTTTGTCCTTTCATTATTTCTTTTGCAAGCTCCTGCTTCCTCTAAATCTTTCCAAAGACAGCACACTATCCTTCTTCATAACTTTCCTTAAAACTCTTCTCTGTCACATTAGCTGTGAAGAGTCCTTAAGAGCACCCAGATAGGTAGTGTCCTGCCACCTTGCTCAGAATCATGGCCACTGCTTCCTCATTACTCTCTTTACTATATCAATGTGTTATCCATAAACTGTTATTTAAGATGCAATTGTTTGCTCTCAGAACTGTTTCTTTGTTCCACATCATACAGTGTTTGTTCGACAGGGAAAAAGCCCTGAATGCATGCCCAATGCAAATAAAAAAAAAAAATCCCTGTAACTGTGACTCAAAACAATTGTTGTACATTCACCAGCAAGATGCTCACAACAATGACTGGTCTTCATATGCATTTCAAATTTAAGCACATTTTTGCTGTTACACAGTTAGCTACTGAAAAAAATTATAAGTTAACAGACTATTATTAGTATCTCAAAGAGAAGAATTCAGAAGTTAAAAAATGTAAGAATTAAGGTTGCTGGGGTAACCTTCAATCAAACCCATAGAATGCAGGCATTATCACATGTCTTAATTCCATAATCATAAACTTCAGGTTTTTTTGTAGGTTTCCTGCCTCATTTAAGGCCTCCCAGGCTTATAAGCATGCACAGAGTTCAGACAGTAAGTTACTACCAGAATTTTGGTTTATGTTGTTCAGCATTTAGTCTTTTTTTTTTTAATGCATAGGCTAAGTCAGACACGGAGCAAGGAACATTCCAATCCAGTTACATTTTTGAAAATTCTATACAAACTGAAGATGATCTTGCTACAAAAAAAAAATTAACAGTCTTCCTAAAAAATGGTGCTACTACCTATAATTATAATAATGAGTAGAGGAGTGTGAATAATTATAAGGAATTTCTGTTAGGAAAAAAAGATACACTGTTGCTAGGGAATTAAGGAAAGGGTAGGAGGCATTAAGGAGTTATAAGTAGTTTCTCATCTCCTGGTCACCATCCTAACTCTGAGTAGTTTGGAAGGTGCTCCAGAAAAAAATGGCAGTGAGAACTGATGCATACTAAACATGTTTTAATCTGATGAATACATTACATTAAATAAATTAACAGATTAACGTAATTCTCACAGCAAAAAGATATTAGAAGTCCATAACAGTAACAATATTTAAATTAAGGCTACAGAAAACTCACGGAGCTGTTCTTTCCTGAACCTTTCTTCTAGGATGTGTTTATGATAGCAGCACCTAGAAATTCTTCCCTGGGTCAGACATTGACTGTGCTACAAGACAAATTGTATATGGACTACAGCAAAGATAAGGTAATACAACAGGATGATACAGATGAAGAGAGGAAAACATATGAAAAATTATTATTTAAATGCCATTTCATTTTCCTTTGCTTGCCTCTAACACAGACAAGCCAGCAACAGGTGCAAATAGCTGCAAAATCAAGCCCATTAGCAGGAAGTTTTCCTGTTACTGACCTAGTCAATTGTAATATTTCTAATTTTACTTTTAGGTAGGATGTTTGGGCTGTCTCCAAATCAAATTTCTCCAAATAACTGGTGGGGTTTTTTGTTATAAAATGGGGAAACTAAAGAATAAACTACTGGCTGCTTTCCAAAGGGCATTACTGTAACTGAAAAAAAAAACCACTATCAGGCCGTGATTTGATAAAAGCTGTTTTATTTCTGTATCCCAGAAACATGTAATGGGAAAGAAAGCTTCAAAGAGATTTGACGTCTAGTGGAAATTTTGCCATCAACACCCTAGTAACATGTTTCCAGCTTGGCCTGAAATAGGAAAATAAAGAATCTTACTCAATCATCCATTCAGATTTTGTCCTTCTTGCTTACTCTGTCCACAGTGACTATTACTCTCTCTTTTTGTTGACAATGTGACAGCTGCTAATTGTGGATCTGAGAGTCAGTAACTGATTGTATTCAAAATTGACTGGACTACCAGTACCTGCCTTCTTGGCTAAACAGCAAAAGCTCTGAAGCTTTTTCCAAGTCCTGGAACAATCTTGCCTGGTTATTTTTTAACAGGTATTTTCTATAGCCTTACTTTTCTACTGTTTCATCATCAACTTTGAAAATCTGTGACTAGTCAGTGGCAATGCTGGTGGTAAATAAATAATTTTGGTGTCCTAGGAAGCAGAGATTTATTCTCATTTACTGTGTTCATTTAAGAACCCACTTGAACTCTGAATCTGTGTCATGGGTTTGGGTGGTGCCATTTTATACTTGGTAACAGGAGGAAGGAGCTCCATTGGTGGTCCCAGTAAGCAGCTCTTGAAACTTCGCCTGGCTCTGATGTGGACCCAACTTTCAGCCTAGCAGGCCAATGTGGGACCTCAGCAACAACTATTTAAGAAAGTAAATCTGAAGCAGAAGAGGAGGTGGATGAGTGGTGCAAGATGGAGTTGACTATGTGGACCCCACAATCAGAGGAGGAAAGGAGGAGGAGCACAGGACTGGAGACCCCTCTTCAGCCTGTTGCGAGAACACAGCTGTACCCCTGCAAGCCATGGAAGGCAATGGAAGGACTGAGAGCCACCAGCAGCTCCGTGTGAGTGCACCTGGATGGGCAGAGACTGTGTGGGGAGGTGGCCATGGCGCAGGCCATGCTGGAGAGCCTGCGGGCCGCAGAGCAGACCCACACGAGAGGCAGAGGACCTGCAGCCTCTGGCATGAACGCACATCACAGCAGCCCATGCAGGTCTTCCGGGTGTGTGAGAAACCCCTTGCTGGAGCAAGGAAGCCTGGCAAGGAGTCTGTCCGCCTTGAGGAGAGACAAGCAGCAGGAGTCATCGGTAAAAGACTGACTGAAATCCCTATTCCCTGCCCTGCTGAGCTGTTAATTGGAAGAAGAAGATAAAGACACCTGGATTAGGGCTCTGAGCCCTGCAAGAGGGGAGGGGTGGGGGAAGGTCTTAAAGGGCTGGTTGTGCTCTTCATCATTGTGTTGTTTTCTGGTTGGTTTGTTTTGGCGTTTTATGCTTTTAGTTGGTGGTGGGTTACATTAAATTCTGTTTCCTTCCCTAAATTGGGTAGTCTTGTCTGTTTTGCCTTGGACCATAAGTGGCAATTGACCCTTCTGTGTCCACAGGGCATTCCAAAGGCGCTGTACCTATGGCTGATCATGGTCCTTTATTCCTAGATGGGCCTAAACCAAGACAATCTGTGACTGTAGAAATCATTCAGGGAAAAAGAGTGCCCATCCCTCACACTCAGATCCAAGGCCTACCCTGACCAAGCAGCAGATGCAATAGTGATAACACATGTGCTATCCTGCCATCCAAGATGAGGTTCGTCACTAGCCTTTGCTGGGTAATACATCCTTCTTCTGTGCTGTCCGTTTAAACTGGCCCTTCCAGACTAGCTCTTGCAACTGGTCATTGCATGATGAGAAGCCAGACACATGACCCCACAGTTATTCCTTGAGCACTGTAAAATTTCTCCCTATGTTTAAAGCACGAGGACATCTTGTGCTTTAAAGATCTGGATTTGCAGATCCAGACAAAAGTACCAGGAAACTCTGAGGCAGGGATGATGCAGGTTGATTACTCTGCAATGCTGAACTGTCAGCTCCTATAAAGCAATTTTTCCAAGGGCTAAGAATTAGTTATATATTAATGAAACCCTCATCTGATCAGTGGCAAACCCAGGCTATATATTTTAAAGATTATTAAAGAGTCATTCCTGCAGCTTTTCCATTCCCCATCCTAGCTGTCACCATAGAAAATCAGATTACAAGGCTAAGCAAACACAGAGCATTCCTGCTAATTTTACTTCATCTTCCTGAGCAGGGACATTATCATTGCTCCTTCCTCTGAAGCACAGCACAGAGGTTAACATGGGGGAAAAGAAAAGAGAGAAGAACACAGATGCTTGCACAGTTCTAAAGGGAACAGGGAGGAACGTTGTAAGATAAAAGCTTGACATTTCTGCAAAACCATTAAATAATTTCCTGCTAGTTCTTTATTCTTCTTTTGAATACTAACAAACTCCATAGTAAACTACTGCTCTGCACAAGGAGCAGAGAAGCGCAGAATGCAAACAAAGGCAAAGTGACCCCGTTGCCCTGTAGCCTACATCCATTTACACACACTAGGGATGCCAATGTAACAGCTATTTGCCAATACATTTTATAATCTGTTTTCTGAGATATACTAAACTGAGTGTTTATTTTATATTCCATGGATGGTTTCATGCCTGTTTAAGAACCAGTAAGCACCTTAAAAGCCTTTTCTGGCAAAAAAAAGGAAAATGTGTCTGATGGTTGACTGTGTTTGGGGAGGATGTCTGCTTCTCTTTGACAACTTGCTGAACCACACTGAAGCAGCTTACATGTCAGTGGGTGCAAGACCACAAGTCAAGTGTTACAAGAAATGCCTCCCTGTCCAAACTGAGAGGCTTTCTTAGCATTGCATAAGTGACCTGTTGCTTACAGTGGGGTTTGACCCTAAGCGATAAGACCAGCCAGTCTGGTTTTGCAGACTGTAAACAAAAATAAATGTATGCAACCTCAGTTAACAATCCATAACCAAATCTTGCTTCTCCACGGGTTAGGTTCAATCAGAGAGGTACACAGCAGTACAGGCTGCTCTCCACTGTTCACACACGACTTTTCCTTGAGCAACAAAGCAAAGACATGTAAATTTGGAGCCAACACCTTCAACAACACACCTGGTAATCACATTTAAAATCACAATCTTGAAATAGTTGGTCACTTTCTGTCATGATCCAAGACCATGCATGGGGCTGAGATCAGGCTATCAGGGTGCTGTTCCTTGCACTGTCAACAACTTACTGCATGGTCTGACCATATGCCCTACAGGTCAGTGTTTTTAGAGTGCCACACTCCTGAGTTTTTTTATGTCTGTCATAGATATTTTAGACCTGAAAGGAAGGATGTTATTGAAGTACAAAGCATACTTATCATTATTATTATTATTATTATTATTATTTACAAAGCAGCATCAGGAACACAAAGTTTCAGATATATCCAATTATTTTAAGACTTTGAACACTGAAACCTGATTCTCATTAATGTACACAAACATACAAGAGCCTGGAGATGCTTCTAATTATGGTTCAGATCAAGTAAAACAATTAATCTGGAAGGCCACAGCCTTTATCTCTGATGGTCATCAGACTTTGACACTTTTTCACCCAGGAATATGAGAGATTTCTTTCAGAGAAAAAGAAAAAGATGTCAAGTGGCTGGAGATTGAACTGGAGGCTGAAGTCACCTGGATAAAGAAAAAAAAAAGAGTGAAATGAAGCAAGAAACTGATGATAGAGACGGCTGATAAAAGGCAGGTAGAAAAGAAGGGCAGGCAACCACATGTAAGGAAAAAGCAGAAGGAAAAAAGAAGAATTAATCACAAAGCACTTGAACACACAGCTATGAAAGCAGAGGAGGAGCTGGAGGTTACATGCACTAAAAGGGAAGGACCTTGTAGTGTCCAGGTAACTCAGCTTTGTGAACAACCTCAGAAACAAAATTTTCAAAGAGAAAGCAGTCAGCATTGAAAACTCTAAGAGGCAGAGCAGAACAAAGCAATATATAGAAAACAGAGAAAGGAAAAACACAGGGACAGGTGAAAAGAGCATAGTGCTAGAATTAGCAATGAAAGCGCCAAGGATGGAAAGTCTAGGGAAATAACGCTAAGCAAATAAGAAGAGCTTCAACAGCAAATAGCAGGCTTGTTTCCTATCTCACTACGAGCACTAGCAGAGAGGAGAACCGTGTATGAGAGACAAGTGCAGGATCTTACTCATTTATTTTCAAAGGAGATTTTCTTGACAAGAATTGGGATCTAGACCTTGACTTGCCAGTTCATTTTATAGTGGCCATCAAGGCTCAGTCATCAGTCCCTGACCAGGCAGGACAAAGGCACAGCTGCTCACTCCCAAGACTCCCAAAGCCATATAACTCCCAGGGTTATATTTTGAGTCAAGGATACTGAAGGAAAAGCTTCTGAACTCCAGAGCCAAGCTAGTCAACCATACAATTCCTTCACTGCAAGAATATTCTAGTAGATAAGAACACAGAACAACCACCGGATTTAACAAGTTCAAGGCAAATATCAGGAAAGGAATACAGGACAAGTTAAAATGATTGTCTTTTAAGTTATTACAATGATAGTTAAGTGAAGAGCCAAATTTCTAAGAGTTTAAACAGTTTATGGTGTGTCAAGAGCTTTAAAATAAAATGAATGCCTTTGCAGCATATTAATTAAGTTTGTGAAATAACATCAAAGCCTCTCCATTTTGGAATATTTGAGATAATGGCTACTGAAAATGATCTAAAATATTTATGAAACTCTAAAAATAAAAGAAACAATCAGAGCAAGCATTTCATCCCAGGTTTAGTTTGTATCATTATTATTAATGGGTTTAACAATTTTAGTATAAACATCTTCACAATCTGAAGTTGGATGTGGGTTTTGCTTCTGGATTTGTGCCCTTTGCAAACTTCTTTAAGCCCTTGGTACCTTGATAATTACTGGTACTTCTTAGTATATAAGGAATGTCACAGTGATCCTTTCTCATACTCTTGACTACTCAAAAGCCCACAAGCCCACCTACCACTATGGAGAAACACCCATATGGCTCCCAGAGACCGCAGGGGCCATGAGGAGCCATTCCAATACTTTTGGATTTCAGTCTCCAACCCTTGGTTGCAAGAGTAGGGAGATGTGATTGGGCTCTGCTAAGTCAGCTCACATTGACTGGGCTTAATTACCTCAGGCTTCAGAAGTTGCATAGTTCCGTATAGTCTACACAGGTGTGGCACAGATAAGATGAAACACCCTTAGGTAACTGAATGGGCATCAGATGATCAGCACAAGTTGCTGTTCCCTCATTGAAAGAGCTCTTGCTGTCTAGACTCCCCCACGGACTACTGAAGATTGCTCAGGGACCTCAGCTACCACCTCATGGCTCTAGACCACCATTTTGGTCCTTTTTTTTCCCTTTCACTTTCCTTGGCCATTTATGGTTTTCTGGCATGTGTTCTGGACTGAGGATGCAGGCTGTTTGTTCTGAGCCACCTATGCTAATCCTCTTCCACCCATCCCAAAAATCAAATACATTGGGAATTAACAAAAGCTGTTATGAAAAGGGTTTTATTGGCCAGCTCATCTTCTGCTTTTCAATCAAACATTTTGATAGTCCAGTAGTAGATGAGATCCAGCAATTAATCAGACTGAGTCCTTCATCCTGGGAGAGGATGCTCAGAGACATGTCCAGGCTGACCCCAAAGGCAGACAGTGGGATCTCAGACACATCTACCTATACTGCTGCTAACACAGAAGGGTTAGGGCCATGAAGGTCAGTAGATGACCTCACTTCATTGTCTGAACTGAGAGAAGACCAAATAGTGTAACAAAAGAAAAGTGATAAAAGTTACACCTTGGTACAAAGGAATGATTTCAAACAAAATAAAACAAAGTAGGGATATCAAACTGTCTTCTCAATGTCCCTAAATGAGTCTCTGGCAGACTGGAGACGCCTCATGTGCACTAAAGGCTGCCCTGGAAGGGACATGTCATACACTCTAATAGTGATGAAATAGCATGACAACAATGTCTAAGGATTCTGTCTCACAACATGTCAGTTGCACAGTGGCACAGTGTGGGGTGCTGGGGCTTTGGGACACACTGTAAAAATGCCACAGAACACACAGGGGTGTCACTTGGCAGGGCAATGATGATGCCTTGAAACAAAGTCTGAAAGAGGCAAAAATTTGCTAAGTCTGTTGTGTTGTTTTTGTTGTGCTTGCTTGAACACTTCCAGGACTTTCTGTATGCACAGGTTTATAAGAAACAAGCCATGTGCATCAACAACTGTCACAAAGAATCTCAGATAAGATTGTGTCTGGGATGTCTTGAGGGTGTGCAGATAACCCAGCAAGACCAAGGTAAGAAACTCTACTCAGAGCTAAGACAAAAACCATATGTGGAAGAAGGAACTCAGAGGAAAGGATTCCAGAAATCTGCCAGACACCTCCACAACAATCACTAGGAACCAAAGACCATCAAAGCCTACTTCAATAAAGAATGTCTGCTTTCTGAAACTCCAGACTCACTACAGAGTGAGGCCATGTGGTGCCTTGCACGGCCCAATGAGTGGGGAGCACTCTGGAGGGAAACGTGGTAGTTCTACAGACGGTGATGCCATTGTGGGTCTGGCGTCACAGCAGTAAGACCATGGCACTCGCCCAGAGCAGGGGCTTAGGGCGGCAGTGGCAGAGCGGGGCTGCAGTGATGTCGCCTCGTGTGAACGGCCATCGCCAGCTGCACGAGGCCATGCGGGGGGGCCTGACGTCACGGCCGCCGGGGGTGACCATTACCTAGGCGCGGCGTCGCCCTGCTGCGAAGCCTGCTCGGGTTGGGCCCTTACCTGCCGGTGCCTGTCGCCCGCTTTGCCCGGCATGGCAGCTGCCGCTGCGGCTCTCCGCCACCGGCCTCTCCTCTCCGCGGCCCCGCGCGCTCCCGCCCAACCGCCGGACGGAAGTTGATAGCGGCAACCATGGCAACGCGCCGGAAGTGGCGGCTGAACGCTGTCGGCCCGTGTCTAGTCTCTCCCCGCGCCGCCAGCCAACTGCTCCCGCTCCCCCGAAGGGAGGAAATGGTACGTCCCAGCGGCGGCGTGGCGGGGGCCGCGAGGAACCGGAGCATCCGGGGCCCGTAGTCGTTTGCGACGACCGCGCCTCCTTCATGAATATGCAGAAAGGGGCGGGGCGACGCCCGCCGGACCCGGAAGCGGCGGGGCTGAGTCACGTCGGCGGCGAGCGGCGGCGGCGATGAGGCAGCAGCCGCGGCGGGCGGCGGTGTTGTCGTCCTTCCACGCCTGAGGAACCCGCCTTTTTCCTCTCCCGCCCGCCTTTCTCTTCTCCTGCCTGCCTGTCGCGCCCCAGCGCCTCCGCCACCATGATGGAGGAGATAGACCGGTTCCAGGTGCCCGCCGTGCGCGCCGAGATGCAGCCGCTGGTGAGGGGCGGGAGGGCGGGCGCGGCCCCAGGCGCCGTCCCCGGGCGCCGTCCCCGGGCGCCGCCGCCTCAGCGCGGGGATCCGGGAGCGGAGCGGTGGGCGGGGGGGAACGGGCGGCGGTGCTGCGGTGGCAGCGGCGCGCGCCGCGACCGTTATGTAACGGCCGTCCCCTCAGCGCGTCCGCCGCCATCCCCGCCGGGCGCCGGGGCCGTGCCCAGCGGTGGCTGCTGTGTCATTTCGGAGCCCTCCTTGTCACGGCCGCCCGCCCGCCCAGCCCTTCCGCCCTGCCTCTTCTCCTCCCCAGCCATCTCCTCGGGTACCGTCGGTAGCAACGACAGAAGCCGCCCGCGGGCAGGGCGGGTGCGGGCGGGCGGCAGCGGCTCGGTGGAAGCGGCGCTTCTCCGAACGCAACGGCGGCTTGGAGCATCCCGGCCTGGCTGGCGCATAGGGCGGGTGCTGCCCGCTGCCTCGGTCGACGGGCTCCAGCGCTGGGCACGGAGTGGCTCGGGGAGGAGTAGAAAGCGGCAGTGAGAGTGGGGAAGCCCGGCCGAGGAAAGATGGGCAGTAGCGCAGCGGGAGGCTTTAAGGACCAGTGGGGTTTTGGATGACTTTTACAAAATATGTGAGATCTCGGGGAAGAACTGGGCAGTGTTTGTGCGCAGCCCGGTCTTGGAGCTGCGGGGAGCCGTTCCCCCATCCCCGGTGACAGAATAGCAGCGCCGGATGGGTGTGAAATACGGATGTTGCGAGCTGTGGTGTGGTCTCGTTGCTCTCACTGCAAAGCTGCTGTTAGATGCTCATAGTGTGAAAAGTCCAGGTGTTTTGCCAAGAAACATCTCTGTCAAATTAGTTCAGCTCACATGACATTCTGTACATAAAAAAATAAATCAATCAGGGTTTGATTTCTTCCCTTCCCCATGCCAGGGCATCATATCAGGATGTTTGTTTCACTCCATAAACAAAATTATACTCAATTAATGAGCTTTTAAAAGGCTGATATAATGATTAGGCTACTACATGGGACCCTGGGGAGTCTTTGCAGAGAAGGAAGTATGATTCTATGATTCTGTGGCACAACTGTGTCAATGGGCATACAAAGTGGTCTGGGCTTTTGGTAACATATGAAGGAAGTCCAGCTGTCTGGCAGTCATGAGAGATGCTAGATCATCACTATGGCATCTAAGACTTCTGTGAGCATGTAGTTGCTTTGCTTTGATGCTGTAGGCTTACTTGTTCATGTGTTGTGGCCCAGCTGCATGCTGCAGAACTTGAATGTGTTTGTTCATTTGTTTCCGTCTGGGAGAGGCTCCCCTCTGTGTTCTTACACCCTTACTCCTGTGTGCTTTACTCTCTGCTTGAAGGTGTGTTGTTACGTGTAACCTGGAACCTGTGGAAGTACAGTTCACCTTGATATTGAAGTGAAAGCTGGATAACCAGCTGACTCATTCAAGACATTGATTCGCACTGGTATCTGGACTAAGCAGATTCCATCTCAGCATCTGATTGTGTGAGATGGGGACATTAAATGTTTGGACAGGTGGAAAGATCTGTAATGAAATACTTGCATAGATCCTTTTGGTTGCAAGTGAGGATAGGTAATTTGACAGGTTCATGTTAGCACTGAAGGTACTACAGAGATTTCCAGTATCTCAAACTAATCATTATTTCCTGCATTATTTACCTTGGTCCTTACTTTCTTGCAGATAGTATTTGTAAAAAGTTGAGAAATCAGTAATCGTGTTGTGAACAGAAGGGCTCTCTGTGAAGGTCTACAAACTCAAATTACCCCTCAGTGGCAAGAAAACCACTTTTCTTCTTGTGGAATTGTCAACAAATTGTGAAAATATTTTTGTCTCATTTTCTGCTGTTATTTGGTTCTTTAAATTCTAACCTTTGCGATGGTAAAGAAAACTGTACATACAAACTGATGTCGACTTGTTGCATGCCCTGTACTATATGTTTTCATCAATCAGAGGCAAGGCTGCCCCTTTTTATTCATGTTATTGAGTGCAATAGGCACAGTTGTGAGAGTAGCGTTAGTTTGGAAAAGCTGTTGGGAGACAAAAATATGCTTAAGTATTTTCTAGAAACCACATGATAATAGTGGAGGAGTTTGCATGGACATGGAGTAAGCATAACCCACAGAGGCTCTCTGGGCCACCCCTGCTGTCTGGGGATAGGATGGTATGTTGTGCAGCAGTGATGGCAAGTTCACAAAGCAGGCTTCCTTCCCTTCTAACAGTAGCCAAGAATTAGGAATTGTTCACAAAGGCCTTCAACATTTGTATTGTAACAATACACTGAACCTGAAATGGAGCTTGTAGTGAAACATTGTATATGTGAGGAGCAGTTGCTGAGACTGGATGTGTAGGATTCTTCCGTGTGCCTGTCAGTCCTGGCATTGGACTCAGCAGTGAGATGGATGAGCATGGTACAGCATTTCTAGTGTCTTCCTCTGCTTTGTCGCCTCTGATCTGTACCTTGCAAATAGGGACTGGAATCTTACAAGAATCCTTGCAGTTCAGATACTGCCTGGGTTTTATCATACTAATTTGCTTGGGTAACATAGTTCTGTCCAATATTGCTGTTTTGTTCTATTACAGTTACCATTTGTCCTTTTGCTTCCAGTCTAATACTTCAAAGTGCAGAACAGACTTACCATCACAACACTTTTGTTTCTTCCTCCAGTGTAAAAGCTTTCAGTTCCACATGATCTCTGAAAGAAATGAGACTGGCAGTCTTTTCCACATGCAAAGGGCTGAGGTAGAAGGTTGTTTTCCAGGTGGGACCTCAGAGCCATTGTGAGCTGCCACTGAAACTATTAAAAAGAATCTTTTGAAACATGATCCTCTGCTGAAAGCAAATAAAAAAAAGGAAAGTTTCTTGTTTGACTTGAACTGCATATACTATATGAAATGGGGTTTTTTATCCTGTTTAGGCTGGCGGATGTCCTAGGGAAGCACTATTCTTTCTGAGTCTAACCAGTGCCTGGCAATGCCTTCTCGCTCTGAGAAGGATCTTGAAGTGAGGTTTATGAAGCCAGACTTTACTCAAAATCCTGAAAGACTTTGTGTTGTTGATCAGCATGTACACTTTTGAATGCCTTGTTCATTTGCATAGATAGTGTCATTTCCACTTTTGATGTCTTTATGCTGAACACTAGGATAACTGCTGATGATCTACCTAGATAACATCTGACAGGCCTGCTGATCTTCAAAATTAAGACACAGATATGGCTGTTAAATGCTGAAGGGAAGCCATTCTTAGAAAGCAGTCTGAAGTTGTTCTGAGCCCCTCAGCCTCTAAACTTGCCACTGATACCAGCATTATTGATCAACTGTCTGTCAGGGGTGATAGTACAGTAATGTCTGGTATCCAATGGGTATACATCTAGTGTTGTATTTACTGAGCAGGGACAGAGAACCTGACACATTCATATGGGTTTTTTTTTTTTTTTCAAAAGTAACATCGTTAAAGCTGGTGAGGGAACCATCTCTCTTTTTCACCCTCTTCCAGCCAAAGGCTGCATTGGTGTCTCATTGCAAGGCTAAGGGTAGTACCTAACTAGTACAGCCTGAAGCTTTGTGGAGTACAGCTTGCTCTGACAAAGCCTACTAGGATATCTTGACTGCAACTTTCTGTCTGCTAATAAAAAGTCAGATAGGAGTTGTGTTGCAGAGCTGAAAAGCATTTGGTCTGCAGGCTGAAAGTTGGCCAGCTCTCTTATAAGTGACTTCCTGCCCTTTGCATTGTATACAGTGGTGTTAAGGTGGGCAATCATTTCCTTCTCCCGCCAGCCTGTTTGGATAAGCATTGCAGAGTCAAGCAAGATATGTTGTCTCTGCTTGACCTTTACAAACATGTTATGAGAACTGCTATTTACTAATGCAGCCCCAGGGAAAGCTTCTATGAGGGATTTGATGAGAGAGAATTGAGGAAGGAAGGAAAGGCTGGTCAGGGGAACTTGGTCACACTCACATGGTGTCTTTCCATGAAAATGGGATGTTCTGTTTTGATCTCTGTTTCCTGCTTGGATGCTGGTGGCTCTTGGCTTCCATCCCCAAAATGCTCGCCTCTTCAAATTAATATAAACTAATTTACAAGAGATTTTTTTTTTACTCCTGATGCTTAAGATCATGTCTATCAACATGGTGCAAGCTCAACTGGGGAAACTTGGTTTTACTTAGTTCTATTTGATACCTGACTCAGCTTGTCACAATCCTTCTGCACCCACAGGAAGGTCTGTTTTTTGTTAGCTGCTGGGTAGTGGGTTAGTTTCAGATGGAGTCAATTCCCAGCATTACAGGGATACATGGTATGATAAGACTTGAAATTTGTTATTTCTGGGATGTTTTCTTTGTTGATAGCTGTCTTGGCTGATGGAGTTTGTATTTGATGTGTTAACTTCCAACTAGATAATGTTTCAAAGTCTGCTGTTGTTGGTGCATTTTCATGATGATCGGTGTTTCTCCAAGTGTTTTTTTTGGTCGGGAAGATTTTCTAATGTTTTATTCTCATTATAGAGTTAGATATTAAAAGGAAAGAGAGAGATGAAGGGACAGTTACACAGTGAGGATGCTGCAGAGAAAAAGAACTAAAATACTCTGAAAAGGAACAGCGAAGCCTGTAATTATATGTAGAACCCATTGTTTCTTAAGCACTGGAGCCTCAGTACATGCTCTCCCTGTGATACATATCTGTGGTTTTTATTGTTAGCTAAATTCTTGCAAAATCCTTAGTGTTTTTGTTAAAATGAAATGTACTAAGCACGATGCAGTGGGTTTGTATCTTAAATTCTGCTGGTAGATGAATCACTCATGAGCTCGTGTCTCTAACATATACCAAGTACTGCCTGGCATATGATGGCAAACTGACAGATGACACTGTTGGATGACACGTTGCTCCCGTATGCTGATGCAGGCAGTTTCTATTCTTAGCACAAAAAAGGAAGTTGAGTAAAAGTACTCTTGCCTACATAGCATCAGTATGGCTTCTCTTAAGAAAAAAAAACCCATCTGCTAAGGTGCAGCAGCTTCAGAGGAGGTTTGACACAAACTGGGATTTTGGCTTGCTTTCTGAAAGAGGCAGCTGAAATGCATGCAGTGTTTCAGTTTCCCAGTTCGCATGTCAAAAATGGGAGCTCTTTCCAGAAAAACTAGGCTGACGGTTCTTTTATCTTGTTCTGAAGCACTGTGACTGGGCTGTTTTTTTGCAGATGTTTGGAGGCTGTGGGACTTCAGGCTGGTAGCTGTAGCTGCAGTGAATACAGGCAGCCTGAAGGTTTTGCTTAGCCACATCCTGTGTTGACACTACTGACTTTTTAGCTGAAATGCCAACACTATGCTGGTCCTGGATATGTAAAATTTCCAGAGACGTTTTAAGATACAGAAGATGCATTTCTATGCAGCTTTTAAAAAAGACTTTAGGTATCTACTGTACACTTAGTTTTTTAGAAATGATCTATAATTTTAGTTAACAAACAGTAGGACTGGTCAACATGCTTATAAAATCTACATTCTTTATTTTGAAAAATATTGACTATCTCATGCTAGGAAGATTGTGTTCTGTGTTAAGATCTCTTAATTTTGTCTGATGTATCCCTAAAATGGGGAAAAACCTAAAATTAGAAAGCTAAAAGTAACTAAGAAGCAAATAGAAAGATTATACCTGTAGGGCTTAGAAACAGTATGTTACTGTAAGGCGAGGTCTTTAGTGCAGATGCATCAGAAACTAAATTCATCTTTCTAGAAGGAAAAAGCTTCTAAAATGAAAATATCATCCCTATATATATTCATCCTAATGTACCCAGGGTTTACACAGAGGGATGCTTTGTAAAAGCTTACATGACGTTTGTAACGTTGCAGTACTATGAGTTCTGAAATTGAATTATTTTAGATAGTGCTGCTTTTAGTTACACAGCCTGTTTTGATGTGCTGCTGTGTCATCTATGGCAATACTCTAAAGGTTACCTCTCAATACTTCCGTTCATTTGGCTTCTATCCTGTCTTTTACAAGGCTTTTGGTGCAGAGAAGCATTTTTATTACTACTCCAGCAGTGATCCAGCACTGACTCCCAAATGACTGTGGTGAGAGATGCAACTACTGTAGTGAGAAGATGGCCTGTCAGGGCACAGAAGCGTGTTCTGGCTGACATATGCTCTGCACGCACACTTTGTTCTTCTCTGCTTCTTTGTAGAAGCTCAGACTGTGGTTATACAGTCAGTTGTGCTTGGAAATCTCTTCTTAGAGTCAAGAAATGTATGTAAAAAGGGGCACTGAACTGTATGAAGAATTAAACCTGCACAGTTCTCTCTTGGGATTCTTCCATAACTTGAGCTTGTTATCTTCAGTTTGACATTAATATTTATCCAGACACCAATTTCTGCTATGGATATAGCAGTATACTTTCACAGCCCGTAGGTAGTGACAGGTCTGTAGAGTCAGATAAGATGAGCAGCATGCCAGTTTGAGAAGTGAACAATGCATGCCTTTAATTCTGCATCCCTTCATTCAAGGAAAGCCCCTATCTTACCTATGGGGTTGTAGGGCATCTGTGGCCTCTGTGGTTCCTTGCCTGAGACATTGAAGATTGAATTTGGTAAGAATAGAGGAGGAGACTGCATCACTGGCTTGGTTTGTGGGGCAGGGGATTAAGACGTAGCTAATGGCAGTACTGAGAGTCCATCAGTCACAATCGTGCCAGTTTTTCAAGACATTTTAAAACATGGGCCAAAATATTTGTCTTTCAGCTTCCACACAGATCAATTATCTGTCACTTTCCACAGTCTGTAGAAATCTATCTGTGCTTTCACCTTATACTCACACATGCCATGTGTCTTTGGTGAACTCTTGTGCAATTTTGAATATAAGATCCCATGATGTGTTAAGTGTAGAATCAACATTGTAGCAATGCAACTGCTTGCTGCTAATAAATCTGTCAGTTCCAGCTTGAACCCTGTGTAGACTCACTGACCATTATTCTTCCTGGGGTTTAAGTGTCATCTTAGGCAATGAATCAGTGTCCATTTTGTAGTATGCAATAGAAAGCAGGTATTTGCTTCACTGGCTCGACTCTGAGCATACTGAGTTGGAGTGAATAAAATTGTAGATGGAAGTTTTCTTCATTTTGAAGAGTACCTGCTGGGAAATCACATCAGTCACCGATTCACAGCATAGCAAGGTTTATCACTTTGGAAAACTTCTTTGCAAATAAATGCTCTCCTAAATACACAAAGAGTATACGGTCTGCATCCAGATTGCCTTTACTAGGTTAACTGCAGAGTCATATTAGTTGTGGGCTTGAGAAAGTTTGTTATTTTCCGTAGAAAGGCTGGATATAGCACACATTGCTTTTGAGAAGAGTATTGGCTCTCCGAAAATGCACAAGACCTTATTTCTATACAGGAGGGAAAATTGAGAGTATTATTGTTATGTCTTAAAAAGCTTTTCCAGCTCTACTGGCAAGCTTTCTAGTGGAGATCTAGTCTCTGCATATGAGCAAGTTATATGCTAGAATGTATTTAAATTCTTCCTGAGCACAGTAAGTTCTACTGCATAGCTGCATCTTTATTATAGCTGTTGACAAGTTGTCTGTCTGGAGTTACTGGAGAAAAGATTGTGAAAGCTGTAGTATAGGTCAGACTGTCAAGTAACTAGTCACCAAGAAAAACTCCTGTAGTCCAGCACCATCTGCTTCCCAAAGCATATTGTTGAGGCTGTGCATGCAGCACTATAGTGGGTAGAACTAATCTCATTGATGGCCTGCAATCTCTTTTCCCACATGCTTCAGGAAGCATGGTTCCAGAACAGACTGTGTTAGAGTTCTGCCAATTGAGCTTTTGTTTCTTTCAGTGTCCAGAACCATCAGACAGGAAACATTCATCATTGGATGTGGTAGAGTGTCTTGCCTAATGCTTGTCCAATGCTATTTTTCTCAGTTTCTTTTCAGTGTCCTTCCTGAACGAAGATCCACTAATAAAAGCAACAGGCTTTTGGTCTCTGCAGCATTCAGTCTAATAAATCTTGTAGACACTCTCTTTTTCTAAGTCAAGCACAGCAGCAGTATTACAATAATCTTAATTTATCTGGTTTGTGTGTTTTACTGATTGCATGGGGTTAGTGATTTAGTGCATCTGTATTTGAATAAACTGTTTATGTTGGTTATGTCTTGTTTCTGGTTTCTGTTTTTATGTAGCCCCAGCTGAGAAAAATAATAGTTTTCATTCCCAGTGTTGGAGGTGCTATGCTGACCTAATTATATGGTTTCTTCCCCTACACACCGCTGAATCTGGGGCGTGGTAGTGTATGTCTGTTCAGTGAGCTTGCCACAGGCATTGAAAGAGCTTTTGAGTTGCGATGAAAGAGACTGCTTTGGTGATAGCCTCTCCTGCTTCTTGATTTCATAGAGTTGGCCAGCAGAAGATCTTTTTTATCTGGTGGATCAAATATCTTTAATTGTGGTTATTTTTTTTCTTAAGCAATTCTTCATTTCACTCCCCTGCACAAGTGTCTAAGGTAACTTGAAATTTTTTGAGTCAATGTGAAGGTATTCTCAGACTTGAGGTACCGTGGTTTCCTTTTTCACCTCAAAGTGAGAAAGTACTGCAGTTCTCGCAGAAGAGCACCCTGGCAGTGTATTGCAGCATTTAAAACGACTTGTTGGTTAGCTCCATGTTTCTAAAATTGGAGGAGATTCATTTATGCATAAGCTCTTTTCTTTGTACTGCTTAAGTCCCCAGACAGTGAAATTCTGAAGTCTGCAGAACCTGAACATCCAAGGGGCTGTCTGAGCAAACTGACCTTGTAAGAAATGGGAGATGGAGAGAATTGGGAGATGAATTGCATGAGGTGCGTGTTATTAACCAAAAAAATAAGAAAATGAATAGGAATGTTTCTGGCCAGAGATGGAATTTTAAGACATTTTGCATGGCAGGATCTTGTGACTGATGCTCCTAAAAACAATGTGTTTCTTTGTCTGAATGCATGATTTTTTTTTCCCAACCATGTGCTTGTGTTGCAAATGTTAAATACATGGTCTCTAATGGCCAGAGTTGGCCCTCCAGTTAAACACCACAAAGTCTCAGCATTCTGCAGGTACAGCTTTGTCAGTTGAGGCATGGAAAGGGGGAATTGCACTGATGGAACAAAACTAGTGAAGGTTCACCCTTCTAGGCTTGGCTTGTGCAGTTTGGAGCAGGGAGTCCCTGGTTTACAGAGGAATGTGTGGAGCTCCTATGTCCGTATGGTGCCAGCAATGTTGGCATAGGCTCAGCTCTGCAGCAGTGCTTCCAGTCCCACGCTTCTATAGGACAGTTTTGTTCCAGTAGCAAAACAGATTTAGTCTAAGTACAGCCTGCATCATTGAAATGCTGTAGTGTCTTTTTAGTTGTAGCATTGAGCCTTAATGGTTGCAAATGTGGATTTATTTTGAAAACACAGGGGAAAGAACAGTACTCAAACCTTGTTTCTTGTAGAGTATGAGGAAACTGAGCACTATATTCCTGGAGATGAGCTGGGATGGTACGTGAAGAGGATGGGGACAGGAATGGGAATTTGAATATGTAACAGAGCTTTCACAGGATGCATATGATATGGAAGCAGCAGGCAGAGTGTTTTTTCTAAGCTTAGGATTCTTAAACTTCAAAGAATATTGGAGTAAAATTGTTATTGTACTCCCGGGAAAGATTTAACCATTTCTCTCTTCATTTATCAATCTCTTTCGAGTCTGTGGGTCAGTCCAAATCTCTAATCTTAGTTTCACATTGTATAAGAAAAAAAGTTGCAGTCCTGAGAATAGTTATGGGAACAATGTGTTTGTGGGCTTTGCAGATGGAGGGCACCATGCCCACTGTGTATATAAAAGCTGCACTTCACATGGGGTGGTTGCTGGTCTTAAGTCTGAGAGAAACTGCTAGCTAGTGATGCCGTTTCTGTAAATATTTGTTTGTCAGAAGTTGAATTCCAGGTTTAATCACCGCACTAGGATTAAGGAGAACAGGTATGGAAAGGAATTAGAAGTCCAACTCTTCTTGAAAACTTAGAATCATAGAATTGTTTTGGTTGGAAAAGGATTTTAAAATCATCAAGTCCAACCACTCACCCAAGCCCATCACTAGCACATGTCCATCAGTACCTCAGCTGCACAGCTTTCAAATATCTCCAGGGAAGGGACTCCACAACCTCCCTGAGAAGCCTGTGCCACTGTCTAACAACCGTCTCACTGAAGCAGTTATTCCTCGTGTCCAATCTAAACCTCCCCTGGTTTAACTTTAGGCCATTTCTTCTTGTCTTATTGCTTGTTATTAGGGGGAAGAGACCGACCCTCACCTTGCCACTACCTCCTTTCAGATAATTGTAGAGAGTGATCATGTCTCCCTTTATCCTCCTTTTCTCCAGACTAAACAATCTCAGTTCTCAGTTACTTCTAACACATCTGTACTGAGGTTGATCTGGCTGGAACTGCCACTTCAGTATGTGTTACTGCAAAGCTTGGATATCCAGTCTAGAATTCTGCAAAGCACTAGTGATACCTCTGCTACTCCAATCGAATAAAATGTCCTACTGCTCCTTGTCTTCGTATGTTCCAGCAGAGCCAAACACTTACTTGATTGAGTGTCCTTTAGATAGCATATCAAAAAAGCACTTATCTGTGAAAAAAAATTTTGTACTTCTTCCAAAAATTATGGCAAAGTGATTGTGAAAATAACAGATGATCAACACTGTGTGTAAAGAAATTATCTGGATATGGGAGAATGCTTCGGATTATGTATCTACACAGAATGTATAATCCATTCTTTTTGCATTAAAAAGAAAAAGTTTCCTTATGTTGCAGTGGAAAATATGAGATGCTAGCTTTTGTTAACTCTAAGGTTCTATATTTGTAACTTTGGGTTCCTAAAGAGAAATCTCTGAATTTTGGAGGAAAATTTTTTCAAGCAGAGACCAACAGAGCAAAAAAATGTTTGTCCCATGAGGTTAACTAGTAACATACATTAAATCTGGAGATGCTTCTGTATTGACTTTCAGAGGCGTGAATTTTGCAGTGTCTGCTGCTTGATCATGGCCATAGGCTGTGGTCAATTTGACAGAGAAGCATGAATTAGACGGACATCTAACCTCTTTTCAGTGACTAGTACCTTGGCTGTTGCTCAGCCTGGAGATGAGATGGAGAAAGTAGTTGTTCAAAATACAGACTCTAATAGTACCAGAGTTTTCCCTTGCTTGTCCAAATTATTGTCTCTTAAAGCAATACTTAGTACTATTTTGCCTATATAGCAGTGCTGATTTGAGGAGCTAGTACGTAATATCCTATCTCTAGGCTGGAGAGGCATGGAATGCTTTCACTGGTGTAAGAGGTATGTGTTTGATATTGGCTTACTTAATTTCTTCATCTGTTTTATTCTGTGATTCTGTATTATTAACAAGAAATGTTACTCTTTTTAGTAAGCTGTGAGTTTGACAGTGACTCTGATGCTGAATGACCAGTGATAATCCTGTAAAAAGTAGAAAAATTCTGTGTTAAATCTCAGTCTTCTCAACTCCTAAATCCACATCTGGCTGTGAGGTTATTCTGTTGTTGCAGATTCACTTGATTGCACAAGCTCCTGACAGCTCTTGCAAGTCTTAATTGGTCTGAGGATCAAAGATTTCAGCTTTTTGTTTCTGACTCATCTTTTGTGGAAGATTAGTCTGAATTATAGGACCACGTTGTGAGATTTTTTTTCAGATAGATATGTAGGAACTTAAAATCAAGTCATAATGCATTTTTGTTGACTCCTTTCCAAGCCCATTGATTTTGGATTTTTGAAAGATTTTTCAAATGGCCACTGAAGTCTGACTTGCTGTATTAATTAATAACTGGGAGAAAAACTCCTCCATTGGTATCACAGTTGGTAGATAGAGCGGAAAAACCTGCCGTGAGTCTTTGCATAAATTCAAAACTCATTAACATCACAGAGAATTACTAGCAGTCAGTTTCAATGGTGATAATGTTTTCATGCTGGCATACAGAGAGCCAGGAGGCATGGTTGAGGTAGGCTTATTAAATACCACTCCAAGCTTGACCTTCTGAAGTGTATTAGACCCGTACTGAGATTTTATTCCCTTGATACTGCAAACTTGTTCTTTTGGTTTAGCTGAAGAATTTGCTTTTAATAGTCTGAAGTTGTACTTCAGGCTGTGGTCTTAATAGATAAACATGACAAATCCCTTAATTTTTAGAGATTGAAGTTAGTTCATCCTTTTTATTATGAAACATTCATTATTAGAAATGTTCATCTTTGGTCATTAGTAGGACACGAGACTTAATTCCATTGTTTACTGATGTTGATAAATAAACCTTCAGCCTAACTGGTAAATCATACCAAATTTATTAGGGATCACTTCTGAATTTAATATTTTGGTAATTGCAGTAGTCCTTATTCTGCCTTTTCTCTTGGAATAACCACCATGATGTGTTGAAATAGTCTTTAGATGGACATAAGCCTTCTCTTCAAGGTTGAAGCTGTTTCCCTGGCAAGTTGTAATGCAGTGCATCCCGTATCACAGCAAACAGCGAATGCGATTATGGATCTGTCAATGACACCAGGTTACTTGCAAGCTGTAGTGTTATGCCTGTGGAAATACCACCCTGCATTCCAGCAGTCTGCTCATAGCAGTGTCAGTGGCCATTTTGTTTTGCCGGATCTGATTTTTCAAAAGCTAGCTATTGTCTTTTCTTGAGTTTACGGGTAAGTTTTGCTGTATTTGCCAGTGTGAGGTTTATACCTGAAGTGCTTGCCCACAGCCAATGTCTACTATAAGCAAACACTGTCTGAACTCTGGATATCCTGGTGCTAGTAATTAAAGATGGTGAGCATGCAAATCCTTCTGGACCAGAGCTACTTTGTTATAAAGTCTTCCAAATGTGTACTCTGGCCAAGTCCTCTGTTAGCAACTGTTACCGTTTGGAAGAAGGGATTGTGCTGGGAGCACTTCAGGTGCTGGTGGATGTACAGTCCCCTTCGCAGGGCAAGAGACATCTAAAAGACATCATTGATCACAACAGATGGGGTAAGAATTGTTTATGGTTAGGACTTGGACTGACTCTCTCCTAAATGATGTCAACAGTTCAAGTTACATACTACTTAAAGGTTAGAGTGACCAAATGGATGTGTTCTGAAGTTATTTGAAAACTACTTAGTTTTGTCTTGCAGGAACTTTTTTTTAGTATTTGAAATATAAAATCCTAAAAAATATGAATTGTTGCTGTATTTTACTGGTCTGTTTAGGAGTTTGGTTTGAATTTTCCTGTTTCTACCTGCTAGTATTTACAGGTATCTTGGTAATTCCTCTGCAAAAGGAGGAGAAAGGTCTAATAAACTCCTGGGGTTTATTAAAGATTGTTTTGCTGCTTACTGAAGTGCAGTAAATGGTTCTAGCTTTCTTTTGTTTGGTAGGGCACAAGGAAAAACAGCAACTATGTCCAGTGAACATTTCAGCTTGTTTCCTGACTTGAGTTACTGCTCTGAAGCTCAGCTGGATTTGCACTAGGAAAGAGTAAAAACTTTATTTAGGGCAGGGAGTTATGGTAAGTGTACATCAAAAAGCACTAAAATGAAAGTAAAGGTGTCTTCTGGAATGGAAGGATTGATCCCTGAGATCTCAGCACCAATGGCAGGGGGAAAGAGAGAACAACATTTCAAGGAGTCTTAAAGAGCTGTAATCCCATGATGCGCTTCCAGGTCAGTGGATTTCTTGGTGTTGCTCTACTCTGCAAAAACCAAGCCATTTAAAAAGACTGCAGGTTTGAGGATATCGTACCTCTGAGTTAGTAGGTCATCCAGCGCAGGACCACCAAGATAGTCAGGGAACTGGAACATCTTTCATACAAGGAAAGGCTGAGGGAACTGGGGCTGTTTAGTCTGGAGAAGAGGAGACTGAGGAGGGATCTTATTAACATTTACAAATATCTAAAGTGGGTGTCAGGAGGTTGGGACATCCCTTTTTTCTATAGTAGCTAGCAACAGGACAAGGGGTAATGGGATGAAGCTGGAACACAAAAAGTTCCACTTAAACATAAGAAAAAACTATTTCACTGTTCAGGTGAGGGAGCCCTGGCACAGGCTGCCCAGGGAGGATGTGGATTCTCCTTCCTTGGAGGTCTTCAAGACCCGCCTGGGCATGTTCCTATGTGACCTGATCTAGGTGAACCTGCTTCTGCAGGGGACTAGATGATCTCTAAAGATCCCTTCTAACCCTACTATTCTATGATTCTAAGCTTCTTACTGAGACTGATCTCCTATCTGTCTTGTGTCAGTAAGTTGTTGTCTGTGAAGAATTTAAACCATTGAGTAACAAGGGAGACTGTCAGGGTGATTGATGCCTCAGGGATAGAACAGCTGCTAGAAATCTTCCTTAAAATCACAGAGGAAGACCCTGCAAACCTACACGTGGCACTATTTTTCAAGGTCATGAGATGGTATGAGCACACTGAGACTTGGGCAGTGGAATGCTTCAGACAAAAATGAAGAACTGAAGGAAAGTCTCAGGTGAGAGTGTACTGCAAGAAGGATGCAGATGTCTTCTTCCCCATGGAAGAAGACAGTTGCACCAATAATTGATGAGAATAGTATGAAGCAAGACAGAAATGTTTGAGTCTGTAATATGCCAAGTACAACTGTCATCCAAGTCTGAGGTCCTGTTTTCAGCCTTTAAAAAGAGGTGCTGAAAAGCAATGCACCATGTTGTACTGATGCACCTTTTCCTTTAGGAACACACTAGTGGAAAAAAATCAATTACTCTAGCAGTCATTTCAGCAATACTTTCTTAATGGAGCAAATCAGTATCACCGTACATAGTTACCTTTTATTAATGACAAGTGGACACTTTTAAGATGGACGAGCTCATAGCTTTGAGAACTGAGTCGGCAGTGCTGGTTAAATGTAACATCTCTGTAAACCACCTTCTCTTACTGTAGTGGACTAAAGGAAATTACTTGGATCTGTTCTCCAGGAGATCTGTAGAAATGATGGGACAAACTCAGGTTTTATTTTGAAATTGAGTACTGCAGTTCTTATCAGATTGCTATGATAATGTAAATGCTGCTGTGTAAGTAAAATGAATCTGCATCAATATTAGTCTTATGGTCTTACCGTGTCAGAGTTCCAGCATCAGAGATAATTGCACGTTATCAGTAAGCTTGTATGTAAATAAAACATGTTGGATGCTGGAAATTGCAGTAGTTCCAAGAGCTCTAATCCAATTTGGTGAGCTCTTGGGGAAGGTTATTGTGTGTTTGAAAGGTAACTGGCTGTGCCACTCTTAGTTTCTATTGCAGAGGACTTCCTACCAGCTGTAGAGAGTTATGCTTGTGAGCTGTTTGCTCTGCTGTTGCAACCCATGGTGTGTCAGTGCTTCCACCAACTGTCCTAGCCTTGGTTCTGTTTTACATTACTCTGAAGAACCATTTTGCTTGTATCACTTTTTTGACAAAGATGTCTCCTCTTTGATGTTGATAAAATTCTGCTACTAGTGATCATGATTTGCTGTTGAATGCAAGTTTTTCTTTGAACTTTTCTCTCTCCTCCTACCACTGAAGTCAAACTGAGAAATATGAAATAAAGGAGAAACCTTTACCTTTTGTGTTTGTTCCAAACCCAAGTTGATAGGCTTATGGGATGAGCAACATCTTTCCTTGAAATCTATGTTATTACCAGATTGGTAAGTAGGAAGGATTGAGATTCTTAAGCTGCCAGTGGAGAGAATATCATACAAGTTGCTTTGGGTTGTTGAAGTCTAGTAACTTCTGCTTGTAAAAAGGATGTGATCAATTCAATTAGTTCTACTTGAGTTGCTGAGCATCACTGCAGTTCTTACTTAGTTTCAGGTACTATGTGCTGGATTTGGTACCACCTGAAGCTTTTGTTGGTTATTGGATATTTCTCTTCCAGCTGTAACTGTAATGGGTGACATACTAGAACTGTAAGTATCAAAGCAGATAGCTAAAAGAAATGATGGCATGACATTGCTCAGATCAACCAAAAATGATTTCACAGTACATTATCTAGCAGTAGTAGCGGGCACACTTTTCACTTTAAGGAAGACCAAGTTATACACTTTCAATACAGTAGCCAGTCTTCAATAATGTCCTCAGCATCTGTTTAAGCTCTGTTTACATGGATGTGTAAATTTAGCTGCCTTGCGTCTGATCTGATGTTGCTGCATGCTTCTGTCACTTGTTCCACAGCAAACAGTATGGTTACAGTCTTGAAAGTTACAGCTAGAGATGAGTTTGTGGCCATACATTTTAAGAAACATTATAGGACACTGGCCAGCCCATGTCAGGCTGTACCTCATGCTGCGTATTGAGTGACTCTTATGTCAAAGTTTGGAAAACAAATCCAGGATCCGTGGTTAAAAGTTGCTGGTAAAGCAACTAGCAGGGATTCGTTCTGATCTCCAGAGGACCTGTCCTTTGAAGTCCACCTCTCATTCTCGTATCTTGGGGAGGAGTTTCTGCATATTTAACAATGTTTTTGCTGCCAGGTCAGAATATTGTTCCCTAGAACTCAACTGCAAGATAGCCTCTGCTGAGTACCCCTTGAATATCGGGTAGTAGTAAGAAGAAAGCCAGTATTATTTAGAGTGCTTGCTTAAAAAGCTTTTCTTCAGCTTCTGTAGCACTGATGACTTAATGTGACACATTTTTAATGCAAACAGCTCCCTTCTGGATACCTAATGTTATCTAGAAAATAGACAAGAGAAATAACACCTTCCCGGGCTTGGTATTTAGATTGGAGAAATTAAGCAGAATTACAAGGTCCAATGAACAGGAATATGGACTGTCTCCTGGAGGCTTTATTGCAGGCTTGCCATCTGGCTAATTATCTAGCTGGTATGGGGAGGCATATATGGCAGTTGCTTTCATAGAATCACAGAATGGTAGGGGTTGGAAGGGACCTTTAGAGATCATCTAGTCCAACCCCCCCCTGCAGAAGCAGGGTCACCTAGATCAGGTCGCATAGGAACATGTCCAGGTGGGTCTTGAAGACCTCCAAGGAAGGAGACTCCACAACCCCTCTGGGCAGCTTTGCTACCTGCAGGCCTCTGACAAGTTTGGATAAGATGTAGTAAGTACTTCAAGGCTCGTCAAGTAAAGCCTACCTACAAACTCTTTTTCTGCTGTTTCGCTCTAGCAGGTGCATACTTAGCTGTATGAAGAAATGAAAAGACTGTGGACTACTCCAAAGCGCATCTATGGATCTTGGGGTGTAGGCAGCATGTGTCTGATCTGTGGCCACCAGATGAACTATCGTACCTGCTTGTGTCATCTGCTAGGAAGTAGTTGAGAGTCACAGAAACCTCGTCATGAGCCAAAATCAGTAAAATTTTCTGATCAGTGGAAAATGACCAGATTTTTCACAAACTTCCAGGAAAGAGGCTCGTGGTCTGCTTGTGGTTATGTGCCCTGTTATTGTGAAAATTGTCAAATTGGTGGCACACAATAAAAGCCTAAAATTTAAAGCCTTTTCTCAAGAGTAAATTATTGTTCTTTGTAAGGTTTCAATTTTCTGTATACATAAGAACATGATAATTTTGTAGTACTGCACCACTGTATCTTTACGTAAATAAGTATGATTTATAATAAATAATCAATTTCAAGTTTTAGAAAACTAGACCCAGGTAATTCTACTTAAATGCCAACTCTGTATCAAGACAAAACCTCTTGATTGGATGTGCACTCAAATAATGCTGATTAAAATTGCAGTCTCGGTTAGGTAGAGTCAAGATATAGTGCTTTTATGTTGCTATAGCAAAAAACATGTTGTAAACTTACTGAATATTAGATTTATATTTAATATTTCCATGGTCTTTCTAGTAGAAAAAAACCTTTCTTTGCATAGATAAGAGCACTGACAGCCCTGTGAGTATATGGAACACGATCACAAATTTAGATATCTGTTCTCAATTGTTTTTTATATGTCTTTCTACTGTGGAACAGGTCTTCTGTTTAAGTCTGTCTTTCCTTTGCATCCTAGGTAGAAGGACACAGTACCCACCATGCATATCTAAGGTTAAAAAACTAATTTTGAGTTTACACTTCAGCAATGTCTCTGAGATTCTGGCAGATCTCCCCGTGGAGGTACTGCCTTAAGAAGCTGACAAGGCAGGTGGGAGTGAAACAAAACTAAATGAATGGACTGTTGCATCAACTTTCTTCTGGACTTAGCAGCTCATAGCTCTCCTGCATCAGTGGGAATTCTCCAACTAACACAACTCTGAGTTTCATTATCCTGATAATGAAAAAATGAAAACAAAAAGTAAGACTTCTTATGGCTTCTGAGTGCTGGACTCTTGTGTCCACAGGTGATCTCTAATGTGACTTTGCAGCATTAAGGGGTTTTTTTTTCACAGAAGTCCAATGGTATTCAGCAGCCATCATAGGCTAGAAACATCTTGTGCTGAGTGTAACATCCACATCTCCTGTTCTCCATAAATAGCCACCACTCTTCTTGTTCCTACAGACAAGATGTTACAAGCTAACTTAGTACAGGACCTAAGATTCAAAATGATTTCACCTTATTATAGACAAGAAGGATATGTATGTGCCTTTACTGGAAATAAAGAATATTTCTGTGACAGTTTTTTAGTCTTGTGGAATGATTTGGCTGTGTCTTCCAGCTAATTGACATGGGATGTGACTATCTCTTTTATTTTGAGCTATATATCATTTTCTTCAAATGATCTCTTAAATTGCTTTCATGGAAGGAACTTGCTGTCCAATATGTCTTAGGATATGATATAGACAGTCCTTAGCTTGATGGTGATAATGACTGTTACAACCACAGGGGAAAATGAATGGTCTGTGGTACTCTTCACCATGTCCAGGAACATCTGAGGATGCATTTGCCTTGGAACCACATCAACAGCATAGTGTAGGGTTGCATGAATTAATGTTTAACTATCCTTGTCTCTGTCCAGACTTCCCAACGTGGAGCTCAGAAGCCTGCGAGGTCTGTCCCAAAGACAAGTAATTTAGCCTTCAGTGAGCTTTGTACTTTTCTGATGAAAATGTACCCCAGGTAACTTTTTTAAAGGTACATAGAGTTGTCTTTCAACTGCATTGTCGTAACTTAGGTAGTAGCAAGTTCCTCAGAGAACTGATTTTTTTTATATATACTTTTTCTTATCCACATGGAAGAGATTTGCCTCTAAGCAATGCAAGAGTGCATGCCAGTCACACGGAGGTTGTGTTGCCCCTTTATGTGTCTTCACTTACTAATGTATTTGAGCTGCTTCCAGGGAGATTGCTTACACAGAGAGAGTCTGGATGGAGATTTTTTTTTTTAATATTCACTTATTTTACTTTAGTTTTATGGGTTCTGAAGGATTTGTAACTTTGCAGGAGTGGCATGGTGGAAAGCTGGGCACAAATGTCTTTGCAAAGAGGAAAGAAATCTTGGTTTCTCTGAAGTCATGGGCTGAACTAAACTTTAATTAAATTTCCAAGTGTTATTGGATATTGCATAGAGTTGCATATCCTTCCCATTTGTGTAAGGCAGTGATTATAGGGAGTAGTCTCTAGAGCTTCTGCAGAGTAGCAGGGGATTGTCAGTAGCGCTGCCGTGTTCCCTTCTAAAAAAAACATCTGAAAGGTGTTTCAAGAAGAAGATTTGGAAGATTGGTGTGTTGTGTGGAAAATAAGAGACATAAAATGTTGGTGCTGATGGCTTGTAGTGCTCATGTGCCTTGGCTCTGGCTTCAAGCTGCTACACAGGTTTTTGTCTCTTGAGGTCAGGTAGCCCCAAAAGACCAAATGAGTGATGTTATTTCCTGGCTAGTCTGTAAGGTGCTCAGCTCCATGGTGCAGCCTTCTTTTTCAAAAACATCCATACAATTGTGCTCAGCAGAGATTTGAGGTTTTGCTCTTTTGGTTGAGACCTTAAAATGTCAGTATTTTGCGTTACACAGTTGTGCAAACGCCCTAGTTTGCTTTCAAAGATGTGACTAAACACACCTTTCTTAAGCAGTGTTGCTAACTGCCAGCCCTCCCACCACTATCCACTCTACATTACTTCAAATTGATGTGGAATCCTACTTTAAATGCTGGGGCACATGCAAATGTGTTTGTGTGCATTGGAAATTTCTGTCCTTGTTGTGAGAGCCACCAAGCTTTCTGCATGCCTTCAAGAGGCTTCAGAGGAAGCAGGGAAGGAAAAGATGACTTACAGTTTCCCAGCAGAGGTTTGTAAGGGTTTAGTTCTGTGACAAGGTGTAACTGTTGCCAAATGACAGCAGACATCAGCACAAACGTCATGGGACCTGAGATGTGGCACAGTCTGTGACATCTATGACAAGTTGAAGGAGAGGAAAAGAGCCCCATGAGAACTTCTAAGCAAACATGCATCAGCCTGACACACAGAAGAGGGAGCCACAGGCTTGTGGGGTGTTCAGTGGGTTGTCCTTTCTTCCATGAAATCAGTAATTAAGCTGTAATTGGACAATAATAGAAGGCTGGTGAAGAAATGCCAGAGATGAGAGACCACTAACAGGGTTTCAGATGGAAAAGCACAGTCCTTGAAAGTCAGATCTTTTCCAAGGTCAGAACTTCTAAAACCTTGGTAGACACATACCTGCTACCAAAACCTGTAGGATGGAAGGAGGCTTTCCAAGGAATAGTAAACATAACACTTTGTTATGAGAGAGACCTGGTAGTCCTGGTTGACAATAACCATGAGCCAGCAACGTGCCCTCATAGCCAAGAAGGCCAGTGGCATCCTGGGATGCATCAAGAAGAGTGTAGCCAGCAGGTCGAGGGAGGTTCGTTTCTCCTCTGCCCTGGTGAGGCCTCATCTGGAGTCCCGTGTCCAGTTCTGGGCTTCTCAGCTCAAGAGGGACAGGGAACTGCTGGAGAGGGTCCAGCACAGGGCCACCAAGATAATCGGGACTGGAACATCTTATGAGGAGAGGCTGTGGGAACTGGGGCTGTTTAGTCTGGAGAAGAGGAGACTGAGGGGTCATCTCGTTAATGCTTATTAAGTATTTGAAAGGTGGATGTCAAGGGGATGGGGCAACGTTTTTTCTGTAGTGTCCAATGACAGGACAAGGAGTAACGAACAAAAGCTGGAAAACAAAAAGTTCATAGAATCACAGAATGGTAGGGATTAGAAGGGACCTTTAGAGATCATCTAGTTCAACCCCCCTGCAGAAGCAGGGTCACCTAGATCAGGTCACATAGGAACATGTCCAGGTGGGTCTTGAAGACCTCCAAGGAAGGAGACTCCACAACCCCTCTGGGCAGCCTGTGCCAGGGCTCCCTCACCTGAACAGTGAAATAGTTTTTTCTTACGTTTAAGTGGAACTTTTTGTTCTGAGATCCCGCTGAATGGCAGCACAGCCAATTGTGGCATAAAATATACCTTCACATTTGACTAACATCCAGCTTTTTTGACCACCTTATTTTAAATGTCACTTCCAGAAATTCTTGTCAATACACTCATGGGGAGATACATCACTTAGTTGATGACTGAAAGGATTAATGACTCTATTTTCTAGACCTCCTTATTTTACAGTGCACTTCTCAGCATCTGGTCATCAGCAGAACAGAATTCAAAGTGGAAAGGGTTGTTTTTCCTACTAATACTCAAGACTGCACATTGTTTTGAACACTTCTATGAATAAGCAGTACTGGTTTCTGCTGCTGGAAGGAGCAGCATCTGATGAGGTATATATGCGTGTCCTATACCAGTCTGAATAAGATGCACTTCTGCATCCTGGAGACAAATACTGAGGCTTCAGACATGTCTGGTTAGTTGTCAGCCTGTTCTCTGATACTCATCAACTTCTTTCAAGCAAGCACTTTATAGAGGTCCTGTGTGGAAGAGAGAGTTAAGCAGAAAAACACTTCTGTATCTAAGTTTAAAGAAAGTTTCTGTGAATATTACTGCAAAAGAATGGAATGTGGTGGTTACTACATATACTTATTAAGAAGAAAGAGAGATGCTTGGGACCATAGTGGAAAGGAAATTGTGAAGACGCAGAAACAGTGGTAGAGAAATTGAGTTGGATTATTGCTCATTGTTGCAACTGCATCACTGACAGTGTTATCTGTCAGGCAGGAACAGGTAATAGTATGGAACTTGCCAAGCATTTCACTGGCTAATGTAATTTATTTTTTTGGATTTGAGACAAATATGTGGGAAAGAAACTTGCTTCTGTATAAATAAAACATTCAAAAGAACACCTGATATCAACAATTCATGGTGAAATTAGCAGATTGGGGAACTATCTGACCACTTGATACCTAGGTTTGACTTGCAAAGCTCCACCTTCTCTGGTAGTTATCTCTTCAGGGGCATGAAAAAAGATTTTCAGGTTATTACATTCAACTTCTTGAGTAATAATTTCACAGTTGCGAAATCAATAGAGAGTTGGAAAAAGGGAAGAAAGCGTACGTTCCTCTAACTGTGAAAAAAGTCTGAGGCAGAGACCAATTTGTTCTGAAATATCTTTTTTTTTTTTTTTTTTTTTGCAACACATTGCTTCAAAATGTGCATTTATAATCTCAGATGTGCAGTGCTTTTAAGACTTCCAAGAAGTTGGATTTGTCCTCTTGACCTCCAGTTTCTATTAAAATGTAGTTTCTGCGGAGGAGTACAAATCTGGGGGGAGGGAAATGAGATTAATTTATCATAATAGGTGTTTACTTTTGTATGCAGATGGTTACCAGTGGCAAAATAGTAACTATGATGATAAGACTAGACTTAGTGGCAAACTAAAAATTAACCTTGTCTGAAAAATTAAGAGACCAGTCATCAAGCTAAAAACTAATGCATAAATGGAAAGTTATTTAATGACTTAAATTTAAGTTCCATACTTTCTGGTTTTATTTTTAAGTCACTGATTTTAATAAGAGTATCAATCACTTAAACTCATCCAACTATCTTTACCTTGCAATTCAAGGCAATGAAAACAACTAGTGCTACAAAGGATATAATGGCAGGAGCAAAGATATATTTGCCAGGTCATTCTAACCTGGTGAAGCCCCGTGCCTTCATGCTCTTCTCATCCGAACAGCACAGCCAGCTCTTCACTCGAATGCTCTGTAAAACTTTATGGAGCCTTATTTCAAAATGTTCTCACTAATAAATGTTTGTTTACACTACTTGCTATATTGTAATGTGTACTACTAAAGCTGTTCTGATACAGTTGTGTTTTCTCTGTCATAGAAGAATGTCTGCTCGTGGAATTAGTGCAAAAAGAGAATCATAGAACCATTTCAGTTGGAAAAAAACCTTTAAGATCATCATAAACTTGCCTCCTAGAAAGTGCTGTCCACGCACTAACAGCTGTTGTATTATTGTGTGTCTTCATTCATTAGCTTTGGTCTTGAGGTATAAAGTTTGTCAGTCCTGTCTGAATGCAGTGCTGGCACGATAAGCTGGATTTTTGTGGGAGTCTGAGACTTGAAAATCTCTGTTACCATCACCATAGACACAATACAGCATGCTGAGGGGAACTGAGGGGAAAGGGCCACAGTTCTCAGATGAATATGCCTGCCCTACACACAAACCTTCCACTTCTCTCTGGCCCTTCGTGAGTCAACAGATTTTTGCCCTGGACACTTCTGGTTTATTTGAAGAGGCGAAACCTTGCTGTGCTTCGTTCTCTGTGAGAATGAAAAAAGTCCAATGAGGTGGGTACAGAGCAAGTAAGGAAAAGAACTGGGCATAAAGAGCTGCAGCTCAAAACTAGAGAGGACGACTTTGGCTTCCCAAAGCTCCAACCAAAGACTGGTCCTCACTTGTGGTGATGGTGGTATTCTTCTATGTTTGCTGTCTGGGTTAGCTCTCACCTGTCTTGGTAGCAAGATGCTCTTTTATAAGAGCAGCTTAGTATAGAACTGCATGATCATGTTTCATACAGTGGCATGGAAGCAATGCATGCCAAATCATGTAATCTCTGACACTACCAATTCTCTGTTTGGCAGAATATGGTTGTAAGTCGTTAAAAGCATTTTGGAGGGCTGTGTTCAAAGGAGCAACTACACAAGACTTTTTCTCTAATGAATAATTGTTTTAGGACTATAGTAGCTTAGCCTGGGACAGTTTTTTTGGTAGCAGGGGGGCTACAAGGGTGGTTTCTTTAAACAAAGAGCTGCCAGAAGCTTCCCCTTGTAGTTGACAGGGCTAATGCCAGTCAATTCTGAGATGGCCCCTGTAGCTGACCAAGGCCTGACCAATTAGTGACTGAGGTAACCCCTCTGGGAATAACGTATTTGAGAAGGAGAAGAAGTTGCTGGGCAATTGCAAAACTCCCCTGTGCCCTATGGTGCAGCCCATGGTGAGGTAGCTGTGCCCCTGCATGGAGGACCATGAGGAGCAGAGACCCACTCTCAGCCTGTGGAGGAGCCCACACCAGAGCGAGTGGATGCCTGAAGGAGGCTGTGACTCCATGAGAAGCCCACGTTGGAGCAAGTTCCTGGGAGTCCTTGGATAGAGAGGAGCCCATACCAGAGCAGGTTTGCTGTCAGGACTTGTGATCCTGTGAGGGACTCAGGCTGGAGCAGTCTGTACCTGAAGGACTGTTCTCCCTGTGGATGACCCCCGTTGAGGCAGGTTGTGAGAAGCTGCCCCCATGACAGGCCTCGTGCTGGAGCAGTGTGTGAGGAGCTGCAGCCCGTGGGAAGGACCCTTGCTGGAGAAGTTTGTGAAGGACTGTCTCGCTGTGAGGGACCCCATAGCGTAGCAGTGAGTAGCAGCAGCAGCAGCAAAGTCCATCTGTAATGATCTGACCACAACCCCCATCCCCTGCACTGCTGAGGGGGAAGGAAGGAGAGTTTTGGAGGAGGGATGGGAGGGGAGGTGTTTTTAAGCTATCGTTTTATTTCTCATCTCCCTGTTCTGATAGTTTATAATAAACCATTTCTCCCCAAGTTGAGTCTGTTTTGCCTGTGACACTAATTGCCGACTGATCTCTCCATCCTTATCTTGACACACAAACCTCTCATTATGTTTTTTTGTCTCCCCTGTCCAGTTTAGGAGAGGGAGTGATGGAATGACTTGATGGGCACCTGGCACCCAGCCAGGGCTAAACCAGCACAAGGACAGTCACATCAAAAACAGTAAAAGTTACGTAGTCACACCAAATATTGGAGATGAGAAAAAGGATCCTGTCACAGGGTTAACATTGCACACTTCTCACCAGGACAGAGTTCCTAGAGTACTTCAGTGGAGCATGTTTGGTCTGGGCCACTGAGATTTGCTAACTTCAAATTCTGCAATGATATTTTTAGAATTGGTTTCCAAATGTGAACCCATGCTTTAATTTTAGTGCAGGACCAGAATACCATGTTAGCTGACTGTTATAAATGCTTGGAAGAAGCTCACCTGTGTCTAATGAGTTTAATTAGAAATAAAAACCTGCATTTTTATAGCTTTGGGTGAGTAGAAAATACACAGAAAATAATATAGATGTTGTGCCTTGATGTATGCATGATGGGGAATGGTGGGAGAAGAAAGGTGACCTGAGAAACCTCTCACTAATTTCTTCAGTTTGAGGCATGTACACAAGAGCCCACTATGTTTCAGTCATTAAACATTGTTCACATCTCTAGATTTTCATCCTCTTGGTTAAAATTCAGATAAATTCCCAGAATGCCATTTATTTCCCCTGCTCCTTAGCTGTGGTAAGTGCTGTTTTGAGGCACTTCAGTGTTACACAAGAGAATGAGAGCATATTTTCAGGAGCACATGGAACCATGAAGGTGTGTCAAGAGATGATTACTGAAGTGCAGAGCCTGCCTCCATTAATGTAATTTAGTTGCAGAAGGATGGGAAGCTTATGTGACAGTGAGTCTGTCCATTTCCCCAAACATGTTTTTGTTCACTGATACAAACCAATTTTAAAGCTCTTTCACAAAGATAATGAGGATACCGTATTTCAGAGCCATTGAAAAACAGCGGTAGGGTAGAAGAGACCCTAACAAGTGCTGCACTGTGGGAAGGACAGACAGAGTTCAGACAGACTAGGGTTTGCATCACAGCTGCCTGCAAGATGGGCGATGCACTGCTGGCTCTCACCTGCTCCAAGTGATGCTTCCTGACAGGGGTGATCTAGGAGGGATATTGCAGTGAGCTGGAAAGAGGATCATAGAATCACAGAATGGTAGGGATTGGAAGAGTCCTTTAGAGATCATCTAGTCCAACCCCCCTGTAGAAGAAGGTCAACCTAGATCAGGTTGCAGGATGGTAAAAGGTCAAAATAATACAATCCTTGTGTAACCAAAATTCATTAGTATTTTTGGTCAGGGAACAGCCTGCTACTATTTTTAGAAGGAAATTAAAAGGGTTGGGTGTGGTTTTTTTGAGGAAATTAAAAAAAAGTGGCTGTGGAACAGTATAGTCTAACAACCAGCAGAGTTAACAACTCCTAAAGTAAAAAGTGTATTAAGGAAGGGTGAACTTTGACCACATAGTAGCACAGCACTTGGAGTCAGGACTGTATATGATGATTCAGAAAGGCCCTTCTGAACATCATGTTTTGTTAACTTTCATATTGTCTTTGAAGCTCTAAGATTATTGCTTCCATCCTGTGCTTCAGCGTTCCTGGTTCTCTGATGCATCTCCTATTGTCCCCAGTAGCCCAATGTTCCTCTGTATGTTGTTTGTTTTGGGTTTTTTTTTCTATTTAAATGATGGAATGTGATTTCCTTCAGGCAGTAGATGAAATAAAAAATTAAAAATCAGATTAAATTGCTCTGTGAAAGCCTCAGTTACAATAATGCTGGCTATTTCCTCTCCCACACAGACTTAGATTGAATGGAAGATGTGTTTGGGAGAAGAACCCTTGGAGAAACCTACACTAATGCTTCAGAGCCGTTCATGAATTAGCTGTCCGTCACATCGTAACAGCCCCTCAAGTCCTGCTGTGCTCCATTTTCATTAGCAGTGTTGCTTCTTTCGCTTGTACAAATAATTTCAAAATCTAAGTCAAAATAAAAATGAATTCCTTCTTGCAGCTCTGATGTTGTGGGGCAAAGTGCATTGACTGTGTGTGCCCTAGCAGAAAGTCACTCATTACCTGACTTGCTAGCATTGCACATCCCAGCAGAGTGCAGCCTGTCTCTGAAAGCAGTCCCTCCTCAGGCCCCTCACCTGGCATGGGCTGGGATGGATGTGACTAGCAATCTACCAGCCAGTTTCAGTGCAAACCATCTGCTGCTCACAGCAGTGCTGGGTGATGATTTCAGCGTGTTTCACACCCTGGGAACTTTGTGCAAACACATTCTTATATGGTGGATAACAAGGAAGTCCTAAACGTTTCCAGCCTGTAGACAGGATGTGAAAGCAGTAGCTGAATCCAGAGTGTGCCAGATGCCAGTGGTCAGCAGAGATGGAATAGTCACTCCATACACAGCACTGATAGATCAAGCCGTGGCACACTGAACACTTACTCAGCCACTTCTGTGGGGAAGGCAGTTCACTAGGCTGTGCTTGTCCCTGTGCAGACAGCTGTTCTCTCTGTGAAGTCCAGAGCACCCCTCCCAGCATTTTCCTGCTTCGGGTACCAGCTTGCAGCTCTAGAGGTGGTTTTACTAATGCCCAACTGTTTCAAGCAGGGAAGGAAGCATCTCGGTGGATATGTCTTTTCTCCCATTATCTTAGGTTTCAGAGCTGCTGCCTGTAACACTGCAGTGCAGTGGGGCTTATCTTCTTCTGTTCAGATCGAGCTATGAAATCCAAGTTGTTGTGATCTGTAAACCCTCATCTTTGTAGGATCCTTTCTTCTGTCCATGCATAGCTAGAGTTGGGCAGCATCCACCAAGCTGCATGAGGATGGTGGGAAACAGAGAGGAGAAGGGATGCAGTGCATGAGGACAACAAAGTATGTTCATTCTTCCAGAAATCTGTTTCCCCCTATTCCAAGACTGCATACCCATCTGATCTTCAAAAAAAAGGCACAAGGTTCAGGAGACTCAGACACAGACTTTCCATGTGGAGATGTTGGATAGGTGGAGTAGCACAGAAGTGTTGGAGTTCATGTAGGGCACGTGATAACCTCAGAACTGTGACAAAAGACTGGGCAAGAGCCATTGCATTGTCTGCAATAGCTAGTGTTGGAATTAAAAGATTACAGGACTCCTGCAAAAATGGTTCTGCTCTTTAGTATGGTAGACCCCCTTTTAGTCAGTACCTGCAGAAAATAACATCCGCTTGGTTTCGTTGCTGGAAAGGAGAAGCATTATTGTATTTGAAGCCATGTTGTTTGGGTGGTGAACAAGAGAGATATTGCCATTGTCTTTTCACCTGTCCTTTATTTTATCTTTTTAAATAACCAATAGCTGCTAATCAGGCTGTTCCAAAATCAGCACAGTAAAACCGAGCTAGTTTTGCTAAATTTTACTGCTCAGAGTCCTTTTCATCAGCCTAACAGAAGCACCCAGAACATCAGTTCTTGCTGTGCTGCTGATGATTAGAGCACAAGCAGGCACAGAAGTCCTGTCCATCCTGCAGGTGGAGGACAGCATTGTATTACCTCAGGTGCAGAAGCAGAGGGGTCAGCACTTTACTGCTTTTATATGGAAAGCTTGCTTTTGTGGCAGGTACGGTCATCTGCCTGTTAGTAGGGACCAGACAGATGCTGTAGGCTGCTGTTTATTTTTGAATCCACCTACATTAGCAACTGCTAGTAAAATGTACAATTTAAATGAGGGCACCAGGGTGAAAAGCTCTGTGTCTGTCATTAGTGCCGTACAATATTAAAGCACTGGGGTTGATCTCAGGAAATTGACAAATTGGAAAGTCAGTTTTTTTAAATCAAATTGTACTTGCATATGAATGATCAATTGGAGATGCAGACCCTTAAGTCAAAACCTGTAAATCACTGTCTGGGATGGTAAACACCTTGACATGGTTTCCAAAACCAATGATGAACTACAGCCTTAAAAACTCCTTTAATTATTAAAAAAACACACATCTCAGATAAATATACCATCAGGTAAGATATGTCATTCTGAAACTTTTGTTGTATCTTATTAACATTTATAAATGTCTAAAGGGTGGGTGTCAGGAGGTTGGGACACCCCTTTTTTCTATAGTAGATAGTAACAGGACAAGGGGTAATGGGATGAAGCTGGAACACAAAAAGTTCCATTTAAATATAAGAAAAAACTATTTCATTGCGAGGGTGACAGAGCCCTGGCACAGGCTGCCCAGGGAGGATGTGGATTCTCCTTCCTTGGAGGTCTTCAAGACCCGCCTGGACACGTTCCTGTGCGACCTGATCTAAGTGACCCTGCTTCTGCAGGGGGGTTGGGCTAGATGATCTCTAAAAGTCCCTTCCAATCCTTACCATTCTATGATTCTATGTAAGCTGAGGCAAATACAAAATGAAAAGGAGTCATATGTAAAAGAAGTGCTGGCTGCCTTCTAATCTGGTAACTCCCATGAGGTGTTTCAGGCTGTGTTCTGATTGGCAAGCTGAGTATACTGGTCCTAAAAATGTTAATAAGTCTTTTGTAAATGAGTTTTAATTTGTTAATTAAGAATTTCTAGGTATGGTTATGACCTGCAGGGAAATGTTAAATTGGCTGTTTTCCCTAGGTGGTTAAATGTCGTCTTACGCTGAAAGAAGAGTGTATGCTTATGGGATTTGAAAGCCTCAGACCTAGCGTAAGCTAGGATTCCTGTGCCTAATAACTGCTGCAGAGATTTTTACAGTGACCTCTGCAAGGCAAGTCTTCAGCACAGCAGAACAGGCACGCACTTGCCTGCTTCAGTTTGCTCTTCTTGTGGATGTGAAAGCAGGAAATGAGAGGCAGCAGAAACAGGTTTCCCATCGAGGTGGAGTCTTTACCTCTGTGGACATTCAAAAACCATCTTGTTGTCATCCTGGGCGTCCAGCACTAGGTGGCCTTGCTTGAGGAGAGCAAGTTGGACCAGATGACCTCCACAGATCCCTAGAACCTCAGCCTGTCTGTGATTCTTCTCAGGCAGAAAAAGAGGGAGGGAAGGGATGCACTCTCACCATCACAGTAGGGTGTACCATGGAGGCGCCACAGGACAGAGAGCAGCAGGCAGGCATTTGCAGCCACCAGCCTGTGTTTGGAAGAGGGATGGCCAAGGCATGAAAGATGGCATTTGATGTTCCCAAATGAGATGAGAGTGACTGGAGATTGTGCATGGAACCAAAACATAGACCTGGGTCTGTTGTCAAATGGGAATGCCCACATGTAACCTGGACTGTCTTTCCAGCATCCAAACCATGTTCCCAACTGTCTGATAGAAAGCCCATTGAATTACTGCATGATGTGTTAAATTCCACTTGTTTGTTTGTAGTTAGGTCCCCATAAAACTTTGGTTAGATAATCTTGAGAAACTGTACAAGCTTATTCATTGCTTCTTACAGTGACAGCCGCTTTCCCTCAGCAGAAATGCAGCCAGTATTGGAGACAGCAGCGTGCCTTGGGTGTGAGGGGCAAAGCTGGGAGAAGGTGCTGTATGGGCAGGATCATTGCCATCGCTTTCAGTTAGTTGTGACAGAGCTTTCCCATTCATGTAGACGATGCTTCAGTACCTTGCACAGACTTGCTTTCTGCACTATGGAAGAAAACCAGAATATTTCTATTAATATGATTTAAAATCTTCTTCCAGTTACATCTTGAAGACAGTCTTCGTGCTGCAGCCTCCTTTTTAAGTGTTTGGTTGTGGCTAAAAGCAACTAGAATCTAGAATTCACATTTCAGCAGATTGCAGCCACAATCTGGAAATCCAGTCACATCTGTGTTACAGCCATTACTGAGTTTAATGACAACTGTATGCCTACAGCAAATGACACCCCATTTGTCTTCATTTAATCATCCATGAAATCTTCCACCGCTAAAACAATCTTAAGATTTGGGGTGAATCCCTGGTTGAAAGTAACAGTCTTGTATCGTTGCCCATCTGGAAATGCCTGTCGCAGCACAGCTGTGATGGGAGAAGCAGGCCTCATCCTCCATTCCCTTATAAAACTCTGCTTATAAAGTCTTTCATTTGAGAGGGCAGCCACATGGTTGTTACCACTGTTGCAAACCACTGCACTGATTCAGATGCATTAAGATGAGCAGACGGTGTGAAGAACCGGATAGAAAATGACTGGGGACTGTGTATGCGAGAAAACCTTTAAAGCAAGCACTGTTGGAAGAGTGAACAGTGTTCTGCTTATTAATGTAGATTGGAATTTCCTGCTAGCTGAGAATAATGCAAAGGTCACTCCCCAGCTGCAAGCAAACAGCGTGTGGTTGATTCTAAAATTAGTTAATCTCTAGCATTTCCATTTCTCTTCCCAGCATTTCTTGTTCTCTACCTTAGGTCTGGGAATTCTATTAAATATAGCACTAGCTTGAAAGAAAAGAAATTCTTTTTTTTGTCACTGTAAACTTCAGTGAATTGCTGCAGTTGAGATAACTTAGGTGTCTGCTGCCTATCATTATGGCTCTAAACTACTTTCTATGGGCTTAGCGACATGATTTTAACTCAAAAGGCTTAGAGTTATCCTTTCCTTTCCATAGGCTGGAGTCTGCTAGCACAAGCATGACCTGCAATCATTTTACACTGACTTTTAAGAAGTCTTCTCTTCTGTCTGTTGGGCTCAGTGATAAGCTCAGGGAGAAAGTGAATAATGGCCTCAGAAGACCGTCAGTTTCTTTTTGTCGATGAACCAGGAGCTACTGGGGTGATGATGCGGCACCATGGCCAGTCTTCCCCACCAGGAGGTGGGGAAATTGTTGGCTCCTTGAATGGAAAAAAGGACAACAGCATTGCAGGCATAAAACTGTGCACAAGTTACCTGACATGCAAGGCAATGCTAACTATTTAAGAAAATAACTCCAGAGAGCACCTGCTCCTGCTTTAGGGGATCTTGCAGAAAGGTATTAATGTGACAGCTGCATAGAATAAATTACTTCAGAGCAGAAATATTGATCTTGGGACGTGCAGCAGATCTTTTGCCTGCAGAAGTGCTTTGTATGGCAGAGAGGTGGTGGTCCTTAGAAAGGCTGTGGCTAGCTAATAACACAGGAGGAACTTGTCACATTTGAGTGAGTTTAAACCCTAAGACCTGATTGTACTGTCTGAATAGAATAAACCGAATCATCTCTGCAGAGTATTTCCAGGGAGATGCTTGTTAATGTGATACACATCACAGGTAATGAATGGATGGCCACTCACTGCTGTTTTGTGTATGAGTATTGTGTATATAAGCCTAGCATCTGGAATTCTCTGCATCCAGGGAGTGCAGGACACAGACACTGTGGAAGGAAGAGCTGACAACACGGCTCTGTGCAAAAGCCCTGGACGTTTTTGGGGCTTCTCCAGCCTGTCCAGCCACTGTGGCCTGTTCTGTGGAACAAGCAATAATATGTTTGACAGCTTCTCTGATTGCCTTGTTGATGTTAAAACTTATAATTTATCTCTTGTTAAACATTCCTAACCAACAAGCCAGAGAATTTGTCAAATAATCTAGTTCCTGTCTTGCCTCCTTAGGCTGGAACTAATGTTTCCTTGGGTTGCAAAGTCATAAGTTTCCTTTCTTCTCTGTATCAAATGCAAATGCAGTTTTAGGATTTAGGATTTGTCGCTTTTCAGGCATAAGAGCCAAGATGGCTCCTGTCATCTCTTCAATATTCTGCATGTTTAAACAGATCACCTGGCTAGACAGCCTAGTGGGAATTTATCACAAAAGGCATAAAATGAAAACATACCTTTTAAAATGTTGATTGTATAGAGATGTTCACATTCTTAAATATGGAAAAAGAACTTCATGTTAGATGTTACATTCTCTTCTCTCTTGTAATTTTGTTTTGACAGTGATGAGAGTGCTTAACAAGGCAATGGGGGCTGCAGAAGCATGTTGTTACACTAATGCAAAACTCAAGCAGTGACATTAAATGATTTTTCTTCAGGTTTCTTTGGTGCCCTGTAAGCCAACTGTGGTCTGCAGTCTCGTGTTGCGTTTTAAGCATAGAAATCTCTGCACTGATAAAAAGCTACAAACCAGAAAAGAAAAAAAAAAAGAAGGCCCTAAGCAATGTGCTCACTTATGCAGAGCACCAAAAAAAAGGCAGAGAAGGAAAGCTGCTGCAAACCACATCCTTAAGTCGTGGTTTAACCCTAGTCAGCAACTAACCACCGCCCAGCTGCTCACTTGCTGCCCCTGTTGGGATGGGGGAGAGAATCACAAGGGTAGAAGTGAAAAAACCTGTGAGTTAAGATAAAGACAGTTTCATAGGTAAAGCAGGAACTATGCATGAAAGCAAAGCAGAAGGAATTCATTCAGCAGGTGTTCAGCTATCCCCAGGAAAGCAGAGCTCCATCACAAGTAACAATTATTTAGTAAGACAAATGCCATCACTCCAAATGTCCCTCTCTTCTTCTTAACCCCAGCTCTATGTGCTGCGCACGATGTCATATGGTCTGGGCTATCCCTTGAGTCAGCTGGGGTCAGCTGTGCCAGCTGTGTCCCCTCCCAACTTCTTGTGCACCCCAAGCCCACGCACTGGTGGGGTAAGAGGCAGAAAAGGCCTTGACTCTGTGCAAGCCCTTCTCAGCAATAGTGAAACATCCCAGTGTTATCACCGTTTCCAGCACAAATCTAAAACATAGCCCCATACCAGCTACTGTGAGGAAAATTCTGTCCCAGCCAAAACCAGCAGAGGCTATGCTCAGTGAACTTTTGTGCAGCCTGACCGGGGTGATCTTTTGTATTGCTGGCAGCCAGAGCTGCACTGTCTGCCAGTGGCTGACTGACTGGCAGCTGCCTGTGCAAGGGATGGACACGAGGATGTTGGTGGTATGGCTTGTAGTAACGCAGCAGCGTGGTCCAGCTGCCACCCACAGCCACACAGAACTTCTCAAAAGAGGTGGTGTCCAATTGGTATTTATGTCCAGCTCTGCTTTCTTTTTTAAGTAGATTCCTGACCATTTTCTGTCTGTTCAGGGGATATTTGTGGCCTTAAGGAGGGTTTATCAGTATCAGCCATGGCATTCAGGATGCTTGTAGCAACATCCAAACCATGCTAGCAGTGGAAGAGGGAGTCTTCAGAACAGTTGATGTGTGGTGCTTACTTGAATATTCTGGAATGGCAATCATAGCCTTGAACATTTTAAAGAAAAACTAGCTTGCATTGATAAGGGCAGAAAATACATCAATCGGGTTGCTGCTCAACGCAGCTCCTTAACACCCAGCTTAGGGAAAACAGTGGAAGAGCGTTAAGTCTTACATTCTACATACAAAGTTAAAGAAAGCACATATTTTCATTCAGCTACCTATTTATGACCATTTCACTAATCTCAGAAGAACTGGCTCTGGACTGTTTAAATTCAAGCTTTTGTATTCTGGGTCTTCCCTAGTATGGCTTTCACAGTCCTTCTCAAGGAGGCAAGTGATGGAATGAGAGAACTGGTGAGATGGTTGAAGACTTTTCACGTTTGAACTTACAGTCCAGCAAAGACAATAACCAAGAGTCATTACAAAGCTATTGGGACAGAAAACCACAGGTTTTCATGAAGACCAAATTCTGCTATACCACAGCCCCTGTAAAAAAATTATTTATGATAAATACCTTGTACTAATATTGCTCTTGAGCTCACCAGAGGAGCTGCAAAGGAGAACAGCAATACTGGCAATAGAATTTGGAGGGACTGCGGGACTCTTCAGGATTGCCTGCCTTTCCCCCAGCACTACAGACTGCTGTCAGTCACTTTTCCCCAGAGATGGCAGGTTGCTGTCGGCAGTGATGAAGGATATGGAGCATTAGGTCCTAACTGAGACCAGGTAGTGATTGGGGAGCATCTCTAGCTGTTCCAGCAAGCAGTAGCTGCCAGATTCCATTGGGGTGGTGGCTAGCATTTGCTTGTGCCTCTGAAATCTACTGATAAACCTATTCACATTTCATATGTGAGGAAATGGGGGCCAATTTCCTTTGTCACCTTGTGTTTAATTCACCTCCTGGTAATCAAATGCAGACAATCCTTGTCTGTCTTTACTCCTATAAAAAAACACTTTGCTTATGAACATCCAGATACTCAGCTGCCTCAGGTTTATCCAGACTCCTGTGAGTTTCTCTCATCCCTGTTTCTTATTGTATCTGTGACTCACTCTGCAGCTTGTCATAATTTGTTTTTACAACATGCTGAGAGTTATAGTAGGGAACACATAAACATGCTAGGGAGAAGCCACCTGAAATAGCAAATGTTTCTAATTATAAAGTTAAAGCTGCCTTTCTAAGCTGTTTGGTTCTTTATTACCTTGAACAACCTGAAAATGTACTTGGTTACAATTAGACCTCCATATACAATAGGTGAATTGTAAATGAAAACCATCCAGTGGAAAATTATGCTATTAGCCCGGAGCAGAAGCCCTGGTCTTTACAGTTTATGGTGCTGTGCAGCCTACACATCCAGTAATGTTCTCTGAGTCCATAAAGTTGAGAGGACAGTCTCTTAAAAGCAGAACAGTTTAGTTTTGGAGGGGGAAAAAAGTAATTATTACATTCTTTCTTTCTTTTAAACATTCCCATATATTTTTTAACATTTCAGTATTAAGTTTGGTTTGTCTTTGTCTTTGATGTACCCAAATCTATTAAGCAACATTCCTGAAAGGGCTACATTTAATTAGTTTCAATCATGTTTTGGTACCTGCAGGGTGAAAAAAAATTAAATGTCGGTTTCTGTGCAGGGAAGAATTAATAGTAATTTAGAGTTTGTGTGTTCCACGGTTGTGCTTGGATTTTAATCCTTTTCCTTCCACAGAGTTGCATCCTGATGGTCTGAGTTTGCTGCTTTATGGAAGTGCATTGCTCACTGTACTAATTAACAGGCTGCGATGCACACATTCAGCCATCACTGATTTATCACAGTGTTTGTGGAGAAACCAGAGTAGCAGTGTCACAGCTGGAACAGGAAGAAATGAGCTACAGCTACACAGGAGCGGGTAGAGATTGGCACTGCATGGGTCTAGGTTCAAGAGAGCAGTGAATAATTGAGGGTACTCACTGTCAAAAGCTGTTATGTCGTGGCTCCTGAAAAGAAGTCATCACCCTGGCTGAGATTGGCATCTGGAGCCAGCAATCTGAATACAGACTCTTCTTCATGGGCTCGCTGCACTGGGAGCCAAGGGCATTTCAGATGCCATCAAAGATATTTTGAGTAGGGTCTTCAGTAATTACATTAGTTGGCATGGGCACAGGACATTAAAAGTGACATCTTGTTCTCCTACAGGATTTAAATAAGTGCCAGTTTGCATGAGGCTTGCCCTATTGGTTAAAATAAACAGAAACAAGAGAGGAGCTTTCACTTGACTAAAAGAAGAGCCCTAGATACTCTGTTCTTTTGCTAGGGAAGAGCTTGGAGATCCTTACTTTCACCTCTGCAGGTAACACATGCTATTTGGGATCTTCAATTCTAACTGTATCTAGTTTGTTTGGGAGGTATTCTGGTCAGTACCTTAATAACAGTTCTCAAATGACCTATTCCAAAATACAAAGCATGTTGAACAAAATTCTTTGGATTATGACGTAGAAAACACTGGTGTGTTTTGGAGTAAAGTGAAATGCTTTCTTGTTTTCTCCTGAGAAGGGGGTTTGTCAGCAGCATCTCCCTTCTTGTATATTTTTTTTTAATGCAGCAAAAAGAAATAGAGTCTCTTTAACCATCTTCTGAAACACGATTCTTTTAGATTTGTACCTTCTTTTTAACTCATGGAGAACAGCTGTGAAATTGTTACTCCAACAACGTGAGTCTCTTAACAGATGGCTGTCACACTGACTGGGGTGAAAGCAGCCTCTTCCATCCTGGTGTGGTTGGTTTGTTGTTCTTAAATCCTGGTATCTTGGCAGGGCTGGAGTAAGACTTTGCTGTTTTCATTGTGGTATAAGTATAGTATCACTCCAGTAATTGTGCATTGAAATCTTGCTTTTCTCCCCTTAAAAAATTTCTTTTAAAATAAAGGAACAAAAGTGTTGCCTTTTTTTCCCCTTAAATCTCAGCACTGCTACAACATGTTCGGCTGGAGAGATCTGAATGGAAATGGTTTTACAAGGGAGTTACTGCATCCAGTTATGGCAAAAATGCTTGGTTTAGACCTTGAAATTTTCCTCCATTGCCCAAGCTAAGTTAAGTTTATTAAAAAGACCATGGACCATGAAGTAGTTTGCATCTAAAATACCAGGCTTGCTTAGGTATCATTTAATCTGGTTTTGAAGGAGGGATGAGTCTTCACATTGCAGAGATGTGTGGAGGCTTACTCATCTCACAGACTTAAACAGATGTAGGAGTCTCACGCTTAAAGAGTATTTTTTTTTTCACCTGCAATGCTTTTTTGACAGTCATCTCAAATATGATGTGAGGTACACCAACCCCCTCTGTTCAGTGTGCCAGCAGAACCTGTGAATCAGTATAGCCCAGCTGCAGTGGATTTCACAGAGCTGGATCGTGCCTTGGAGGCTAGTTGACGTGATCATGGCTCCAGCAGCAAGTGCTGGGCTGTGCGCATGTGAAAGGAGTGATATGATCCCAACCTCACTCCATCTCTCCAGAGATTGCAGCTGCTACCAAGGCTCTCTGGGCTGGTGTGCACCACAGCTCTGGGGAGATGATCAGATGATAAGGCAGCCTACGCTGCCAGAAGAGGCATACCGTGTCTCTTTCAAGGTAAAGCAGCATGCCAGCCCAGGCTGCCAGATGAACTGCACTGTTGTAGGTGGTGGAAGGAATACGAAAACATACTGCAAGCAAATGTCACAGTTTGTGAGTGAATGAGTTGTCAGCCTGGCAGTTGATTGCAGTTGAAGGGAGAATGCTTTGTGTTTATAGTAAAAGTCTCATCTGAGTATCTCGGGTCTTTATTCACGTCATTCTAGTAGACAGGTCTGTGTTTACCTACCCCTATTAGTTCAAGCTGTCTGGGGATGTGACTAGGAAGTAATTTTCAAAATTCTTCTTTTCATCAATCTTCTGGTAGAGCCCCCAAAGAATTACACTGACAGAAGGAGCAGGAGACGCTCTTTCCAGGCACTCAGTAAGAGACCCTGTTTACTGATTGTCAGTGGCCTTGATTCTTCTCCCATGAGAAAACAGTTTCACTGTGATAATTCCATCCTGTAAACTGTTTTGATGGCTCGAGACCAAGGTTACCTCTGGAGGCCTTTGGGAAATGGTGTTCTTCAGGAGAAGCCATACAGCCATAGAGCTGTTGCTGGATGCAGTAGGAAGTAGAGACAGCGAGGAGTTAAACTGAAATGGGGGAATGCAACTTCAGTGTCTGTATTGTCCACATGGCCACATTTTAGTGAGATACATCTTGTCTCTATGTGAACCAGAATACTGGTGTACTTTTCATTTCTGGATTTAAAACATGACATGTTAATACAATTGGATACCCACTGGTGCAATGAAAATATAGAGCAATTACTGAAACGCTTACGGAAGATGAGCAGGAGTTTATGTGTTCAAGGTGCTCGATATGGTTGTCAATTTAAATGTTTGACATGGCTGTCATATAGTTCAGACACCGTACATGATATCTTTTTGCATGGGTCACTGTCAGCACCTCAGTGGGCAATGGGGCTACCTCCATAATTTGCTTGATGTAAAGCTGGACCTGAGAACTAGCAGCTCAAGCTGGAGTTCAGCCATACAGGTGGTCTTGGAAACTTCAAAAGCAGTCACAAATTCCCCAAACTCTGCTCCCATTATAGCTTGGGGAGCAGTTATAGCTGAAAAGCCCTTGGAGCTGTTGGAGTAAATGGCCCTAAACCGTAGAGTTTGTGCAATTTAATATCCGGTTGTGCTCAAAGCAATTCTGCAGGGATTTTACATAGTGTAAGAGCAGAATAATTTAATTTTGCTGTGTTAAAGTCTATTAGCTCTCCTGCAAACAGGAAATAGTTCACAGCTCCTTGATAACTCTGAAATGACTGAGGTGGGAAATCTGAGTGAATTACATTTCCCTGTGTAAGCACAAGTGCATACACAGTGTTGACTATTGCTCTGCTTCATATATTTGCAAATACTGTGGAAGTGAAAGCATGAAAACCAAACAGAGACAACGTAGATATATACCAGCTATTCTATCATTAAACATAATGCAATCTTAATGTAATTCTTTGCATATGATATTTATCCCACTGGCTGTGCAAACCATGTGAAACAGAGGGTACAGTTATCTGACAGAGGCAAATCACTTGAGTTGTTTTGGCTATTTTCTGGCAATGACCCTATATCTTTAACTTTGATCCTGTTCTGTTGGGCTTAGCCTACCTCTCTGAGCTGTCTTGGCATCAGCCCACCTCATACTCCTCAACTGAAAGCTGGGGTTCTGCACACACTTTGCACAAGGCTTTTTGATGATGCCCAATTTCTAGATAAGATAGATGGTCCTATAACTTAGATTGAAAATACTGCTTTGGAGGCAAAATAGCTACAAGCTGGATTTTTACTTCAGGGGTTGTAGAGACAGGGAAGAGTTCAAATGGAAATGTCACCAGTTGAAAGTAAAATGAATGACTCCAAGTTTTGTCAGGTTTCAGTACAGGATATAAGTAGGGTAGAGGCTAGCTGCTTCATGGGAAGTGAGGTGGCTCACCTAGGAGTTATTATCTTGACAGGAGACCCTCTTCAGGACTAACAGGCTCCTATTAGCAAGTGAAAATAAAAGGTCTGGGTATAAGGAGAGGAAGATGCTAAGAGCAAAAGGTATGTGGAAGAGCAGTAAAGAGTAAGCAAACCTAAAATCATGTCCTGAGATGGCTGCACTTGACTTAACGGTTATGATTTGTGTCATCAGTACATCATCTGATTCTACATTGTAATGGGCAAGGACTCTGCTGACTCTTGTGAAGGTCATTACGGTGCACTTAGGTATCTTGTGTTTGTACAACATGAGCTTAGATAGATCTGTATGCAGTAAAGTATGCTGAAGATATGCCCAGGGGTTAGGCTATATGTAGATGAGCTTTTTACAATGCGGATTTCATCTAAAGCATCGGAAGCTGTCTCTGAGCTGTGGTGCTGGGGGCAGGGACCTAATGAGATTGCTTTAATACAGCTCTAACATAGGCATTAGGAAGCAGTTGGAAAGACAGTCAATCTTTCAAGGTTTAAGCAGCACTGTCTGTAAGTGCCTTCAATTAACAGCTAATGACAAGCTTTCTTCGGTGATTCTCTCATTATCTTGTATAGCCAGATAATGAGAATTATCACCCAGAGAGACTTCAATTTATTTACCATTTTTTATTTCATTGAGAGGCTTCTAGATATTTGAGCTAGTAACATTCCTGATTTGTGCCTCCATAAGTCAAGCGCCTGAGTCAGCTTCAATCTATCGTTGCTCCAAAGATGTACATTTCAAATAGCTTTTTCTAGCAGCACAGATGCTGCAGACCTTAAATTAATGCTCCCTGCAGAAGATGGAACTAGTAGGTTAGGAAAACAGTATCTCTTTCCTTTGCCTGTCTTCTTAATGATAATGGAATTTAAAAGATCTACAAGGGGCCATTTCAGCTAAATATCTTATGTCCACCAATATTTGACAAGAGAATAATGACATGAAAGTATTTCTGTGCCCACCTGCAGTGTTAATTGAAAGCTGTGAAGACAAAGGGGTAGAACCAGGCTCAAGGGACCTTTTGTAGAGAAACTTTATGTGAATCATCTCTCCTGTATCTGAATGTATTGTCTAAGATGTGCTCATTAAGCTAAAAGGCTTGAGTAGCAATGAGAGGTCTTCTTAATGCTTCCCATTGTAGCAATGCTATAGACAACTTATAAACCAAATTGCAGTCCCTTCAGAGGATCCCATTTTTATGTTTTGTTGGTCTCTATGTTTCTATACTCATTCTGCACAGTAGAAGAAACAAGATAGAAACATGGACCTAACCTCCAAACTTAAAATTGAGAAGGTCTCTAGGAGGAAAGCTGTGCCTTTTTTATTTGCTTTTTAAGATTAGGTGTTGCTCTTCCACTTTTAATTGCAAACTCCTTATATGAATGAGACTGAGAGGGAGAAGAAGTTGTCAAATGTGACATACTGGTAGAGAGGCAGCTCTTTATATTGATCAGGGATGTGTGACTTAATTGAAACATTGGGGAGCTCTGTTTGAATTACAGTAGTTTGAGTGATGAGAAAGGAGTAAGTTCTTGAGAAAATTAACTAAGCAAAGAGCATGAAGCCATTCACAAAGCGATTCTGGAAAAACATTTTGCTGGATATGGAAGATATTAGGATGAAGAATGAATCCTATGTCTGAGACCAACCTTTAAAATGTCTGGGGAACAGTTGGGCCTGTGAGACTTGTGATTTGTTTATGTAATTTTCTGCTTAATATCAAATGCTTGCAGGAAGGGGACCACTATTCAGGACTCTGCAGTGTAGTTTGAAGTGTAATATTGGTACTTAGTGCTTTCTGGTGCATGCTATCGAATCCATTCAGTCTAAACGCGTTTATGAAGATGCTCTTGTTACAGGGGACAGAACCCTGGAGGAGGACCCAACTCTCCTGCTCTTCTGCTGAGAAGCTTCACTTCTCTGTATCTCTGTTTTCCCAAGTATAAAATAGAGGTTAATGATTCAGACCTCCCTGCAAAAACATTTTCAGAGATGAAAAGGAGGGTAGAAAAGCAGAGACACAGGGAAAAGAATTTAGTGTCACTTCAGGGAAGACAAATGAAGCCATCTGTGCAGTGTGGCAACAGAGATAAAAAGGCAAAGAAAAGTTCAGGGAAATTAAAAATGCAGACAAAAAACTGTGCAGCCATTCTAGGTCAGTAATACATCACCTGGGACACGGTGTGTGTTTCTGATCACGCATCCTGAAAAGAATGTGGAATAGGTTTGTGGTTTCAGTTTTTATGACAATGGGACCTTCTTTGATGACTGTAATTTGCTAGAGCGGGATGGACTATGTCTGCCTCACAGGGACACTGGAATCTTTAGGAATAGGCTGATCAACTTGATTAAGAGGACTTTAAACTGAAGGATTCAGGGGGCATGGTGCGAAATGGCAAAATATGTGCCATCCCATGCAACAGGGAAACAGGTCAGAGCAGGAAATGCAATGATGAGTGCTCATCAGCCCTGCACCAAGGTAAGAAGCAGAACGTTGACCACCCTGAGGATGGAGGAAGGCCAATGTCAGTCCAGTCTTCAAAAGGGGATACAAAGAAGACCTGGGAAACTACAGGCTGATCAGCCTCACCTCCATCCCTGGAAAGATGATGGAACAACTCATCCTAGATGCCATCTCAAAACACATGACAGAAAAGATGGTTATCAGGGGGACTCAACACAGATCCTCCAAGGGGAAATCTTGCTTGACCAAGCTGATAGCCCTCGATGAGAGTAAAACTGTCTGGCTAGATGAGGAGAGAGCAGTGAATGTCATCTACCCTGATTTCACCAAGGCTTTTGACACTGTCTCCCACAACATCCTCATAGAAGAGCTCAGGCAGTGTGGCTTGGATGAGTGGACAGTGAGGTGGATGGAGAGCTGGGTGAATGGCAGAGCCCAGAGGGTGGTGATCAATGGCACAGAATCGAGTTGGAGGCCTGTGGCCAGTGGAGTTCCACAGGGATGGGTTCTGGGGCCAGTCTTGTTCAACATCTTCATCAATGACCTGGATGAGGGGGCAGAGTGTACCCTCAGCAAGTTCCCTGATGGCACCAAACTGGGAGGACTGGCTGATTCCCCAGAGGCTGTGCTGCCATTCAGTGGGATCTCGACCGGCTTGAGAGTTGGGCAGAGAGGAACCTCATGAGGTTCAACAAGGGCACATGCAGAGTCCTGCCTCTGGGACGGAACAGCCTCATGCACCAGCACAGGCTGGGGATTGACCTGCTGGAGAGCAGCTCTGCAGAGAGAGACCTGGGAGTACTGGTTGATAATAAGCTAACCATGAGCCAGCGATGTGCCCTCGTGGCCAAGAAGGCATCGTGGGATATGTGAAGAAGAGTGTGGCCAGCAGGTCAAGGGAGGTTCTTCTCTCCCTCTTCTCTGCCCTGCTGAGGCCTCATCTGGAGTCCTGTGTCCAGTTCTGGGCTCCCCAGCTCAAGAGCAACAGGGAACTTCTGGAGTTCACAGAGGTTTCCCACTCACCCAGCTCTTGGTGGAGAATGGCTGTACAGGCAGCAGGGTGATGATAGCAAGTAAAGTGGCAGGATTGCAAATAGGTTGCAAGACATGCCAGTGCATCAAGAGTAAGGTCTACTGGTGCAGAAAAAAACATGGCAGAACCACAAAGAAGAAATAAAGAGAGGCATAAAACCATAATTCCTGTTACAACCAAATAAGTAATTTTGTGGGCTGTCCTGTAGCATTTGGCATGATAGTGTCTGAGCTCTTCTCAAAGTCCTTGTTCATCTCCCTAGCTTTCTACCAAATGACAAATTAATTATGACTTTCAAATAATTATGAAGATCCTGCTCTGGCAGAGGGGTTGGACTAGATGATCTTTTGAGGTCCCTTACAGCCCCTGAGAGTCTGTGATTCTGTGATCTATTGCTAGGTGAGGGGAAGTGTTAGAAAGCCTTACCAAATCCCCCTAATCCTTCCAAAATCCCTCTCTCTCATGGTCTTTTGGCTGGACAGATAAGGGCTTGAGACAGAGAACGATTAAGGCCAGAAGATCATTTCAGGTTTTCAGTGCAACGTACCTGATGCAACATGCCTGATGATTTCCTCCAGCCTCCTCAATTCATATCTTTTCACCAACCCCCAGCAACAGCCCCTGCTCACTTAGATAGCACTTCTAAGCACTTAGCGTGTGACACTGCAGGCCTGTGATCCAGGAGCCCAGCAAAGCAGGGAGACATTATTAGCGAGCCTTTGTGGGAAATCTGATTTTAGAGACTTGACTCATTTCATAACTGGCCTGGTTCTCTAGGACAGCCCCACCTTGCAGGATCATCTTCTCTCGCATGCACTCCACTCCCTTGTCCTCTACATGACTTGCAATTTCTGTAAGAAATCACATACTTGGACTTCTGTTCCTTCCTTGTGTAATCCAGTTTCATCTCCAGCTCAGGCCCAATGTGGCTCCTCAATTACTGAGGGAAAGGGTTTACATGAGTATGTTACTAAGGACTGTTTTATAGCACATACGTTGCAGGAGCTCAGATTAGGCTGTAGTAGCTTTATTTGAGAGCTTGGCAAACCAGCCAGATGTGTTTTATCTAATGTCCATTCTCTGCAGTTTTAACAGAGGAAAACAGACTATATGGAAACCGCAGTGTGGCCTGGCACAGCAGCACCAGCATGGCTCTGGGCTGTCTGAGCACATTGCTCCATGACACACACCTTGTCTGTGTCCAGGCCACAAAGCCGCTTAGGTTCCTAAATCCCTTCATTGCAAGAATGCTGCTGGAGCTTCACACAAAGATAGTCTGGGATCAGCTGAGGAAGTGATAGCAATGATCCACTGTTGTCCTTCATGTGTGCAAGCCCTGACAGACTACAGAGGTATGTTGCATGTACAGATGTCTCACAGCCATGTGCTGGAGTGCTTTTAACCCTTCTGTGCCTTTCACTGTCCTTGTTCTGTCCCTTCCTTGTCTTCTTGGGCCTATTCTTCTAGGAACATCACTGAGCCATTCTTATTTCCCCTCCTGTCTACCCATCCAGATCTATTTCCCTCATTCCCTTCTCCAGTCAGCTCTAGACCTCCTGGTAGACCATGCGTCCCTCCCTGCTTGTCACCTGACAGTCTCCTGCCTTCATCAGCCTCAGACTGCAGATGCTGAGAGGGAGGGCTCAGGGTGACAGCACCCCACCAAAAGAAACATGCTTGTGTTTTTACATAACGTTATTTATAAATGTACTCACGTCAAGTCACACTGAAGAGAAATGTCCAGCGAGCACGCTTTCACCTCAAAGTGTGGACATCTGGCAAATGAAAGAAACTGTCAAAACCCAGAGAACTAGGCAATCACACTCCATGAGCAACACAGGGAAAACCCTCCACGGCTTACAGCAGTCTGCCTTTGGGAGCCCTGGCACAGGGCTTTGGTACTGGTTCATTTCTCCATAGCAGAAGTAGCAGTAGCCTGGAGGTAGATGAATAAAGAGCAAGAGCTAGTGTGCATATGCTTGAGTGTGTCCCAGGGAGCACTGATGCTCTGGTCACCTTTTCATCACCCTTCCCAGCTCAACCAGGGATCTGATTTGGCTTTCTGTGCCTGAAGTGAGCTCCCTTGACCTCCCGTTTCTGCTAGATGCAGTGCTTCCTTTCTCTGCAATCTGCTGCAGCTCCTTGAAGGGGGCCAGGGACAGATGGCTTGATTTCAGCTGATAAAGGAGCTGCCTCCAAAAGAGAAGCGAGGCAGAAGCCGTATGGCCTGGTATCTCTTTCTGTTGCTGTCAATGGGAGGCCAAGGAGACACGTTGGAGCAGGATGGAGACCAGCTCCACTGCAGGGAACATGAAGGGGAAACAAATTCTCCTTTAAAACGTTCTCCTTGTGCTGCTAAGTGGTGTCTGTTTGCCTTTATTTCAGAAAGCTCCTGCCAAGCCCAGTTTACCTCAATATTTAAGATATGCTCTGGTCTTTGCTCAGCCTGCTGTGCTACGTGAAAGATAACGGTGCTAAATATCTTCAGACACTCTCGAGGGATGGCTGGGAGTGCAGCTGGCATTTTGTGTGCTGCTGACTTTTAAGCTCAGCATGGTAAAATGCTGACCAGGCTTGTCACTTCCCATCCATAATGTCTGGCAGCACTGGGACTGTTGGACACCTTGCTGAGCCCAGCCCCAATGGGCAGCGTGGGCCTGGTAGGCTCTACAGGACTATTGGAGTGTATAAACTGCAGTCCTGCTATAACAACGGAACTGAGAGCAAGCTTACTGAACAGGGGAGATGATAAAAGCCATCACTTCTGGGAATAAAAGTAGTTTTTAATTCAGGGGCCTCAACTTTGCCCTTTTTTCCAGTATAAAGAGAAGAACCAGCATCCCTGCCTTTTGGAGAGAAAAGAATGTTTCTAAAAATCAGTGATTTCCCTTTGAGTCAGCTCCTGTGCCTTAGTCTTGACTTCCCTGATTAGTCACATAATGAGGATATTTCTAATATATACTTGTTGGGGAAAAGGAAACCCAACAGTACTTTATCAGAGGAGAATCTGTATTCCACCCCCCACCCCCCTGGGATGGCAATTAGTCACAGAGTCGCAAGCACAGGGGGCTGGGGCTGAGGTGAGCTCCTGTTTTAAAAGCCAAAATGATTTGTGCCCTCACAATTTCTCACATAGGGCTGGAAAGCTGTGCCGAGGTAGAAGGCAACTTGAGATCTCCTTCGGCTTTCACGTTGCCACCTCTGAGATGTGTTTGCCATGCTGCTGCTCCTGCTGCTGTTTGTAGGGTTATTTCTGACACAAGCTTGGCTAAACAGAGACTCTTTCCTTAATATGGAAATCTGATAATTGAGCTCTCAATCTCTTGGGACAAGCTGAAAACAATGTGCTAAAGAGAAAAAGGCTGCTGAACACTCAGCTTGGTGGCTTTGTTTTCTCTACTAGTGGAGAGAAACCCATAAGGTTTTAGTGCTGGGATCCACCTTTGCAGGATGGGCAAGTGACTTCTTAGTCCATGTTCATGGCAGTGTGCTGAGGACTGTCAACTCGCCATGGGGATGGCCACAAGAGCAGTCCTGCCTGCCCCGTGCTGCCCTCTCAAAGCTGTTAGCATTACCCACCAAGACCCTGGCTGAACCCATGAGCCTGGATTGTGAGGTCAAGAGGCTGTACTGTATGAAGACCTGGGCAATGGCAGAGTCACCTGCACCATCCAGGGACTGAGATCATAGAATCATAGAATCATAGAATCATAGAATCATAGAATGGTGGGGGTTGGAAGAGACCTTTAGAGATCATCTAGTCCAAACCCCCTGCAGAAGCAGGTTCACCTAGATCAGGTCCTCACAGTCTGCAGTGTCTGCTTGGTGTGTGAGCCTTCTGCACCTGCTTATTTTTTGGGTTGTGTTGGAATAGTCATATTTTTAGTTACCTTTTCAGATTCAACAGCTTTGAGTGACAGCCAGTCTCTTCTCTCCAGTAATAAATGACAGGACAAGAGAAAATGGCTCAAGCTCCACCAGGGGAGGTTTACATTACAGATTAGGAAGAACTTTTTCAGTGAGAGGGTTGTTAGACACTGGAACAAACTGTCCAGGTTGGTGGTGGAGTCCCCAACCTTGGAGATACTACAAAGCTGTGTAGCTGAGGTGCTGAGGAACGTGGTTTAGTGAACCACGTGGTTTAGGAATGTGGACTTGGCAGTGTTAGGTTAGTGGTTGGACTCCATGGTCCTAAAGGTCTTTTCCATTTGAAATTACTCTGTGATTCTGTGAATACCATTGTACATCCATTATTATCCATTCCAGAGTGTTGGGTCCTCACAGTGCCTCTTCAGGGCTTGTTTTGATCCCACTTACAACCTTTCCTTGCTTTTCTCGGCATTGCTCCTTCCTGGGGCCAGAGGTAGCTTTGGTCTTGGACATATGCACAGGTATTTGCTCTTTCCTCAACATCCTGACTGTATTTGCTATGCAGCATTTGCAGATATTTAGTTTCCCTGGAAAGCAGAGGGCTGAGTCCTTGAGATTTCCATGCTGGTGACTTTGACTGTTTCCTGAGTCAGTTTTGGCTCAGTATCTGAAGGCAGATGCAGTGATTTCCTGCTTAAAGCACTTAGAGGGTCCATCCATGCACTTGAGTGTGAAAGTAGGCTGAGTAAAGTGCAGACATAAAAACAAAGCTTATATTGACAGCTAATACCTTGTCCAGAGTGCCAAGGGTTCAGGGCAATAGACCTGAAAACAGGAAGTAGCTGTGGGATGGAGAGGGCATCCTGCAGTTTCAACATGAATCCAGAGGCTGAAAAGAAATCCCGCAGTCTGCACACATCTCATTTTCATTCCAAAAATGTCTGACATTAAGCTGACACTTGGTGGGTGGCATTGTCCTTTGTGTGGGTCTCATCATTGACTTGAGACCCCAGCCAGAGAACCTGCAGAGCCAGAAACCTCTGCCCTCTGGGAGAAGGGGGATTTACTAGGGGCAGGAGGAAGGCAGGATAAGAATTTCTTATTGGAGAGGAGTGAGCAGGAGAAGCAATCAAACAGCTGAGAATTGGATCTGAGGGACTGGATTAAAGGTGCCAGGGGTATTCCAGGAGCAAAAAGTAAGACCTCATTCATCTTACATGTATAGGAATTGGACATGTAAAAATCAGCTGCATTTCTTAAAAAAAGAGTCCTAACTGCCAAGTGGAAAAGAACAAGTGGCCCCAGAGGTATGCTAGTAATAGCTGTGACATTGAACTGCTGATTGGAGCCCTTAGTCTGTTGAAAGGTATGGATGTGGAGCCATCCCAGTTTTTCCTGCTATTGTTCTTGCAGCCAGAGGCTCTGAAAGCTGAGCGACATTTGCCACACTGCATCTAGTCCATGGCCTATGAAAGTGATTGTCCAATCTCCAGAGTGTCAGAGGGAACTTACATCCCTGGACCAGGACTCTCCTCCTGTCATTTGTGTTGTGCTGGAACATTTATGTCAGAACAGACCCTTTCTGCAGTATCTGCCAGAACCAGCCAACGTTTCTAGTGTTTCCTTCAGGCAAACTTTGATCTCATCTTTCAAGTATAGCTGGAACAGCCTAGCTGCATGCAGAGAGCATCTGTAAACAATTCTGTATATGCCCACAACCATGGCATTTCAGCAGTGATGGCATCACTGTACACTTTCTCAGTTAGTTTCTATGAATGTTGAGGTTGTCCATGGGAGGGACAGTTTCTGACCACCACACAGGAGAGTGTCTGGTCACCTGTATTTCAGGTGGAAAACTCAACTCTCTCTTTGGAAATATACTTTTCATCTTGGTGAAGCTTCTTTAAAGACTTAAAGATGGGACACATCTTTGGAAGAAGCTGTTAACCCTAACCAATGAGCATGAACTCCATTGCTACAAGGTGGTCAGTACTAGGACTGTACAGAGCACTGCAATTTTCTGTAGGACTGGGCTACAGCATGTAGCCAAGAGCCTGGGCTCTTGTATCTGCCTCCATCCTAGAAACACACCATGACCTCAGCTCTGAAGTGTTTCTCAGTTTTTAAATTATGTTGATGGTATTCTGTCTCATGAGTCAAGGTTTAAAGAACAGTTGTAAAGTTCTTTGCAGGTTTTTTTGAGACCTTGGTTTGGCCAGGTACTGATTGCTGAACTGATTCTTATAAGAGCTACCAAGGAATTTGTGGTGCTTTATTGCCTTAAATATTCATGTGTCTCATGTGACATCTCAGAGCTGTGGCTGTATACAAAAAGAAAGGTGTCTTCATGTTGATATCCTTTACAAGGAAGGAAATGTTTTGTTATTGAAGCATTCTGAAAACTTAGCCCAGTTAATGGTGGGTTTAAAATAGCTATTGCGTCGCAGCGGCTTGGCAAGTGCTGCAAGCAGTGCGGAGTGCAGTGTGACATTTCTCTGATTTACATTGTTAATGATCCCATTTAAGTCATGTAAAGTTAGTACAAGATACCAAACCTGTAAATGCATGTGGTAATAGTGATGACTTCTGTGCCTTAGAAGCCTGGAGGGAAACACAGTGTTAAATATACTCTATCATGATTGAAAGGAAAGGACTGGGGGCTGCATGTGCTGCTAGTTTCTCAGAGAGAAATCTAACAGAAATCAAGTAATTACTCCCATTTTTCTTCCTTGTCCCTCAGTTGCTTTCCAAAAGTATTTGGTCTGCTTACTGAATTGGTGCTTCATCTGTTACTGTAGATTCCCAGGATTAGTCATACATCATCATCTAAAAAAAGAGATTCTCTTCACTGTGCTGCAAATGTCATTTTTGATTAGGAAAACAGACCTCTGAAATGTCTTGTTCCCTTTCCACATCTTATGCCTTTCTCTTTGCTGCATTTTGTTCAGCTGAAATGTGGCAGTTGGGCAGACCCTTCAGGGCCAGAGCTCCAAGGGAGTGTTTCAGCAGGAGCACTACGGCACACACAGGCAGACTGGAACTTCTGCCCTCATCTGAAACAAAGCAAAGATCTAGGCTCCTCATTACCTGACAGTGAGTTGAGCTACCCTGGCTGCAGGTGTACAGAGTAAAAAGTCGTTTCAGTGATGTTTAGGTTCAATTTAATTAACATTACTTGAGGTTTTAATCATACAGCAATATTAACTCTTGCTGGCTCTGCAAAAGAATAGCTTCAAATGCTGGTTTGTCTTATGAATTAATTGGGTTAAAAATCTAGATATTGTACTGAATATTGCAGGACTAATTTGTTACTGTTAAATAAGGTCTGTTCAGTAGTTGCTCTGAAAAGTGCCAGTATTGTAACTGGTGCATTGGCAGGGCTAGTAGCAAGTCAGTGATGAGTTGTTGGTTGTTGCTTTGTTGAAACTAAGTCAGTAGTTATCAGAATGTATTTTAGTGCATCAGTTGCTGTGTCACCAAGATGCCATTTATTTTCACTTTCGTATGGGATGTCCATGCTGAAATGAGTGATTAGTACTCTGGATCCATCAGCGTGCACATGTTGATGAAAAGTGATAACTACATCTTCTGGGAGCCTTCTGCTCTGGTCACCATGTGATTCTGGAGTTCTTTCAACATGCGAGGCTAAAAAAAAAAAACACGAGCCATAGGGAAAAAAAGATCAGTTGAGAGAAACAACTCCCAGCACCAGGACAGGCTGGAGAGCAGCTCTGCAGAGTGAGACCTGGGAGTTTGAGTGGGCAACAAACTAAACATGAGCCAGCAACGTGCCCTCAGGGCCAAGCAGGGCCAATGGCATCCTGGGTGTATTGTGTCCAGCAGGTCAGGGGAGGTTCTGCTCCCCCTCTCCTCTGCCCTGCTGAGGCCTCATCTGGAGTCCTGTGTCCAGTTCTGGCCTCGCCAGCTCAAAAGGGACAGGGAAGTGCTGGGGAGAGTCCAGCGCAGGGCCACCAAGATGATCAGGGGACTGGAGCATCTTCCTTATGAGGAAAAGCTGTGGGCACTGCGGCTGTTTAGTCTGGAGGAGACTGAGGGGGATCTCATTAATATTTACAGGTGTCTAAATGGTGGAGGTTGGGGCATCCCTTTCTTTCTATTGTATCTAGTGACAGGACAAATGATAATGGAAAGAAGCTGAACACAAAAAGTTCTGTTTAAACATAAGGAAAGACTATTTCACTGTTGAGGTGAGGGAGCCCTGGCACAGGCTGCCCAGGGAGGGTGTGGAGTCTCCTTCTCTGGAGGTCCTCAAGACCCGGCTGGACATATTCCTGTGTGACCTGACCTAGGTAGACCTGCTTCTGCAGGAGGTTGGACTGGATGATCTCTAAAGGTCCCTTCCAACCCCTACCATTCTATGATTCTGTGTTGAGAAACTTCTTTCCTGTGACGGTGAGGCAGCATTGGAGCAGACTGCCTGGAGAATTGGTGGAGTCTCTTTCTGTTGATATTTCCAAACCCACTTGGACATATTCCTGATCAAGTTAAACCTGCTTTAGCAGAGGAGTTCGACTGGATGATTTCTAGAGGTCCCTTCCAATGCCTGCCGTTCTGTAACTGTGATGCTGTGGTTTTCTTCAGCTTACCCAGCGAGAAGGTGAAGAGCAGCCATGGTCCTTGAGAGTGGGCAGGGGAGTTTGGTGAACCTCTTTCTCCCAGAATGAACTGGTATTCTGCCTAAACAAGTCTGGCTTAGATCCAAGCTCCTGTCTTCTTAAGACAGATGGGGGAAAGGGACATAAAAAGATCAGGCATCTTACCTGCTTGCAGCAAATCCATATCAGACTGCCCTAAACCAGATGAGCTCTGTAGACTTTCTGTGTTCAAATTGGTTTCTAAACCAGGCTAGCAAAAGCAATTCCAGTTTCATCAGGCCAATATACAGCTCCTTAGCCTTACTGCTATAGTTTTCTCTGATGTTTCCTTGCAGCTCTGATGCAATTTAAGGCAATTGTTTATTATTCTGGTGATCAGAAACATAAAAAAAAATTACTCCCTTTTTCCCTGTGGCAGCCCTTTCTGTAGCTGAAGACAGCTATTGTATCCTTTTTTAGTCTCCCCCTTTCTTCTCTGAACAGCTCCATTCTTCCAATGTTCCTGGAAGGCTGCACTTTCTAGCTTTTATCTATACACTACTAAGAGGAGTATATCTTGAAATAATGGGCTCCAAAACTGTATATTTTAGCTGGAGCCTGAGGGGTGCGGAGGAGAGCATGAGAGAGTCTTTTGTGAGGTTTGCAGGTTCTGTTCCTGCCATATGTCTCTCTGTGATGCTTTCTTTCGCTGAACATGCTATTACTGGCCATTGTTCATCTATATGGTGGATTCATCTTAATCCGTCATAAATCACACAGCCTTTGAGCCTCTCCTTTTATGCTGTCTCTCACATAGACAGACTATGCACATCTTGGCTCTCAGTGGTTTTGTTTCTAGTGGGTTTTTTAAGCTTTTCATAGGTGTTTCATGACTATATTGTAGTGATACCTAGATGCTGCAGAGGTCCAAAACACTGTGAAGTTTTGCTTTTACATACGCACCTGTGTGCATCTGAATCCCCTCCCCAGTAGGCAGAAGCCTGCTGCCTACAGCTGCATTTCTGAGGATAACCTGGTGCAGTACAACTTGAGGCAGAGTGAATCTGCATATGGCATAGGATTTTCTGTTCCCAGGGCAGAGAGACTGAAGGCATAAATGCTTATCAGCAGGAGCAATATTCTAGCCCAAGAGTCTTGGATGACAACATGGGAATGATAGAAAGTTCTCAGTGACCTGGACGTATCCCTTGTATTTGGGGTGCATGCACTTCCTCACTTCTTTTTCTGCTAAGTCAGTCTCTTATGCACAGAACATGTCAATTTTTCCAGACTCAGTGTTTGATGTGGTAAAGAAGCAAAATACTTGAGCTTATCTTTTTCTGTTAGCATTTGTTTTGCAGTTTGTGACCCACATGGGCAGCTTCAGAAAGCAGGAGTCTGCTGAGCTGTGACTGCTGTAGCTTGTCACACATGTGTTGGTACTGAGGCTTGCATTGTCTTTAAGCTGGGTAGAACACGGCAATCGTATAATCGGTTGGTATTAGAGAGAGTCAAAGGTTGCTGGATGATACTCCTGAGCAGTCAGTTCATACTGATAAAGCTGATGATGATCAGACCAGTCTCTGAACTATGGAGAGAAGTGACAGGTAAAGACCTGGGTATTAGATCTTTCCTTGAGATGAGGGAGTAAGAGCAATCATGCTCCTCTGCTTTAATGGTCATAGAATTTCCCACAGAGAGCAGAGTAAAGAACATTTTCGTAGGATGTAAAAATGACTGATTTTTAGGATTAGTAATTGTGTATGCTTATTCCTTTCCACTTGCACTGGGGTCTCAGAGAATTTGTGAGGTGGAAAGCAGAGGCTTGTTAAGCTTGCAAAATGTCAGAAGTGTTTACTGTGAAGGAAGGCAAAGGAGGCTGCATTTTCCAAAGGATGTGTTTGTATTTGTACCCATCATCCAGTTCTGCTGCTCAGGTGTAACTGCACACTTTTTTGGCTGTTTGGAGCTATGTCTCTCCTCCAAAGTCAATGTGGTCTACTAGGAGAAGCAGATAATAAGAATAAAAAGGCTATTGACCTGGTGTATTATGGCAGATGTTGTGTTTCTTGCTAAGTACTGCAAAAAGGAAAGGAGGAATTTTTTTTTGTTTAAAGAGAAAGAATAAAAACCCTGCTGAGCATGTCATCATCCTAAAAGTGCCAATTTCAGTTTAAAGTAGTTTCAGCTTCTCTCCATGCCCTTGCCTACTGATGATTCACAGCACTTCTGCTCCATGAAGGTTCACTGAGACTGATTTCTGATGTTCAGAGATGGCACATGGTACACACACTGTAGGACATGGCTGTACGTAGCAGGAGGGCAGTCTTCAAGATCCATTCGGTTGAGCCTGTAGAAAGAAACAAGCCAGTCAGGACTTGCCCTGCTATTAGAATGCTGTGGTTGTGTATGCCCAATTAAGCTGTGAGCATGTGAGGAGAAAACTTTGATTAAAGTCTGGCCTCAGCATGTAGTTCATGTAGTGGCCTGGTTGAATGTATTTTTTCCCTAGGAGTGGAGACATAAGGAGGCCTAAGGAACAAAAAATCTTTAAATGTATTAAATTCCTATAGCCATTTAGAGCCCCTGCAGCCAAATCTTGGCACTTGCCAAGTGCCAACCCCTTGATTGGGGGTTGGACTAGATGATCTCTAAAGGTCCCTTCCAACCCCTACCATTCTATGATTCTATGATTCTATGATTCTTTTGATTGGAAGTGTTGTGTTCTCCCCAGTGAGCAGAGAGAAATCACATCATCGGGCCTGAGACCAGTCACACCATGTAGCTGAGGTTTTGATGTTGGGGTCAGAGCGGAGTGCATTGGTCTAGGGACACTTGTAAAAAAGGACAAAATTGCCAAGTGAATTACAATAGCAAAAACCCATGATGAGTCTCAGCGTGCTAACAGGCATTCACAAGCAAAACGCTGATTAGTCAAGTAAGTGTTTTTGTGGCTGGATGAGCTATAGAGAGAGAAATACACCCATTCAGTATGCGCAGGAGCAAAGCATGTTCTTGCAAAGAGGCAGCTCCAGCCGAGCGGCGTGTGGATGTGAATGCTGCTGTTCTCGCAGCCAGGGTTGTTACTATGGAGCCCTGTGCATCGCTGCAGAACATATATGGAGTGATGGATGGGAAATACAACAGTGCCTTAGCACTCCTGGACCAAGGATACATACCCACTGGCACTGGAGACACTGTCTCTGGTTTCCCTTTGGATCCATTTTACTCTCTGGGAAGAGCAGACCAGGCCCATGTGCCCAGTGGTGATCACCCAGACTGTGATGGTGCTTTGTGATCCCTCCATGGAAATCATGGTTCTGTTTTGCAGCCATAACATGTTCCCCTGCCGATCTGCTGTAGAGGTGCCATGCCGCTGGGGCAGAAAAGAGTAGTTTCAGACCTTGGAAATAAATTCCTGGTGTGAAGTGTTTTTACTGTGTACTATGCTGCTTTGTCCTTCATCGTCTCCACCTCAAGAGTTAGAGACAGGGTTGCAGTCTCCAGCAGCTGCCAGGCCTCCTCTGTAGTCAGTGGGGAAAGGGAGACATGTCTGCAAGGACAGACTGTTCTTTTAAGATAATTGTCTGACAAGATGGAATTAATCACTTTTTTAAAATCATCTTTGTTTTCTCTGGAGGTCTGGGAAGCCTTTTCTATTGTTTGCTCTAGAGCCCAGTTTTGAGATTGCTCCAGCTGAGTCCTCTAGTCCAGGACCAGAGTCCAAATCCTCAAAGGCCCCTCAGAGTATTTTTCTCTTCCTCTGTTCACATAAGTAGATGTGTAATGTCACTGCCAAGTTACCCACAAGGAAAAGGTACTGTTAGCCCATCAGCTTCCAAGAAAAGCAAGGACTGGGTTTGATTTAAACAGTTTAAGAATAATTTTAACAATGTGAACCTAAGTTAGCCTGTCTGGCTAGGCCTCTTCTCTGACACGTGAACTTTTGGCTGTGAGCTCACATGGCTCTTTGCTGGACTGCAGCAGTATGTGGCCATCACACCATGTCCCTTACCCTACCTTGTCTACTCCTGTGCCTTCCTGCAGCCAGTAGATGAGACTCCAAGGACTTGTGGTCAGTAGCACTAGGAAGCATCCATCTTAGAAACAGATGTATCCTGCCTTTTCTTGGACTGTCAGAGAAGAAGTTCTCATCCAAGAAGCTGAACTCAGGTGTTACAACTTACTACCTTACACATCCCTCATGGAGAGATTCTAGCATATCTGGGAAGAGGCCATATCCGTTGTATTTTCTAGCCATTCCCATGAATATCCTTTCCTATAGCCTGGATTCTGGTTGAGCCCCTTCATCTGAGTGTATTGGAGACCCATCTCATGTTACAGAGATAATGCAAGAACTGGTCTTTGTTTGAGACCACAGAAATAAGGATGGCTATTTCAGTTGAAATTGTTTTTCTTCTGTGTACCACTTCACTTTTACCTTCATTTAATTTCAGCTGTAGTGTTTTCTCCATTCAGCTGCTCTATTTTGTCATTGAGTGTTTATTTGGAACCTTCTCTAACATTTGTAGCCAGTCATTAACCTGCTGCATTAGAGGAAAAGTGTGGTGGAGATTGCATGAGAGGAAAGCAGAAGAAATTGCATATGGTTCAGCATTATCTATTTAGTGTCATTGAATGCAGGCTTGTAAGTGCCATCCATTTTAACTACTGTCAAAGTCTACTGGATAGTGCAAAGAGCAGAATTCTGGTAAAACATTATAGTCCTTCATATGTTATTTGTCTAGTTTCTATGAAGATAGATCCTAATTCAAGAATCACATTTTATCTCATAACCACATTGTGTTAAAAAGAGCACTGCAGAGAGAAGGCAGGCACTGGGGAGGAAGGGACAGTGCTGTGCACTGTGGTTTGTCCACTGAAAGCAAAGAGCGATGGCAAGTTGCTTTGAAACACCTTGACTCTACTTTGCACATGGGTGTCAGTGGTGAGTTCCATTTTTATAAGAAATTGTGTACAGAATAGAAACTCCAGAAACCGAGAGATGGACAATATCATTCATCAGTTTGGAATGATATTTTCTGGTACTTAGTTTCTATGCTTTGTTCCATCGAATAGAGTGATGGCTTCTTCAGATATTTGGCCTAGTGTTGGATATTTCTTTTTTCTGTGCAGCTTTACCTATTATAAATCCAAATTTACACAAACGTGTATGTATGTGCATGTTCTATTTAGTTTCTAGCGTGTAGGTAGGAAGAAGTGAATATGTTTGAAAACCAATTTTGATTTTCACTGTGTTGCTACGTAGAGATAGTTCCAATATGTCTGGAGTTTCACGTGGAAGGACTTGGAATAGTAGTGGTAGAACTGCCTGAATTGGTAGTTTGTCTCTCTCTCACTCCTTTGATGTGCTGTGTCATGCAGTACCACACTACCTGGATTAGGTTGCCTGCAAGGAGGTGTGATGAAGTAGACTCTGTGTTTGGGTAGCTTTGGTTTTGGGAGGCATGAAATGAAATTTTGGGAGGACTGAAATGAAATCTTTCCAGTTAGCCATCAAATAGGTTCAGTATCAGAAGTACAGGCCTCTTCGTTCCTCTCCCAAGAGGGACTGGATATAGAATTCTCCCGCTTACTCATTCCTCTGAGCTAGACTTTCACACAGAGATGTGTGAAAAATCTCTCGAGTTTTTCATTTTTAATCATGAGCTTTACTGGTCCATGTGGAACTCAGCTGAAACTGTAAAGGCATTTCATACAACATCTCACAGACTCATCACATGAAAATTGTTTGGGACTACTGCCAACCCAGGCTGAATTTGAACTGGTGACCCACCCTCCATGTCATATTCCCGGTATTATCCATCATATAAGTCTTATTTCCAGAAGTACTTTCGGCATATTAAATGTGCTTCCAGCCCCTGGGTTTCAGCCATTCAAAACACCAGCATGTTCTCTGCTCTCTGAATGCGGGTGGGAATCGACTTGCCTAACAGCCAGAGAACAGACTGCATAACTTTTAGCTAAAACATTCCTTTTGTTTCCTTTTCTTTCTTAACAGGATCCAACAGCTGCATCTATTTCGGACAGGGATTGTGATACCAGAGAGGGAGAGACTGTGGCCATGAACTATAAGCCGTCCCCACTTCAAGTGAAACTAGGTGAGTCTTTACTGATGGAGACTGTAAAGGCTGGATCCAAGGTCTGAAATACGGTGAGGTGCTCATGGGATTGTATGCAGGTCTCTGTGCATGTGGCTGAGCATGCCAGCTCGGCTCCAACAACCCACAGCACAGTTTTATCTTTGTGATTCTGCTGCTGAGGCAAATGACCTGCAAACATGTAAGGATCCTGTATCTTGGGAAGTGGTAAAGGAAGGAAGCTATGCCTTGAAAGGAAAGCATAGCTTTTTAAACCTACAGATTTTTGTCAAGCTAAGATCAAGGCTTGGCCACATAAAGGATGAAGATAATACAGAGGGACTGTGAAAGAAGACAGAATATCTGCAAACAAAAAGGAGAAGATCAGAGACTTGGGGCACTGTCAGGAAAAGACAGTGTGTTACTGTGAGATGAAGGGTCTGTAGATCTGTAAGGTTCACATACAAATACATGTGCTATTTCTAAGCAATAATTTTTAAGTTCTGGAAGCAGAATCCCCTAATTAGCAGAATACATTGCTTCCTTGAAAGGCTGGTGCTTGCTAGAGGATGGCAATCCACACATATCTGTCTTGCCTCTTGTGCTACACAGGCTCAAGGACCTGATGAGGGACACAGGTTAAAGGAAGAACAGTGTGCTTTTAGCTCAGAGCATGGGTGGAAAATGGGAGTTCAAGTCTGGAAGATTTCCCAATAGTAGCAGGACGGAGTCCCTTGGTTGTCCTTCACATCACAATGAATGATATTGAAAGAATGCTACTGGAACAGGTTGAGGGTGACTATGCCATATTCAGGAAGGCTCTGAAACACCTGAATGTCCACATGTTCTATGGAATAGCCTTGACCTCTACCAAATGTATGTCAGGGAAGGCCAGCAGACAGCTAAGGTTTGAAGAACGTCTGGGCTTTGGTGTGTGATTATGAAGAGATATGCTCATAGACAGGGTTTACCCAAAGGTCTACTTCAAATTATTGTACTACTACAAACACTAGTGTTGGCCTCAATTATAAGAGGAGCCTTAAAGAAACACCAGGAAAAGGCTTGGAGAGTCTCAAGGCTTTGTCTGTGTACACAGTAAATTGAATAATCAGACAAACTGGGTCATAACAATGCAGAAAGAAATGTCGTAAAGTGGGCCCTTGGACAGCAAATGAAAAGAAAGTAGTTGAACTAGTCTAGTCCAACTACTAGTTGAACTAGTAGTTGGACTAGACAATCTTTAGAGGTACCTTCCAACCTCTACCATTCTGTGATTCTGTGAGTAGGCAAGATCTGACTGAAAGAGTGAAAAGGAAGGGGAAGACACGAAGTTGTATATGCAAACGCAGCAAGATCATGCACAAAGTGGAGGACCTTGCACTACAGACACAGGATATGAGTGACTGAGACAGTAAATCTGCCCTGCAGTCATAGTCATGAGTCCTCCAAAAACAGCAGCAAGGAGCAGCAGTGTGTGTTAATGATAGAACAACTCACAGTTTGGTAAAAGATTATCGCTGCCAACATGCCATATGCCACCAGGATTCTGTTTCACTGCCAAGAGAGTTCTGTACTGTTGTTGGATAGATAATTACTACTGCGATAGTTGTTTTGGATCATTTAACACCAGGAATCGGGTTAGAGACCAACTGATACTATTATTGGTAAGTCTGAGACATTCTTGCATTTCTAAGCAATACAAATATCCTCCAGAGATTTATTAACATGACAGGAAATTTTGCTGGTTTAGACCTGACTTTGGTAAGTCATGGAGACATTATAGAAGACCTGGTCAGAGGAAAATTTGGATTCAGGGATAACCAGTTCAATTCATGCAAATTAAATTAAAAGGTAATTCAAGGTAGATCTGTAACAAACTTCAGTTTTATAAATTAAGTGCTTAAGCAAAGCTAGTAGATTAGAAACCCAGGAACTCAAAACATGTCAGGTAGTATTGAAGGAGAAAGTATCAGAAGAAAGGAAGTTGCTGATGATGTTCTCCAATAGTCATTTCACTTACATGTACATTAATGACTTGGACACAAAAAGCTGGAGTCAGCGAAGTAAATTTAGTCACAGCATCAGTACAACAAAAACTCAGAAATGATATAAAGAATGAACATGAAAACAGGAATAATAGAAGCAATAAAAATATGACAGGAGAAACTCAATCTGCTTTAAACTGGAATTTACCATCTGGAGGTGACTAAAGAAGAGTTGATTGTAAGACATTAATTGATTGCAGCATTAGTTGGTTCCAAGATAACTAATTACTAAAATGGACAAATACATGAAAACATGTCATATTCACACTTTTGTAGAATTTACCAGTTTTTTTCCAAGTATCAGATCCAACAGAATGATGAGGCTTTCTGCCAGAACTTCTGCTTTTCCACGTAGCGAAAACTGTATTTCATTCATCACTAGTGAACACTACTATCCACCAGTAAGGAAGGAAAGGGAGGCACTAGAAGAGGCTGAACAGTTTTTTAGGGTAGATGGAGGTGTACCAGTGCTCCTGCCCAGGGAATACTCAGTGCTGACCACAGTATGTTTAGTGGGAGAAACCTACCTGCTAAGAGGAATTCTCTTGCAAGACTGACAAGCATCTTTCTGCCTCGTCTCCAGAGAGAAGTCTGCTCAAACACCTCTCTCTCTGCCTATGGAAACAGTGTGTCTCTAATTGTGAGCACACTCCTAGTAGCATTTGGATTGACTATCTGCTCTTAGCCATGACCAGATGAGCTCTGGGTTACGGGAGACAAAATGGTACGTCTGTAGCTAACATAACCTGCCTTTAATCCACATCAGCTCCTGATGCTGTTATTCATAAAATCTGCCCAGCCTTTACAATTTTTGAGCAATTTAATGGCTCACATCTCCCAGCTCTGACTTCAATTCCTCCAACTAGATTTTTTGGTCTCTTCTGCATAAAATTTGTCAGGATTTGTATTGGTTTTTTTAATCCTTTAAGGGCAGACAAAGTTAAGTTATGTTATTAAACATAATTGTTTAATAGCTTAACTGAGAAAGCCATTGTTGGGGATGGTAGTGACTGGTGTTTTAATCTTGTTTCAGGTTTTCCATATGGATAGTGACATTTTTCACTGTAAAATCAGAATCAATTGTTCAAATGTCAAATGCTCTGATGGAAGGTTGATAAATGTCATTTTTCACTCTTTGAAGATTCACGTATAAATCTGTCATATGTGCTTGCTGGAAGCTTGGTTCAAATGAGCTCAATTAAATACCAACCCAGCATGAATGCAACTTTTGCTTCCAGAACCTCCAGTGATTGAAATGTGACAGAAAGAGTGTGCAGTGCTGCACACTGTGAACACTGATTTATGTGCTGCTCGAATGCTCTTTTCCTTGGTAGTTTCTCACACTCTGAATACATACATTTGGCCACATGTTTGCTTTGGGGGGTCAGTTAGATAGAAGAAAGACTTCATAGGTGGCTTATATTTCTAGTGACTTTCTAAAGGTTTATACTGGGACAGTAAAACATTTAACTCACTGCTGAGGCCACATCACACAAGAAGAGAACTTCACACCAAAGAGAAGTAACATCTTCCAGCTACAGAACCACAGAATCACAGTTCATGTAGTTTATAATCTCAAGCTCTTATTGATATTGTATCAATAGTAATTGTGCATTTCTTACTTTTCTAACATTCCTGCTTTTGTCTTTCTATCAGGAGCTACAAGGCTCAGCCATGCTTCTTTCTTTCAAGTCTTTTGATAAGGAGGCTCCCAACAGCACTGTTGGGGGCTGGGGGTATACATTAGTGCTTAGGAGAATCTCCAGCACATCCTTATTAGGAAGCATATCCAGATGGAGCACATACAGCAAGCTTTTTGAAAACAGAAGAGACTTGTGATACGGAGAGAGGGAGGAACAGAATAATCCCTAAGTGTAAATCTCAGGGGCACTGTATCCACTGGAAAGCAAAAAATCCTCATGGGATCCCCAGGAGATGAGATATTATTTTAATGAAGCTTATGCCATCTGTTTTTCTATTTTGCATTTTTAATTTGCCTTCTCTGCATTGAAATCCCAATCCAGACAGTCTGTCTGTCTTAACTAGCAATCAATGTCTCTATAGTTTGTCTTAAAACCGAATAGTCAACGTGATGATTGGTTGGAGTGCTGCAGAACAAGCTGCAGTGGTTGATAAAGGATTGTGGGATCTTCATCAGCTCATCCACCACACCAGGAGCTTGACAGTAAATCCCTGTCTGCAGATGAACATATGGAGGAGAGAGGCAGACGGGCACTCATACCAGCTTTCACCCCTGTGAGACACCTGTTGCCTTAGATGTAAGCACGTCTTCTGCTCGGAGTACACAGAGAATAAGGCATTGTTTTTGAAAGATTGCTCAGTGGAGTGCCTAAAAGTATGTGAAAAAATGAGTGTCTAATGTGAGAAGACTGGGTCCCACCTTAAGATGAGTGAGCTACATGCAGATGAAGTCTACTGCTGTGTGACCAAGAGGAAGCCTAGTTCATGTTGATGTAGGCTGCAAAGTGATGGTGGTTTTTATTTTAGATTTTCTTTGCAAAGCTTCTTGTAAAAGAATGACCTGGATTGAAAATGTAGCAGATAATTTTCCTGCTTTCCTAGCTACTGTTTAGTTCCCCTTCCAGGTTAGATCTCATGCTGGTATTTATCTTAATACCAAATAACACAATGGTTAATACTAGTCAGCCCCAGAAGATGCATCATCAAGTTGCTTTTGGTGTAAGCTGCTGTAGCTCAAGTATATAATCTACCAGCCTAACCAGAAATTTACCTTGCTTCAAGAGGCAGGAAGCTGTTGTAACACTAACAAAGCAGAAATATTTTTTTTAATTAGTAGGAAAATAACACCTTCCTCTTGCCAGCTGCATTGTAGCTCTTAAGAGCAGGCCAGACACAGTCCAGCTACTTCTGGGAAAGAAATCGTGCATGCCAGGAGCCTGGACCTATTGGTAGCAGAAGCCTAAAAACCTCTTGAGTCACTTCAGACGGACCTTTTGGCTTTCTGTATGACAACAAGGAGATGAGAGCATGTAAACAGCCATAGTGGGGCCAGAGCCAAGCAAACAGCTCAGGGAGAGGGGAACTAAGTCTTGGCAGAAATAGTAATTGGCTAACAAATGACTGTAGTACTCATCGTCCAAGGAGAGATCTCAGATGAGACCACCAAGGCTTCTTGTTTGCTTCTGCTTCTTTCTCTATCAGCCCTACCTCTCCATCTTAGGATATATAAACATCTTAAGATGTTACTTATTGACAGCAGAGGAGTTGGAATCTCTAGCTGGGGCTGGGGATTCTGCATGGAGACATCAATTAGGTGCATCCATTTCCAAGCACTGAATGATTTCACTTTTGCTAGTGGATTAATTCTTGCTTGTTAGCAAAACAAGATCTTCAGAAATCTGAAGCAAGTAACTGGAACAATGTTTGCTCTACAGCAAGCAGCTCTGGTAAGGTTAAAACAGTAGCAGAAACCCTGCCACAAGGAAGTAGAGCATGTTATTCCCTGATGTGCTTGACTTGGACAAAACCGAGGATCTAGTTTGTGTTTGAGCCCCATCTTGGTAGAGACTGAAGTGAACAGAGGAGATAATCCATTTAGGGACAGAGGCTGATGACACATCTGTGATGTTAACTCCTGCCTTCCAGCCTGCTGCTGTGCATTTGTGTCAGATATTGCTGTACAGTCAGGGAGAAGTAGTATTGGGAATATCAGTCAATGAAATGAGAACTATAAAGCCTTCAGGGTTCAACATAACAAAATTGGTGCATTTCTGGTTGAAACTTTACTGATGGTCTTTAATCCCAGTAAAGGACAGCTGCCTTTATCTCCCCATGTGGCTTCTGAGACTGATCTTACAATTGCTGCAGTTATTTAACCCCTTGTCCTAGGGCTGGATGTATGTTCAGAGCTTGTTTTAAACCATCTCCATCAAGGAGCAACAAGGTGCACAGCAGAGTATCCTATCCTAGTGCTGTTGAAAAGGATGCCTTGCTTAGAAATCACCTTCCAGGGCTGCTTTTGCCACCGGTCAAGATTCAAAACTGGCCGTGGGAGATGCGGTCCCAAATGTAGCAGGCAGCAAGCTCAGTACCAACCCACATCCATGACTCCTGTTCTGCACCATCACTCCCCAGTCAGCCTCACAGCATGTGACTTTTAAGCTTTTCATACAGAAAACAGAATAATAAGGGAAGATTGTAGTAGACTGGACAAATCAATGCCATTAGTGTATCCTTTTGTCAGTACCTCAAGTACTGTATTATTCCCAGTTGCTCTTCTGTAACAAGGCGATTAATGCTAATTAGGTACAGCAGCTGTTGTTTCTGGGAAGGAGGTCTGTAGGTAAATTAGGGAAACATTTTACAAAGAAGCTCTGACTCCTTTAAGTTAGGTCTCAAGGTTCCAGCTCTATTGACAAAACTGCAGATTTCCATATCCATAACTGTTTGCATGGCGACCCCAAGTGACATCATTACCTTAAGTGCACAAAGCCATTTTCGTCCCCTGGGAACACCCATTTCCTTGAACACAATCTGTACTTTGTACATGGGGAATGAGTAATGTGGAAGCCAGAGTGCAGTGGCAATATAGCAGTGCTATTGATTTTCTTCATGAAGATAGAAGTGCAGCCTACCATTTGGAGGCCTCCTGGGGCTTGGGAGGAATTTATTTAAACATTATTTCATGTGTTATTACTCTTTCCATTTATAAGAGAAATTGCATACACAGATTTATTGTAGTACTCTTCCTGTAGGATATCTCCAGACTCTTTTTAGAGGGAATGAGAGAGTGACGTCAAGGGCAGTAGGTCTGTCTGCAGACAGAGCAGCAAAGATGAGGGCGGAAAACTGGCTCTGATAGGTTTATTATTAAGGATTAGTTAGAAGAGAAATAGAGGGGCAGAAAGGAAGAGGTGCATGAGGAACTGCAGCTGACAGAGCCTCAAGTAATCAGTAAAGCCATTAAGAGAAACTAGAGCAAAGCAATTCACTGGACTTCAGCAGAGAGCTCTGGGCAGGAGAGAGTGTAAGTGGGTGAGACAGAGGGAAGGAAGGTACCAGTCAGCAAATCACAGGAGCAAAGCATGAGCACATGAATTTGAGCATGATGTGGCACAATGTTCACTCAATAAGCTTAGTCTTTCTGTCACTGCAATGTGCTTGATTTATTATGCCATCCCACCAGGGCTTTACTGGTCTTCCCAGCCCTCCACCATCATATGTGCACCTCTCCCGTGACAAGTACCATGCACCTTGCAAGTCCATAGACACACACCTGCTCTCATCTTGTGTGGCACACACCACTCTTGACTATTACAGCTTCAGACAGAAAGTTATGAAAGAGGAGTCTGTAAAGTAGATGAATAATTTTGTTGGGCATTATCCAGACATCCTCTAGGCACATTACATTACATTCAGGTCTGATGATGGTCTAGGAAAAGGAGCTAATCCTGAAGATTTCCTTCTGTGCAAATTATTTGACTTTGTACTGAGAATGGTCCAAAGAATCTGGAGTCTGAATGTTTGGGTTTTTTTTGCCTGAAGCAAAAGACCAGTGCTGCAAAATACACTTTCCCTTCTTTGTCCTCACCAACCCTAATCTGTTACCTCAAATGTTGAGATGCACCTCAGAACATTTCGAGGCAAAACAGATTCAATGTAAGGGAGGAGAAATTCAGTAACTGAAGTAGTGATGAGAATAAAAACTATATGGTCTGGCAAAGCCTAGCTCCAGCAGACAGCATCACAGCAGTGATGGAATGGTGATCTGTTCAGAGGTCTTGTTTACACAGTACGTATTACTGTCACCCCTGTTTTCTATGAAGTTATCTAGAGAGCTGGTTTAAAAAGGAGTGATGTCCCCAAAGGTGTTTTACACCTTATTCCTGACATTAAAAAGACTAACACCAGCTGAGTTGACAAGACTGGCTGCTCACTTGTTGATGTCTTTGACAAAATCAACAGAGAAAAGGGCAATAGTACCGTTTTCTATTACTGTTACTATTTCCTTAATTCCTTCTGATGTCTCCATAGGTAGGTGACTTTCTGTGTAGCACTCAAGGGAACCAAGTAAAGCCCAATGTAATTAATGTAAACTGTCTCCAGAACAGACCACAGCATCTGCAGACAGTATTGGATGATGCATTTTTTTAATGTGTTTGATATATTAATGATGAACCTTAAGTTGTACCTGATGGTTAATTGAATTTGTTCTGACTCTTCAGTGATGTGGGCTGCTTCTTTGACTTCTCTGTGCTGCACACTCAGCTCTTAGCTGGGAAAGGTTACTATCTGCTTATTGAATATTGAGATTAAAATGCTCCATCAGCAGATCAGACTCTATGAAGTAAAAATAACATACACTTTTCAAAGGCAAGGAATTTGTGCTGGGATAGAAGTTCAGTGCAGTTCTTGGGTTTTAACTGCTCTCCTTATGCACAGATGATGTTCACAGCACCCTGAAAACTTTGTCCTGCTTTTCTGAGATCTTAAAGAATCATTTGGAGATTCAGAGTTCAGAAAAACACATGAACTTTGGTGTGCCACAGTAGGAGAGCAGAATAGATGAGGATGTCATTAGTATAGTGTGTTCTGTCAGTAGCAGGTACCGTGGTGATCTTGGATGCAGACCATGGCTGAGCATTAAACAGAGAAACATCCAAGGAGCCCTTCTCCTCTGAACCTGGTGACAGTTTTGCCTGCAGGTATAGCAAACAGCATTACACCCAACTGTGCACGGCAGAGCCCCAGTGTGCCAGGCTCAACAAATCATAGAATCATAGAATCACAGAATGGTAGGGGTTGGAAGGGACCTTTAGAGATCATCTAGTCCAACCCCCCTGCAGATGCAGGTCCACCCAGATCAAGTCACATAGGAAAGTGTCCAGGCAGGTCTTGAAGACCTCCAAGGAAGGAGACTCCACACCCTCCCTGGGAACTCTGTTCCACTGCTCCATCACCCTTAAAGGGAAATAGCTTTTTCTTATGTTTAAATGGAACTTTTTGTGTTCCAACTTCATCCCATTACCCCTTGTCCTGTTGCTAGATACAACAGAAAATAGGGATGCGCCAACCTCCTGACATACACCATTTATATACTTAAAAATATTAACAAGATCCCCCCTCAGTCTCCTCTCCTCCAGACTAAACAGCCCCAGTTCCTGCAGCCTTTCCTCATAAGGAATGTTGGAGATCAAGTCACCAAGCTCTTAATGGGTCAGTTAGGGAGATGTACCACGTGGTACAGTGAAGAGGTAGGATAGAAGCAGCAGCAGCAAACTAAGCACAACTTTTGTCTAGTTATTCACAGTCAGACTTCATCATATCTATGAGCTCTAGTTCAGAGGCCTGATGCAAAGCAATTCTTGAAGGCAGGGAGGCAGCATAGGAGAAAACACAGAGATTTCTTCTGTGCTTTTTAATGGAGGGACGGCTGACTGAAGCAAGTCATGAAGCAGTATGGGCCTTTACTGGTCACATGCAAAAGAAGCCATTGCAGGTTAGGAGACTGGTAAAAGCTACTCTTCTGCAGCTTCAGCTAGTTTGAGCATCTTATCTTGGGGTCAGAGATACCATCAGCCTCTTACGTCAACCAACACCACTGTTTTATGAAGAAATCCTAGGAACAGGAATTAAGCTGCAGTGGAGATGGTGAGAGCAGTTGTACAGAGTCTTCTACATCTTGCAAGTCCTATCTGGGACTAGGAGCTTTGCCTGTATCTTGACAATCACTTCATTCCTGGCAGTAACAAGGCAATGACCTCTCTGGGAAAGACTAGAGTCCATACCAGTCACAGCCTTTCTGCTCTGCTGCGTACAGAAAGCCTTCTGGCACTTGTACTTTTCTTTAAACCTCAAGCTTTTGGCACATCTCTTTTCTTCTTCCACTTGGCAGTCATTCTCTGTAAAGCAGGTCTCACTGAAGGAAAATAAAGCCGTTTTTATAGATGCCACATATTTATAGGTTTTATTTAAGAAGTTGTAAGATCACAGCAGTAATTGGACAGTCTGATCCCATTTCTCCAGTTGTTAAACTCAGCTGTCATTCAAAAAGCTTTAATTACTGCCTGAATCATGGATGAGTAGCTTGTGCTGAGGGTATGCATTTATTGCATTGTTCATGGAAATGAGACGCCACAGTCTGGTACTACGCAAAACAGCTGTAGTCCCCGCTTTGAAACATCATCCAGAAGGAAAACTGGGGATTGTTCATCAGATTTTAAAGTATTTGAGCATTCCCCAAACCTTCATTCTAAATTAACTTGTGGAAAAAGCATACCCCATAGACAGCATTTCCATCCTTTCTCCGGGTCCTGTTATAAGGAGAGAGAAGAGGTAACAAGTACATTCTTGGCAGATCCAAGTCTTCGTGTATTTGCTCAAAGATTCATCTCCAACTTCTCCTGTGTAACCATTGCAATCTGTTTGCCTCCAGCCTCAGCACACTACATGTAGTAGGTTCCTGTTCACTCTGCTTTGCAAACTGCTGCTTCCTTCCACTTTCCATATCAGTGAAATCATCCCTCCTTTTTTAAGACTGCCCAGCGGAGCTGCTGCCTCTCACAGACTCCTGTCTTCCTCTTCGTGTCCCATTCACCTGTGAACTCTGGTCTTTTTCTCTTCTTAACTTTGCACTGTTTTTTTTTTTTTCCCTTGAATTGATGCAGCTTAAGTCTTTGTGAATGGAGAACTGTATTTCTGCCTTGTAAAATACCACTGTTTATGGCACAATTAAAGAAATCCTCTACAGAGTTTTAAGGCAATTCTACTGTAAACGCAAACCCATCATCTTATGTTTGCTGTAACTCTTATTTGTTTCTGCCTTCTGTTCTGAATGCAAGACAATCCCCACTTTTTCAAAACAACCTAGATACCCTCTATTTCGCACATTGCTCTGAAACTGATGCAACCAAGTCAGCAGCTGTCAATGTCTTTTGGAGGAATGATGCAGTTCTTCCATTTAGCTCGGTAGTCTGAAGCTCATGAGCTCCAAAGTGCTTTCTGCCATGAGTAAACAGTGACCTGGCTGTGAGAAGAAAGTTTAACCACATCAGGTGTTTCAGAGCTGCAGGCTGCTGGCAGTTCACTTTGCTGCAATGAAGCTCCCAAGTAACACCAGCCACTCCTTTCCAGAAGACACCCCCTTCCCTGTCATTACCCACCAGAATGTAAGAGCAGATTTTTGAAAAAGAAAGATTTGCTATTATTTATTTTAAAAGCTGGTGTAGCACTGGGAACTTCAGAGAAGAGAGGAGTAGTCCAAGTAAGATAATTGTATAAGCTCATCTGAGAAACCATGTTTGACATATTAAATGGCACTGTGCTAAAAATATGTCTTGAACAAGGCTAGCATATTTAATATTTAAAGCAATGCCATCAGGCATGGGTGGTTTAAGTTCAGAATGGAGGCTGCTTTTAAAATTAACATGTTCATGGGTTTGCTTATAATTTTTTAAAGAAAAAACAAGCATCTTGGGTTTAAACTCCACAGTAAACCCTAGCACTGTTATAAAATTCAGTAAAGGACATGTCATTGACTGTTTCAAAACTGTTTACAAATTCATGTCTAATTTACAAGGTGTTTTGGCTATGAAAAGTTTGGATGGCACAAGTCACGAAACAACTGTGTGTTTTTAGCAACAGACTTTCAGAGGGAATATGGAAGATGCGAGTTCAATTCTTTTTTTCTGCCTGAGTGCTTTAATGACCAGGCTGAAATGTGGATTTACTGAGCCTCTGATCTGTGAGGCAAGAGGTGAAGCAAAATGTGAAAGCAAAACTTTGACATAGTTCTTTCTGTGCAGGCAGATGTTATGTTTTCAATGCCTCCCAGCTCACAGAGAGGACTGACTTCTGCCTAAGTGCAGAAGAGCTACAGTAGGACAGTCCTTGAATTTGTCTTTGGATCCTTTGGATGGTCTCTTGGGTTTTGCTTTCCTTCATTGAAAGGGGATGATCAGTAACACAGAGAGGCTGTCTGAGCTCCTTTGTTGCCTGTATTCTTTTTTCTGTCTGCAATTAAACATTCATGGTACCCTGGAGTTTCCACTTCCTGAGAACACAGTGTCATGACCGCATTAGAAGAGCTATTGCTGTTTTGGGTCTCACTGACTAGGTGAACTGAAGCATCTGCAGAGGGTCTACAGGACATTGTTCTGACTTAGAACCAGGCTACAATCTCTGCTGTCAGGGCAGGGCAGAGAAAGAAAGGGAAAGAGTAAAAGGGAGTAAAGGGAAAAAACAGCCATCATATGAATGATGACCAGAAAAATACAGAAAGTTGTAAGAATAGTGGAGAAGCTTTAATGTGAAACTTCCTGTGTGCTGGGGAGGAATAGAATATCAATAGGATATCAACATGCCCGAGTTGGCAGTAAATTGCTTGTAGTGGGTGCTTTCATTCCCTATCTGTTTCTTTTCTCACCTCAGTCACCTTACAGAAATCCTTTTTTCATCATGAAGACAGTCAAGCACTAGAAGACATTTTCCAGGGAAGTAATGACATGTCCATCCCTGAGGGTTTTTAAAATCTCACTGAATAAAGCTCTACACAGCCCAGTCTTATCCCATGGCTGATCCTGCTTTGAGCAGGACATTGGTACCCCTACCATTCTATGATTCTATGATTGGTATAGAAAGCTCCTGAGGTCTCTTCCAGCTTGAAGAGTGCTGATCCTGTTCCTAGTTAGGACCCCAGTTATTTTTTCAGATGTCATATACTTTCTACCCACTACTGAAAAAGCCTATCTAAATCCTATGTAGTTATTCTCTTGGGTGCCCAACACGAACACTGTAGAATTTGCAAAGGTAGACTTAGGTAACCTGTGTGCACTCACACAGGGCAGTCCTCCGTAAACACTGGTATGTCCACTGGTAAGCAAGAGAAACCCAATTGCTTTTTGGTTTTCACACATTTACAAATGTCCTTCCTTTTGAATTTTAGTTCTTGTTCTCTGTTCTTTCTCTTTAATTCACCAGACCTCCTTGATTGTTCAGTGATTGAATTTAAGAACATTTTAAACTAATTTTCTCCTTTGCTTGTATCTCTTACAGACTCCAGTGCATAGTCAGGGAGATTTGTTCTTTTACAGATGTGCTTCCAGACTTCCATTTTATATGTAGTTCTCAATGCTGAGCGATCTTTCAATACCAGCAAGCAGCTGGTTTCTTGCACCCACTGTAAAAACAAAGCAAACTAGCAAAACAAAGATGTTCACAGGGTGTAGTGAGGGAATGATACAAAGCAGAGCCAAATTCAAAGCTGGTTGTGCATGTGCTCATGTGAAGTGTACCACAGGTGACAGTCAAGCAGCTGCTAAGATGACTGTATACTACCACCATTTCATAGACCAGTTTGGACACTTCTGGGCTCTGGTGATGTCTCAGACTCTGGAAATCTTAGATTGGCGTTGAGATTTTTTTCTGCTGCAATACGGACTTTTAAGGGGACTTTGCAGGAACAGATCGTGACCCACAGACCCCTGCCTGCTGCAGGCCATTAATAATTAAAAGAAAGAACAGAAGGGAAAAAAAAGTGAATGAATCCTCCCATTCCACATTTCTTCCCATTTGTATCCCACACAGGCTTTTTCTGTAGGACAGGGCCACCAAGATGATGGAGTGGAGCATCTCCCTTATGATGGAAGGCTGAGAGAGCTGGGGCCCTTCAGCTTGGAGGAGACTGAGGAGTGACCTCATTAATGTTTACAAATACATGAAGGATGGGTGTCAGGAGGATGGAGCCAGGCTGTTCTCAGTGATGGCCAATGATAGGACAAGGGGCAATGAGTGTAAACTTGAAAACAAGAGGTTCTAAAGAAATACAAGGAAGAATTTCTTCACTGTTCAGGTGAGGGAGCCCTGGAACAGGCTGCCCAGATGGGTTGTGGAGTCTCCTTCTCTGGGGACATTCAAAATCCACCTGGACGAGTTCCTGTGTGACATACTCTAGGTGGTCCTGCTCTGGCAGGAGATTGGACTAGGTGATCTTTCGAGGTCTCTTCCAACCCTTAACATTCTGTGATTCTTTGAATGGATTTTAAGCAGAGAAAGTTAAAATCCAACCTGGAGAATAAGGTCTACTATTTTAATAACTTGAAAACACTGTTTTGATCTTTTCATGAGGATTTTAGGGCAGGAGTGAAGGGAATGGGTGGGTGTTCAAGACTGTTAAAGCTCTGAAGGTTGCCTTGGGGAAAAAAAAATAAATTCTGTTCTGAGGCAAACTGATGTGGTGCCTGTAGCCCAGAAGAAATAAATTATTTGTCATGGTCTTGGAGTTTGGAACAAAGAGATGCTTATGCAAAACTGATTGTTACATCTAACAAGGTTACAGAACAATACTAAAACTTATCAAAGGCAGGATACAACAAAAGAGCAACTTGTCAGACCTTGTAGAAGGCTCTGTAATCCAGGGGCAAAACCAGAGAGTTTTGAAAAATCAAGCAGAGGGTATTTGAGGATGTACAAACAAAAATTCATGAAGACATTTCTTCCAGTCCTTCACCTCATCAAGTTATTTACTCTAGCTTCCTGAGTACTCATCATCGAGTTATCACTCAAGAGGGCTTTCAGCAGTCGTTAACAAATAGGGCTGTTGAAAGGCTGAGTACTCTGAGCTGTGCTCTGTGGAGGAAAAGGGCTTAGGCAGAAGGGAGGAGTAAATAGTGACATGTCACGATCTGTAAATGGACACCACTGTAAAACTTGTTCTTTGGGGCAGTCCTTCAAAGGCTCTGGTGTTTGCTACGTATGGATCCCTATGCCGGTCCAGCAGTGCTGATGTCACCCCAAATGATTCCAAGTGACGCCAAGTGATTCCCAGGCACTGACTTTTGCTTTGTTCCTTCACTTAGAGACTGTCAGATGTACCCAGTAAACACAAACTCTCTCAAGGTGATGCCTTGCCAGGTCTCCAGCACCTTGCACTGGTAGTGGTAGATGCGGGTTGACCTTCATGAGATCTACTACAGATGATCAGATTATGGAGACAGCAGTGAATCCCAAGTACAGTTTTGTACAAGGTCAAAGTAAGCTGAATGCATTTAAAACTGAAAGTAAAGTAAAAAAACATGCAGTCACTGCCTTTCCAGTGAGCAAAGTGTGGTAGGTTTAACCTCCAAATTCGTTGTTGCAAATTGTTGTTCTGTTCACCAGCACAGAAACAGCAGAGGCACTTTCTTGGGATTCCTGGTTATTCCAATTCACTGCTTTTAAGCATCAAATTGTTGCAATTTACAGAACAAGAACCTTCCTGCCTCTGATTTACAGTACTGTCCTCTCCAGGGGGATGTGAAAGGTGGATGGTGCCCTTCCCACCAGACACTGCTACAGAAGTGACACTGTCAGAGCTGCTCTGATTGCTTTGTCATGGTGTGGTCAAGAGAGGAGGTGTGTCTTACTTTTCCTTATATTTTACCAGACCTTTGAGACCCAGTAGGAAGAAACCTTGTTTCTATCATTGATCTGAGCCAAAGTGACTTAAGATGCCTGGGGAACAGATGCAGGGTATAGGAAGATGCCAGCTTGAGTTGTTTTTCTGACTCTCCTCATTTTTCATCCCTGTGAGCTCCAAGTCAGAACACATTTCCTCAATTAGATGGCTGTACTGGGTTCTGTATTGAGTGACCAGAAGATGATAATTCTTCGCCTCATTCCCCTAGCACACACCCTGCCCAAAGAGATACTCCATTGAAGACAGCTCAGCAGATCCCAGTGCCCCCAGATTTTGGCTTGTGTGCAATCCCTGGAAAGGACAAAGCTGTCATCCCCTGAGCAGGAAGCTTGCATCTGTACTGGTGCTGACCTGGATAGAAAGTAAAGGGTTTTTATTCCCCAAAGCTTGGTGTTGCCCTTCTGTTCACCTCACAAGTGCATCTGTTAGCAGCCACAAAGACCGTTTAAAGCAGAGAGTATTTTCTGCCACCCTTTCATTCTGCTCTCAGTTTTTTCCCAGTCTTTTTTGAGCACTGAACGTGCCAGCATTGGTGGGGTGCAGAGACTGTTAGGAAATCTGGATGTTAAAGCTATTTCTGTTTGAGTGTTCAGAGAGGGTTCCTGATGTTGCATCACACTGTAGTTATCTTCAGGACAGATAATCCCGTCAGCCTTGTTTTTGTTGCTAGGTGTGACCTAAAGATGCTGATGCTTTTGTGGAGAGAAGTGACGAGGCAAAAAGACAACAATTTTTGTACCAGCCCTACATGTAGTTGATTGACAAGGGAAGATTCTGAACAGAAAAATCATTTTCTTTACCAAAATGCATGGCAATAAGAAAAGGAAAGCAAGCTTGTATCTCTGCAGAGTATCTCTGAAATTGCACTCTGCCTTATGATAACAACCCCTTGCTCTTCATGCCTTTTGCTCGAAACTAGAGTCTGTAGGGTTTTGCTGCTTGGACATTCTGCTGCCTGCTCCCTCAGCAGATGTGCAGGATGCAACCAGCATCTCCCTGCTGCTTGTCTCCTCTTCCCTCCTCTTCACCTCTGACTGTCCACCCAGCACCACCACCTGGCTGAAGGGCAGGCAGGTCATTTCTTACAAAGTCCTTTTAAAAGGGATTGGAATTAGCGCAGACTCTGGCAAAGTTTTCATCGGGGAAAAAAATCTGACCTTCCTCACTCCACTTTTTCATCATTAAATTCAACTCACTTTCACTGTGCTTAGTATCTGTGAATGCAATTTAAAGCCTGTTGTAAATCTTAATTATAATTCAAACTGAAGTTGGAACCAAGAGGAAGTACATCACTGAAGCATCTACCATTTTAACTGCCTGTACTCCTTATGCACAGTCTGTTTTCTGTCTTAATTTCCTCAGGCAAGGAACTACGTGTCTTCTGTATGCACTCACTAGTCAGCACTACTGCAATAAAGCCTCACTTGCTGAGACTCTCAGGTTGTTTTTCCCCTCTTTTCTTCTGCTTTTACAACTCTTCTGTTCCTCTCATGTCACCTCCAGCTCCATTCAGCCAAGGCATTCAGACAAACAGGTAATTGCAACAATAAGCCTTATGTTTGTATGCAGCTGACATTTTTAGCTCACAAATATGTATGTGCCAAGTGAAGATAAACAAGTGTTTACTGTGGCCTAACACAAACCTGACCCAGGCACGCAAGGAGCGCAGAAATTATGATAATTCTTGTATTGCTTTTGTTTGTCTCCTCCTTCTTCTCTTAGAAATCCTACAGAAAATCCATATCTAATGATATTTTGATCAGCGTATCCAAGCTGGGATTTTTCCTCCCTTCAGTGCATACAGCTGGCCATCAAGGAGGAGGCTAAAAATGTTGGTCTGCTAGAATTTCTGTCTCACTTGGTCATTTAGGAGAGTGGGTAAGATAGCAGGGACTTGGCAGCTGCAGCATTGCCAGCAATCTCATTTAGTGCCGTGGTGTTGAGAGCAGGCAGCTGGGAGGTAGAGTCAGAAACCTCCCCTGGCTTCTATTTGAGGTAGGTGAGCTCAGTTTCCAGTCAATGGGACCTCTCAGGCCTTCCACTTCAGCAAAGCAGAAAAGTATGTGTCTTTGCAAGATTAGAAACATGTTGAGTGAGATGTGAGGTCTGACATTCAGAGTCTAGGTTATACTTGGCTCCCTTTCACCTAAACCCCCTTTTACAGTTCCCCCAAGAGCAGTGTTAAACCTTGTTCATGCCAGCAGTGCTTTAATACTCATCCTGGCTGCCTGTGGTCCGGCAGTTAGCAGTGCTGGTGTGGCAGTGGCATGGCCACAGGTCTGACACACCAGCACCTGACAGCCTCTGTTGAGAAGCCACTCCTGAGTGTTGCACCCCCACATGCTGTCCTGACAAATGGCAACAAGATGTCAAGTACATCAGCATTAAAATACTAAGCCATGTTTCATTGACATCACAGTTCTATATTAAGAACTGTCGTCATCTTTACCTGTACGTTACTGCTGTCTGGAGTGTGAGTCAGGCTTTCCCAGAGGCCCTTTGAGCTCTCCCTGTCACTGGAACTGAGCCACCCTTGACAGAGGCTTCAGCTCAGCAGTGCGCAGGTCTGATTAATGTTTACAAATATGTAAAGGGCAGGTGTCAGGAGGATGGAGCCAGGCTGTTCTCAGTGATGTCCAAATGAGAGGACAGGGGCCAATGGGTACAAGCTGGAACACAAGAGGTTCCAAAGAAACACAGGGAAGAATTTCTTCACTGTTCAGGTGAGGGAGCACTGGAACAGGCTGCCCAGATGGGTTGTGGAGTCTCCTTCCGGAAACATTTAAAACCTACCTGGAAGAGTTCCTGTGTGACCTACTCTAGGTGACACTGCTCTGGCAGGGGGGTTGGACTGGATGGTCTTTCAGCCCTTGAGATTCTGTGATTCTGTGATCTCCAGCTGTCAGGCTCTGCAGTTTGGGATGACATCTCTCATCTCCCAGCTGCATTTCCCCACTTGCAGCACTGAAAGCAGATGCAGCCAGCAAGCTTGTATTTCATCTTGTCTTTCAAGCCACTTTCTTAGGAGTATCACCAGGGAAATAAGTGTTCTCTGTCCAGCCCTGTTTCCCTCTGCCATTCAAGGCATGACTATGTTTTGCCACCAGACCCTTTGGTGGATGGAAGGAAAAGGCAGCTGCCAAACCCTGAGCCCTGCACTAGGAAGCAGGATGACATCAAGGAACAAAAAATAGCTGGCAACAGCACTCTACCATCCTCTGCACTGACAGACAGCAGCCCTGTCTGAGAGGAGACGGGTGAGCCCCTTGGTGATGGAGAAAAGTTTAATAATTTCTGATAGTTTGAGGCTAATCCCAGAGTCAATTCTGATTTCTCTACCAAAGCAGGGTGCAAGCCAGAGAAGGGAGTGGCAGCATCCTGCCCCTTCTGCTGGAGCACCCTGCAGGAACAGATCATCACACCCAGCAAGTCCCATCCTTCAGAGCATGTGGCAAAACACAAAGAGATGAAGCCACGAGCTTTCTCTAAATTATTTACAAATCAAAGGAGGAGAGGAGTTCCTGCTTCTCTCAGGGGTGGGCCACCTGCCCGAATATAGATGACAGCAGCATGAATATCAAAATGACAGGCTTGGCTCTTTGAAACTGTTACTTGTGAGGTCTGTGGCTGCCCTAGATAAACCCAGCCTGCCTCTCTTCACTCTGTCTGGCAAGACTTCAGAAGAGAGGAGTGAAACGTCTTTGAACTGCATTAGGTGTACCAACCAGGCTGCAATTCTGATCTGTCACCAAGGGCCACCATGCCCTGGTGATCTGGCAGCAGCCCCAGGTGCCACCCAAGCAGCTTTTGCAGGTACATCTGCAGCAGGAGAGAGAAGTGTTGGGGGATGCCACGCAGAAGGGCTCACACAGAGATGGTCGGCCCTGCTCCGAGAGGAAATATATTAAATTAGGGGCCACTATCCCTCTGAAATAGAATGCCTGCCAACCTAATAATGAAAGCTTAATCAGCAGATTGTTTAATCATAAACTTATTAAGTAATAATTGAGCTCTAAGACAGTTGTCACATTTCCAGACAATGGCAGTCTCGCTAAGGGAGAGATCAGGTCCTTAATCCTGTTAAGGGGGCAGGTCTGCTGTGTGGGGTGGCTCTCTGGCTGAGAGATTGAATAAATTGAATAGCAGGAAGAGGCACCCTGGACTGTACATATCCTGTTCTCCCATAGAGACTCATGGTAAACAGGCAGTTCACCTAGTGAAACAATGCCTGAAAGTCCTCTTCTGGGGACCAGGGTATTTGGAGGACAACATGCTAAGTTAGTAACACTCTTTCTTTCCCTTTTCCAGGGAGGAAGATGATAGGTACTATACTGCAGAGCAGGGATTTCTCCAAGCTTGGTGGGGTGAGGGTTATCCATCCATTCAGCATGTTAAACAGCCCTGTCTATCTGCTTTCACTGTATGGAATTTTGTTTGAAGCGCATAGGGTTGTAGAAACCCAACGCAGCAGGTGATAAACCAGAATGGATCAAATATACGACATTTTGCTGCTAAATCAAAGCCGGAAACACAGCTGGGACTGTCAGCTTCAGTCCAGTCCTGGGAATAAGAAAAGTCCAAAGGTTCTTTCCAAGCAGGATGTTGAAGTTAGTGGGCTGTGAGTCCCTTCAAAGCTCACATGCTGCCTGTGGCATTAGCACTTCTGTCCTTATTTGTTTTGGCTACTAGATGGGAACTCAACGAGTCACTCCAAGCAGTGGTATCTGCCAGACAGTGAAAGTTTTCCCAATTGCAACATACTAAAATAAAATCTGTAGTTTATATAGGCTGTAAGACTTACACTCCCTGCTGTAGACCAGTCAGTGTGTATTTTAGACTCATGCAAGCACAGGCATTTGATTAAGTATGTATGCAATTCAAACTTGCTTGTGTCAGACACTATTCAACGGTTTTTTAATACAGATATGCACTATGTGATGATCTCCTCTTTAACTGAAGGCAGAGCATTCAGCTAAGCAAGTTTGTAGTGTTACTCTCCTAAATACATACCACACCTACTACATGCATCAGTGACCTTAATACCTCTTCAGAGAACACCAGGTCCCTTAACAAATGTGATGTGGACACTAGTATTAACTCCATTTATCTGCTTGATTATGCCTTTAGCACAACTGATGCTTTAGATGAAGAGGGCTCTTTAAATGAAGAGTTAAGTTGCAGTCCTTTTTCTTCTTTTTGTCTGCTAAGCTATTCAGCAGGTCAAGCAAATGGCTTTGACTTAAATCTATGTCCAATTTAGTAGAAATTACGAGGGGACATTTGCAGGAGTTCTTTCTAGGTTAATTCTCTCTGTCCCTTTAAAATGTGTTAATTGAGAGAGTAGCTCAGTTTTATAGATTACATTTTGTACAGTTCAGTTTATAAACAAACTTTTTAGCTGGCCTTGTCCACATGCAAACACTTCCACAGGTAGCTAACATTGTTATTCTCACTGGCAGGAAAAATATTCTTTGAAAGATATACGAAAATACTGAATAAATCCTTTTCTGAAAAGTGTGTAAAAATAAAAAGAAAAATTAAATAAAACTGATACTGTTCATATATTCTTGTTTTGACAGTGATAAATGAAATCTTTATATGCAGTATTTTGCAGCCATTGGGAATAAAGGTCTCAATCCATCAAAATTCAGTGAAAAAGCACAGGCAGAATCACAACAAAATGCCCTTGTGAGCTGGGAGCTGCAACAATAGAGACCTTTGAAATCAGTACAGAAATATGTTGAAAGATGAAGAGAGATGAATTGCTGCCTGCTGCTGCATAGTCACAACCTGTCTAAATAAAATGGCTGCAGAGACAGCTCAGGCAGCGGATTGGGAGCCAGGAATCCTGGTTTACTGCTGCCACCAATGCTCTACGTGGCTGTAAGGTAAACCAGTTAAATAGTTTCTGCCATCAGTAAAATACAATTTACTGTTTTACAAGGACAATTTGTGATTTTGTCATGCCATGAAGAGGTAAAATGCTCTGTGTTCAAACAGTAATTTTATTCCCTAAGGTGTACAGCCATTTCTTTGCCAGATGACTAACTGCGCTGGATGCCCTGCTGTCCTACACATCAAAGCCCCACGGTGGATATTAACAGAGAAGATGTTCCTTCCTGTAATTACATGAGGGTCAGATAAATGAGCTTTGAGGCTGGGATGGAGGGTGGGGACATGCTGCGGGAACATAAAGTCACTTCTGGAGATGCTTGTGGTGTAAGCAGGTGATAGCTTTGGCTGGGATGAGAGCACTGCCCTTCTCTGTGCTAAGGAATAGCATGACACTTTGGTGTGTTTCCTGAAGGGAAATGCAAAAAAGTAACATCAACCATGCTATCAGAAACCTCTCTGTAACTTCTGCAGGTGCCAGTTATCTAGCTGAGCGTAATCCCAAAATGAGCCCTGTGCTACTGTGTATGCAATGCACTGACTGCTAATAGTGGCTCCTATGTGACAAAAGCTGCATCCTTGCATAAGAGATGCAAATATTTTGTACTCCCCAGGTCGTCTACCTGTTCTTTGTCTAGTCAGGCCTTCTTGGGAGCTGAAGGGAGCTTAAAACCACTCAAAGCCAATTGGTGTTTGTGCCAGCTCTCAGCCATACTGAAAGGACAGAGCAGCAGCCAGATCAACAAAATATTAGGAAATGCAGCTACTTGGATGTTTAAAACCCAGCCCAAGATGGACCTTGGAAAACAGATTTAAAAGCCTGCTCACTGGCCAGTCCTTACAATTTGATGTAGTTCACTAATTTCCCCAAGTTTGGCAGGTCAGCAGAAATAACATACATCATCTAAGAGTACTGTCTTGCCAACATTGGTAGCTGGTTGGCTTAGCTGTCTGACCCTTGCTTATCTGAACAGTCGTTTCTGAAGATGAGTGAAACAATCCTGATTCAGATGGCCTGTCCTGAATAATCAGCACTGACCCTCACTCAGCTCCTGTCATCTTGCAACCATATTATCTGTATCCAGAGCTGGCCACAGACAGATCCTTTTTGTTTCTGCTGCTCCTGTTCGGTAAAAATCGCCTTTCTTTTGCCTTTATTTGCAATGCAGGGAGGCACAGCCATCAGCTATGTTAGTGCCACTCACGCTGTCACACACTCTCCAAATCTCCCCAGGGAGCACAGCCCTCACTGGGATCTGTGTGGCCCCTGAACACAGCTTTCTCGTACCTTCCTTTCTCTACAGCCTGCAGGCAAAGCCCCTATTGATGTACATACTCTGAAATCTCTCCAAGAAGTGACACAGTCCTCGCTGACAAATGCTCTGTCAGAAAGGTAGTGGAGATTTCAGTGTTAGCTAGATGCATGCTAATGTTGCTGAGCTAAATGATGTAAGTGACCTGAAATCAGGATTTTGGCTAGAAGTGGAAGCTGTAGTCAGCACTTTGTTCCTTCTCTGTTTGCCCACAACTCTGTTCATCATTCAGCAAGGTCTGGACTGATTAATTTTATTTACTATCTAATTTAAATTCTCGCCTTGCTTGAGATCGTAGAATTCATCGGGGAATTGCTGCAGTCCTCCGCTTCTGAGATGATTCAGCTGACCGTGGGGGACAGAGAGGCAAATACATCCTAAAATCTCATCTCATAGACCTTGAAGATGGAAAAATACAACTCTGTCACACCAGATTCATTTCTCTTTGTCTTCCCACAGCAGCAAATCCCATGGATCCACAGTACACTGCCCCATAGTAGGAAGGTGTATCTCCTCCTGGTCAGCCAGGTTCTCAAGCAATTGAGTTAGCAATATTTAGACAGCAGCTCTCAGCAGAGAGACAGGAGCGGTCAGCATCCATGTGCTTCCAGCCCTCAGTGCAGCGGGAGCAAATCAGCCTCTTCTGCCACCAAATGGCATTTGTGCTCATCAGGCTGCCTCAGTTCAGGGGGATGCATGTAGTAAAGCACAGTGTCAGTGAGAGGCAATGTCATCCTAAACCAGCCACTGTGACCATACCCAGAGTCACTCACTATCTTGGGACAAATGAGAGCTGCAGATTTGGAGAGATCTAATGCTCCAAATAGCTCTTTGGCACAGTACAGGGTGACATTCACCAAATTCTTGGAGTTTCTGCTTTACCCAGTATCACAGAATGAGTAGTTCTGCAGGAGACTGAAGCATATGGCTACTTTTGCCATTTCAGTTTTGAGGCAGTGTAGCCAAAACCAGCGCCTCTCTGCATAGCAATATGTACCCATCGAGGTCTTCAGCATTTCATTTTTAAAAACAGGAAAGCATTATTAAAACTGGTTATGGTTTTGTCTAAGCACTGAAACCTGAGGAGTAACAGTAAAGGTTGCTTCAAGTCTGATTTTTAACATAGGCATACTCAGACCATCCAGCCTCACATGCTCCATTACTAATTCCCCTCATCATAAAGCAGCTGGACATATCCAGCCACCTGCAAAGGTAACCATTTAAAATTGCACTGAGTAATACAGCAGTGCATGAAATAATTCCTTAGAGCTGTCAGTGTTCCCAGTGGTCAGGGGAGGATTCAGCCCCTCTCAGCTTAGACACAACTTTGTCTAATATAGGTTCTCTGTTGGAGTCTGCTTTATTTATCAGCATGCAGTTACTTGCCCATCCTCTGGCACATTTTAAATCAAGCAGGTAAAAGCAGACCAAGGCAGGGATGCTTTTCTGAGTTCTTAAGACTGCTAGGGCACCATTTTATTGAGGACCTTTGAGGACAGCTATAATACAAGACCATTGCGAAATGAGTTGAAGGGCTGAGTCAATTACGGTCCTGATTGTATCTGCAGCATATATTTACTTTGCTGCTTTATTCTTAGGTGTTACTTCTGCCTTACTGAAGGTTCTGTGGGCTCCTTTGGCTGTTGTCACCGACAGAGCTTACCTTGAAGTGGCACTTGGAGCAAATGGTGATTGGCTTAGATGGAGTCAGCAAGCAGAACAGGCTAGTGTGAGGCTACCACAAAGGCAGAAGCTTGCTTATTTCTTTAAATGATTTTAATGTCATAGAGGCACAAAGTGCCTTAAAGATGAAAGTGGACAAGAGGGACAAGATGTCATAAGGTTGGCAGGTCCAGACGAAAGGCTGCCTCACGTGCTTTTCAGAGCAGTCTGGTGGTATTAAAAGGATCCTGAGCCCCTTCTTCACATACACACACACAAACATGTGCCACTCCACATGTTCCTCTTCTGACACAATCCCCAGGATTAGCTTAAGTGGAACTACTGCAGGTAAATTTCCCAGTGCATCAAGCTGACAGCACAGCTGTCTGTGTTCTCCAAACTCTTCACTGAAACAGAAGCTGCTTTGCTCCACTCAAGCCTGCAGCCAGGTAGGTTACCTGTGGTGGGTTAACCTTGCCTGGACACCAGGCACCAGCCAAAGCCACTCTATCACTCCCCCACTCAGTGAGTCAGGGGAGAGAAAATATAACTAAAAGCGCTTGGGTCAAGACAAGGACAAGAAGATCACTCACCAGTTACCATCACAGGCTAAACAGACTCACCTGAGGAAAACATGTTTCTTACAAATCAAATCAGAGAGCAGCTAAGAGAAATAATGAAATCTTAAAACACCTTCCCTCCACTCTTCCCTTCTTCTGCAGCTCAACTTCACTTCCAGTTTTCTCTACCTCCTACACCTCCAGCAGTGCTGGGGGATGGGGAACGGGGGTTGCAGTCAGTTCAGCACTCTTTCCCTGCTCCAGCATGGGGTCCCTCTCATAGAGTGAGACCTTCATGAATTTCTCCAACATGAGTCCTTCCTATGGGCTCCAGATCTTCATGAACTGCTCCAGTGTGGGTCCCTTCCATGGGGTGCAGCCCTTCAGGAATGAACTGTGTCAGCGTGGGTCCCCCACAGAGTCACAAGTCCTGACAGCAAACCTGGTCCAGCCTGGGCTCCTCTCTGCACCGATCTGGATCTAGCTTGGGCTTCCCATGGGGTCAGAGCCTCCTTCAGGCATCCATCCACTCTGGTGTGGAGTCCTTCCCAGGCTGCAAGTGGGTCTCTGCTCCCCTGTGGCCTCCCATGGCTGCAGGGCCACAGCTGCCTTACCAGGGGCTGCGCCACAGGTTGCACAGGAACCTCTGCTCCAGTGCCTAGAGCACCTTCTGCCATCCTCCTCCAAGGACCTTGGTGTTTGCAGAGGCATTTCTCCATTCTCACTCCTCCCTCTGCCTACAGTCACTGCTGCATGGCAATTTTTTTCCCCTTCTTAAATGTGTTATCCCAGAGGTGCTTCCACCATAACTGATGGCTCAGCCTTGGCCAGCAGTGGATCTGCCTTGGAGCCAGCTCTCTTGGATGTAAAAGCATTGGGCACCTCATAGAAGCCACTCTTGTAGCCCATCTGCCACCAAAATTTTGCCAGGCAAACACAATGCATTACCCAACACAGAAACCCTGCTAGTGATCAGACAGGATCTCCAGACTCCTAATTTAGCATACTTCTTACTGCCAAAAGCATATGCAGGCTGCTTCATGCCCTCCCACCCTCCTTTCCCCTATCCTGCTTCTTCAAGGAAGGGTCTATCTGGAAAACTAGGTAGCCAGCAGGAACGTGGTTTTGGTTAAAGCTATCTTCCCCAGCTGGATCAGCTCTGCTGTGCTGATAGTGATGCTCATGGTGGTGTGTTGGCTCTGTAAGTCATCGCACCTATAGTCACAGTGTGCTCAGTCACTCATAACCGTTTCATGGGACAGGGGATGGCAAATCACAGGTTTGAGTATTTCACTGCTTGTAACAGTTAAGTGAGATGATTAAGCTAAACAACTTATTTCAAATACAAAGAGACTCAGTGCAGCTTTGCTGTTACGCTGCTCTTTTACTACCAGTAATTAGTAATTTTTCTGATGTATCTGAGGAACAGCCTTGTTTTATTCTGAATTCCTCATCTCCAAATGTCTATCCTTCACCTTGTATCTCTGCAGTATTAGCTTTTAATTGATAATCCAACAGCAAACTCGCCAGGCATAAAATAACCTGTGGCTAGAAATCAGAGGGATTTTGGTTTTTGTTTGTTCTTGTATGTCATATTTTCTCCATGTTTGACGGGAGTGCCTGGTAACCCTTCTCATTTTACAGTGCCTAAGAGGCTCACAGAATTTAGGCAGTTTTGTAGGGTCAGCATTGATTTTCCATCAAGCTGTGTGCCCTTCCTGGAATTTCATTGCACATATTGAAACACTGCAGGCAATCATGGACATAGAAACCCATTTCTTAATCAGTACCTGTAACAGACAAGTACTGAGGATGATCCTCTCTGGTCAGACCATGCCCTCAATATCTCAAGGTAAGCAGCGGCCTTGAGGCTGGGACAGACATGTAGTCTTAGGACCAGTTGTCACGTGGGTATAGAATCAGCTAGTATGGGACAGACCTTAAAGAAAAAATGCCATTTACTTATCAAGGCTAGGTTGTGGGTTCCCTCACTCATCTTGTCTTTATGGTGCTGGTTACGTGTCTGATCACACGTTTTATGAGAACTGCTTTAATTTGTGAAATTACAAGGCTTTGTTGAAATGCTGAACCCTGGAAGAAGCATCTTTAGAAGTGCCTGAATCACTCATATTTTTAAGAACTCAAGGACCTAGAGTTTGGGAACTGGAAAGCCAGGGAAATGGAGTTCACAAACTCAACCTACCACACTAGGAGGAAACCCCATGCAGAAAACAGGCACTGAAAATCTCTTCCCCCCCCCACATTTTGATGGACCTGATGGCTGGTGTGCAGGACTGGGATTTATAAACCAGAATTACTGAAAGAGATTGACACTCAAAAGCTGCCCTGGACAATTCTGGAAGTGACAGTAGTTCATAATACTTGTAAGGCTCAAATACTAGTTTACTTACCTCGAAGCCTGATGTGACTCATGCACATCACCACCTTCAAGGGCTTGTCCTAGCACACTGTCCTGATTTAATTTAGAAGCTGGTGAAGGGTCTCGAGCACAAGTCTGATGAGGAGCATCTGATGGAACTGGTGTTGTTTAGTCTGGAGAAAAGGAGACCGAGGGGAGACATGAGCACTCTCTACAGCTATCTGAAAGGAGGTTGTGGTGAGGTGGGGGCTGGTCTCTCCTCCCAAGTGACAACTGACATGACAAGAAAAAATGGCCTCAGGTCGTGCCAAGGGAGGTTCAGATTGGCGATTAGGAGGAACAGTGAGAGGGTTCTTGGACACTGGCACAGGCTGCCCAGGCAGGTGGTGTAGTCCCCATCCCTGAAGATATTTCAAAGCTATGCAGCTGAGGTGCTGAGGGACATGTGTTAATGATGATCTCAAAGGTGTTTTCCAACCAAAACAATTCAATGAAATTATGATTCTATAATTTTCTTCATATCAGGGCTGAGCTGGCCTCCCATTCCCCCTGGGAGCCATCACATTATGGCCACCAAGGACACAGGATTCAGAGCATCCAAAACAGAGATAACTGTTGATTCATTATTAAGAAATTTGGCTGGGATAGATATGGATATTCCTAACATGCATTGCATGGAGATTGTTCACTCCAAGCAAGTAAATCATAGAATCATAGAATAGTAAGGGTTGGAAGGGACCTTTAGAAGTCATCTAGTCCAACCCCCCTGCAGAAGCAGGTCCACAAATAGGAAATGTTGTATTGTTCGGACACACACGTTGGAATAGGACTCAGGTCTAGCCTAGAAATAGTCATGGAGAGACCTGTTGGAGGAAGTGAAAGTCTGGATTCATCAGCCAAATGAGTAATCTGAGTTAGAGTGTTAGTGCTCATGCTGAGCAGTTGATAGAAAGCAGAGAGTGCTGGTCCGTTTAAAAGGCTCAGGCAAGCCTTAACTGCCCTGATAGAAAATGAAACCTGTGACCTTGTTTCTAAACCAGGTGCCTTTTGTGAATTACAGAGCCTCTTAAAGCATTGGCAGCTTGTCTCAGCACTGTATTTGTGGTCAGTGCTGGACCATCTGATATAGATTAGTGGATGTTGGGTTGTATTTGGGGTTGTAAACATTTGCTTCCATAAAACCCTGCTTTACCCCTCCAGTGTCTGAATAGCAAAATTCATGTGGCCTGCAAGATACCAGTCTTTTATTCTAGAGACAGAGATAACCAGTGCATTTGCAAGTTCCATCCAGAGAAATTACTCTGATTTAAGGTTTTGACTTCAATCCTGTATCAGTCTCTTTGTTGCTCCTGCCAGAGAGAATCGTTAATCCAATTCTTTTCCTGTCAAGGTCAATGAACATAGATTCAACTTTGCTGTCAGTGGGAGCAGAGAGAGCACATACTGCTGCATGGTTCATGGCAGTATGTGCTCTTTTCATCCCAGGTTCCTCAGCCATCTTGATGAGGGAACAGAGGGCACTGTCAGCAAGTTTGATGATGATACTGAGGGGAGTGGCTGACACACCAGAAGGCTGTGCTGCCATCCAGTGAGAGCTGGACAGGCTGGAGAGTTGGGCAGGGAGAAATCTAATGAAATTCAACAAGGGCAAGTCTAGAGTCTTGCACCTGGGAAAAAATAACCCCACGTACCAGTATTGGTTGGGGAATGAACTGTTAGAGAGTAGTGTAGGGGAAAGGGACCTGGGGGTCTTGGTGGACAGCAGGACAAGCATGAGCCAGAAATGTGCCCTCATGGCCAGGAAAGCCAATGGTATCCTGGGGTGTATTAGAAGGGATGTGGGCAGTAGGTCGAGAGAGGTTCATACATAAAGGATGGGTGTCAGGAGGATGGAGCCAGGCTGTTTTCAGTGACAAGGGGCAATGAGTGTAAGATGGAACATAAGAGGTTCCAAAGAAATACAAGGAAGAATTTCTTCACTGTGAGAGTGAGGGAGCACTGGAACAGGCTGCCCAGATGGGTTTTAGAGTCTTCTCCACAAAACCCACCTGGACAAGTTCCTGTGTGACCTACTGTAGGTGGTCCTGCTGTGGCAGGTGGATTGGATTAGATGATCTTTTGAGGTCCTTTTCCAGCCCTTTTGATTCTGTGATTCTGTGTTCACAATCTCAAGGCATGTCTGCTGCTTACTGGTGTCTCAGAGGATTTGTCCCCCTGCTCTTCCCCTGTGTGGAACAGACAGAGTTGGTCCACCTTGCACTTGCACACCCTGGTAGGCATGCAACTTTTCCATGGCAAGTGGGAAAAAGTGCTTTTCTCTCCAAGAGTAATAAAGTCTGCAAGAGAAGAAAACATATCAGCACATTTCACACACCACAGGAGATGGAGAAACAAAGCAAATTCACTGTTCAGGTTCCCCAGCAAGCAGTATGGTAAACCCCTATTGTTCAAGCATGCCACAAAAATAGTTACCAACACTTTCTCACACTCTTGACAATGTTCTTAACCAGTCCTTTTCCTGTCTTATTGGCCTCACACTCAGCTTTTCCTTACAAGCCTTGCCTTGCATTTCAGGATGAGATCGGGGCAGTTAGCTCAACTTTTGCAGCAAATTGCTAACTCATTCCAAACTGATTTTCTACAAGAAGCAGGGAAGGACTTTGATCCATAAAGTGGAATCTCAGTTTATATCAAAACCCATCATCCGTGGGCTTCTATCCCTGCTGGAGGCAGGGATGTATAATACAGCACAGACATTGCATACCTGCAGAAAGCTTAGCTTTAGAACCTAAATTCTAGTTGTGATCCTGTGGTGAGAAGTTGTTAAGAGAAATAGTCTCTCCTAAAGAAGCTAATTTAAATTCCCTATTGCACTGGGTACATAAATCTTGACAATGTCGGCATTTTAAGGTGCATTTTCACAGCAAGTAGAAAATACTCTGAAAATTTAAGCAAACAATATGCTATTTTGAAATTTGGCTGCAAAATGTTTCACTTTTTGACCCCCCCCAAGAGTCAATGCAAGATAAAAGAGAAGGACACATGAGGAAAATCACAGAATGCCAGGAGGAGAAACAGGCAAGGCACTTTCCGCTCTAGGGTGTGGTAATCTGATGAGTTGTCATCTGGGAAAACTAATAACCCATGCCTGATGTCAAACTAGGTTGGACTAGCACTAAATGATGGTGCTGCTGTGGTGGAGGCACTTTTCTATCACTAGGCCCTTCAGCAGCATCCCTCATTACGAGGAGAAAAGGTAGAAGGCTAAATTCTCTTTCCCAGCACACAGCATAATCTTAGGGTCCATGCAGCAGCTGGATGCAGATAGAGGCAGAGTCTCCCCTTCCTCTGCCACAATTGGGTCACATCCAGAAGCTCTGTGACCTTAGTGTGGTGTTGTTATGAAATTGCTGAGAGTCAAGATGCATTAGTTTTAGCCCCCGATGACCCTGGAGGCAACAGGACCCAGGTCAATGGAGAGCTCATGTCCTTTGCTATTTATTCTGCTTCACCTTTTGCTGCTATCAGATGTGGGTTTCTGCACCTGTATGGTGGCCAGTCAGGCTGTTGCCCTAATTTTGCTTTTCTTCTTTGTATCCCATATGCAGAGAAGCAGAGGGAGCTGGCTCGGAAGGGCTCCCTGAAGAATGGCAACATGGGAAGCCCAGTTAATCAGCAGCCCAAGAAGAACAACGTGATGGCACGAACAAGGTAAAGGACTTGAAAAGCACTCAGCTGTGCTCTAAGCTGCAATTCCTAATGGCTTTAGGATGGGCATGGAAGATGTTCGTTGCCATTCACCTACTGCCATCCACTCTGGGAGAGCAGTGATGCTCTTTCCTGAAGCTGGCAAATACAAATGCTCTGTTGAATCCCATCTCCTGGGGAGAGCAGGTGCAGCTGAGCCCAGTGATAGTGCAGTCTGGTCGAAAGCTGTGGCTGTCTTGCTTGTTCTGAGTAGCCTAATGTATCAAATAATCCTGACAACAGGAGAGATACAATGCTGCTTGTGTGACACAGACTGGTTTAGAGCTTAGTTCTGCTTTGGCTGCTTCTATCACAGTGGTTCCCCTGCTGCTTTTGATGATGACCCCTTTCCCCATACTGATTGGCTTAATCAAGGCTTGTGAATAATCCATCTTTGTGTACCTCTGCAGTTTGAACAGCATGGTCATACTTTGCTGGAGCTGCTTCGTCATATCTCTCTAAAACAGTATCAGAGCTACCAACCACTGTAAACAAAGATGTTCCTAGCTGAATACTTTCTTTTAGAGTATTTCTATTTTTCATATGCAGGCTTCAGTACACGTACAGTATTACTTACCTGCATTCAAGAGGCAGAAACCCCCCCAGAGCCCGTGGGATTGCATGCTTGGCATGCTGCTGGAAAGATGTCAGGTTTTGGCAGAGGACCTCACTTAAAATGACAAAAAAATCTGCATGAATGCTGGGTGTTTACCGATGAATGGGAAAGTTGCATGGATTGCTATATGTTAAGTAGAACAGGAGCTGCAGGTCAAAGTCTCTCTGTGCAACAGACCTGACAAGTTTTCTTGCTCACATTAATTTCCTAAACTAAAAATAGTCATAAATCACACCTGGACGTTGTCAAGTTTTGTTTGTAAGCTGCTGCAATGTTAATGGAGTACACTGCATTGCACCCTGCTCTGTTGAGACTGTGTAATATAGCTAGGCCCTTCATGGCAGCAAGAAAATCGGCAAATGCTCTCAGCCGGGTTTTACACACCCACTGTACCTCCTTGTCTTCCAAATACAGGCTGGAAAATGCGGTTTCTTCTGGCAATAGGCTGCGTGCTAGCTTCCCAAGAGGAAAGGTAGCAGATGTGCTGCCTGTGAGAGCTAGAAACACTGAAATTAGCAGAGGAGGATGAAATGGGAAACAAGCTGGGATAAGCACAGGTGCCTATATGTGAAATTAGTTACTTCTTGGAGAGGCTGTTTTTTCTGAGCTGTCCTTGGGAAGGAGTGATTGAAGTGGGGAAGAGCAGAGCAGTGACACCTATTGACAAAGGCTTTTGAAACGCCGGCTCAGTTTTATTCCATTTGTGGACATCTGAGCACTGTTCAAAGAAAGTGTGGACCCCTCTGCAGCTACGTATAACCTGCTGGCAGTAGTCTTGCTTTTCTTATGAGTTTCAGAAGCATCCCTTGGGATCTACACTGTAAAATGTTTTAAGTCTGAAGTGTTGGCTTCCTCTGGTTTCTGCAGGAGGAGAATAAGTTAGAGACATTTCCTCCTTTTTAACAGTTCTGCTCTCCTCATCAAATATGTTTGCCTTCATTCAGGCAAACCACATTGTCTCTCCAAGTCTCTGCTGCACCTCCTCCTCTTTACCCAAGGTTCTTCTGTATTACCTATATGAATTTCTGACATTCAGCCTCTTGTACCAGGTTGCCTTCACCATTCAGTCTTCTTCTACAGCAGTGACACAGACAGCCTTAAAGAGGAAAGTATCTTTTAGATATTTTAGTCTGCTCTGAGGATAACCTAAACTCGGATTTGTGTCATAACATATCTCATGTTAAGTGAGCAAAAGCACCAAGACAAGAAGCTTACACTCAGACAGGTGTGGGTGAAATCAGCTACGACTGCTACCCATCTTTGTTCCAAGGACACTGGGAAGGGAAAATAAGGGCAATCAGGATGCAAGTGAAGTGCTTAGATCAAGGGCAGAGACATGATCACAGTTTTTGTGTGTTCCAAAAATGCTGAAGGAAAAGTAATTTATCAGAAAAAGCTGTAGTGGTTTGATTTGTTTCTTTTGGTTTTTAATCAAGTAAATAGCTCCATGAAAGGTTCTTCTCCTAAGATCCCTTCATAGTGCTTTGTTCACTCATGGTATAGTAACAACAGTGAGTGTATATAGAGCAGTGACTTGAAAACTGGAGAAAGAGAATGGTAGACAGTAATTCTGATAGCTGTATGGGCAAGTTGCTGCTGCCAGATCACAGCTCCAGTTCCAGATATGTTTTCTTCTTGACTTTTTTCCTCAGTGCTTCAGGACTAGAAGGACCTTATCAGTGCCATGAGAAGGGGTTCTGAATTCCATTTTCTCCAGTTCCTTGGTGCAGCAGGTTGGAAATTCTGCATCAATTTAAAATTAATTTCTTTACTTTTGTGTTCCCATGAATACAGCAGGAAAATACGACTACTCATGAACCTATATATCTGCTTAGATTTTATATATTTTACTCTCCCTGAGCCTGCCCCTTGGCAGGCCTTTGTATTGTAATAGCGTCCTGAAATTTTCTGAGCAGAAGCAGAAAAATACTTCAGGCAGTGATACTATTACTATTACTATTTCTTAATTAAGTTTACTATTTCTTAAACTCTTAGTGAAGCATCATTGTTTATCCTTGTGTTGTGTTAAAGACTAGTTCTTCGTTTGGGAGAAAACCTGAATCAACCAACTGAACAAGGAGATTTTTGCCACTCTTACAGTTCTCACCTGCTCGAGATAGAATCTTATTCCATTTGCTCCATTTGGTTGATCTTACTTTAAATGTGAACCAGAATTTTGTGGATGAAAGGACCCAGTTGTGAATTAAATACCAATGTATTAATGCATTTTCCATATCCAAGAAGCTCTGAAGCCTGTATTCCATTTCACAAACCCTCTCAGGCAATTAAAGGTGCAAAGTAATTGTCAGCTTTCGTAACACTTCTGATGAAGTGAAAGTCATTATAAAATAATGGGATTTTAAAAGTGCTAGTCTGACTGGACTCTTATGCTGCTCTCACCAGCTCATATTTCTCGTTACTAAATTTAGGACTGAGACCTCAGAAGTGTTGTGTTTGGGGAGGGAACTCGGTAGATCTTTCTGTGATCAGGCAGAAAGAACACATCTCTGATTTGCAGTGGTAAAATAGTAGGAGCACTGAGCCTCTGCCTTACTCTAGCCTCATTCTCCTATTTACTTATTACTAGTGCCGTGTACTTGTTGCTAGGAAGAAAGAGCAATCTGATATGACAAGCAGTGCTAGCCAAACAGGTTCACCAAAATGAAGTGCAGAGCAACTCAACATTTTCTCTCCTAGGAAGGATCACATTCCCAAGGCACGTCTGGAGTTCACCCCTGTGAAACTGCTCTGAACTACCCAGAGACATGGCTCTCTTCCTCTGGATTGCACCCATTTAAGCATTTTCACTGATAAGGGAGAGTTTGCAAGGGAGTGAAACAGGGAAAGACTATCACGTAGCTTTGCCCTAGACTGTGTGTAGTGTTGAGTTTTACTCTGTGATTAACTGATAACATTTAATCATTTCAGGCTCGTTGTTCCCAATAAGGGCTACTCATCGTTAGACCAGAGCCCAGATGAAAAGCCGCTGGTAGCCCTGGATACGGACAGGTATGCAAAGTGCTAATACTACCATCTGCATTATGGTGTGAGCGAGTTTTCGTGCCAGAGTGCAGCACTGGAGATAACTCTTGCTGAAACTACTCTTGCAGGTTACTCGCACTCTTCCTTGCTGTGCCCTTTGGCATATGCCGTAACGGGTCTATGTGTTTAAACAAGGAGGAAGAGACACAAGTAAAAAGCACCATGTTGGAAAGACCTGAGGTTCACAGATGAAAATTGCTATCCAGGCTCACTTGCTGTAACTTTTCTGTGCCTCAAGTGCAGCTTCACAGCACAAGAGAGATAGGGCTAGCCGGAAAATACAGATGTTTCTGACTCCTTCTGTGCTATATCTTGTCTTTCCCTGCAGTGATGATGACTTTGACATGTCCAGATACTCTTCCTCGGGATACTCATCAGCTGAGGTGAGTTATACTCTCTCCTGCCATCCTTGCCATCAATACTTATAGGGGAGCAGACAGAAACAGCTTATGGTGGTTTTGTACTGCTAGAAATAGCTACACAGTGAATTTACCAATGGTGTAGGTGAGTCTGGAAGGGGCCATGGCAGAAATTGTATCAAGTTTCTTTCTTCCCTGGTGATCCAGTTGGCTCTGTCGCTGCACTGCCACGGCACAGAGGTTTTCCTGTCAGCTGTTTTCACAGCTACCTTGGGCTTCACTCAAGCTTTGCCCAATTCTGCTTAGTCCTGCAGTGTTGGGTCATGTGGTATAAAAAGCATCAACTTATCTGTCACACCAGCTCAGCAACCTCAAGCAAGCTCAGCTTGCCAAGGACACAAATAAAGGATCTGAGGGTGTACTGTCATTTTCAATTCTTGGAGCTGTCAGGGTTACACAGTGCCTGTTTACTTGGAGCAAGCAGAAATTCCAGGGAGGACTGGCAGATATGAACCCTTGCCCTTTCAAAGAGAAGAGGCAGGAAGCTCAAGTTTGTTAGTCTCTCTGTGTTGTTTCTAATATATTCCCAAGGTCTCTCCTGAATTAGTTGCTCAGCCTCTGGCAATTGCTTCTATGGGATCTGATTTTAAATCCAGGGTACTGGATTCTGCATACAAGCTGCTGGGGACTCACCAGTTCTGTCCCTTCCTTGGGCAAAATGCATCTGAAACACAGAAATGGCCAAGGGTGGGACCAAATAAAATTATCAGGGCCATTTCTGGACCTTGATGAAGTGTTGTCCCAGATTTGGTTAGACAACACTTCAGTCTGAGATTACAAGGAACCAAGAGGCTTTACCTCCTTTCAACTGCTATACTGTGCCCTAGGCAGACGAGAGACTGCCCAGCTACCAGTTCATTTATTAACATCATTATTGTGTTACTTTAAATGAGAGTTTGTTTTCATGGAAAGATTATTCCAGAAGAAAATAAATAGTGCATCAGCTTGCTACTCTGAAATATCTCACTGTAGATATCCTGGAAGAAGCTCAAGCAGAAGGCAACTCTCACTTCTCATCAAAAGCTGGGGCAGCTGCTAATGATGGGGAAATATATTTGAGAGTAAGGGGGACATCTTTCATCTTCCAGTCAGAACTGTGAAGGCTCAAGTGTGTGACCATTTGTCTCTTTGTCTGTAGCAGATCAACCAAGACTTGAACATCCAACTGCTAAAGGATGGGTACCGGTTAGATGAGATCCCAGATGACGAGGACCTCGACCTAATCCCCCCTAAATCAGTCAACCCCACCTGCATGTGTTGCCAAGCCACCTCCTCCACCGCCTGTCACATCCAGTAGTGAGGCCGGCAGGCTGTGATCAGTGCTTTCCACTATAACTGTAAAACTTAACAGCCATTGCTTCCTCCTATGGTAGGACGTGCACCTCTTTGTGTTCATGGAGCCAGGAGAAACCAAAAAATTCATTTTATGATTGGTTGATAAATTATTTTAAACTACAATTAAACAAACGATAAGTTGCTCAAAGTGCCAGGCAGCGCCTGGCAGAACTGACTGATCTGGAGAGCGAATGCAAAGGGGTCCAGAGATACCTCCTTGATTTGTGTAGGCACTGGGGATATTTTATAAAGTGTCTGTTCTAGAATAGGAAGGGGTAGATGGAGCTGCAGGTAATCCTGCCCACGGAAACCAATCCATCTGCGAGATCAGCAGTCTGAGGTGTCAGGGTTTTACCAGTGAGAGGAGGTCAGTTCTTAATTCATTCACTAAACCTGTTCCATTTGCATAACCAAAATGATGCTGTAACTGGGGCACAGGAATGGAAACAGAGCTGGGCATCCTCTCTTATGGCAAGGCTATCCAGGACTAGCATGACACAGTTCATTCACATTGCAAAGGTGGCATTTCACTGCGAGTCAGTACTAGCTGGAACTGTCATGTCACATGCTCATAGTTCCACATTAAATTACCACCAAACACATGAGATTTGATCTGCAATCCCTCTGTGCTTTTCAGATATTCAGTCCTTGCCCATACTCTTGAGTTCGGTCCAGTCACATGTACTGACTTCAGCCTATGCTTCTATCCCATGAGACCCACTTGCTTCCAAAAACCCGAAACTTTGTCCAAGTAAGAAGCTTTGTTCATGCATGAGTCCTGCATGGCACAGGACTACAGCTGGAGGGTCTGAAGGTTGGTGCTGGAAAAGCTAGTTGAAGATTGAACATTTTTACAGTGCTCTTGGCACTGTGTCTCTTCATACCTATGGGAGAGATTTGTTAATGCTGAAGGCGACCAAGGGGTGATGTCAGACTTTAGGGGAGTTTCCAACAACGGCAGGATTATGAACAGCTTCAGCTTAAAAAAACCCATGAGAGTAAACTACTGTTTGTCCCATATCCACCCACTTACAAAACAGATTTTATCTGTGTTAGAGCTGTCCCATGTCAGGAGCAACTGTGTTTGTTTAGTGCTGGAATAGTCAGGAAACCTGGCACTGCAGTAGGTTGCTGGACTGAACTGCCAGCTCACCAGCAGATTGTTTAAAATGCAAAGTCATTTCTGGAACTGGGAAATGTGTCCTCTCCCTGGCTTCAGCATATGTGGGGATCAGGCCAGGAATGGGCTGGCATTTTTCTCAGTGTCTTAATCTTTTATCCACTGGCACAGATGTGTGTGCCAGGAGAAAGGACTGCCCTGTCTTGGGTCATCACTTGCTTTATAGCCTGTGGAAGAGAAAAAGCAAGGGCATTTTTGCTTCTATAAGAATTCACAATTTACTGCCCCCAGGCAGACAGATTCCTCCATCTGAAATCTGCATGAAGTGAGTGGAGTCTTTGAGATGTCCTCTTCGTAGTTAGGAAGTTGATTTAACATCCTGGGGTTTCACTCTGTGCAGTGCTAAGCATGATATCATCCACAGCATACGCAGAAGAGCAGACACACAAGATTCCTGTGCTTTATTATTCACTAGCTGGTATGGGCAACTGTTGACGCTGTGTTTGCCTTCCTTCCCTCAAACAAGCACACTGCCACCCTGTCTCCAGGCCACAGGAAGATGGCTGCCTGGTGCTGTTTACTGAGCATTCCTGCCTCCTCATGCAGAAGTGTTGGTAAACTTGCCAGCTGCTCTAGGAAGAGTGTTCCTTAAGTGAATTTCTCACTCTTTGTCACCACTTGATAATGCTGAGTGAGAATATTTCCAAAATACAGCTGAGGCTGAGGTTAGCAAGTTGACGGGGGGAAAGGGAAGAAGTCTATCAATATGGTATAGAAAGAAAAGACAGAAGAACATACAGAGTCTTGTGGGGATTTTTCTAGGGGTATGATAGAATCATAGAGTGGTGGGCGTTGGAAGGGACCTTTAGACATCATCGAGTCCAGCCCCCCTGCAGAAGCAGGGTCACCTAGATCAGGTCACACAGGAATGTGTTCAGGCGGGTCTCAAAGACCTCCAGAGAAGGAGACTCCACACCCTTCCTGAGCAGCCTGTGCCAGGGCTCCCTCACCTCAACAGGGAAATAGTTTTTGCTTGTGCTTAAATGGAACTTCTTGTGTTCCAGCTTCATACCATTACCCCTCATCCTGTCACTAGATACAACACAAAAAAAGGGATGTCCCAACTTCCTGACACCCACCATTTATATACTTATTAATGAGGTCCCTCCTCAGTCTCCTTTTCTCCAGACTAAACAGCCCCAGTTCCCACAGCCTTTCCTCATAATGAAGATGCTCCAGTCCCCTGATCATCTTGGTAGCCCTGCGCTGGACTCCCCAGCACTTCCCTGTCCCTCTTGAGCTGGGGAACCCAGAACTGGACACAGGACTCCAGATGAGGCCTCACCAGGGCAGAGGAGAGGGGGGGAAGAACCTCCCTTGACCTGCTGACCACACTCTTCTTGATGCATCCCAGGATGCCATTGTCATTCTTGGCCACGAGGGCACATTGCTGGCTCATGGTTAGTTTGCTCCCCAGCAGAACTCAGAGAGAGACCTGGGAGGTGACAACATTCAGGATGAGTTGTTCCATCACTTTTCCAGGGATAGAGGTGAGGCTGACCAGCCTGTAGTTTCCTGGGTCGCCCTTCCTGCCCTTTTTGAAGACTGGAGTGACATTGGCCTTTCTCCAGTCCTCAGGCACCTCACCTGTCCTCCATGATTGTTCAAAAATGATAGCGAGAGGCTTAGCAATCACATCAGCCAGCTCCCTCAGCACTCTAGGATGCATCCCATCAGGACCCATTGACTGATGAGCCTTAAGCTTGGCCAGCAAGTCTTTAACCTCTTCCTCTTCCACCTTCTGCTGTCCTGGCCATCCTGTTATCATTGCTGGACTGGACTTCCTGAGAGCTGGCCTTGGCTGTAAAGACTGAAGCAAAGAAGGCATTCAGTACTTCGGCCTTCTCTGCATCCTCTGTCACCAGGGCACCCTCTGTGTTCAGCAGTGGGCCCACATTCCCCCTCATCTTCCTTTTGCTACTAATGTACCTGAAAAACCCATTATTGCTTTCCTTTATTTTCCTGGCCAGGTTTAATTCCAGAAGGGCTTTAGCCTTCCTAGTTGCACCCCTGCATGCCCTGGCAATGTTCCTGTACTCTTCCCAAGAAACCAAGCCCTGTTTCCAGCTCTCATAGATGGCTGCTTTCTGCCTGAGTTATCCCAGCAGATCCTTGCTCATCCATGGAGGCCTCCTACCTCCTTTTCCCTCTTTTCTACATATGGGGACACACTGATACTGGGCTTGGAGGAAGAGGTGCCTGAAGATTGATCAGCTCTCTTAGGTACTTCTACCTTCTAGGATCTTATCCCATGAGATCCGTCCAAGCAGGTCTTTGAAGAGGCCTCATCCACTTCCTGCTCCTGATCAGGTGTCCTGTAGCAAACTTCTGCAGCAGCATCATCCACCTTACCCTGCCCCTTAGTTTTCACCAACAACCACTCAACCTGCCCCTCCTCCCCACCCAGGCAGAGCTCAATGCACGTTAATTGCTCCCTCACATAGAGAGCAACTCCACCTCCACGCCTTGTCAGCCTGTCTCTCCTGAACAATCCATGGCCCTCCATGGCTGTGCTCCAGCCATGGCAGCTGTCCCACCATGTCTCTGTGACTGTAATGAGGTTGTAGCCCCACATCCTCATAGAATCATAGAATGGTTCCATCTCATCTCATTCACATCTCCAGTTCCTCCTGCTTATTCCCCAGGCTGTGTGCATTGGTGTAGAGGCAGCGCAGGGGCTTACTCAAACACTTAAACACACAGGTTTCCGTGGCTGGATGCAGGAGGATCCTCCCTGGTTTGGCTTTCCCTCAGGGTGGTCAGCCTTCTGCATCTCAACGCGCTGTGTGGCTGAGGGACGCTTACTATTGCATTCCCTGCCCTGCCCTGTTTGAATGATGACTTGTTCTATGTTACTTCTCCCTGCACCCCCCAAGTCCTTTAGTTTAAAGCCCTCTTTATCAAGTTGAGTAGCCTATTCCCAAATATTGCAGTGCCCTTATGAGAGAGATGAATTCCACCCTGCCCTGTCAAGTTATAGTCCCCAAAGAAGGTTCTGTTGTCATAAAATCCAAAACCTTCCTGCTGGCACCAACCTCTTAGAGGGGCTTTGTAGTTCGCATAGGTACCATGCAACGTCTCAATCCCATTTATCCTCTGTGCCTTCCAGGCGGGCTGCATGTGCTCAGCCCTTCCTACAGCCCTTGCTCATGAGTTTGGATCATTCAGCATGCCTGCTAGGGCAACAAGCTATCCAATTGTGTGGATCCAGCTACAGAGGACTGCAGGTCCCACTGATCACTGTCATGCAGCCATCTTGTTTGGTCTAGGAGTGAGGTTTGCTGACACTTTGTCTCCCAGGGTTAATGCCTCTGCTCTGAAGGACAGATCTTCACTGATAAGCACTGCCCCATGGCACCACGACCAAGTCCTTTTATTGCCTCTATTGCTGTTTTTTGCCTGTCATGTGCCTCAAGGTATTCCTCAACCCTGCAACTGCCCTCAGCCCTTTGCATCGTGTGACGTGCATCTGCTTTGAGTACAGCCCTTTTAGGGAGGGAGGGAGGGAGATGAATTTAAATGTTATACCCAGTGCTTCCTCCAAATACAGACCGAAGCACAAGCCAAATATTTTTCCCTGTGCACAGGAGTGTGCTGCACAAATAGCTGGTTTGGGATGACAGTACAGGAACATAAAATGGCAATTTTTTGGCTTCTCCTCTCTATGCTTTGTGTTCATATATTTTACTAGGGGGATAAAGTAGAAAGGGTGGGGAAAAGTAGTTATCTCTGTAGGGTTATTATCAGGAAGGCTGAACAGATTTTGGCAGTGCATATGTGGCTATCATAGAAAATTGAACACTAAGCCTTCTGAACCACAGCCCCTGAAGCAGGTTATGACCATGTGGCATGTTTGTCGGCTCATTATGGAGTGTGAGGGACAGCCCATCAGTATGTATTAACTACAGATTGGGCTGACTCTCACTCTGGTCTTGCGTTTAGACCTTTGCCTCGGCCAGAATGTTTTTCCTTGTGCCCTTGTTGGAGGTTGCACTGTGGTGACTTCCCAGGAAAGTGTATAGATACGTGGCCACTCTGACACTGCTCTCCTCGGACGAGTCTCTGATGCTGTGGCCTGGGGAAGGCAAAAGCAAAGAGCATGGACTCTGATTCTCTGTCACAGTGTGATACAGTCTTAAGATCTGCAGAGCTGCTGGGCACTCTCCTAAATGCAGATTGCATGCAAGAAAGCAAATTGTTCCTTGTTACAGTCTTTGCAACAAACCAGATGGTCTTCTCAGGCCCTACTTTCAGTCCAAAGTTGTACAGCATACCAAGGGCAGGAGCACCATGGTGTATAAAAGGCTGCATCGCTGTTGGTCTAAATTACCATGCAAATGGAATTTAAGGATATTGATGATGCAGCCTCAACAAAGAAATTTGCATTTGATGCCTCCTAAAGCCAGACTGGCTTTTTGTCAGGATTCTGTGTAATTTCAGTCACCAAATTACCCGAGTTTAAGCAAGTCCTGTCCCTTTATCATCTGCTAATTTTGCCCTTTCATGTGAGCTGGCTTTGAACACCAGGATCTCAGCACTCAACTCTATTTCTCTGGTCTGCAAATTCCCCATTTGCAGATGTCTCTGTGAGGAGAAACATTCTCCTCCTGTTGAGGAAGATCTTCAGATAGCATGGTCTAGGATGAAAATTAACTCCATCCCAGCTTGGAGGAGCATATCTTCACGTCCGATGTTGCTGCATGTCTTACCCCAATATGTAGGCTTGGCCATTGGGTCTGCTATGCTGTCTAGTTGTCTTGCCTGCAGATGCCTTGCAACTAAAAAAAACTGGGGGGAAGCTACTGCATGGACTTTGAAAGGGTCTTCAGGGCACTCCCCCATGAATAGTATGGACTCAGCTGCTTCTGCTTTGTCTCTCTAGCTCCTTTCCCAAAAGAAAGTCTTCACTCTGCTCAGCTTTGTGCTGGCTGACACATTGGTCTGCAGTCCTGAGAGGAATCCTTTCCTCTCTGTGCAGCCTGTCCTTGGGCTGACATATGAGCTATACAACAGCATGCTTGAAAAGTACAGCGCCCTGTATGTGACTCCACAGAAACATGCTTTTGAAGAAGGGAAGGACCCAGCTGGGCACCAGATGGAACAACAGGAAAAGGAAAACAAGTAGAAACTACAAAGGTTGCCAAGAGCTGTCTTGGCCTAGGGCAGATCCCAGTTGTCCGAATTAATCTGTCTCAGAGCAGTGCTGCTACCAGCAGGGAGCAAAGCTCGATTTCAGATGCACACACCAGAAACACCATGTCCCTGAGCTGGCACCATGGCCAAATACTACTGCAGAGAGTGCACTGGGCTGTTAGAACACAGAAATGAGATCAGAAGTCCCTTGCTGCTGCTGGCACGTGGTACACATCTGCTCTAAGCCCAGGCAGGTCACATCCTTGTGTCCATTCCCTTTTGCAGCACAGGGGGGAAATCTGCCTTCCCAAGATGCTACAACCATCCCCAAGTGTGTGATGTGCACCATTGATAGGACAAGCAAAGATGCAAAAGGCATGCTATAGATATTCTATACATATTTGCAAGGTGTTACCCTGCTTTCCCTCTGTTTATCAGCTTCTGATGTTGTTTACATGTGCCAGAAGGCTGCAGGGTGTAGGTTAGTAGAGAGATTAAGGAGCTTTGGGGGAAGATGTTTGGCAAGGATGTTTTTCCCGGTTATTTGGCAACTTGCTCTCAAACAACTGGCTTCTCAATATGTGTGCTGCCACAGGGAACATGCAAGAAGATTTGGCAGCCCAACAGCACCATCCCCTGCTAGTGGAATTACAGACTTTAGGAATGCAACTGGGACAGCAAGTGCTGATGGAGGGAAGAGAGCATTGGAAGATCCATTTGGGATATTCCCACCGCAGTTTCATGTTCTTACTTCTAGTATCCATATAATCACCTGAGGGTATAAAGTGGCAGTTTTACGTGGGCTCTTCCTTCAATTTTACATTTTTGAAGCTCACGTGGGGTAGGGCCACTCTTAGCTATAATGAAGTAGGCTTTGTCACCTGGCTGCTGCTTGACTCAGCAAGCAAGGCTACATGTTCAAAAGACACATCTGCATAGATGGGCAGTAACATGTGGTGAGTTGAGCAAGGAGAAGGCATGGGAGGTTCTTCATTTTAAGATGCTTTTCATCTCTAGGTGATTGCATCCTTGTAATTTCCTTTCAAGGCTTTCCTGTGAGAATAATTGCTACAGCCCTGAACCAGATTTCATCACAAAAACCCTTCTCTTGTCACAGAGCCACCCAAGTTCTGAAGCAGAAGGGCCAGCAGTTTAGCACAGAGGAAGCAGTTGCAACCTAAGATTACCTACAGAAGATTAATGCAAGTTTCTCACAAAGTCTGGCATCCATATTTTACCTGCCTATATAATGCATCTGAGCTGCTGCATTGCTTCCAAAAAATGACAGCTACATCCCCTCCTTTGCCTGCCTTGACATTGGTGACAATTGCAGGATTACACCAGATAAACACTGCTTGTCTAGTTGCTGTTTTTGCAGCTCGCAGTGGAGGCAAATGTTGGGGATGAATTGAGATTACATGGAGCAGAGCATGGTGGCCCACGCAAACAGGCAGCAAGCCACGTTGCAGAGCTGATAGACACTGGCAGATCAGGTTTCAGCTCTCCCTGGTGCCTGTGGAGAGCAGCTCTTCCCATTGTTCCCCAGACTGCTGTGGTTCAAGCCCAGCCAGCAATGAAGCACCACACAGCCACTCGCTCACCCCACACACACACCCGTCTCCCAAGGGATGGCAGAGGCCCCAGTGAGATGGGAAGAGAAGAGGTAAGCAGGGGCCTTGTGGATTGAGACAAGGGCAGGGGGAGCTCACTGCCAATTATGGTTTGGGCAAAACAGACTTAACTTAGAGAAGAAACAAAGAACAGTTCAATCTACTACCAACTACAATCAGAAGAGCCAGACAGCCAAAAACCAGAGCAGGATGATGAAAAAATACAAACCAGCACTTCAAGATCTCCCTCCCCCACCCCTCCCTTCTTCCTGAGCTCAACTTCGTGCTCCACATATCTCTACGTCCTCCCCGCTCAGCAGCACAGGGAGGCAGGGAATGGGGATTGCAGTCAGGCCCTCACGGTCCCCGTTGTTCCTTCTTCAGAGGAGGAGGAGGGCTTGTCATGTTCTTCCCCTGCCCCAACGCAAGATTCCTCTAAGATGCATTTTCTGTGGGAAGGAGCCCACCTCTCTGCTTGTACCTGGTCTGTGGAACCATTTCTATAGTAACAAATAGGTGATACAGGCAGTGGAATGTCATCAGAGAATGGAGGTACAAAAGAAACCTCATTAAAATGTGACCATCTCAGACACGTCACTGTAGGCACAGTAGGCACTGGGAAAAGGCCATGCTAAGTCTCATTACCTGCTGAGATGTTTACCCTCCTATAGCAGCATCTCTCCCCTAGTTGACCATCCAGCTGCCTCAGGTGAGGTCACTGGGAAGCACTGCTCTCTACCTTCTTGCTTCCGCACCCTCAAAAAGCTGTGACTCCATTTGTTACCCACATTCCATGAGCCTTCATGACCTGAGAGACACAGAGTTTGTTGGGACATGGAACACAGACGCATGGAGAGAGTTGGAAAGCCTGGACAAGCTCTCTTCACACAGCCCTTCTGTGGTTTTTAATCACCTTCATCTCCATTCCCAGCTCACAGATTTCTTTGCATGGAGAAGCGGTGGTGGCAGCTGTGCTCAGCTTGTAGCTGCCCCTGTCCCGAGACAAACCCAAAGGCAAACATCAGACCAGTGGGACATGCAACGAACACGATGGTGGGTGAGCCAGAGAGCAGGCTGGGATTTCTCATCACTTGCCTGATGGTTGTGGGGCTGAAGGTACACCAGGCTGCTGTAAAACCTGGGTATAAGGCAGCAAGTTGAACCAGCAGCCTTGCCAGCCCCTTGGCCCAGGGATGGAGGCCTGCAGCAGAGGCAGGGTGGGTGGCTGTCAGCATCCTCTTGCTGTAAGGCAGGGTGGTAAGGCTGTAGTGCTGCAGGGAGAAAGGCTCTTGCAGAGGATGAAGTCTTTGCAGGAAAGAAAATTCAGAAAGATTTTTCCTCTCCCCTTTTTGCACATATTTAGCCATTTTTAGTCCTTCCGCAGAGGTTATTGAAACTTCAGTTTTGTAAGGGAAATGAGCCACTGTTAAACGGCCTTCTGGAGGGTTTGAAAGCTGGCACTGCCTGCATGAAGAGCTGGACTGTGTCTAACATGCAACTTCCAGACCTCCTGGTACATCCTGTAGCTGTGTGGGGACTGGGTTGGGAGGGTCAGCACTGGCCATCATGCCAAACAGCCAGGGCTTCCCAAACTGAAGAATAATCAGATGGGAAAGTTGGGGAAGAAGCAGCCACAGTAGAAAGATAACTAGTCTCCACAGGTAATCCTCAGTATCTGTGTCCAGTGGTTAGTCCTAGAGTTGCAAGCCTTGTTTTATTGCACACATCCTCCTTCCACTCCTCTTCTCTCAAAGCAGCCATCACCTTTCCTCCTCCCTGCCCCACACACTGGCAGTGAGCATCAGAGGCAGTTGCACCAAAGTGACTCTCAGCCCAATCCTGCATCCTCCTCTCTCGCTGGAGCCCAAGGCACCCCAGATAGTCATTGGCCATCACAAGTCTCGTAACTCCGCTTGGTTTCTTTCCTTGTGTACCATACCTTCTTTAGCATGCGCTCTAGCAGGGCAGTACAGAGGGCTCTGACTGTGTCCCAGGAAGCTTCTTTGCCCCCTGGCAGCACCTTGCAGACATGCACCTTAATGGGAATGTACTGGGTTGATGCTGGTGAGGTCTGGCACTGCCAATGTTGCATGGGTGGCAGCTGATGGGGATCCACTGGGGAAGGCTGGCAGGAAGCAGCTACTGTCCCTTTTCTTTTCTTTTTTTGAGGGAGAAGGGGATATTTTTGGCATTATGATTATTGTCCACCTTCCAGTGGCCAAGTTCTGGGCTGCATTAATAATTGGGGAACATTGGCTGTCTGGGAAGGTATGGAGCTTCGCACCAACCTTAGTAGCAAATGTTGTGGCTGTATCTGGAGCCTGGATACAGGCTGCGTTTCTCCTGTGCTGGCAGAGTGCTTTCAGCAGGCTCCCAATACGACATTCCTGGCAGACAGGGAAACAGCACTCCTCCGAGTCTGGATCAAATCTGCACTTACATTTTGTGCCCTTGACTTGGAAAAAAAACAACCCTCAACCCAAGCAAATACTTCCCAGATCTCCTTTCCCTGTGTGGTACCTCGTGCCCCAGGGGAGGGCGTGGTGGGAGGCATTTCAGGATCACCAAAAGCAAGATCCTTTTTGGATGTGTTTAATGGAAATATCTTTCAGGAGGAGAGACCTCCCAACCTTTGTGTTAATCTCGAGCAGGGGATTAATTTCCGGCTGTCCTTGCGTATAGTGAAACACAGCTGAAACAGCCAAATGCAAAGTAGAGTTAAATGTAGGGTTTGACCTGAATAACCTTTTAATTAGGAAGATAAATTTGTTGTAGCTTGACCTTAGTCCGTGTTAGGAACCTGCTAATCATTTGACATGCAGAGTGTATTAATGCTGCACTTAACTTGGCCATTGGTTTTATTATCTGGTTTGGGGAGTTTTTTCACTCCCAAGGCATCAGTCTGCATTGTGTATGGTTTTCTTTCTTCTCTTTTTTTTCCCCCCATTCAGAACATGTAGCACACTGTTGTACTTCTGTTCCTGTCTGTGTAGAGTATTGCCTTAAACAGATCAGTTGTGTTGTGGTTTGTTTTGGGTTTTCTTTTTTCTACCACCAGTTTTATGCATTAATTTATTTTAAAGATGTGGGGTGTTGTGGTTTTTGGTTTTGGTTGGGGTTTTTTTTTTTCCAAAACGTAAACCATGTATAATATTTTTTTTTAACATTTCCATTTGCAGTATTTATCATTGTTACTGGTTGTGTGTAGTGTAACAGAATTAATGATATTAAAATGCATACATATGAAAACCAGCCTGCGGCCTCTCTCATTGGAGCGAACGGGGGTGAGAGGGTATGAACTGCACCAGCAGCCACAGATAACGAAATCAGGGATGCCAGTGGCTCATGCTGGCCACCGATCCAGTGCAGGATTAGTCCCTGTCCAGCCAAGAGGCATGGACTCCATCTCTCTACCAAGCTGTGTTCCCCAGCTCTGTGCTTTGGGGTGCTCTGAGGTGTCCACTCTTCCCTCCCAGCCTCCCAGGAGGAGATGGAGTTGATGGAGAGCCTAAGCCTGGCTCAACAGAGAGCAGTGGGGTGTGAAAATCAACAACAGCTTGTTTTCTTCATTTAATCTCTTAACAGCACATTAATTGGGGCTGTCTGGAGGCATTTGGAGCCCTTGATGGGGACAGGTTGGTATCTAGCCTGACAAGGTGGACTTGGTTCTTCTCCCGTCATCTCCAAAAATGTGTCAGCTGAGGGGCCAGAGCCAGGACCAGAGTGGGGCTCTGAGTTGGCACTGTGTGACAAGCCAAGCCAGAGCAGGGTTTCTGCAGGGATTTCATCTCTACCCTCCAAGTCTGGGAAAAGCAAACCTGTCTTGAATACAGACAGCTGAAACTGTCTCCTGCCACTGTTAAGGTATTTGGCTGCAGGAGGGAAAGGAGCCCACAGCTGAGACAAAACTGGGAGGGTGCAGCCCATGGAAGGACACCCATAGTAACTGCTGTGGCCTGGGACAGAATCAGAGCCTAACCATGGGACTGAGAGCCACCAAACTCCACTGTTCCCACACTATGACATCACTGACTACAGAAGCAGTAGCCTGGGCTGGCGGAGCAGTGGCAGCAGCCCTGCTCTCACTCCTGCACGGGCTGCATACCCCAGCCCCACACAGGGCTACTCATCCAGTGGGGCTTCCCCGGGACACTCTCGGGCTCCAAGTGCTTCTGTCCCGGTGAACTGCTGCATCATGTTCCTCTTCACCAAAAAATACAAGACCCCTGTCAGCACTTATACCAACGACTACCGCCCACCATGCTCTGTCAGAAAGACCGACCAAGAACAGACTCTGCAGCCACTCTGGAAAGAAAACAAGTTTGTAACACAGGTAAATGCCACAGGAGGAGGAAACCTCAGGGCTCCTACCCCTCCCCAGCTGCAGATGCTCCATGCTGGTCAGGAGATGGCATGGGGACCCATACAGTGCCTTCCTATGTGTATGTAATTGAAGGGGGTTCGTGATGCCTGGGTAGGAAAGTGTTTGACACCCCATAGCTTATGTTCTCTCGCTTCATATCCCCTGGAGTTGCACTCCAAGTGGCTTCAGGTTCTGAGGGCTGGTGGCCACTGGCACAAGCTCTCACATATCAGCCCTGCGCATCAGAAGGTTTCAGAGTGCACAGGGGGCAGGACTTGTTGAGGAAGGGGAAACTAAGGCAGCGGCAGGGCTGCTGTGTGACACAGTGGCAAGGGGGAGGGCAGATCAGGAGGCTCTGAGAGCTGCTCCAACACACAGTCCACAGGCTCTACTCGGTTCCAACAAGGGAAGGGGGGGCAGGAAGGGGAGGGCAGGGATGGACACCTTTGAAGCCAAAGGAACTGTGTGAAGGCCTGAAGGGCAGATGAGCAGTGAAAAACTCCTCCCAGTCCTAGTAATGGAGGAGGAGGGATCCCTGCTCTATGGGCTGCCTGCAAAGCAGCTGCAAACTGGCCCATCTTTTGCAGCCTTATTAGCATGTGCATTATAATGAGAGAGCCAACAGAGGGCATGGGGAGGGATGTCACTGCTGTGCAAGGACAAAAGTGGCTCACACAACCATAGCACTCATCTGCCCTACAGGACTCAAACTTTCTTCAGCTTTGCCAGCTGTAGGATGTTCTTTTGTTCCTGTAACTGTCTTCCCAACCTCTGTATCTGGTAGTCCCAGTGTACTCACCCTATCTGCCACCCTGCAAAGTGCCCTGATGCCTATGGACACCCAGGGGAGGGGGGGCAGAGGGGGGGCTGTGACACTCAGACATCCACAGTCTCCTGGTTTCAGGCAAGCAGGAGGTTTGGGGAAGGGGCAGAGGAGTCATGGTGCTGCTACAACCCCCATGCCCACTCCCTGCAAAAGGATACTCGGTGCTTAGATCTTCTCTGTGTCTGCAGCATTAGACCTGCCCAATAATCGGCTTCACCATGTGCCCCAGTGGCCACAAAGGCAGATGCTGATGTGTGACCTGAGTGTCTTTCTCCACTCCCTGCTGTCTGTAGGGATTAACGGTGCCCCCGCTGAAAAATCCAGCAAGCCAAGGTCAGCCAGAGCATCTGATTAATACATCAATGCAGGAGTACTACAGGAACAAAGGTACCGCCCAGGTCTCAGCTGTCCCCTTGTGTACACAAAGGATGCATCCTGCACCATTTTACATCCTGCAACCCCTCCACTGTGGTGAAGGGATCCTCCATCACCATCTGCACTTGTGGCTTTGCCATGGCCACCCATCCCCACCCTTGCCCTGAGACTGCTTCTGTTGCACGGACATCTGCAGGTCCCCAGAGTTCTCTCCCCAAGTGCCCCTAAATATCTCCTGTTGGTAGGTAAAGCCTAAGGGACACCTTTCTGGCCCCCCACAGCCCTCAGGACCAAGGCTGCATGGGCAGAGACAGGTGACCAACGAGCTGGAAGTGGTGGGTGTCACCTCTATCACAGATGCTTAACAAAGACCTCATGAGCAGCACATCTGATGTGCCCCTGGCCCCGTGGCATTGCGTTTTGGGAAGAGGGTGGTCAGGACTCTCTGGCCATCTCTCAGGTCCCCAGCACCACAGGACACCCCTACCTGTGGCTTTTGCTTTGCAGAGAAGTACAAGCCAGTTTTTGTCAACGATGACAAATACATCAGCTGGAGAAATCCCTACAGCAGTACAGCCTGGAACAAGCACTCCTCTTACCCACCTCTCCAGCCCAAGGTAGAGTCCAGCTCCCCACAAACCGGAGCCACCTCAGGTGCCACCAGCACCTTGGGCTTTGCAGCAAAAAGGTTGCAAATCCTGCAAGTTCTGCCATGACTCCTTGCAGGAAACAAGAATGGAGACATCCTTGAACAACACACTCATGCCATACTCCACAAAAGCCCCCTGCCTCCGTCAATTGGGTAACTGCCCTTGCTCAGGTCCCATACTCTAGCTGTAGCTGTGCCTCTGCCATCCTGGTGTCCACTCAGGTGATGGCCTGTCTGGTCCTCACCCTTAATTTCACCATCCCTCTGCTTGCAGAGGGGGTCACTGGCACTTTGCACAGGGTGCCTGTGTACAGCGCAAGACAGAGGGAACCCCTCCAGGTCTACTACAGCCCCTGCTCTGGGCACCACTACTGCCTGCGAGGGACAAACTGCTGTGTTGGTGGGGCCTCTGCCATCAGAAGACACATCCATGCACTAGAAGATGCAACTGTAAGGTTGGGATGGGATGGGATGGGATGGGATGGGATGGGATGGGATGGGATGGGATGGGATGGGATGGGTACCCTTGGCTTGGGATGGGTTGGGTTGAGATGGTGCCCTCAGAGCCACCGCTCACTCTACCTCCCTTGTCTGTTTCAGGAGTGTCCCATGCTGCGGTTACAACACTGGAACGATCTTCTGTACATCTACACGCCATCCCCAGCCGTCCTCTACATACTCGAGCCCTAGGTGCAGATGGGTTCAGTGGGTTTCTAGTTATTCAGGGGACAATGATGCAGACTGCAGACCTCGAGGGGTCATGGGTCCCATCGTGCCAATGCAGGCAGCAATGCAGCTGCTGCGCCTCTTACCTCACAGGATGAACGGAAATGGCTAGGAAAGGCAAGACAGCATTGTGGTGATTGGCTGTAGAGCATATTGCTGCTGCCTGGACCAAATTGACTCCGGTGACATAGGTGTTTCTAAGCTTGGTCTCATCCAGCAGTCCTTGGGACTCTGCAGCACCTGAAATCTTGCTGGCACCCACAAGCCCAGCTCCATGTAGCTCAACATCTCCCAGATTCTGGGGCTGCATCAGTGTGCTACTTCTTGTACTGCTCTTGTATTTTCTGTTGTCACTGCTTGCTCTTCTCACCCAAGAACCTGTCCACTGGTCACGCTGATCATTAAGTGTTAATCAGCCCTGCCCTTCACCCACTGCAAGTCTAGCAGCACCTTTTAATCCCAACGTGTTTACCCTTAGAATGTCTCACTGCTGAGGCACTTTTTTCAGCCCTGGGGGAGCAGCAAGGGGAGAGGAGAGGCTGTTCAATCATCTTAGTCATCACTTTGCTACTGCCTCAACCGACCACACAGGCCAAAATCAGGCATCAGCCTTTGCAGAAAAAAACACCCATGTGGTTAGCTTTAAAATCCTGAGCCTAGAAAGTAAAACCACACAACAAATAAGTAGCACTGGGTTCCTCATTGATGTCCTTACGCCCGAGCCTCGGTGAGGTGTTTCTCAAGGTCTTTTCCGCTGAGAAACAGGCAGATTCTCCTGGACTGGCATGGCTCTGGGGGTCAAGAAAAAAAGCAATGCAAGAGAGCGTGGGTGTTTGCAGGGTGGGAGGCCTGCTGGAAGCAGCTTGCTGAGAGGACAAAGACAGGGAGCTTCAGCTCTTTGCTTTGGCCTCAGTGCCTGAAGTGGATGGGGGCAGCTGTGTGCCCACTGCTCCCCCCGCAAGCAGCCAGAGCAGGTTTTCTACTCTTCTTACGTGCTGGAGTTTTGTCCTCCCCTGGCTGATAGCTTTCTCTTCTAGATGGGACACAAGTCACTTCAAGAAGATAGGAGGAGTCCAGAGAGGCAGCTACATCATCCACCCTGAGTTTACCTCAGAGGCTTACTCTGCCCCATGATGCTAATGAAGAACAAAAATGGGCTGAATTAAAACTGGCTTGAGCAACAGATCCCTCAGACCCTTTCCTACAGACTGGGGAAGTTCCTGAGGAAGGGGAACAGACTTCTGGGGTGTTTGGCACTTTAACAGCCCTTGGGGGCTGGTACCAAGAACACACACAAGGAAAAGCTGTCAGAGCATAGTAACAGCCAGAAATAGAAGCAGTCGCTGATACCCGTGTGTGTCAGCTCCATGCTGGGCTGCTCAGGATATGCTTGCTTTTGCCAAGTTATTCAGGAAGAGCTGCCATCCCTCTGGGGTACTGAGCACAGACGTGGGCTAAATAAGGAGGGGGATTTGAAAACAGCACGTAATTAATGGAGGCATGAAATGCCCTTCTCTGATTAAGATCTGAGAGCCCACTGTCAGCAAGGAATGCTGCCCACACGTGCCACGGCTCATAAACCCCATGGGTCTGTGTTACACACAGGGGGGATTCTCCAGCACAGAGTCCCCTGAGGCTCCACATTCCCATGGGGTCGCACTGGCCAAGTCTGCCCCAAGCAGCACCCCAAACCTGCTTGGGACAGAAAACTCCACAAAAAAAACCCCATCCTACCCCATAAAGCATCCCAGCACATCCCCCACCAGTGCCAAACACCATCTCCTCCCTGAGGCATCCCCGGGGGTCCCCCCACATTCAAAGCCTCCTCCCCCGCCCCCCCCCCTCCCGCAGCATCCCCAGGGGTAGCCCCACCCTTAAATGCCCTGAGAGCATCCCCAGGGGCACTTCCACCCACAGGGCCCCGCGGGGCACCCTCAGGCTCTCCGTGCCCCCCCGGGACATCCCCAGACACTCCGACCCCCCACCACCCGCCAACCCCCGGGGAGCGAGGAGCGGCGCGGGCGGGCGGAGGCTGAACTACGTGTCCCGTCGGGGAGAGCCGTGCCGGGGGGAGCCGTGCCGGGGGGCGCCGTGCCGGGGAGAGCCGTGCCGGGGGGCGCCGTGCCGGGGGGCGCCGTGCCGGCGGGGCCGTGCCGGCGGGGCTGTGCCGGGGGGGCTGTGCCGGGGGGGCTGTGCCGGGGCCGTGCCGGGACGTGCCGGGGGGCTGTGCCGGGGGGACTGTGCCGGGACGTGCCGGGACGTGCCGGGGGGGCTGTGCCGGGGAGCGTCGGGCCGTGCCGGGGGGGCCGTGCCGGGGGGGGCCGTGCTGGGGCCGTGCCGGGACGTGCCGGGGGGGGCTGTGCCGGGGAGCGTCGGGCCGTGCCGGGACGTGCCGGGGGGGCCGGGCCGGGGCGGGGCGGCGGGGAGCGCCCAACCCCGGAACCACCGCGGCCCCGCTCGGCCCCGGCGCTCGCGGTTCCCTGCGGCGGGTCGCATGCCATGCCGGTAAGTTCACCCGCTCCCGGGGCAGGTTTGGTGTGCGCGTCCCCGGCATGGGGGGAGCTGAGTGGGGGTGGTGACAGGGTACGGGGCTGGAGGTGGGCAGTGGGGTGTCCCTCCCCACACCCTGCCGGTGGCCACAGGACCTGCGGGGAGCAAACTGGACCCTGACCTCGTGTGCCAGCCCTTCGCAGCCCACCATGGAGGGGCCACAGGTTTTTGTCCTGATGGCCAGGGTAAATTAATGGAGTCTGGAGGCGCGTCCTCAGCTCCACTTGTAAGGTGCGGCTGCGACTCTTGCTGCTAGACAGATGTTTGGCAGTGGAAACTTAAACAGGAGGGTGTGCACAGCATGTTGTGCAATATACGGGCTGCATTTGGAGTCTGTTCTGGGACAGCCCAAAGTGAGTGGCCAAAGTTGTTTAGAAAGCAAAAATCCTTCTTTTTCTTCTCCCTCTCCTTCTTGGGATACTCGTGACGGCCAAAGGGCAAGGTCCGGCACAGCAGACACCCCCAGCCCAGGGGGGAATGAGGGTCAGGAGTCATGTCTGCGTGTCTGGATCTGCACGTGGAAGAGTTGCCAAGGAGTACTGTCAGGGATTGATGATTGCATTTGGCCCAAGATTGTCCAGCATCGTTAACTGTTGGATATAGATGGAAATTTGGGGTCCCAAGTTGCCAGCCCAGCTCTATCATCAGCCATCCACCACTCCTAGACCTGCCACTACCTGGAGTTTCATGGTGACTCAATGTCTGGAAAATTGCAGGGGCCATGCCAGAGGGATGTGGTTAGGTTTCCATTTCTTCCCCATATCGCATTGTGAGCTTGGGTTTCAGCCAGCTGCAGCATCCGAAATGCTGCTGAGCACTCCTGAAGAGTGGAGTCAGCTCTTTTTAGAAAGGGTCTGGAGAGGCACAACAGGGCACTGTGTCCTGCTGTGGGGCAGTTTGTCCTGAAGGATGGAGATGAGCGGGAGTGAGATTAACACCTGCAGTAGCACTGGGGAGAGAGGTGGTGGGAGAGAGGTGGTTGGAGTGACTGGATGGTAGGTGAAGCACATCTTATACCAGCAGAAATTGTCTGGGAGACCAAAAGTCACAAATGTCTTTGTGGTTGTGTATCTCACACAGCACGGGTAGCAAATGAAATAAGCTGATAGCAGACTGATACCTCATGCAGGGCTTTCATGCACCTGCCTGCTGGGTCACATCCCTGCCTGGTGCTGGCTCCTTTGGTCGGAAAGGTGAGATTCTCACAGTTATTACTCTCTTTTCATTTTTGGGCAAAGATTTCCATCATCCCAGCATGTTGGCATGTGGAACTCGTGGTATTTGATGTTTTGCTTTTGCCACTGTCAAGCACAAGCTGGGTGTTTTTTTGTGGATGCCTCTCAGTGCTGCTGGCCCCAGAGGTGCTGTAAAGCTGGCTTCTGGGCTTGGGATCATCCCATGGACTCCCCAGCTTCGGGCCCAGGCTGCTTCCTGCTCCTCTGGGGGCTATGGGGCATCTCCAAGGTGATCAGAAGTGTCCTTGAAGGGAGAGCACCGGAGCTCTGTGTCCCACGTGCCCAATGCACTTTGGACCAGGAGAGCTCACTTGGTCATAAAGTCTCCACAAATCTTTGCGGCTCTGACAAACTCAGGCTCTGTGTTGTGCCTCCAGGCAGAGGAAAGCAAGAGCCCTCTTGTCATGGTTTAGACATGAGCCAAGCAGCACAGCAAGCAGTGTGCTGGGTTAAAGTGAAAACCCAGCTTATTAAGACTTCATCTTGCTAATTAGCACAGGGTGAAGAAAATGGAAAGACAATGTTGCAAAGGGGGAATTCTCAGGGGTGTTAAATGTTAAGTCATCTGCTGCCAGAGCTGACTCCCAGTGGCTTTTCTGTATTCGTGGTCAGGTACTGGGTGAGGTGTCTAAATGAATTTGGAGCATCACTTCACACTGTCGGCTTTAAGGGACACAACTGGGCTGTAAAGTCATGAGTCCTACAATAAGAGTGAAAGTATTTAGGGCTGGGCAGAGCTAATGCTGCAGCTTCAGAGCTAATGCTGCAGCAACGTGTCTGCACTTAGATGAGCTCTGTATTGACAACGGCCCCCTCGGATTTGGGGTGTATCCTCTGGGTGCTCGGCGCTGTTTAATCCCGGTTTACAAACGAGCCGGCAGCAGCAAGGCTGCTTATTTCTTTTGACGGAAGGCAACCTCATTGCTCTGCTGAATCACGACTCTGCTTAAGATCGCAAGAGCTGGAGAAGAAATTAAAAAACCCAAAACCAAACAAACCCCCAAAATCCTGGGTTGGTTTTTATTTTGCTTTCTGATTCTGGAGAGCCGGCGGGTGCAGGAGGGGACAAGCCTTTGCCGGCCCTCCCGGTGAGATGCCACCCCGCATCCCGCGAGCCCGGGAGCCGCGGCTCGTCCCGCGCCCTCCGCGCCGCCGCGGTGCCTGCGGCAGCTGCCTCCTGGCCGGGTGCCACTGCCTCGGCACACCCCGGACAGAGGGTTGGCTGCTCACGCCTCCGTCACGGTGCCTGAGAAAACACGGCGGTGACGTGCTGGGTCCCCTCCTCCTGCCCACGGACACACGCTGCTCGGGGCGCAGCCAGCTCGTAGCCCCAAAACACCCCTGTGAAGATGGAGAGGACGAAGCTGCCGGGGCTGTGGAGACATAGCAGCACTTATTTTTTATGTGCTTAAATAGCCATCTGTGGTCGGAGCCAGGCAGCAGACAGGGATCCCTGGGAGGCGATGGACGGGTAAGTACAGAGACCACGCTCCTGACAGGATGAACTGCCTCCTGGCCAGGTCTGGCTGTATCTGACAGCTGAGCGCTGTGGGGAATTTGCTGATGTGTCTTGCAACAGAGGCAGCAGCCCCCCATAGCAAGGGTCTGTCACTTTACAGGAGGTACAGAGACCTGCTCCTGCTGTGACAGTTCCCTGAGCCCCTCAGTCAGGCCAGGCAGATGGTCAGTGGCTGCTGCTACCCCTGAGGGCATGCTGGAGGTTGGAGGTTCCCTGGGAAGGAGGAACCGTGTGCTCGTTGCTCCCCGTCCTGCTAAAGCAGAGTCCATGCCCTGGCAAGGGAGCCACTCGTGTTCACCCCAGGATGGCTTGTGGGCCACAAGGGCCTGGGGTGACCCAGTGCAGTGAGCGGATCCCTGTGGGTAGCTGTGCAGGGCTGGGGGAGGAACCTGTGCCCCTGATGCACGGGGTCCAGGGTGCGCGGGGACCAGCCTTATACCCCGTTCCGGCACTGCTGCTGGGTGCCCCTCCTGCCCCACCCAGTCCCGTCAGCTGGAGCACGGATTTCACCCTTGATGACAGCAAAAAGCCCTAGAGAGAACTCCAGTCCTGCTGCAGACCCCTCCAAGAGAAATCTGCCCCACAGGAAGTGTTTGCTAGTCTCTCATCTCAGATTCGTAAAGTCTCTTTGGCAGGGCTGGTCCCTCACACGGGATTGCCGAGTGGGCACGTGGAGGCTTTTTTCACCCCCACAGCTGTTTTTCAGAGAAGTAATTTCTCCTTTAATTTGCCATCGTAATTCCCTGCTCTTTTGTGGGGTTGGAGATGTGTGCCAGTGAAATCTGTGTTGCTTCTTTAACTCGACTCCTGCCAAGATGCTTGAGGAGGAGGAAGCAGCACCTTGCATGAGGGGGGGGGGCGGTTCCTGATATCCTGCTGTGGGAAATAGGTGAGTGTCCTCAGCAACAGCCTGACTCCTGGTTCAGTTCAGACCTGATCCCACTGGGACAATGGGGACCGTTAAACGTTAACATTATTGACCCTCTTTAAATGAATGTCCTAATTGCAAAGTGATTAGTGGTGCTGTGGGTCTCGCAGACCATGGTTAGCGGTGGTGCCGGTAAAAATAGAAGCAGCCAAAAAATGGATTTTTATTTTTACTCTGTAAAGTGTGTCCTGCTCAGATGTTTTGCTTTCATCTTGAGTTGAAGCAAAATGACTTGCTGCTTGCACAGAACAGGAAACAAAGCTTTTGTTTTGGGTCAGCTGGGAAGCTCCAGCGCAGCGAGATGCAAACATGTTGCTTGGCTTTAACACCCTCCCTTCCCTTTTTTTTTTTTTCTTTAAATTTTCCTGAGGAGTTAAAGGTCACCACAATGTCATCTTGGAGCAAAATAGTAAGTTTATGTTCCAAAAAAAATGTTGAAGCAGGCTTTGCATGAGCAGGCACCTCTGCAGGCTGCAGCTCATGAGTGCAAGGCAGCAGGCATCTCCAGGGAGCTTGGGAGACTTGCCTCTCACCTGGGACAGAGCCAAATCACCAACTGGAGAGCGTACATTTTGTTAACAAGGCAGAAAAAATAGAGAAGCCATACAGGCATGGAGCAAGATCCTATTTTCAGAGACCTTCCAAAGACCTCTCTGTCCCTGGACGATGCCTGCAAACACCCTGCTCTGCCTCTTTGTTGGAGTGATCACCCATGTGGGTGATGTACATCAGCCCAGAGCAGCCACAGGGGTTTGATCCTGGTCCAGCCAGAGCATCCAGAGCAGGAGTAAATCCACCAACTCGGATACCTGGCTCTCAGACCCCTCCAAAGTCACTAAAGGCCGCAAAACCTTTCTTAAAAAAACCACATTACTTCTCTACTGGCAGTGGCGGCTCCTTTGTGCATGTCATGAGCTCCAGCCCATGGTGGGGAAAAGAAAGAAACAGCCTAAAAATAGAGCAGCTTCAAAATCGTTCATAAATAATAAACTGGCCTCTTGAAACAGAGATGAAAATCCAGCAACTCCTGGCAACTGCTGTCAATTTCACATGGTGTGTAGAGGTGGCTGTCCTCACAGTGGCATTATCTGCTATTTCTCACATGTAAAACCCTAAAAGAAAGCTGGGGAAGAAGACATAATTTATTTCCTCTTGTTTTCGGAACACATGAAAGCTTTAAACAGCTAAATTTGTCCCAAATGTCCCAGTGTCCCAAATAATTTTAAAGTCCTGCTGGGTGGAGGCTGCGTTTTAATTTTCCCCCTCTTGAGTTTGAGTCCCCAAGATGAGGCTCATGAGAGACACAGACATGCCTCTGGTAGTGGCAGGTATTTACATCTCTCCTCTGGCATGCCAAAAATCCCGAGTACTGAAAAGTGCTGAGAGGGAAGGAGCTCGTTTTGGCTGAGCAGACCTGTGTGTATTTCCAGAAGCATCCTGCCACTTGTGGCTTCTCACAGCTGTGCTGGTTTTGGCTAATACACATCAGCAAACCTTCCTCCCCACCATCCCTGGTACAATCCTGCGCTGCTTCTGGTTCACCCTAGAGCCAAGGAGGGCTTGATAGAGGGGATGCAGTTTTATCCCAAGTGCAGCATCTTCCCAGCACCATCTCCTCCCCACCTTTATTGCCCAGTTTTCTCTGGGCTCAGCTGGTGTGCGTCACACATGCTAGGGGGTGACATGCCCCCATCCTGTGCCAGAGCGCCTGGCTGGCAAGTGAGGCCTCCATGGGACTTGGCCTCGGGACAGGTCATTTAGCTAAACCTGTCGCCCATTCAGGCTAATCGCTTCCTAATGCCACCATAATCCCATTTAAAGCAACTGGCAGCTTAGAAAGTTACCAGCTCCCAGGGGAAGGTTAAAATGACCCATCAAGCAACAACAAAGTTTCCCAGCTTTGAGATCTGGCCTAATACAGACTTCAAGATGAAGATAAAATGCTATCTGTTCTGCTGAGCCTGTGCACAGATACTGCTCTGGGTTTATACTTGGGCATCCCCATAGTGGAGCAGCAGGACTTAGGACTCCTTTCTGGTTTATTTGTCCTTTTTTTAGAGAACAGAGGAAAATGTGCTTGTGGCTGGGAGAGGGTTTGCTTTTTCATTTTTTTAAAAAAAGGAAACCAACCCCTTCACAGGCAGTCACTGCAACCAGCTGCATTCCTGCCCGGAAAGAGGGGTTTTTACCGCTGGTTTGCCTGGAGCCAGCAGGCTTGCAGTCCCTGGGCTTGGTGAGCCAGCAGTGTGCCCATGTTTACTGGAACTGGGCAGGTACAAGACAGAGCGCTGCTCTGCAGCTCTGCAGCTCTGCAGCTCCTCTCTTTCTCCTGCTCCTCCTGCAGCTGGAATTGTTTCTTGCTCTCCCATGTCCTTACTTTACTTTTCCCCTGTGGATCCCCAGTGCTGTACTTGGCCAAGCCCAGCCAGCGTCTGGCCAAGGGAAAACTGTTAGGCTCTTGGCACAGCCCACTTCCCCGGGGCCAAGCAGGGGGGAACACACTGGAGACAAAATGCAGCCCGGAGCTGTGCCGGAGGGAGGAAGAGCACTTTGGAGTCCTCTACTACTTGCTTCCAAGAAAATTAGCTTTTCACTCACCCAGAGCCCTTGCAGGCGTCCGTGTGCATGGCAGGAGCAAGCTGCTCTCCTACCTCTTGGTGCTGCTGGCACAGCATCTCCTGCAGCCGTGCTGTGCTGCACAACATGACCCTTGTGTACCCCCAAAACCAGCCATGAACCACCAGTACCTAGTCCCAGTTTGACTAACCAGAGAAGCAAGGATTTACCCACCCTTGCTGCAAGGTACCCCCTGGCTGGAGCAGCCAGGCAGTGCTGGGGACAAGAAGGGGGTGGTGCTGTGAGTTACATCTGCCAAGCAGGCAGTTTGATTAAAATTAGGAGTGGCTGCCTGGAGTTCATTTTGTGGTGTGTTTTAACGTTCTTAACCCTGTTCGTTACGGATACTGTCAGTGGGGTGATCTAGCTCCAGCTCTTACCCACTCCCAGGCCCGGCTCCTCTCTCAGTGAGAGCCTTCCTCACAAATAAAATTAACTGTGGCAATGATTGGGCCCCCGTTGCTCTGGGCTCATTGTCTGTGTGGGGCTCTGGCTATTCTCCACACATGCTGTTTGCCTGGGGTAACTGGAGATGTTGTCTGGTACTCAGTGTACAGCACCTGGCATGTTGCAGCCCTGCGGTGGGGGGCCAAGGGGAGCTGCTGAAATGGAGACAGCAAATGGATGACAAGCTGTCCCTTGATTCAGAGGTTTTTCTGAGACTATTTATATCCTCTTCTTTTCCAGAGAGGACTGCTCTGGGACTCAATGGAGGTGGGAACTCTTGTAACAGTCAGTTTTGTTCTGAGAGCCACAGAATTGCTGCAAAGAGATCTTCCCTCCCACTCCTCTGCAAAAAACGTCTAGAGAAAACAGCACCATGTACACCTTCCTGCCTGAGAACTTCACGCCAGTGAAGCAGAAGCCGTCCAAGGAGCTGAGGCCCATGCTGGGTGCCATCCTGCTGGGCCTCATCCTGTTCATTGCCGCGGTGGTGGCCTGGTGCTACTACACGGTGTCCCTGCGCAAGGCGGAGCGGCTGAAGACGGAGCTGATGGACCTGCGGGCAGACGGCTTCGTCATCAGGAACCAGCACGGCGAGGTGGTGTTCCGGCTGGCCTTCCGCTCGGGCAGCCTCGACCTGGAGTCGTGCTCCAAAGAGGGCGAGATTCTGAGCTGCACGCGCTCGGGCCGGGGGCCGCTCAACTTCTTCATCCAGACGGTGAAGCCCAAGGACACGGTGATGTGTTACCGCGTGCGCTGGGAGGAGCTGGCGCCCGGCCCGGCCGTGGAGCACACCATGTTCTGGGAGGACGCCCACTGGTACGGGGGCTCGGAGATGAGCACCCAGCACTGGCCCATCCGCCTGGCCGGCTACCAGGAGCCCGTGCCCTACGTGACCAGCGACGTCTACTCCTTCCGCGACAGCTTCGGCGGCATCCTCGAGCGCTACTGGCTCTCCTCCAAGGCGGCGGCCATCAAGATCAACGACTCGGTGCCCTTCCACCTGGGCTTCAACGCCTCGGAGCGCACCCTCTTCTTCCAGGCCCGCTACGAGGACTCGCCCTACAAGCCCCCGCCGGGGCAGCCGCCTTTCCCCGAGCTCAGCTACCGCGTCTGCGTGGGCTCCGACGTCACCTCCATCCACAAGTACATGGTGCGCAGGTACTTCAACAAACCCTCCAAGATCCCTGCAGAGAACGCCTTTCGGTACCCCATCTGGTCCACCTGGGCCCTCTACAAAAATGATATTGACCAGGATAAACTCTTGCGATTTGCCGAAAAGATCAAGAAGTACCGTTTCAACTGCAGCCACATTGAAATCGATGACATGTACACACGGGCCTATGGGGACTTTGACTTTGACCCCATCAAGTTCCCCAATGTAACGGAGATGTTCACAAAGCTGAGAGAAGATGGCTTTAAGGTCACCTTGTGGACTCACCCTTTCATAAACTACAATTCATCCAATTTTGGGGTGGGAATCGAGCGTAGGCTGTTCATCAAGGAGCCGTCGGGGCGGCTGCCAGCCATGGTGGAGTGGTGGAACGGCATCGGGGCCATCCTGGACTTCACCAACCCGGCAGCCCGAGACTGGTTCCAGAGCCACCTGCGCCAGCTGCGCCACAAGTACGGCATCTCGTCCTTCAAGTTTGACGCGGGTGAGACCAGCTACCTGCCCAAGCAGTTCAGCACCTTCCGCCCGCTCTCGGACCCCAGCATCTGGTCGCGGCGCTACACGGAGATGGCCATCCCCTTCTACGAGCTGGCCGAGGTGCGGGTGGGCTACCAGTCACAGAACATCTCCTGCTTCTTCCGTATCATTGACCGCGACTCTGTCTGGGGCTACGAGCTTGGCCTCAAGTCCCTCATCCCAACTGTGCTCACCATCAGCATGCTGGGGTACCCGTTCATATCTGCTGACATGATTGGGGGGAATTTCTTCCCCAACAAGACCGGTGGAGCAGTGGAGATCCCCGACCGGGAGCTGTACGTGCGGTGGCTGGAGCTGTCGGCCTTCATGCCCTCCATGCAGTTCTCCATCCCGCCCTGGCTCTACGACAAGGAGGTGGTGGAGATTGCGCAGAAGTTCACGGAGCTCCACGAGTCGCTGGTGGCCCCGCTGCTGCTGGAGCTGGCCGGGGAGGTCACCGACACGGGCGACCCCATCATCCGGCCCATCTGGTGGATCTCGCCGCGCGACGAGGCCACTCACCGCATCGACTCCCAGTTCCTCATCGGGGACACCCTCATGGTGGCCCCCGTCCTGGAGATGGGCAAGCAGGAGCGTGACGTCTACCTGCCGGCGGGCAAGTGGCGCAGCTACAAGGGGGAGTTGTTTGAGAAGACCCCGGTGCTGCTCACGGACTATCCCGTTGACCTGGATGAAGTCGCCTATTTCCTCTGGGTTTCCTAAGGGGCTCCTCTATCCGCTTTGGGATACCCATGCCTTATCTAGGACTTTGTAACAAATAGTAGTTCTAATTGCACACGTCGCTGGGGACTGGGATTGAGGGAGGGAATTAAATAGACTTTATTGTTTGTCCTTGAGGTAAATTTTGTTGTTGTTTAATTTGGAGTCAGGGGATGATCTTTGCTTTCAAATCTGGGGAGACTGTAGTTGGGTTACAATAGGCAGAGTTGTCTCTACATAGATTATGAAGTTTTTAGTCTGCAGACAGATAACAAACCCAGTTTCCAGTTCCCAAGGATTTCAAAAGGTGAAGGTTGGTTATTGCCAGTGGGACCGTTTCTGATCTTGTGGGAGCACTCGACACTGGGCTTGGGGATGTGTGATGCGAGAGGTTTGCTACAGCTCTGCCTGCTGAAAGTTTTATTACGTGGCAAATATATTTAAATTGACTTTTTTAAAGAGCATAAAACAACCTAGAGATAGATAGACATACAGGTACGGGGGTTTCCCCTTTTGATCTAGTGTGGCGCTGGACTATGATTTGCCCCGCGCTCCTGCTTTCCCAGGTACCGGGCGGGCCAGGTTATTTGACTGATGTCCAGATATTTTAACTGTATGGGCTGTGTGAGGCTTGCTGGGGTAGCTGCATCCCACCTCCTCATCCACTTAACAGCTGCTGCAAGGCATTTGCCAGAGCTTTTTGCCTCAGGTGTCAACATTACCTTTCCTGGAGCAGCACCAGCATGCCCCATTAGTCTTTTTAAAGCATTTATTGTCCTGCTTCATTATCTGATTATCCTGCTGATATCATCCTTTTTGAATCTTAAAGAGAGATGAGCTTTCAGGCTGGTTGCTAGCAGAAGGGTTGCCTGGAGCAAAGCCATCTTCCATAAGTACTTTTCCCGGGAACAGCCGGGGTTCTGCGGGCAGCACCAGAGGGACAGCATGGAGGGACAGTGGTGTCTGCTGCAGCTGGCTTACCCGTGAGTGGGAAACACCAGCCTGTGCACTGATGGGTCTGTGCCAGCGGGTGTTGTCAATGAGCCTGCCAGAAGGTTCTCATCTACCGTGAAATTCAGCTAATATCCATCTCAGGTCACAGTTAGAGGGGACTGATTTTGTGGAGGGTTTTTCTGAAGCAACCCTCCTCTCTTCCCGTGAAAGTTAGGGGCCTTCCTTGGGCAGTGTTTGTGGTGCTGGAGGTGTTGCTGTCAGAGGCTTCTGGAGGGGGCTTGGGTGAATGTGGTCCTGCATCTTAGCTCCCCAGTAGCTGGGATGGAGCTGCAGAGATGCATCTTTCCCAACTTTGCCATTTTATTTTGTACAGAAAGATGCCTTTATAGAGACCTGAGGGCAATCTGAGACAGAGCAGAGAGTTGAAACCTCTCAGCCTTCCTCCCTGGGGCAGGACATTCCTTGCTGTGTCCTGGTTGGGAGTGCAGTTCAGCCCCTGAATTTTTCATGAGCCTCTACAGAACTGAACTGCATTGGCTGGGAAGGTTTGGAGCACCCTGCCTAGGCTACAGCCAGCCAAGGAGAGCTCAGCATCTGCAGGATTTCTTAGGGGATTGTGTCTGGGCTGAGCATAGGTCCAGCATGAGTCTGCTACCCAGGCAGTTAGTGCTGTCTTTTGGGTTGGTTGAGTATCAGTGAGGATCTTTCTCAAAGCCCATCTCCTGCCACTGGGCTTTGCAGGAGGCAGAAAAAGAGATGCACTAAACCTGGGGGTTGCAATAGAGTCCAGGAGTAGAAATTCAGGTGTTTGGGGCAAAATCTGAAGTGCTTTTTATAGTTAGGAAGGAAGTGAGACAGTCCAGTTTGATAGACTTTCTGAAGCATCGCTTCAGGTCTGAACCTGCCTTGCGTAATTTCATGTCTTAGCATCAAAATGAGATGCAGGGAGCCCTGTAGCAGGGACCCAACTGGAGCACAAGTGTGTCCCAGAGGTTGTTTCTTGTGGATTTTAACTATGAAAGACTCGGTTTATTCCCTGCCACCAGTGCAAACAGTGGTTATGTTGCAAGTTACAGACACCATCTGGCAGAGACTTAATCCTGGAGGCCCAGCTTTAGTCATCAAGGCATTGGCAGGATTTGTCCCTTGGGCTGGAGGCTGGACGTGAACGTGGGGGCTCTTGGAGATGAGTCTGACCATAGCCTGCAAGGACAACATGATGCTGAGAGGTCTTGTGCAGACTCAGAAACGCACAAAGGCAGTGCTTTGAGGGGCTCTAGCTCTTCTCTTTCAACCTTTGCATGTGAAATACTTGTCCTCCCTTGGCATGGAAGTCATGGGGTGGAGGAGACGTTGCTGCAAGGTCCAGCTTCCAGTGAAGAAGTGGAATCCTTGGCACAGGACTTCATGGGAGTGATCCCAGCATGACCGATGTTCCTTGTTACCGCTGTGCCACTCACTGCATCCCTCACTAGTTAAGGGATGAGGCTATGTGAAAAGAAACATGGAATTCCTGTTAATATCCTTTTATTGTTGAAGTGGTGGAAGCAGCCAGATGAGTGCCTTCAGTCTCCTCACAGTGGTTTCAGTTGCTGTCAGGAAGGCTGTGGAGGAAATTTTTTCAGTAGACACAGCACCTTCCTTCCCTTCCCCTCAAAAGAAAGGAATTTATTATCATAGTTTTGAATGTAGTTAACCATATGGATAAATGGGTGAGATTATAGGCTCCCCTTATTTTTCTAAATGTTGTAGTTAGGGAGTAAGTGGCTGTGGCTATTCAGTGCTCCAGCTAGGAGAAAGCTAAAGCTGTTGGGATGGCACGAGGGATGATATTGAAGACCAGGTTCATATGAGTGGCTCTCTGTGAGTCCATGGCACCAAGTCTTCCCTGGGGACAGGCTTGGCAGTGCTGCCTTCAGCTATCTCACAGGCTTCTAGGTGCCCTTTCCATCCAACTTTTCAGAAAAAACACTATTTCAAGCACTATGCTGGAGCACGGCAGGACTTGAGGGCCTCTAGGACCTTGCAGACCACAAGCACTCTGTGCACAGACACATTGGGAATGGCCACTAGAGAGATTTCTCTGATACATACCGTGGTCACTGCCTAAGGCAAGGGTTAGTTCAACTCAGCCAAGGAAAGGCCCTGAAACAAGTTGAGAGTTGGATTCAGCCTTTTCTATCCCAGCCCACGGCAGACCAAGTGAGCAGCACGTCAACCTGATGCCAGAGTGACTGAATTTTGAAGCTTGCACTGTTGTGTGTTGGGTTTCCTGGATGCTTGTGTTTGCACATGCTGTCCTGTGTTGGACTGTAATGCTGATGGGTTTGTTTTTAACCACTTTTCTAATCCTTAATTGTTATGAAGACAGAACTGTAACATTTATTGCCTTGATTGATATAAACTTTTGGAAAACAAAAGAAAGTTTGACTGTGTCCATCTATACCAAGTACATGAGGCTGGTTGTTCAGAGTTGGGGCTTTTTTCACCCTAGACTTCACTGAAATCAAAGTTGAGATAATTGGTTTATTTAAAGCTTGCAGCCTGCAGCTTTGGGAGGAGCTGGCAGCCGCCTCACTTGTGTTTGCAATGGTGGCAGGAGACAGGTGATGGAAATGACCTACTGGGGCATGGATCACTCTTCCTTGCTTCCCAACAACAAAGGGAATAGCTGTGCCTTAGGACTGGCCTGGAGAAGACCAGGTCCAGGTAAATCCCAGTGTTGCATCTGCCCCTGGGGATGGCAACCAGACCTCTGTGCCTCTATTTCTGCTGACATTCATCTCAAAAGTGCCCACTGATGGCCACTCTAGGGGGTCTGCTGGTCCACGCTGCTCTCAGAGGACACATGCTTTTGGTCTGCTTGCAGGCAGTGAAGAACAGCCTGCTCTTGGCTTCCTTCATGCACACTCAAGAAAGTGCACCTGGGCCCTGGCTGTTCCCATTGCCCCAGATCCCCCTTTCCAGATATCACTGACAGCTGATATGGGGACATAGTAAATGTTTGTGGCTACAGAAGTGTGAGAAATAGAGCTTGTGGAACTCATGTAGGAGCCTGTCTTGCCCTGTGCCGCTCACTTCACCCCACAAAATGTTTTTCTTGCTTTTTCCATTGTTACTGTACAAAGCACAGCCTGACTTGTGCACACAGGCATCACTAGCACTGGCCAACACATGCAGCTTGGCTTCAGGAGTGAGAGCAACTTCAATTTGCTCCTTTTGCAATAAAAGACATTTTCCCAGTGCTTTTCTTTTGCCTTCTCCCTTGGGTCCAGGATGTGTCTATACACTCAGATGATGCTCACATGGCAGGGGGTGAAATTGTCACTGGCTGGAGACCTTGGGGGAGGTGGGCAGCTTGCAGCAAACCCTTAGTAATGCAGGAGTCCTTCCTGAATCGGTGAGTTTGGGTTTGAGTTTGGTTTGCATCCTCTCAAAGGCTGGTGCTGTGTGCACAGAGAGTGTAAGAGGCTCACTGGGGGCAGAAAGATCTGCTCGGGTCCCAGCTAAGTAGCAGTGCTTGAAATCATGGCCACGGCCATGTAAGATACAAAGAGGAGTGTAAATGGCAAAGTCCAAACCCCAGTGAGGCTACAGGAAAAGCACAATTTGGTTCAAATCAGATTACAAGGAGGTGCCTATGGCTGGCAGCAGAGCAGAGGCTGCTGGCCCATGAGATCCTGTCTGGGAGCATGTCCATCCCTGCCCAAAATCACAGCTTTTATTAAGAGTAAGAAGAAAACAAGGGGCTGGCAGGGCAGGCAGAGCCCAAGTCTGTGGTGAAAGGACAAGCTGACGGCAGCAGAATTCCTTCAGGCACGTGGCCAGGCTGGCAACCTCAGAAAAAAACAACCTCCTCTGTTGCATCCGGAGCTGGGCGGGAGCTGCCAGCCTGCAGATCCCTTGTGCCCAGAGAGACATAAAGATGATCTGGGCTGATGCAAAATCACAGAGGCAAAGTGGAGGAAAGCAGGGCTTTAAAAAAAATTGTATTTTGACACTGGGGCTATTTTTTTCACTCAGAAGTCATCAAAGATTAAGGGCAATAAACTCCCTCCACAAAAAAACAAACAGCCTGGGGTAAGCAATGGGCTGGAGGAGAGTCCCCATGTCACCAGTACCTCCAGCAAACAGCTCTGACTCAGCACTAGAAGTGCTGAACAATCCAAGCAGGACTGAAGGTTCGCATGGCAAATCAAATGTCCCTCTGCACGTAACCTCTGTGCAGCAGGAGGGTGTGGAGAGGTGGCCTCAGTGCACACAGGATGCCTCCGGCATCCATTCCCTGTGGCTCCCTGCGGCTGGGATGGGCAGCAGGGAACGGTACTGGGGGACAGGCTGGAAAGGGATGGGGATTTGGGGATGAGATTTTTGTATCTAAATACCCAACTGCTCCTTATCATCCCCAGATTTTACTGGAAGTCTTGGTGATGCTTTTTTCCCAGCCTGGTGATGCGGGAGGGCATTCGAGCATCGGGCATTCGTGTGTATATGCAGAGTACAATGATTATAGGGGCAGAGATGCGGTATGAAGGGGCTGGAGCCTAGCTCTCCCACCTCTCCCCAGCACCATGGGCATCAGATTTTCAGATTTTTTCCTTGCTACAACAACAGCCAGAGGAATTTTGCTGGGACTCTTTGAGACCATCTGGTTGTCCCAAGCCTGTCTGTTGGGGACCCCTCAGGGCTTCAAAGTAGCAACTGAGAAAGCACTCCAAAATGTTTTCTCATCCTTGGAAAGATTCATGGGTGGAAACCCTTATCCTGGAGTGGGAGAAAGGACCCAGAGGTGGTCTGTTCACCCTGAGCCTCACTGCCACAGTGAGCATTACTTTCCTTTTCACATTCCTGGATTAAAGTGGGGTTTTCCCTCCCCATCACCACACCAGAAATAGTATTACTACAGCTCAAGTTGCTGTCGGGCCATCTAGGAGACATTCTGGCTCATCCCACTTGTCACAGCTTTTGTGCCACTGTGACTGTGCAGGGTCCTTGGGGCACAATGGACCTGCTCATGGGCAATGGGAGCCTGAGGCAGTTTTGGGGCTGCTTCACCTGAGCACCAAACCACAGCTCTGGAGTGAGTGTGATGTGCTTCAATCCCTATTTACTTTTTAGATCAACCAGCTCTGGTGCAAACCTCAAAAAAAAGCAACTTTCTCCTCCCCTGGGCCACACAGAGTTTTACATCCCACATGCCTGCTAGCAGATGCAGGAGTCTACATCCTAGACACACCAGGACTCTCCTAAACTGCTCAGTCATATCACTTTTAAACTTCTCTTTGCTTAAAAACAGGGAAGATTGGACCAAGAAAAAAGCATTTCACAGCCGTTCTTCCCTCCACAAGCCCGCAAGTACTGAGATACCTTCAGCCAGAAGTCACCTCCTTGGGCAGGAGCCAGCTCATGGACAGAGATCTCCATCAACACAGCTGGCAGCATGGGAGAATGTTTTCCATGAGCAAACTATGGCAGGATGCTTGGGCTGGTTTGCTAATTGTCTGAACTCTCAGGAGGTTAATGACTGGGATCTGACAGATTGCACCCTTCAGCTCTAAATGTGTTCCAAAACACACACAGATCCCATTAGGACCTAACCCATGCATGACTTGGTGCTAGGTTTTAATCTTGAGTGCTGTAAGATACCACCACATGCTTACAGGCATGGTTGAATCCACTTCACAGAAACAATCCTCAGTAATTTCTTCCAATAAAAGGGGAAAACAGTTGCCACAGTGTAGTAAGTGCTATAGCTTCTTTCTCCTTGCTCGGGTAGATCTGACTGTGGGAAATGCAAACTCCCCATAGTCTTTCATCAGCACCCATATGATGTGCAGGTTGGAAACTGAGTGTCTTCCTCCTCAACGTAACCACAGACTGCTTTCTGTAAAAAATGTTCTCTGCTGCAACTGCCTCCATCACCGTGTAAATGAAATTATAAATATCCAAGGGATGAGCTGTGAAACTGGGTAACAAAGGAGTGCATGTAATTTGCTTTATAAAACAGAAGCGTGCATGGCATTTCTTGCTGGGAAAAGACTACGAGCAGAGATTTTGTTTGTATACACTGTGTCTGTTATTGGTAATAACAACCAGAGTCACCCAATCGATTTTATTAAGTAAGTTCTTCTACAGCACTTGCCACACAAAACAGAGGTCATTGTTTTCTTTTAGTTACATACTGAAGCATATCTACTATAAAACTATTAATATTCCCAGATCATTAAATGCATTGGTTTGTTAATCCCTGAGACAATTGCACGGCTGACGGAGGAGCCCGTTACGAAACCCAGAGGAAAAAGGCAACGTAATCTATGTAGAGACAACTCTGCCTATTGTAACCCAACTAGAGTCTCCCCAGATTTGAAAGCAAAGATCATCCCCTGACTCCAAATTAAACAACAACAAAATTTACCTCAAGGACAAACAATAAAGTCTATTTAATTCCCTCCCTCAATCCCAGTCCCCAGCGACGTGTGCAATTAGAACTACTATTTGTTACAAAGTCCTAGATAAGGCATGGGTATCCCAAAGCGGATAGAGGAGCCCCTTAGGAAACCCAGAGGAAATAGGCGACTTCATCCAGGTCAACGGGATAGTCCGTGAGCAGCACCGGGGTCTTCTCAAACAACTCCCCCTTGTAGCTGCGCCACTTGCCCGCCGGCAGGTAGACGTCACGCTCCTGCTTGCCCATCTCCAGGACGGGGGCCACCATGAGGGTGTCCCCGATGAGGAACTGGGAGTCGATGCGGTGAGTGGCCTCGTCGCGCGGCGAGATCCACCAGATGGGCCGGATGATGGGGTCGCCCGTGTCGGTGACCTCCCCGGCCAGCTCCAGCAGCAGCGGGGCCACCAGCGACTCGTGGAGCTCCGTGAACTTCTGCGCAATCTCCACCACCTCCTTGTCGTAGAGCCAGGGCGGGATGGAGAACTGCATGGAGGGCATGAAGGCCGACAGCTCCAGCCACCGCACGTACAGCTCCCGGTCGGGGATCTCCACTGCTCCGCCGGTCTTGTTGGGGAGGAAGTTTCCTCCAATCATATCTGGCAGCACGAAGGGGTACCCCAGCATGCTGATGGTGAGCACAGTGGGGATGAGGGACTTGAGGCCAAGCTCGTAGCCCCAGACGGAGTCGCGGTCAATGATACGGAAGAAGCAGGAGATGTTCTGTGACTGGTAGCCCACCCGCACCTCAGCCAGCTCGTAGAAGGGGATGGCCATCTCCGTGTAGCGCCGCGACCAGATGCTGGGGTCCGAGAGCGGGCGGAAGGTGCTGAACTGCTTGGGCAGGTAGCTGGTCTCACCCGCGTCAAACTTGAAGGACGAGATGCCGTACTTGTGGCGCAGCTGGCGCAGGTGGCTCTGGAACCAGTCTCGGGCTGCCGGGTTGGTGAAGTCCAGGATGGTCCCGATGCCGTTCCACCACTCCACCATGGCTGGCAGCCGCCCCGACGGCTCCTTGATGAACAGCCTACGCTCGATTCCCACCCCAAAATTGGATGAATCTCTGTGTATAAAGGGATGAATCCACAAGGTGACCTTAAAGCCATCTTCTCTCAGCTTTGTGAACATCTCCGTTACATTGGGGAACTTGATGGGGTCAAAGTCAAAGTCCCCATAGGCCCGTGTGTACATGTCATCGATTTCAATGTGGCTGCAGTTGAAATGGTACTTCATAATGTTTCTTGCAAAATGCAGAACTTTTTCCTGGTTAATGTCTTTTTTGTAGAGGGCCCAGGTGGACCAGATGGGGTACCGAAAGGCGTTCTCTGCAGGGATCTTGGAGGGTTTGTTGAAGTACCTGCGCACCATGTACTTGTGGATGGAGGTGACGTCGGAGCCCACGCAGACACGGTAGCTGAGCTCGGGGAAAGGCGGCTGCCCCGGCGGGGGCTTGTAGGGCGAGTCCTCGTAGCGGGCCTGGAAGAAGAGGGTGCGCTCCGAGGCGTTGAAGCCCAGGTGGAAGGGCACCGAGTCGTTGATCTTGATGGCCGCCGCCTTGGAGGAGAGCCAGTAGCGCTCGAGGATGCCGCCGAAGCTGTCGCGGAAGGAGTAGACATCGCTGGTCACGTAGGGCACGGGCTCCTGGTAGCCGGCCAGGCGGATGGGCCAGTGCTGGGTGCTCATCTCCGAGCCCCCGTACCAGTGGGCGTCCTCCCAGAACATGGTGTGCTCCACGGCCGGGCCGGGCGCCAGCTCCTCCCAGCGCACGCGGTAACACATCACCGTGTCCTTGGGCTTCACCGTCTGGATGAAGAAGTTGAGCGGCCCCCGGCCCGAGCGCGTGCAGCTCAGAATCTCGCCCTCTTTGGAGCACGACTCCAGGTCGAGGCTGCCCGAGCGGAAGGCCAGCCGGAACACCACCTCGCCGTGCTGGTTCCTGATGACGAAGCCGTCCGCCCGCAGGTCCATCAGCTCCGTCTTCAGCCGCTCCGCCTTGCGCAGGGACACCGTGTAGTAGCACCAGGCCACCACCGCGGCAATGAACAGGATGAGGCCCAGCAGGATGGCACCCAGCATGGGCCTCAGCTCCTTGGACGGCTTCTGCTTCACTGGCTTGACATTTTCAGGCAAGTATGTTTTTTTGGCATCTCCCTTCTGAGCGGTTCTGTATTTTCCCACCCGGCGAGTTACCTGACTGTCCATGTCTCCTCTGCAGCCTCAGCACCTGGTTAGAATGTTTGCTGCTGAGTGCTTGTTCCCAATTGCTGGACAGAAAATCCGAGATGTGGCATAAATCTCCTTTCCACAGCCTGGCTTCTCACACCTGCAGTGTTATTTCATGAAACAGAAGGTTTCAAACACCAAAAAAGCTGAATCTTGCTAAGTGCCATAGCTCCTCTCCTCTCTGGCCCTGCAGACCTTGTTTGCATAGCTCTGTGTGGTGGCAGCCTGTTCCCTGGCAGCTACACTGAACTTTTTCGGAGCAGGGCTCTGCCAGTATTCGCATGACCCTCTCTTTCTTGGCTGCAGCCTTGCTGTGTCTCACAGAGCAAGGTCGAAGGGATGAAAGTCAGGCCAGAGCCTGGAGGAGAATGGGGCCAGGAAAAGGGGCTGGTACCTGAGCATACAAGCTGGACATCACAAGTGGATCTGATTCTGAATTAATTATATGCCCTGCTTGATTTCCCTGCCCATTGACAACTTCTCTGCATCAAATGCAGTGAAATGCCGCACTGAAGTGTCCAGCCTCTGCCTGCCCCACCACCCCTCAGGGATGCAGCCAGTGAGTGATGTTTTATGTCCTTGCACTGTGCTCATTTCCCAAGCTGCACGGCAATGTGAGGACATGGAGATGTACACACTTTGTGGCCAGCGCTGCACCATTGAGGACAACTGGGCAGAGCGCTTTAGCTATCTGCTCTGATGCCTGTTCCAGAGCCATCACCCCTGGACAGCCCTTCCTGCCCTGACAGGGGGAAAAAAAAAAAACAAGGAGTTTTCTCTACGACTATATCTCTATTTTTTAATCCTATTTTATTTCCTGAAACTCTCAGGCTTATGCCAGGGAAGATGCTACAGTGCAGTGGGGGTGGAAGATACCGAGGCACAGTTTGTAGATGAGGATGTTAAACTGAAGTTGTTGCAAGACCAGGACTACGTGAAAATCTCATTCTGCTGAGAAAGGCACAGCACAACACACACCTCAACTGCATCATGCATCAACAAGCCAGCTGGTGCAATGCAGCTCGCAACGTCTGACAGAGCCTCCACTGCCAACAGAAACATCAGTTGGGGAAACTGAGGCAGATGGAGCAGGGTAACGCACATGGTGCAAATGGGCTCCCAGCCCCATCCCCTTCTTGGGGTATATGGGTTCTAATGAGACGAAAATTTGCAGGAGCAGCCTGTATGGAGAGGAGGCAAAAGAGACAGCTTGCTTACCCAAGCCGTGACCGACAATATATGCCAGGAGTATTTACCCGCAGCACCATGACATCAGTATCTAAGTATACAGAGATGATAAGCTGCCCAGGGAGCCATTAAAAATACCAGAGGTCACCACATTTGGGACTGATCACAGCAGCCTCCCAATCACCCAAGTGAGCTGCTCATTTTTTGTAATGCATTCTCGGGGCTTTGCCAAGGAAAAGAACCAAAGTGGATAAAAGTGTTCCTGGACAAGCTCTGGCCAGATCTGAGTGTGAGAAGGAAGGTCTCTGCTGCCCCAGAGGAATGGTGATCTGGGACACGAGTGGTTGTGGAGAGTAGGTTGTGTTACATGCAGGCTCAGTGCACTCTGACAGACTGGGCAGCCTCCTCAGTGCTGGCCTCGCTCCTGACATGGCTTTGCAGCTCCAGCTTGGGTGGAAACCAGTGAAACCCTGGTGGCTTTGCAAAACAACATTTTCATGATGTTTATGTGTGCCGGGTCAGTCCACAGTTGTCACTCTCAGGGCTTTCCTCCTCTTCCTTCTTTCTCCTTTCTGCCTCCCAGCCAGCCTGGAGACAGGACTCTCCTTTTAAGATAAGCCTGACTATTTTCCACAATGGAAAAACAAGGAAGGGAAAAGGAGAGTGAAATAGGTGTTCCAGGATTTCTTCTGGGTTTTTTCATATTAAACAACACATTTTTAAAAAAAAACCACAAAACAAAACACAGGAATATCAGGACTCAAAAATCCCTACAAGGCTAAAGAATGTGTGGGAAGTTTCAGGCTTTCTGTGCAGTGGTTTCTCTCCTAAACAATTGCTTTAACTCCCTCGATTTCCCCAGGTGAGTGGCAGTAAGATGGTATACAAGGGAGTCAAGGACTCGTGGGCAAGCTGTCCTGTCCCCCAGGACTTTTGTGTTTTCCACTCTCCTGTGATGTGGCAGGATGCTGTGTTGGTACCCCAGCCCTGCCACCCACAGAGGTGAGAGGTGAGATGCAGATTGTCAGTGTGAAGAGCAGGTGCTGGCACATCTGTAAGCAGGATGAAATTGGGACTCCTGGGATAGATTCCACCAGAGTAAGGGAGGATCTCTAAGCTGTTAACTCCTGCCTGTCAAGGCTTATGTCTCGGGAAAGCATTAAACATCTACTGGCCTAGCTGGCAGTCCGAGTGCTGCCCAGGGGTGATGAGAGTGAGTCCTGCCAAGAGGTGCATGTAGGTGATCCAGAGCCCAGATCCAGCCTTTTTCTTGCTCCTTCCATGGATTATGTCACCTCAGTGTCTCTTCCTCATGAATATTTAACCAGTCCATGCAAAGCCTCTCTGTTCCAGAGAGTACTTAATTACCCCATGCACAGTGCAAGCACTTCTAAACCAGGATGGGCTCAGTGCTCCCATGGGCCCTAAAAGCCAGGTGCTCCACGGATGCAGGCACCATTGTCATATGTCTGGGCAGCTTTATCAGATGCTAATCTGGTACAGGTCTGAATGCATCAGTCCTCCAGTGTTTCCTCCAAAAGGTGATAGCATACCTCATTTCAAGGAATCTAAGCAGACCTTGGTGTGTACAGATTAAACATTGACATATCCAGCACCATGACATGCAGAAAACAAGCCAGGACTTTAGACCCTCTTAGAGTTAAATAGGAGCTGAAACACATCAGCCAGCTTGAAAAGCAGCTAAGTGCCTAAACCCCTTTGTGCATCCACTCTCAGAGCCTCCTTTCTCCAAACCAAATCTATCTGCAGCAACCCCTCTGATCTCTTGACACATGTGGCACAAGCTTGTCAGGCTTTGCTTCATGTCCCAGCTACATGATTCCTGAATCCTCAGACTTTAGCCTTTCCAATGAGTTTACCTGTTTGCTGCTGCAGGGAGAGCATCACTTGTCAAACAACTCATTGGGAAACAATTCTGTCTTTAAACAAAAAGGATAGTTTTCTATATTGTGATTCCTTTTATAACAAGTTATCACTTAGGAGTTGCTACCAGGTGCTTGTTGTGAGAGTATACAACATGTTCTAGCAGAGAACACCATAGGTAGCTATAAGTCACAATCATAAATAAGCCATTGCCTTGTCAAACTCTGTGAGAACTGATTAATCATTTAACGAGCCCTTTTAGATTGTTTCTAATAGAATCATTTTAAGAGAAAGCACACCTAAAGCAGAAAGCACTTCCCCATCAGCCCTCATTTCCCATAGCAGCCTGGCACACACAGGCATTGTATGGAGGATTTATTGCTAAAATGGGCCCAGGGGAGATTTGTTCACCATTTGTTTCTCTGTGTGTAGATGATGTGAGAAGAGAGGTATCTGCTATCACTGCAGCCAAGGAGGGGGAGCGAGGGACAGCCAAGGTTATCGCATGAGCTGCCACAGATTAGCTACAAAGCCAACAAGGCTTAATGCAAGGGGGGAAGTGGCTGGGGGATGGATACAGAGGATAAGGTGACATTGGCAAGGACACTCCACAGTCCATGTAGTGCAGGTAAGGGTACCAATATCCCTGCCAACAACACCCAGGACTTTGGGAGCACATGGAGCAGCGTGAGGAGGTGGTGAGGAGGAATAAAAAGTCCCTCCTATGGGGTGGTGGAGGACGCTACTCCTCCTGGAAAAAAACTCATTTGTGTCCCAAAGCAAGGAGGATATTATTGACAGCACTGAGTGCACCCCTCATGCCAGCTCTGGGCTTTGAACAGTTCCTGAAAGCTTCAGTGTGGGCAACAGAGATGGCTGGCCTTGCTGCCTCGGTGCTTGGCTGGTAGGGAAGTTGTTGAGCGCTTGGACAGAAACAGCAGTGCCATGATTCAACCCCCAACCAACAATTAAGCACCACTCAGCCACTCGATCAGTCCTTTCCCTCTCAGAGGGATGGAGAGGAGAATTGGGGGAAAAGAAAGTAAAACTCACAAGTGAAAATGAAATAAAATGTAATAACAAAAATTAAAAGATACACTAATGATCATAATAAGGAATATAACAAAAAGAGAAAAAAAACCCAAGAAAAAAAACATACGAAGCACAATGAAATTGCTCACAGCCTGCTGATCACTGCTGAGCAGCCGTCCCCTTTCCCTGCCAGCTCCTGCCAGGTTCAGTACTGGGCAGGATGTTCTATGGAATGGCCCTTTGGCTAGTTGGGGTCAGCTGTCCTACCTGTGCTCCCTCACAGCTCCTTGTGCACCTCCTTTCTGAAAACAAAAAGTCCTTCAGTTACAATGTGCCACTAAGCAACAACTAAACCCTCAGTGTGTTATCAACATTATTCTCACTAAATCTGAGACACGGCCCTTCACCAGCTGCTAGGAAGGAAACTAACTATGTACCAGCCAAAACCAGGACAAGCAATTCAATTCATATAAACATGATACCAGCAGCAGTCCAACCTGCCAGGATGCTGTATCCTTCAGGGAGACACCAGCAGCACAAAGACTTGCACCAGTTCACACCCACCCAGTTGCTCTGAGCAGGCTTATTTCTGGCAGTCATGCTGATTTGAGGGGTCTCTGCACTGCTCCCCACAGCTCTTGATGCCTGGAGGGTTTTTAACTCATCTCAGGTTGAAGTTGGCTGCACAGACTGATGCTTTGTCTCTGTACAAAGCTCTGCTGGAAATCTGTTAACCCCATGCAAGCCTGACAGGCTATGAATCCCATGGAGCCATGCAAATCCAGCTCAGGCCTAGAGCAGAGATACTACCTGGGGATCTGCCTTTCCCAGAAGATCCCAGTTCCTCACTGCTGGGTATAAAGGAGAGTCTACTGCACCGGTTTTTCTGTCCTAATTACTATAGCAGCAAGCATTGCAAAGTCCCACTCCTTTTATAAGAACAAATTCCTCCTTCTCAAGCCAGCAGAAAAAACAAACAAACCACCAAAACCCACCAACCAAACAAACCACAGAATCAACCTTTTTCACCCATTTCAGGGTTCTCTCTGACTACAGAGCCTGCACAGTTTCCATATGCTGCTCCAGGCTGCAAGCAGTGGCCAGAGCAACCCGCTGCACACTGAGAGCAGCTCTGCCTGCATCCTTGGGAAGGAGCTCCATCTGCTGAGACAATGTCCCCGGCTCAAACCCAGGGACTGTTGCCAAGCTTCTCCCAGGGCTGCTGGTTTGGTCATCAGGCATTCCCTGGGCATCACCAAGCTGGTCAAACCCTGTTGCACCAAGATCAGTGCTTCTGAGAAGTTCCAGGGAGTTTTTGAGGTGCATTTCCCTAATGAAGATGAAAATCGAGCAGAGAGTGATAAGCAAAGCACAAGTGAGGGGAAAAAGAGGTCATTGTGTGCTGCAGCTGTGATGGTGTGAGCAGGCTAGGGAGTGCTGTAAAGACGAGAAAAAGGGAGTGGAAAGGGGAGCTGTCATCTCAGGCTGCACTGAACAAGGTCAGTGAGATAGTGCCATGCAAGCTGAAGGATTAAGCAAGGAAGGGATTTGGGTCTGAACTGAGCTTTCTCCCAGGCTCAGATGGAGGCTCTGAGTGGAGAGGAAGCCCTCGCTTGTGACAGCAGCGAGACAGAGAGGCTCAATAGCCTGAAGGATTTCACCTAGGAAAGGAACCACTCCTAGCTGCTCTTTTGCTATGAGCCAGAGATCTACCATGAGCTCCAGGGAGCTCCTTGAGGGATGCTTCAGGCACTGCATGGGTTAAGCCAATTGACTGCCGGGGTAGGGGTCCTGGCAATTTTTCCAGTTCCTGACCCTTGGGAGTTCTTGTGGCACTGATGTGGTACAAGGCTCAGGCAGGCTGAGGCCATCCGCTCTGGGGTCGCCACAGTCACAGATTGCTGCTCACATAGGAGCAGAGCTGCAAGGGCCACATCCAATCCAGGTACTTGTGGAGATGCTGCTTTATTCCAAATCAGCTCCACTTTCTGGCCAGAGGAGAGTTTTGGTATGTAAAAAAAATCTCCTTTTTCTTCTGCATCCCTTCTTGCAGATACAGGATCTTTATTGTGGTTATTTTGCTAAATGTTTGCTGTCAAATGCTCCTCTGTGATCAAAGGTTTCACTGCAGAGACAACCCCACAATGGCCAGTCCCTTTGACTTGCCTTGGCACTTGTCCAGCTTCAACAAGGGCAATGAAAACCCATCTTCAAAGCAGATGTGGATGGAGGACTGAATCACAATCAGTGTTAACCGGTAGCCAGAGGGATGTGATAGGGGTCTTACCACTGAAACTCAGCCTGGTCATAAGCCTGGTCCCTGGATTTTTCAGAAATTACTCTGCATGGCTGGAGTTGATCCTTTCACAAGCACTTTGAACTAGGCACTCACATAGAAAAACCTGCAAAAACCCTGACAGATGGGAAAAAAGCTAATGAGCTTTTGCACTTTGCCTGAAGAAGGTTACCGAGGGAGAGAGGAAGATTTCAGCCCTAAAATACTGAATAATCATAGAGCCCCAGAGAGCTCCAGCCTTTCTCACCACAGGGAACTGATGTGAGTTTTGCCATTGCTGTCCTGGGATAACGCTGAGGGTACGGGATTGAGCTCGGATTTTAAGCCATTTGCTGATGTTCCCACAGTCACACAGAGCTTTACTGGCTCCAAGGCTCAAGTGGAAGCCTAACAGATGGCTGTGCTGTTCCTGAGCATCCCACGGATTTTAGGATAGTGAAATATTTGCCTCCACTTGGTCTCTCAGCTGCTATGTGCCACAAAGCAGTGCCTGTTGCACAACAGAAAGACCTGTGTTTGGGTGTCTTGTGAGTGATCTCTGTGTTTGAAGATGTGGCAGGTAGTCCCATATCCCCATCAGTTTCACTTTCGCATCATTTCACGTTGACTAAAATTCACCATGAGCTGCAAAATGATGTGAAAAAGCAATGCACCCAATCAGACTGACGATGGAGCCAAGAACAAGGCTGTTCTGTGGGACTCAGGTCAGCAAGGATTACCCGAGGTGGAAATTATGTGACCAAGAGCTGGAAATTACAGGACTATTTTGCTCCACGTGAGAGGGGCCACAGCTGGAAAACAGCTTGCTCTCTCCTCGGAGCAGCCAAGGCAAGGATGGGGAAATGACTTGAAGACACTGTCCCTATGCATGAGGCTACACCATGCTGTAAACAAGTTAATGCATTGCAAAAGTTGAGGCTCTAAGGCTACAGAGCAACTTCATATGCAGATACTTGCTTGTAGGTATAAGAGATAAGGCCAAAGTGGTACTCTGAAAACCTAAAAATCTCAGTGGTTGATATTCAACTGATTAATTTAGGTCTGTGCTGACATAATATTTTCAGACTGCTTACTTTTCTCCAGGACTTCAATATGGCATTAGTTTACGAGTTAGACTGCCAGCCAGAGATGACAGCACCAGACCCAGAGGATAGCTGAGCAGAGATGCTTCAGGACATCACAATGGAAGAAGAGCACCAGGACATGCCCTCTAGAAGAAAAGGTGATTACTTTTCCTTCCTTTCCTTCCTTCTGTAGGGCAAAGAAGTGAATATGGCTTAACAGCAAGTGGGAGAGGTTATTTGAAGCACGAAGATCCCCTTCAAAAAGCTGGAGTCACACCCTGGAGAATAAAACACCTGGATTTCCAAAGGCTTCACCCAGAGTTTAGAAAGGCCCAGTGGGAACAGACTCAGAATAAGAAGGAAGGTCCTGGCAAGGCTAAATATCTACAGAAAGAAGGGAAGCAATGAGAATGACGACATGATTGTTCTCCCCACAGAGGTGAAAGGGGCTTACGCAGGGCAAAATCTGAGCTGCACATCACACAGAAGCAGGAAATCTGCTAAACACACTGGGATTGGGAAATCCTGAGCTGAAAATGGCAGGAAGAGAGTAGGAGACACACTATTTTGTTAGTTTTCCCTTGGCATCCTCTGTCACTGCTGGATTCACACCTGGAGGTAGAGCTGCAGCCTGATGCCAGACATTTTTTCCCAAGCTAACACTGCAGCAAAGACCCCTGAGAGCCTCCTCTGGCAGGTGGGGAACACCTTCCTGGCACAGACAAGGAAAGGCTTTCTGCGTGTTAGAAGGCACCAGTGGCTTGGAAGAAATCTGAGTTTCAGAATCTCTGAGACAGACTTTATGGCTTTGTTCAGATTGCAGCCTCTGCATGCTTCGTTTTCCCTTCTGAGAAATGGATGGAAGGACCAAGAGGAGAAACATGGGAGATGTACCAGCTCCTAGGATTGGAGCAACAGCAGTTTTATACATGGTAAAAGAGCACAGTGACATTTTCACCAGGATATTTGTTGTGATGCACTGCATCCAACAGAGAGGGACTTCCATCCCAAGCTGTTCCCTCTTGTGGGACACGCACACTTGCTCGGCAAATATAGTGGAGAGCATTTGTTTGCATTTCCAATCCCAGTCATGTGAAGCGGAGTTTAACATCTGTGCCTTTTTAAATTAAAAATGCCAGTTATTTAGTGCAACTTGATATGTTCCAATGGGCAAAAAACATGAGCAGTCCCAAAGAAATCAGTTCTGTGGTATGTTTCTCAAGAACAGTGAGTGACCTCACCAGAGCAAGAACTGATGCCAGCTTTCTCTTTTGTTTGGCCATAGCGTATCTCTGGCAATATCCACATTCAGATGGGGAGAAGCTGGTCTGGTTTGAAGCCAGATCACCCCTCTAAGAGGGGGAAAGCTGTGAGCCATCTTCCCAGGGCTGAGAGCAGAAGAAACTACACCTTTGACCTGAGTCCGTGCCCTTGCATGTATGCTGACGCTGTGCTGTTTTAATTTGACAGCTTGGCCACTAAATAAAGTAGTTCCCAGCTGTCCAAGTGACTCCAGGTTTCATGGGCAGAGCTGGAAGACATGACAGCAGTGCCATTCAGGACTGGTCCCAAAAGTAAAAGTGAAACCACTACTTTTATGTGATTTTATGCAAAAGAGTTAATGATATAACCAGGTGAGTATGACCCCAGCGAGCAAGTTGGACAGACAAGTGCAGAAAGGATGAGGCTGAATGTGAGCATCTCAGCAGAAAAATTGTAACTCTAGCTTCCTCTGCCACAGCCTTTCACCCTACAGCCTTTGCTGCCGTCCCTCAGGAAAGGATTTGTGTTCTTCCCCCTGTGTAGAGCCAAACTGATGCATAAAAGCTAAACTTGACCTGAGCAACCCTCAGGGTGCGCAGGACGCTGTTGCCCATGCAGGAGCTCAGCTCTCCCTTCCATCACTCTCCAGCTCCAGGATCCTTGCAGACAGTTTGTGAAGTTTTATCTCCACTGCAACTTACAATAGTGCTTAAACTCACTTCAGTGGGGATAATTCTCCCTAAAAAGACTGTTGACAGCATTTCTCAAGGCAGGGTTTCAGCAGACACATCCCACGCTCCTCCCAGCACTCCTACCGAACTTTGCCTTTTCTTGCCAGGCCAGCCCTGCATCCTCCCCTGCTCCCAGCCCGGCAAAGGCAGCCTGCCAGCCTGCTTAGCATTCAGCTCTCACTGCTGGGAGCAGCCACAGCTGCTAAGGAGCCAAGCTCAGCAGCTGTGAGCATCTTGATCCAGTGCCCCCTCCATCCTGGCTCGTCATATGATTTCTTCTGAGCGATAACCGCTGAGCGGGACTGTGTCTCTAAGCTGATCCTTTGCTGATAACAGAGCTGCCAAGTCTCCAGTGCTGAGACAAAAGAGTTTTTCTCTTCCCAACAGGTTTTTCTGCTGTGAATGACAGAGGAAGAGGGAAAAGTGAGCTGCCTGGCACTCCTTGTGGGCAAGAGGCTTCAGAAGCTCCTTCTGTGCTGCTCTGCTGGCAGACCATGGAGCTCTTCAGGCTGAGCCTGGGCTGTATTTGCCTTCTTCCTTGGCTTGAGGGTAAGTTTTTCCTCCTTTGGGGTAGCCTGAAAGCAGCGAGTGAACTGCCTCCCAGGTTTTAACCTGCTTTTCTGATGAAATGTTTTTTGGGCTGCACAGATTTGAACATACCATCTGTAAAACAAGTGCTTATGGGCACTTTTCTAGGCAGTACTTAAAAGAGGATTAAACACAGAGGTACAGGAGAGTGAGGGACAGGCTAGCAAGGAGCTGGGATAGTTTTGCTGGGGCCAACATGGCATCATGCTGGTTGCTTTTATAAAGTGCTTTTAAACTGAGAGTAGCAGACGAATAAACCTGCTCTGGGGATGAGGCAGGCACTAAGTGACCTGAGCACTCTCCTCCCTGCCCCACCTGCTCCTTCTTTGCAGAGGTGAGTAGGCTCAGAGCATGCTGGCAGTATGAGAGAAGGTAGTGGGAAGAGGAGCAGGACCTTGTTGCATTAGCCCTGCTCCTGTGGTGGTCAGCTGGGAGTGGGATGTGCTGGGGAGGTGCAGATTCTGCACCATTCATCTCTATGAAGCAAATGTGGTAGTGGCTCATGTTAATGTTCAGCTGCTTGTCCCTCAAGTCCCGTATCTTGCCTGTACAAAGGGGTATTTTGAATCCAAGCAGCCTTGTTTTTTATAGGCACAGGTAGGTGAGGAAAGCAGAAGTCCTACTGAGCACCATCCCACAGAGCTGGAGGGGTGCTACCCAGCAACAGCCACCTGGGAGCAGGAGGTCCTGTGGTCTTGCCAATCTCATCATGGGCCATGGGCACCATCCATCTTCTTTTAAAATAGGTGAAGCCCTTGAGCTAACAAGTAGCTTCCTTTTTATTTTGCCATTATGTCTAAGATGTCAGGTTGAAAACAACTCGTTGAAATAAATCCCTGAAGTGCATCAAGGCTCACTTTGTCCCTGCAGCTGCAAGGACAGCCCAGCAGTTTTATGGGTTATTTGCTCAGAGCTTTTCAAGTTCCCTACACCAGAGGACTGCAACTATCTGCGTTGCACAGGTGGGATGTTCATTCCTCAAAGACAAACCTCAGACTGACCACCTACTTTCCAGTTGCTCCTTAACCTCTAAGTGCATGCTCCTGAGGCTGCTTTGAGCAATTGGCCCTCAGGTGGCTCTGCAGACAGGTCAAAGGTTTGTGCTTATACAGGCTTGATTTTGGTCCATCCACTGCTGTTTTTTCCGCCCAAACCTTGCCAATTAAAGTAAATACAGTGAAGTGAATCTCCATTTTTTTAAAGCCCCAGGTTGAGCGTAGGTAACAATACTAACACATGTACTTCTAGAATTGACAGGAGATCTGGTTAGGACTTGGAACTGACACCATATGAGGTGCTAGGAAAGCAGAACAGCCTTCAGGGTCTTGCTCTTTCACTCGCTGTAATACAGATCCTGTCTAGTGTTAGAAGAAAGCTGTCTTTACTGCTGCCACATGACAGGAGCCTCCTGCCTGTGTTTTATTAGTACATTAAGGAGGGACCAGAGGACATTTCTTTTCCTCCCTATAGAAATGCTTTTGGTGTAATCAGAGGATCAGCTGCTGCATTTCAGCCAGGACACTAACAAAACCACAACTGTTTTGCAAGAAAGGAATTTATCTTCCCAGTTCCTGGCAATGCCCAAAGCAGCCTCAAAGAACAGAGAGAAGTCATGCTCTTGCCTGGGGTTGATATCCCCCCGCAGCAACTGCTCCCCATGCCATCCTGCCTGGGGCTGATGAGTTTGCTGGCAGGACAGAGGTGTTTGCTCCTGATAGACCTTAGAGGGTTCAGTTTCATACTGGAAATCTTGGAAATGCCTAACTGGTTCTGGCAGCGGTTTATTTGGGAAGTCCCTGCAAGCAGAGAGGGAGCTGAAGTTGTTTTCATAAGAAGTCAAGACTAACAGTAACCCAGTGAGGTATATGATGACTGGTGGGAAGCTGGGTGCCAGCAGGATCTGTGCATATACAAGCAGAATGAAGAACTGATTAAATAATAACACATTTAACATTGATTCTCAATCTCATGCACTGAGTGTGAGGCTGGCAGTGGCTCTGACTGGCATCCTGGCCCAATCTCATATCCTGGGGACTGCTCTCCTCCCCACTGAGCCCATGTGCAGTGCTGGCTGCTTCCCAACACCTTCTACCCCTCTCTCCTAAGGCATCCCTAAGCATCTTGCTTTGCAGAGGGAGAAAGGCCAAGCTTCTATGATAGTTCTTCTCTTCAATATATTTTTCCAGCCTCTAACTATTTTCTGCTTGGGATGATTACCTGACCCTGGTGTGTTTAACTCTTTAGTAGGTAGATCTCCTCCTTCAGCTTGTACAAGCACTTCCTGGCAGCAAGGATACAGAGCTGCTGAGTGCAGGGCCACCTTCTGCACACTGTGAGCCTTCCCTTGGCACATTTTGTCTCACCTGGCATTGGTCCTTGACCAGTCAGTCCCTGTCCATCCTCTTGAGACCTCTGTGGATTTTATAGACCTCCATCATATCCCTCCAGGGAATGGTTTTACCCACATGTATCGGCTTCATGTTGACTTCAACAACCTCCCATTATTTAGCCATGTGTTTTCCATGCCAAAACTTTCCTTCTTTCCCTATGTGTGCTCTGCTCCCTTTCCTGAGATACTTGGCCAAAAGTGGATCTTGCAGTAACATGGAAAGCCATGAAGCTTTGGTCAACCAAATGCAAGATATTCTTAAGAAAGCAGCAATGGTTGGGGAAAAAAACACAGCCTGATGTGGTTGCTAGAAGCAACAGCTGGGAACTACTGCTGGAGATACAAGTTATGGAAAATTATCTGAGTGCACACCAAGAAGTATTTGCACACCGGTACTTGCACTGACAAGCCATTTTCCAGCTAATTGCTGGCAGTTTCCAGTAGGCTTTGTTGACTTCTCTATAAAAATGACATAGCTTGATCTGTTGCTCAGAGTGATGGAAATTATACTCCCATTAACCCAGATATCCCAGTTGCCAGGTAGCAGCTTATCCAGCTGAGTTCTGCCTGTTCTGCTGAGCCTGATGGGCAGATGCCTGTTTGCCCATCAACAGCGACTCACCAGGCTCCATTTGGCACCATACATAGACAGGTCACATCCACTGACCTCTTATGGACATTTGTGTCTCTAAACTTTACATCCAAGTAAACAGAATTATAGGCTGAGGGAGGTACAAGCTGCAACATAAGAGGATCCAAAGAAACACAAGGAATAATTTCTTCACTGTGAGGGAGCACTGGAAGGGGCTGCCTGGATGGGTTGTTGAGTCTCCTTCTCTGGGGACATTCAAAATCCAGCTGGACGAGTTCCTGTCTGACCTACTGTAGGTCTTCCTGCTCTGGCAGAGCGAATGGACTAGATGATCTTTCAAGGTTCCTTCCAGCCCTTGAGATTCTGTGATTCTGATTTTGTGATTGGGCAAAATAAAGCTAATGTTGGTTCTAGTCAACAGCTTGTTTTGAAAAAAAATACCTAATCTCACCTCCTGACATGCTGATCTTGCATACAAATTCAGGCAAAACAGACAATACAGTGCCACTCTCACTGCCCCTCGTGTACATCTGGATTGCCTGCCTTTGATCAAACTCATCTGCATCACCACATCCCTCTTACAACAGCAAGTGCCTTTCACCTTTTTCCATTTCTTCATCCCACGGCCTTGTGCTGGTCTCTCACATGAGCAGCAGGGAGGGACTTGCTCTTTTGGATGGAAAGACAACTTTTCTTGAGTCGTTGTTGCTGGGCCTCAATCAAGTCTGCTCCTGCTCACTTATTTGGGGTCTTGTTTGTCCCTACCTGGACAGCATCTCAAGCTGCTTTCTTCAGTTAAATTCAATGTAATGTGATCTTACAGGGCAATGTCTTGGCCCATGTCCTGCAAAGGGAACCCTCCTGCCTCAACAGAACTCCCCTCTTCTGCTATTGCATCATCTCACTTCTATCTGGTCCTGTCCCTCTGTGGGAGGTAGAAACAGCCTTCTGAGTCCAGAGCAGCTCAGAAACAGCTTTCCTTCTTCTTAAGAAGACACATTGTGGTAGTAGATAACTGCCTGGTTTTGTAGATGTGCTACAGAAGCCCCACACTACACCTCGTCCTGAATCTGAATCCTGGTAAGGAATCTAGAGAGCTCATGTGTCAGCTCTGCATTACCAGTGTGAGGCCAAGGACAGAAAGGCAGGGGAGGTTAGGTGCTGTGCTTGCCTGAAGAGAGATGGTCCCATATTTAGTACCAGGGTAGGAAGTGATGTTATCCCCATCACCACAGTGTGTGCACAGCAAAAGATGACTTTCCTCACATTCTCTGATTGAATTTTAGTTGTTTTGCGCTGGGGCCATTTCTGCTGGGAGCTGGAGTCCCCCATGGCTGCTTTTAGAGCTAGGGCAGAGACCAAAATTGCTATCAGGGCAACTTGAAAGGATGGGAGTCTTAAAAACTCTCTTCCCATAATCAGGGGGCTGTATGCAAGGAGGCAAACATATGCAACATATATGAGAACAGTGTGGGTCACTCTCCACTGGTGCACGCTCCAGTCTCCACTGGTGCAAGACTGGGATTACTGGTAACCAAAGCTTTTATTGGTGGCATTACCTTAATTAGGAATGCTGCATCGTTTTTACTCCTGATCCTGCACAGAACAGCACGTCCCAAAGGCACCCATGATGCAGAGAAGCTGGGGACTATATTTGCTTGGTTTTCCTCCTTGTAACCAGACAGAGTGGCGGTATCAGAGCACAAACGAGCTGGCATCAAGAGCCTTTCCTATAAACTGTTTGTTTTGTTGCTAAAAATATAAAGAGGCCAAAATGTTCAAGCATGAGCAGCTCAAAGCAGACATCTACTCAGGCTTTGTGGGTAGGGCTGGCATTTTCCAGCGATGCTGAGTCCCATCCCCAGGGAGTACACTGGATGCTCTGCTTGCTCCAGGTTAACATTCCTAAAATGTTAAGGCTGACGGCCTTATTTGCAGGACAGCTGGACTGTAAGACTGTAAGACTTTTGCCTTCTGAGAAAGGATTCTTGGTGCCTGAAGTGTATCCCAAAGCAAATATACTCCAGTTTTATTTGTAGGTGTACCCCTTAAGACTGCGTCGGGCACATGTGATGATTGCTACCAGCTTCCTGTATCTCATCATGAGTTGCTCACTTCCTTAGCAATATCTCAACTTTAGGGAAGCAATAATGTACGGGTAGTAGATGGTAAACCTGTATGATGGACAGAGGTTTGCATTTTGGCTGGCAAGTATCACACCAAACAACATGGGGGCGGGGGCTGAGAGCTCAGCATCAGTGTTGGTGGGGAAGATGCTCAGAGTTCAGAGAAGAAGGGTTACAGCCCCAGCTCTGCTGCCACTCTCCTGTGTAATGTTGAACCAAGCAAAGCTCAAGCTGTAAAATTAATGGTCATACTTTTGGACCTGAGGAAGATAAAAATTAAGATAAAAGAAGAAGGTAAGTGAAGACAAAAATGTAGTAATAACTCAGTGTTATATGCTACTGAGGAGCTACACAAATCCCAGAATGATTACTTGATACTGCTTGGGCAACAAAATGGTTTGTGAACTTCAGAGTTTAAAAATACAATGTAGTGTACATGGGCAAAACCATTTTAACCATGAATACCCAGTGATGCTCTCTTAACTGGCCGATACATTTTAGGAAGGAGGTACTGGCATCTTTGCTGTCTCAGGCCAGCTCTTTACTTGCCTCACTCTTACCTTTTTCCCCTATTAGCAAATGCTAATGCCCATTGCTGGAGACAAGATACAGGGCCCAGCAGATTATCTGACCCAACACAGGTGTCATGTTCCTCTGTTATGTTTTTAAGCAGCTCTCAAATCATTACTCTGGAAAAGGGTTTCTCCCAGTTAAGATGAAGCAAAGAGGTTAGAATCCTAGATTCCAAGTCCTAGAAAAAAAATATGGTAGGGGGATTTTAGTCATCTTGGATTTTCTACAAGATTATGGAAGATTATATATGAGACCTTGCTCCTGGCTTCAGAAGCTGTCAGAAACTCAAGGTCAAGGTGCATTAAATATCTTCCCTCCAGCCCTCAATACGGACTCACGAACTGTCCACAGATGGCCCAGAAATTTAATTTCCATTTAGGCACATGGGCTTGGCAGGAATTGCAGGGATTGGTGGCTATCACAGGTCCATGAAAGTCAATATCCCTGTAAGGACACATCATCCTCATCTCAAAGTCGGCACAGGAGTTGTACCCTGGTTTCTGTCTGCCTCGCCCCATGCATTCAGGCTGTTTCTGATTTAACACCCCTCAGGCATTATTAATCTAGCAGACCTCTAGAATTTCCTGAGAGAAATTCTTTTAAGCCATTGTTCATACCCTTGGTATTGTGTAGTGGCTTCTATTTACACTGTCATTAGTTTTTTCAGGTACTGTGCCAAGTACTTGCTGCCGGGGAAGAGTATTGTTCTTTGCTTTGGGAGGGAAAACTCTGCAAAAACAATTGTTTAGATAAACATCAATGTTCTTGTCTAACATCATTTTTCAGTCTCCTCTTTATGCTCGGTACTGTATGCTAATGTTTTTTTTTAATAACTGACTCCCGGGGAAAAGAGGGAGGAAAAGTCATCACAAAAGCTGGGAGTCACCGTGTGTAATTGTAAGTAAAATTAAAAGATTTCTCAGAATTTGCAGAAATGTGAAACCTTTCCTTTGATCTCTGTCTCACACATAACATACACATCAGAAGGTACACACCCATGTCAGTGACAGATGGTCTAGCACTTAACATTTCGCTCAGGATGTTCACAGGCCACACCTGATGATTTTGTACTGAAAATGGGGGCAACTGTCCAGCTAACAGGATATCTATCCTCAGTTGTCAAAAATGCTGGACCTGTTGCTATTAAAAGCAATGTGCAATTACAGAAATTGCTTCAAGTTGTGCGCCTGATATAGTGCAGTTGTAACATGTCTCTCTCTTACAAAGCCACCATGCCTGGGGGGCACAGACTAACGTCAGGTATCCTAAATCCAAGTTTGTTTCAATACTTACACGAGCTGCGTCAGCCAAGTACTTCCAAGGCTTCTGATGGCATATGGTTTTATCCCAGTGTTGCTGTAATATCACCAGAAACCACTCAATGGAAAGAGTAGCTCGAGGTGGCTGAATTGGCTGCAGATGAATAGCCCTGGGGAATTCAGGGGCTACAGCTGCTTTTTTGTAAGAAAGATTTCATGCAGATAGGGGCATGAAAACCCAAACAATCCCATTATTTTGGAGGGAGGGAAGGATGGGTATCTATTTCAAGCTATAACCAGCTGAAGTACTGATTTAAGTATGTACAGGCAGATATTTCATGACACTGCAGATTTTCAAGGATGGTGAGTTTTTCCCCATTAGTAACACAGGTTACTTACGTTACAGTTATTTTCCTCTAGTACTGCCCTTGGCTGTTTGTGCACCCTGTATTTTAAATAAATTTCATTTTGGGGAATTAGAAAGTTGAAGGAACTGTTTATCCAGGCATGCACATCCAGGAAAGGACTGGTAGGTTACATCTCCCCTTCACCAGGGCTTTTACAATGTCTGCTGTTCAGCAGACATTTTTACATTGGAACGGGCTGCCCAGGGAGGTGGTGGAGACACCGTCCCTGTCCCTGGAGGTGTTTAAGAGATGGGCAGATGTGGCACTTAGGGAAATGGTCTAGTGGTTGATAGGGCTGGGACAAAGGCTGGACTTGATGACCTTAAAGGTCTCTTCCAGCTGAAACAATTCTACGGTTCTATACCTCAGACATGCACAGTACTAAACAGTGCTCTGATTGTACAACAGTAGCAGAGGGACAAGGCTTCCTCATAAGGAACACCCGTCTGGAAAAGTGCATTCGTGTCTCCCAGCACGAGACCAACGGCGTCAGCTTGACCAACTGCAAGGCACACTCACAGAAGCAGCAGTGGAGCTGGGACCTCACCACCAGGACCATCATCAGCATTCAAACAAAGCAGTGCTTGTCAGCCCACAGGGTGTGGGAATATGCCCTGGTCAAGCTGGAGCCCTGTGGGAACTGGGAACATCAAGAGTGGTCCTGCAGCAAGAAGGGACACCTGACTCTGCAGAGCTTGGGCTTTTACCTCACCACCAAGGAAGGAGGCCACAAGGTTTTCATCTCAAGGGAGAAGGACAAATTCAGCAGGTGGAAGACTTTAGCAGATGAAACCATCTGTGCTGCTGCCCAGTCACCAGCTCAGTGGCCCAGCAAACCAACGCAACAAGCTGTAGACACACCTGTGTGGATCTATGAAAGTAAGATGAGGTAGATTTAGCATCAGATAACACCTAACATTACATATCATCCAAGCCACCTAACACCAGGCTTGCATCCAATATTCTAACTCAAGTACACTTCGGCCCCATCTGGAGAGATACCAAATGGCTCCAAGTCAGCCCAGATGCTAGGTACCTCTGGTTTCCAGTAGCTGCTGGTCAGTGTTTTCCAGGAAGCACGCAACACCTTACAGAATCAGGTCTCTTAACACCCGCTGCATTTCTAATGACAGCCAAAAGTATTTTTGAAAGACTGGGTTGGTGCCCAGAGCTATGACAGTTGAAATTGCTTGAGCCTCCCAAGTCCAAAATTACCAAGGAAGTCCCATAATGTCAGGTGCTGAGGGCTTTGAAGGGGTTTTTGGTACTTTGGGATGTTGTTTTTGGTAAAAAGAAAACTGGAAGTACCTGAAAGCATCTTTTAAACTTATATGAATTATTGAAAAGCAGCTATATTTGAAAAGAGAAATTGTTGCTTCAGTTTCTTAGCAACACACTACAGTTATTTCCTGCCAGACCTCAACAGTGCACCTATCACTAATGAAACTACTGCTCTAACCTTCATCCCATGCTCTCATGATCCTCAAAAGTGAACTTTGCTCTGGGTACCTGATGTAACCACAAAGAGACTAGTGAACACAGCAAGTAGCGGGAGGTAGTTAAAGCACTGCCCTTCCTTTGCATTGAGAGAAGAGGACATCAAAAATGTTTTTAAAATCTGGTTTATAGTATCAGTTTCATGGCCTTGGCTTCTGCTATAAAGCATCTAATCTCTGCCTTCCAGGGTGTTCGCTATCCTTTGCCTAAATTTGACATTAAAAGGGCAGAAACCTTGGTCTTGTCACAGTTTTATACGTTGGACATCAGGCTAACCAGCATCAGTCATGGTCATTGCATCAAATGATGGTAGTCACCATTGCATGTGACTATCATCATTTGTCTGATGGCCATTGAAAACCATTGCCAACCAGTCACAACTCACCGTTCACACAATTCCCCTCGTTAGTTTAGTCCCTTATGCAAAGGAATGTGGTTTCACAACTTTTCAAGTCAAGTTGTCTGCAAAACTGAGACACGAAAATCACATTCAATTCCTTCCTTCATCCTCTACTCCTCTCCTGCCTTCCACTCCAGGGACCAGAAAAGAACTGGTGCTTGTAGAGACTTTTCTGTGTTTGTTCACTCTGTAGGCGATGAGGTTCCCAAACGTTCTCAGGGGAATCGATTTCCCTCACAGAAGCTATTCCTTGCCTTTAAGGCCGATGAGCCCCAATGAGATCTTTCAGCTTTGCAAAAATGAGTCAAGAGAAAATGTGATTCGTATGGTCAGCATAAGCAAATGGATTGAGTATAACCTTTTAACATAAAAAGGCTGTATCTAATTAAAAAGAGATACAATACCTTTTCTTGGTTGAGTGCAGATAAGCCTTTTTACAGAGGTTTTCAATTAGCCAGCTAAAAAGTTAACAAATCTAGCATTTGTTTAACAGGACAGTAAAAACCACCAATATAAATTAGATAACAAAATAAGCTAGTTAAATATAGGCTAGGAGATGTGAGGAATGGCTAAGATAGGGAGAAAGGGCATGTGAAAAGGGCATTTGCATTCCCTAAGGCAATATTCCTGGCAACCCAGAGCTACCTTAAAGCCAGGCTCCCCAAATAAGGCTGCAAGGGTAAACACAGAGCAGGCTTTGAAACAGGTCATGCCAGTTAGTGTGTCTTGTGCAAACTGATAATTTTCCTATAAACCCCATGGTTCAGAGTTTACTGGAGGGGACCTCAGAGTAACAACATCAAAGTCCTATGTGCTTGTTTAGGCTTTCTTATCCAAGTTTCAGCTGATCACTGGCAGATAACTTTTACTTTGGCAGGTTATTTGCTCATTAAGTCACACTTGTGCACCTGTGGATGGATGAACCACAGGGAAGGATGGGGTTAAGATGAGAGCCAGGGAGCCCTGCAAACATGGGTTTCTTGGTCTTGCCCTATACACCAGTGCAGGAGACGGATGACCTGCTAACACAAGATTTCCTACAGCTTCCCCTCTAGTAGCAGTTGCTACCCCACACCCTCTACTTCTGCAGTAAAACTGGCAAGGCAAAGGAGGCCCTTGAGCTGTGCAAGAGGTAGGGACTATTTACCACCCTTTATATTCCATTTCTTCATCTGCTGTGCTGGTTAACACCTGTGATGCTTCCATTTACCAAGATCTTCCTCACACCCCAACAGCTGGTATTGCTCTCATACTTTTTAGACCAATGACCTTATTTACTGCCAGAAAACAAGCTCTGCTTTGGCTGTGGATTAAGTCTTAGAGGTTCACTTTGTATTTGAAATCTGTGAGAACTGAAGGCCCTGAACGTATCCAGGTTTCTGTTCTAGAAGTAAATGATAATCACACACATCTTTGCTTTATTTCCTTCCAAGCTAAAACCATTGATTTATCAAAGATTGATGCTGTGGACAGAGAACCTTCTGTGAGCTTAACTGACCCACCTCTGGCTAACAAATGGAACAGCACAGTGTCTCCAGTGAGGACCAAGCAGGCATACCTCCCAGCGAACGAGGGTGAGCACCTTTCTCCTCTGAATGCATATGTGAGAACAGCAAGGAAGAAAGCACAGGCAACATCTAGAGATTACTCAAGTTATTTTCAGTGGTGGTAAATACCTGAGTAACTGCAAAGAGTTGCACTGAGTGGCTCAAGGCTGTGCTCCTACACATGTTGAGATGTTTACTTTGGTAAGCAGTTCCATGACACGGTCATAGCCTTAACCTGGAAGCACAGTCTGCATATGCTGCAGGAGCAAAAAACACCTGTGGCTGGGGAACGCTGAGGAACAAGGAAGTTTCCCTTTTCCTTCTGCCTCCATATAAATGGGATTTGTGGTTACAGTGCAACCCCAGGAGGAAGCTGGGGCTTCATCCTGTCCAATAGTGGAAGCTGCTAATCTGAATCTCTCTGCTTCTTCCCCTAGATGCATCCCACAATCACTCTAAAAAGCACCATGGAAATCGAGGGAAAAATGCTGGTGCCAGGCTTGCAGGTAAGTACAGGGATCAGCCAGAGGATGAAGAGACTAGGTGGATGAAGGTTCATCAGCGCTCCTGACCTTCCCATGAACACAGTTACATTCTGCTGGGTTCTGCTGAGGATGCTCAGTAGGGAACAAGGGCATAAAATTACCTGTCAGAAAAGGTCTCCACAGGCCTTCAGGACAAAAGTGAGTGAAAACATGCAAATACTTTGTCCTAGCTCAGTAGTAGGAACTGATACCCCACTAGCAGTGGTGCCTTCCCTCAGGCCTGATTTCCTACCAGAGAGCTGCAGAGTGAAGAAGCACAGGTAGTTATTGTCTTCCTAGCAAAAACTTTTTGTAGCCTAATTCAATAGAAGGATGCTGTGCAGTGTAAAGCAGCTGTAAGAAATTGACCTTACAGACAAAGCACTTTTCCTATTATCTGCTAGTCTTCAGGGACATTGCATGGTGCTTTTTTGTGGCTATTGTGTAAGAATAGGGATAGGTACAGCAAATGTGTGATTGTTTCTGTGATATCATCTCAGGCACCAACTGGAAGACGGCCATGCTGGTCCTCAGCCCCTTGGCATTCATACTGGGATTAATAATACTGACACTCAATGTTCACTACAATAAGTAAGTGAGATTCAGATTCTTTCAGTTTGCACTTCCCTGTTGAGCACTTCAAAACCAAAGTCTTGATCTTGGCACATTTCGCTATCCCACACCTGAAGTATCTGGCTCTTAGTGGATTGGTCAGATCTCCTATCATGTCACTCTTGGTGATTTCTCCTCTCTGACACCATTTCTCTCTCTCACTCATGACCCCATACAAAAGCAGCTGCTTCTGTTGGCTCCTCCTCTGCTACACACCTCCTGCCACTCCTGAAGCTCTAGCGAACATGGGCCCTGCAGTTGCTGGACCAGTTGACAGGGAGAAGAAAACAAGTTACTGGGAGATGCAGTTATGTACTCTCTCCTCTCTCCTCCTAGGAAGAAGAAAATCCTCTCTGCTTTGAAGAGCTCCCCAGCCAACAGCAGCAGAGCTGACTTACAGGAGCCATCTCCCTTACAAAGAGGTCCCCAGGCGTACCTTCCACCATCTCGCTCCCCTTCCTTGAGGCATGGAGAGATCCTCATTGAGTGGAAAGATGGGACCATCACTCCTCTTTTTGATAATGCCAATTATCAAATGGACTAGCTCTAAAACAACAGAGCTTTTTTTTCCATCCTGTGTCACTCTTCCCACCAGCAAGAGTGCCATCATAGCCAATCTCCTCCCTAGCCTTGCTGTTTTGACAGGGAGTTGTAAGCACTGTTTGGTTTGGGTTTTTTTTCAACACTGGAGAACAATCTCCTTGCACAGCACAAGATTAAAGCAAGCAGAGCAGATTGTTTGTTTTGTATAGGCACACGCTGCTTAGCTCTTCCAGAGCTGATCTAACCCATAACAAAAACCAGATTTAGCTAAATGAAGCTGAGATTATCACCAGCTGCAAGTGCCCAGTGACCTGAAATCTGAGTTACTGAGCAAATGAGAAAGTAAATCCTTGGAGACAAGGTGTAAGGTGAAAAACAGAAGTCCTGATGATCCCTAAATCCTTTTTTTTAGATAAAACTAGTTGCCAACAGACACAGAAGGCTGTCACTTACTTTGCCAATGTGAGAACAGAACTAATAAGCACTGCCTTCAGGATTCAAAAGACCAGAGTCTTCTCCAGATACCTGACAAAATACTCCTTCTACTATGTTATTAATTAAATATCAGAAAGTCACATCTATAACTTAAAAGGTAGCACTCCATCATCCTCTCTGCATCACTGTAAGAGTCCTGCTGAGACAGAAGGTATAACTCAAAATATTTCCACATTCAGGACCTATTAGGCCTTGTTATAGCACACATCCTCTTTCTTTATGTACAATGGCAAACAATGTTGGTGATGCTCTCGGAGACAGTACATTATCCACCCATTTTATACCAGCTTCAGTCTCTGATTCTCTATATTCATACAAAATAGACAATGGATATACTGCTCCTATCTACTGCAGTATTGCAGGTTTTTTTCTAGGAGGAAGGAAGGCAATGTCTTCAGCCTTTGCACTTCTTGTTTGAATATAATTACCTGTGACCATCACACTCAATCCTGATCTTTTCTCAGTGAAACCTGCAATATCTTTCTGCTTTCCCAATATCCATTAATTTATGCTTTCCTTCTCTCCCATCTGGTGATGATGTGAACGGTAATCATGGCTATAAATCAGGGAATTAGAAATACTAACATCAGTCAGTTGTGAGCTGCATCAGTATAACTGTTCAGCAAAGCAAGGGATCCCACATCCTAACCTGTCTCGCTCAGACTTAAACAACACTTTGCACTTTACCTAAATTAAGATGCTGTGCTATTTCAGTGGAGCTTGGACTTCGAGATTTTTATTTTATTTAACCTCAGGCAGAAGTAAGGTCTTTAGGGAATTTACAGTATCTGATTTTTCTTTCCTTCTAAACATAGAATGACGGCCGAGTAAAAAGTTAACTGTCACGAGAAACTACCATGACCAAAAAGTTAGCTGGTCTCAGGAAAGAAAACACAAACATGATTGGTTGAGGGCATAAAAATCATAGAGGTTGGATATAATGTCTTCCCCAGGCAGATTATTCTATAATTATTTACTGGAGGGTTTCCCACATACTCCTTGGGAAAATATTTTACTACTAGACACATGCAGGGGAAGAACTCTTTCTTCACCAGTGAGCAGTGAACACAAACAAGAGTCAGAATAAAAGTGGAAACATTGGTAAGTCAGAATTCAAAACAAAACCAAGGACTTTTGGGACAAGTTTCCAAATGCCTAAACATCATTTTCCACACAAAATTTGTGGGAATACATTCTGTATGTAAATTGTTCCAAATGAACACATAGTGCCTCACCAATTAGGGTGCCCGCCTTTGAAATTCTGTCCCAGAAGCACATCACCCTGCGGTGCCCAGCACTTGTCACCTTTCAAAACCTTGATGCACTTAGGGAACACTATGTATGCAGTGCCATTATAATGCAAACACTTAGTTGGAGTTTAGCTAATGTGCTTCCCAAAGCAGCAACTGCTTATATTCAGTACTGCTGAATGGGCAGAACTGATCACTTGTTACTGACTCACTATAATTCATGCTTAATACGCTAATCTTGCTCATAAATATGAAGGCAGTAACACCATTGTTTACATAACCCTGATTAAATGGTAGCTCAGACAATAACGAAAAAATATGACTGTGAAGCAGCACAGGCTCTTAACCATTTTCTCCCTCTCTGTTATTATTATCTTTTAGTCATTTCTCACTGCTTTACCTCCATTAGATGCTACAGACCAAATTTTCCAAGGTATGGACAGAGGAGCTGAAGGCATGAGTCTTCATACTGACGTCTTAAAATGCACATTAGCCAAATATTCACCAGGAAAGACTCCACAATAGCTGCCTCTGTCATGGGGATAAACCTGTTGACTGTGTGACACATCCTCCACTCTCTGCTCCTACAGCTAGCTCAGAAACACGCAATTGCACAACCTATGTGCTGTTCACTCTCTGCCATCACCTGAAATGCAATGCTTGTCAACAGCATTCATCATCAAATTAAAACAATTGAGAAGTAGAGGAGCGTTGAAACTGTTTGTGTATAAATACATATTTAAAAGCCGCCTGTTTTGTTCGTGTGTATATGTGTGCATATAAACAGAAAGATAACAGAGCCATGAACAAGACTCCAGTGCCACAGTGGTAGTAACACTATTGTTGTACGCTGCTTCAAAGGATGAGTGCTGCCTACCTGGAGAGTCACACGGTACTAAACTGTCACTTGTTTTTCTCAGCCCAGTCTCTGGTGACATCCAGTGCTCCAGGGATGATGTGATGCTGATGACCCCCACTTTGAAGGAGCACAAAGTGAAGCAGAACTCACTTTCTCATATATTTATTTGTTTTGCTAGTTCAACTGCCTTAGCAGTAAAGGCTAGAGGAGATGTAGCAAAGAAGGGACACTTGCTCTCCCCTACAGTTGCCTGGGATTCAGAAAACCTCATTCCTAAAAAACCTAGAAATTTTAATAATGCCATCATGCTTTGTTGATATTTATAACCAAAACACCCAAATGTTTCAGGCATTGTTATGACCTGAACACAAGTAATCATGTAGACTGCCAACAACCTCAGCTCCCACCAATGTTAATGGCAAAAGAGAGGTCCACAAGAAAGATGACGCAGGCAAGCTCATGTATACCACCACAGGCTGCTGCATAATCCAGTATGTCTATTTTCAGCATAGCACTGGCACTGCACATGGCCCTGCTGCCAACAGCCTGGTGCAGGCTGCAGCCACAGAAACATAGATGCTATCAAACAGATTTAAGGCTGCACATTAGATTAGATATTCAAGGCTGCACATTAGATTAGATATTCTGTGCAGCAAATGCTGTAACAGGCAATGCATTTCCCCTTTCTCAACTCCCTGACTAACGTATGGCCAAGGGGTCTGTTAAAGAGTGAATAAGGAAAAGAAAGAGGCAAATTAAGAACTTCAAGTTTACCATTTAAACGTTGTAAATCAACAGTTTACTAAGAGACTTTGGATGGAAAATGATTTCATAGAAGTACATTAGTGATGTACATAAATTCACGATACAAACAGGCAAGATCTGAAATGATTTGACAAGTTATCACAGCATGTCAGTGGAGGAGTTGGGAACAGAATTACTGCTTCCCCATTTGAAATGCAAGGTGCAATTTCTGCAGTAAACATTTTGTTGCTAAAATCCTCCATATGCTCATTTTCTCAGCTCTGTAGTTCTACAGTAGCAAGTCAAGAAATAAAGTGTTTGATTTAACAAAAAGACCTGTGGTTAAGAGGGGGAAAAAAGGGGAAAAAATGAAAAAGAAAAAGGAGGAAGGGACAAAAGAATTCTTTGCTAGCTCTAGGTTTCATTTCAGACATCTCTGGCTCATTGTTCAGCCAGACAACACTTTTTTGCATTAGCAAAGGGAGACAAAAGCAGAAGCTCTTTAAAAGTTCTTCACTGAATTTAAAGATTTAAAAAAAAAAAGCAGCAAGCTGTGCTTCTTCAAAAATCCCCCTGTTCCTCCACGACAGCATTTATTATCTGGAGCACAGAAACTGGTGCGCTTCTTTCAGCGTCGCTTGCATGTCTTCATATTCTGCAAACTTGCAAGCGTCCTCCAGCTTCAGCCACCGGAAAGCTTGGTGCTCCTCCGAGAGCTTGATCTCTGTGTTATAGTCCTTCATTTCTGCCAGCCAGTAAATGACAGTCTTTGGTTTGCCATGGACAGGATAGTGTAGCTCTTTCTTGTACCCCTCTATGAGGGTGAGCTGGCTGGCCTGAAGACCAGCTTCTTCCTGCGTTTCCCGGAGAGCTGTCTGTAGGTCATCCTCTCCTGGATCCACATGGCCTGTCAAGAAGGTGAAAAAGTAAGTCTCTGAGAAGGAAACTCAGGTTTTGGGAGACAGAGATAAAAGTACACTGGAGTTAATACAGAATCAAATGGAAATAAGAAAACAGAGATTTCTTTTCCAGCCTTTACACCTTGATTTGTCTTTGTCTTGTGGCTTTTAGGATCATTGCTTACACCACATCTTCTGAAACTTCCAGTGGCCTGCCAACACTAGTCATATTTTCTTCCCAGTCCTCTGCATCCGCAGTCACAGAATCACAGAATAGATTGGGTTATAAGGGACCTTCAAAGATCATTTGGTCCAACCCCTCAGCAATGAGCAGGGACATCTTCAACTCTTATCAGGATGCTCAGAGCCCTGTCCAGCCTGACCTTGAGTGTTTCCAGGGATGTTCCACCTTAGATCATCCTGAGGGCTGAGTGCCTTGTGAATGCTTTTCCTTTATCCAGTTACACAGGAGACAACTCATTTGAAAGAGCCTTAGTCCTCTCTCAACACTTCCCTCTCACAGAAGCTTAAAGCTCAGTTCTGCAAACCCTTACTCATGCCAACAGCCCATAAACAACAAACGAGGCAACAACAAATGCTATTCAAAAAAAAGGATTTCAGCTAGGCAGTTATAGGTATTTTTATTTCTCTCCCATACTCCTCTCTGAAACACAGCAAGCCCAAAAGACCAGCTGTGTAGCTCCTCTAGGAGACATCATTTATTTTACATTTCTCAGAATGAGAGGTGCCACTACAAACAACAGATAAATATAACACATCCACAACTGTTTGTACTTTTGTTGAGAAATGTCAGATTTGATTTTCTCATGAAACTCCAGACTAGAACATAAATAGAATAAGCCAAGCAAGATCTCAAGAAAGCAACACAGCAGGAGCTGGGAGGCTTCAAGAGGAAAAAAAAACAGTTAGGGTTTATTTTTTGCTCCTGGTGTCACCCTATTTTCTACGTAGCTGGCTGCAAATAGCCATACCTTTGTCACAGAGATGAATCTTCCCTGAGGGCCCAGGAACCCAAAGTCACCTTTTGGTACTGGAACTTGGTATTGTTGCTTTCCACGTGAGTTTCTCTCACTTCTTTGTCTGCGTATCAGCTCAAACACCTCTTACATCATCTCAAATGCAAAATATGGTCCTATTTCAAGCAGTAGCTGCAAAGGATCACAGAATGGTAGGGGTCTGAAGGGACAGAGATCATCTAGTCAAAGCCCTCTGCTAAAGCAGGTTCACCTAGATCAGGTTGCACAGGAACATGTCCAGGCAGATTTTGAAGACCTCCAGAGAAGGAGACTCCACACCATCCCTGGGCAGCCTGTGCCAGGGCTCCCTCACCTCAACAGTGAAAGTTTTTCCTTATGTTTAAATGGAACTTTTTGTGTTCCAGCTTCATCCCATTGCCTCTTGTTCTATCACTGGACACAGCAGAAAAAAGTGCCGCCCCATCCTCTTGACATACACCTCCAAACACTTGTAAGGATTAACGAGATTCCCCCGCTGTCATCTCTTCACCAGGCTGAACAGCCCCAGTTCCCACAGCCCTTCCTCATCAGGAATACGCTCCTGTCCCCTGATCATCTTGGTGGCTCTGTGTTGGACTCGCTCCAGCAGCTTCCTGTCCCTCTTGAGCTGGGGAGCCCAGAACTGGACACAGGACTCCAGATGAGGCCTCACCAGGGCAGAGGAGAGGGGGAGCAGAACCTCCCTTGACCTGCTGGCAACACTCTTCTTGATGCATGCCAGGATGCCATTGGCCTTCTTGGCCACGAGGGCACACTGCTGGCTCATGGTTAGTTTGTTATCAACTAGGACTCCCAGGTCTCTCTCTGCAGAGCTGCTCCCCAGCAGGTCGATCCCCAGTCTGTGCTGGTGCATGTGGGGCTGTTCCTCCCCAGGTGCAGGACACTGCACTGGTCCTTGTTGAACCTCATGAGGTTCCTCTCTGCCCAACTCTCAATCTGTCCAGATCTCACTGAATGTCAACACAGCCTGATTCTGGTGAATCAGCCAGTCCTCCCACTTTGGAGTCATCAGGGAACTTGCTGAGGGTACACTCTGTCCACTCATCCAGGTCGTGATGAAGATGATGAACAAAAGAAAACGGTGCCTGATGCTGCACTTGATGTCTCAGATACTTGAAGCACACGGAAGCTTTTAGTAAAAGCATTTTGCCCTTAAATCTCAGAACTGCAAGACAAGCTCTATCCTTTTGACAAAGTATATATTTTCACAGCTGGGACCTATTACCAATAGTTGAGAAACAGAATCCACTTGGCCTTGCACCAGTGGATTACTTTCACAGTGCCCACAGCAAATGCCCACAGCACATCCATGAACAGTAACCACTATTTTTTATGACAGTCACAATCCATAGTCTCCAAATGTGCAATGAATTGAGGTAGCAACAAAGCTGAGGGGGCTGCGATTCAGTTTCAGCTCAAATGACACCAGTACATTCTCCTGCTCTCCAACATAGCGAAAGGAAATCACCTCACCTTGTTGCTGATAACCTCAAGTCTGAGTCCAGTAAGTTTCCAACTTTGATCAGCATGTTCTACTTACTGGGTGGAAAATCCTCCCAGTCATTTGCACTAATGCAGCTCTAATCTGCTGACGAGGAAAACAAACCTTGGAGCCCCTTCCCATCAGCCTCAGCCAGTGCCAAGTCAGTTCTACGAGCAGAGATGAGGCTGATGAAGCTCATGTGGGAAGATCCACGCAAATCCAGTTTAATCCCATAAGGGCTGCAGTTGCTTAGGGAACTTCTAAAATACCAGTGTGCAGCTGTATCTGTAAATTGCCTTCTGCATGCTGCTGAAGCAACAGTTGTAACTTCACATTCTGGCTCCTGCCACATTTAATCTATGTCTGCATCATATACAAGTTATGTTACCACATTATACAACCTGAGGCTGCCTCTGAAGGCCACTCATATTACATATTCCTTGCAATATAATAGCTCCTCTTCATTTACTGCCCCCAAATCTGTACCAAGCTACTATTAAAGGCTGACATCACATTCTGGCTTTTGTATGTGGTTTTTGATCTATAAAACCTTAAACAGCAGGTTGAGCAATTCTGCCCCTCTACTCTGGTGACAGCCCACATGGAGTACTGTGTCCAGCTCTGGAGGCCTCAGCACAAGGCAGACATGGACCTTTTGGGAGAGAGTGCATGTACAGATGCAAACATCAGCTGGAACACCTTTCCTATGACAAAAGGCCAAGAAAGGTACCCTTGTTCAGTCAGAAGGACAGGTGAGTCCATGGGGGACCTTACTGTACTCTTTCAATACTTAAAGACGGCTTGTAAGAAAGAGACAGACAGACTTTTTCATAGGGTCTCTAGTGATAAGACAAAGGATAATGGTTTTAAACTAGAAGAGGTGAGATTCAGACTACACAACAGGAAGACAGTTTTTACAATTGAGGGTTGTGCTGAAACACTGGAAGAGGCTGCCCAGAGAAATGGTGGTATTTGCCCCATCCCTGGAAACATTCAAGGTCATATTGGATGGGGCTCTGAGCACTCTCATCAAGTTGAAGATGTCCCTGCTCTTTACTAGTTGGACAAGATGATCTTTAAATGTCCCCCCTAGTCCAAACCAGTTGATGATTGCTTGATTTTGAGTGCTTCAGATACATGCTTACAAGACATCTACTCCCTGCTGAAATGCTTACAAGTCACTTCAATCGCCTGTGCAGAATTACTGTGTTCCCAGTGAATGTTTCCACATGGGGGTCTCTTCTCACAACAACCATCATGTCCCAGTATATGTTTTTTAGCCTTTCATTAGGCTGCAAACACTACTCCCCCCAGGCTTTTGGGGAAGTGGACAAAGGGAGAGGTTTGGAAAGTTTTGTTCTTTCCTCAATAGGAGACTGTACTTGGTGCTGTTACGAGGGTTTTTTTCTCCAATTTGCAAATTCCTGTTTACAAACTGTTCCTGCACTATGAATTAAGAGCACTGCATCTTACAAAATAGTAATTAAAAACTAGGAGGAAGAAAGCTGAGAGGGCAAAAAACAGTATATAAGAAGACCTACAAGGAACATGAAGTATCTCTGTGCTGCACTTTTCCCAGTACTGTGGCTATGTCTACGTACTGCCAAACACTGGCTCTACCACATGTCTTTACAGACAAGATGCTGCCACACATCTTGAGGCACCAGGCTTGCCTTCTCCTTTGCGGCCTTGCTGATGAGGGGGATGGCTCATAAGATCATCTCTGCTGCATTAAGTATATGCTCTTTGCCAATGATCTTCTGAACTCATGGAAACTCCTTCAGCTTCTAAGAAAGGTGTTTTAAAATAAATCATCACCCATTTCAGTTTGCTTTCCAAAGCTGCACTGCAAACTGTGACCCGTGTGTAATCTGAAGGGTCAAACAACTGTGCACTGGCAAGAGCAGTATCTGGCAGGGAGTCAGACCTGAGCATGAAGGTAAAATTGTTTCTAGTTACCTCATTTCAGCTGTCTGCTCAGCATCTGCCGTAAAGATCTGAGAAGTATAATTGGGTGACCCTCCTCAACCCTAGTCAGTCGTGTCCAATAGTCTATACAGTCAGGACTTGCAAAGAACTTCAGTTTCACAAAACTCCCCACTCATCTGCACAATCAGCAGCTACTGTCAACTGATTACCTGCCCCTCAATGTTGACTTCAGCAGCCTTCAGTCAAAGTTCAGTCTGTAACCCTACCAGACACAAATGATCCTGAAGTGTGTTATCAGAACAAACATCACCTTTGGGTGGGGTCCAGTGATGGGTTCCATAGGATGTCTGAAGGAGGAGGTACTCAATACCATCAGTGACCTTAGAAGATGCTGCTGACTGCAGCCTCCTGTAGATGATCAAGCCACAAGCTCTCACAGCCATGTCCTTCTGTTAACTGCACGGAGAGCTGTGGGAGAGCAGAGAGGATCAAGCAGCAACAACATAAAACATGGAGCTCAAAGAGACTAGCAGTATTTGTCAAGCAAACTTATCTCAATATGCACTAGAAGTCATTAATCTTTCTGCCATTACTAGACAACCACATGGCATCTTACTATCTTTTAGTTTTTAAAAAAAGAGCAATTTCCTTTTAAAACAAGGAAACAGAAACCTATACCAAAGCTTGACTAAAAAAAAAGTCATCAAGAAGCAAGAAATACAACCCTGCATGACATTTCTTTGCTGCTTATGTATTATTGCCTACCACATCACGGGGAGAAAGAGAAATGATAAAGCAAAAGGAAAGACACCAATGAACACACTGAAGCTTTTCCACTGAAAAAATCCAAAACCCCTGTGCAAAGGCATTACCTCATCATTACTGGAACTGGCACGCAGAAATAACCACCCAAGAGAGTTCCTGCAGCAGGAAACTCATCAAGATGTCAGTGGTAGAGCTGAGAACTGGAATTGCAAAGGACATGCTCTCTGCTGACTGGGCTGGACACAAAGCCGTTAAAACAAAAGCCTCAAGGTTCTTCACATATGTGTTAAGCGCTAATTTGCCATAAACAGAAAATAATGTATATCTTAAGTGACAAATACTGTAATCAATAAGCTATGCAGATGAGACAACTGGACCTAATATGGAAAAGCAGAGAACCAAGGGAGGTGAGAAAACCAGATTAAAGAATAGACCAACTCCATCTTCCGGGCAAAGCTTTGCATTTTGACAGAACTGCACATTTCAATCAATAAGTTTACACAGCACTGTTTTGCCCTGGGATGCCCAGGGAGGCATTGTGACACCTCCAGTTTCCAAACTGGGAAACCACAGCATAGTCCTTCACCCCCAGCACAGTCCCAGGACGGCATTCAGCTCTCTCGGTTAACCCCTCTTTAACCCCCACAATTAGCTTCTGACCAGCTGCGCCACAGACAACCCCTACCGCCACCCACCAAACCCCCGGGCACCGCAGGGACCGACCCCGGTCAACGTGGAGCCAGAAGGCTGCCCAAGCTGGAGACCAGCACCACCTCCCGTGCGTCCCTGGAAGCGCCGCGCTCGGACGCTCAGAGCCTGGAAGGACAAATCTCCCCGAGGGCCGCCGCGTCAGCGGCCCCAGGGCCACCCCGGGGCCCGGCCTCCCTTCCCCGCTGCCCGCAGAGGGACGGCCCACCGGGCCGCCAGTAGCGGGCAGAGCCCTCCCAGCAGCGAGCAGGCTGAGGCGAGGCGGGCGGCCCAGAGCGGGCAGAGCACCCTGGGCCGCGGCCACAGCAGCGGGACCCCCCGACACACACCGCACCCCCTGCGGCAGCCGCACGCCGAGGCCCCGGGCCTCACTCACCCCGCCGCCGCCCGCCACCTCCGCTTCCGGGGCGAGGGGGGCGCGACTGGAGGCAGCCCCAGCCAATCACAAGCGGCACAGGCTCCCTCCGCCTTGTCGTTCCTCTTCCCGCCCCCTCCCCCTGCCCCTGGCTCCGCCCCCTCCGGCCGCGGAGGCCTCGGATTGGTTCTCCCCTGCCGGGACACACCCCCTGGGCGCCTCTCCCTCGCCCCATTCGTTGGCTGCGGGTGAGGGGCTGCGCGCGAGCGTTTGAAGCGGGAAAAGCGTTGTTGCTATGGAGACGCGGCCTGGTCGCTGTGGCCGCTCTGTGCTGCGGGCGGTGAGTGGCTGCGGGAGCGGGGGCGGGTGCCCGCCGTGAGGAGAAGGGGGCGGTTGCGCCGAAGGAGCGGTGGGAGAGTTGTCCCGGGACCATCACCCTCCCCGGGCGGCGGTGCAGCGCCGCGGCTTCCCTCGGCCCCGTCCCGCCGGGGATTCCGAGCTGGCCGAGGTGCGGTCTGATCTGCCCGGCCGCTTTCTCCTTCGGGCCTCGGCCGCGTCTGATGTGTGCGGGGGAGAGGGGCAAAATCCGGGGAGGAACAGCGCAGGGAAGGATGAGAGGAGAGCCCTCCCATGGAGGGGCACAGCGGTGAAGCGGCGGGTGCAGGAGGGGCCTGGCGACTGCCCTCAGCCCTGCTCCCCTTCTTCCAGGGGATAAAGGTCCTCAGTCTGCCACTAAATCCAATGGGGAAAAGAATAAACCCCTACGGGGCTAAATTTGGTGACCATTTTCTCCCCTCAGGCATACAGTGTAATTCTAGATGTGTGGCAGATTGTTTTGGTACAATTATAAAATAAATGCTGAGGACCTTTTAGTAAATCTCACTGTCAGGAGAAGCTTGGGCGCAGTTGTCAAATAATCAGCATCTCAATATAACTGTTAGATTATTTTCTTAGCGTGTGGTTGAATATTAGACACTTCCCATTTCCACGCAGCTGTTGTTTTAAGCAGTTGTTGGGGATCAGCTGTAGGATGGAGTCTCTTCTGCTGAGGTCATCACACAATACATAGTGTGGAGAGCTGATGGTAAGAAATAACATTCTTGTGCCAATTGAAAAATACTCTATTGGACAACAAAAAAATCCCACCCAAGTTTAGTTGTTGTTTTTACATCTTTTTTTACATGTTTTTACATGTTTCAAAAGAGTAATGATGTGTAGTTTTAGTAAACAACTCTGTTAGGTGTGTCAGTAGCAGAGAAAGTAGGAGTGTTGCAGGGAGACCTGCATCATGGTCCATCTGTAAAATAGTTGTCGTTTAACATAAAAAGTATTCCATGCTGCACAATTACTTCTAGTATATTGAAACTGCAAGTGGGCATGTATTGCTGGTGTTCAGCTTCAAAACAGGTTGCAACAACACTTGTTCCAATGAGCAACAGTGTGTTTAATGCCATGTTGTGTACATGCAGAGTAAGTTGTGTAGTGTAATCCTATGAAGTGCTGCAGCATTGAACACTGTTTCATAGATCCCTGCCATCTGCATTAAACTAAAATTACAAGCTCGTGTTGCAGTAGTGATTATCTCTTATTATGGAGCTTGTGCTTATAAAAGTGCAACCACACCCTGACCTCGTTCTTCCCAGGAATACCATCATTTCCAAGGAATGGGGTCAGAATGATTAAAGCATTTTGTGTGGTGCTCTGGAAAACCAAATTAACCTTTCACTGCTGAAGAGCTATGTCAGATTTGGTTTTAGGTCACAGTTAAGATCAAAAAGATGTTCACGTGAATAAGAAATAAAAGATAGATGACTGGTGAAGTGAGTTAATAAGTCTCGGTTTTCTCCATCATGTGGTTGCTGGATTGGCTTCCTTCTACTGGTTCTGTGCTTCAAAAGCCAGTAAACACTTCGGTATGGACAGAGTCTATGCGGAGGGCTTGTTTAGGGTAGTGTACAATGAGTTCAATACGCTGCTGCAGCTGTGGTCAGGATAGGAAACATACCTACATACTACATGTGTTTACTGATTTTATAAGTTCTCAACTTTTGTATTTATATGATACTTGTCAAGGAAAATTATATACATAACACAAAGTGGGAGGCAGGAAAACAAGGTGATGTTAAAGTTTTGTACACTGATTAACCATTACTATGTCTACCAAATGCCCTTGAAAATTAAGCCTAATGAAATTGTCTGATGATAAGACTAGGGTTTATGATTTAGAATTATTATTGTAGGATTAAATCTATAGTTGCATTAGTTTGCATTCGTAGGAGTGCCCCTTAAGATTTCTTCGCTTTGCCATAACTGAATTTCCCTGGTTTAAAACATGAATATGATGATAGTTGTGTCACACTTCGAAGCTGACTCTCAGGAGTGTCAGTGGAAGTCAGCTAAAATTGTCAGATGAAGATGACTGAGCTAGAGTGGGATAACTGGCCATGTGAGTGTTGTTCAAGTGAACAAAGCACTGTGATCTTTTATATATATTACAGGTTAACAGGGATCAAGATGTAGTGGTTTAAGGCTACTTCATTCTTAAAATAGTCCATGTAGGGATTTTAAATTACTTATTTTATGCACAATGACTGACACTCACTGACTATCTTTAAATACCTGCCTTTTCTCCACTTCACAAAGTACATTGAGGATTAAAAGATCTGTATAAGAGCTAATTAATAATTAAAAGCATTTTAAAATGGAGGATCTGCTCCTAGAGCATAAGTTTATGACTAGCTTCCTTCAGAATACATAAAATGTAACAGCTTGCTTTAGTAAAAGCCTGACTTTTGTTTTCCCCCCATCTTTGTGACCTTTAGAAGATCTCAATTACTGAAACCGGAGTTTTCTGATGGTAAGCTGTGATCTTACTCTGCGCTTTGACTCAGTCTCTTTGTAGAATATTCTAATGCTTTTTTTTAATAATAAATACTTTCCATTACCAGCATCTAGCAGCCTTGTAGGATCTTTGTGAAACTTATTTGCATAAGAGGGGAGTTATAGAGAACTCAGGTTTGCCACATAAAGTTGACAGATGACTGGTCCCTCATTCAGACATCTCACACGTTTCAGCAGTAAGGCATATCACCATGAACTGTTTCTCCCTTGCCATGAGCTTGTGTATTAGTAAGTAAAGAATGCTCTGGGCTTTGTTGGCTTCATTGCTTCATCACCAGCCTCACATCTTTTTGTCAGTGGCAAAGCAGTTTCATTGAGTGAGATGAAGATAACAATTTCAAAGCGAAACTGAACCTTTTTGCCAACTGAAATGAGAACAGCAATCACTGAACATCAAAGAATTGCAAACAGTGCTGTAACAGATATGAAAAAGCTGTTCTTAGGCCTGAGACTGTCTGACTTTGTGTGCTCGTGGAGAATTATTCCTCCATACTGATGCATTTCTTTCTTAAATATGATATATCCAACTATTTTAAGAAGTCTTAGCCTTTTCTCTCAATCATGTTTCTGGTGAAGCCGCCCATAGCTTTACCATGAAGACCCAGGATTTAATATCAAACTACCCGGGCTGTTTAGTCTGGAGGAGACTGAGGGGAGATCTTATTAACATTTACAAATATGTAATTGGTGGGTGTCAGGAGGTTGGGACATCCCTTTTTTTATTGTAGCTAGCAACAGGACAAGGGGTAATGGGATGAAGCTGGAACACAAAAAGTTCCTCTTAAATATAAGAAAAAACTATGTTACTGTAAGGGTGACAGAGCCCTGGCACAGGCTGCCCAGAGTGGTTGTGGAGTCTCCTTCCTTGGAGGTCTTCAAGGCCCACCTGGACATGTTCCTATGTGACCTTATCTAGGTGAACCTGCTTCTGCAGGGGAGTTGGACTAGATCATCTCTAAAGGTCCCTTCCACCCCCTACCATTCTATGATTCTACCATGCTGAATATTAAATTTTTCTGCCCCAGGACACAGCGTTCTCTCCAGGAAACAAACCAAGTTAGATCCTGACAATAACTGAGTGAATGCTGGCTGTTTAAAGTAAAAAAGTAAAAGTCTTCTCCTTTTTGCCAGAAGATGGCATTATTGTTAACAATTTAGGATTCTTGAAAACTTGCCAATACTCTTATTTCTCTACACAGCAAGTTTATTTGTATAAGAAGATGAACTTGAATAAGAATATCTGTTTGAATAAGAATTATGTATCTGGTTTAGAAACCGTGTCTTCAGACCCAAGGAATGCAAAGAACAGTGTTGGACAAGTCATTCTTTCAATGAGGAGAAAGGCACTCCTTCCTTTTAGAACAACACTGATTAAAAGGGCAGAAGGATTTCACTGAGAGCTGCATGTTCTCCTCAATTCTCTCATGTATGACCCAGACCAAATCTTTTAGAAAATTGTCCATTCTTGAGTTTTAATCAGAAATGCTGTAACCCATCACCAGCAACCTGCTTAATTTTTCTCCTATGGTTAATTAATTTGTTACTCCTTTATTAGTTAATGTTCAGTTTTCCTAGGTGGTAAAATTCCATGGGTGGAGAAACACTGGAGTTATCTCCTGAAACCGCTTAAATCCAATAAGATTTATTCTATCTGGGGAAGCAGAAGTACTTATGTTACTTCCTGGACCAGCTCTCATTAAGAAAGCATTTAGCTGCTTTTACATGGCACAGAGCCTTAGCCTATAAGCCATGCAGAGCTGCTTACATCTCAGCACTAATCTTCTCCTATATTCTTCAGTACTTATATTACTTGGATTTTCCATATTTTGAGAATCCTAGTCTCTTGTGAGCCCAGATAATGGAAAACTGTCATCACTGTAATTTTAGCTATTTGAATATATTTTGTTTAATTTTTAGTTAGAACCTTGACCTTAAAGTTCTTAGTTCTCTTCCCTTGTCTGCTTCTCTTGTTTTGGGAAGTGTCTCTGTTTTCTTTCATTTTTATCCCCTCTTCTCTCTCCTGTGTTCAACATTATGATTCAAACAGAGGTTAACAGCAACTTAGTTCTTGCACTGGTCTTTGACCACTCTGTATTTTAACTTAAGCATATATAAAGATGTAGGTGTAATGTAGGGTATAGGGTTAGAATAGACAAAATAAATTTGTTGAGTTGTTTCTATTTTTAACAGATTCCCGGTACTTTGAGGTTAGTGTATTGGCTTTATGTTCCAGCTGCTCCCCTTTTGTCAAACAGAAGAATTTACCATGTCAGTGCATGTAGACAGTTACACAGAACCTGTGCTGGTTTTATATTTTAAGCTACCTTGTGTAAGATGGGTGTTTTTCAAGGAAAAAGTATCTTCTTAAATGAAGTCTGAAATTTCTGTGAAATTTTATCTGTCAGATAAAAGTTAAAAAGTTGGCAAATTTTGAATGCTTGTGAAAACCCTTACATATGTGTCATTGTTAGCCATTCTGGTCTTTGGCTTTGCTATCCTCTCAGTGAATTTTGATTTCCCTCAGATCTAACAGTCTCAGCAGTGGCTCTGATTTTACCTCAATATTCAGAATTGCACTATATACGTATTAAATAAGTCCACCTACATACCAGCGTTTTTGTCTTGAAGCTTGTTGCTGCTGAATCTCATAATTCTATTGTGGCTCATTACTATCTACAGCTTAGACTCTATAATTTTAGATGTCCTCTGCAGCACCTTTTGGCCTCTCTAACATTTTATACAGTCCTCACTTTAATATAATATTATGGGTTTGTTGTTATAGTTATTTTAACATAATGTGTGATTCATTTGTATCTAGTGAAAGGACAAGGGGTAATGCAAAGAAGCTGAAACACAAAAAGTTCCTTTTAAACATAAGAAACTACTTTACTGCTCAGGTGAGGGAGCCCTGGCACAGGCTGCTCAGGGAGGGTGTGGAGCCTCCTTTTCTGGAGGTTTCCAAACCCACCTGGACGTGTTCCTGTGTTACCTGATATAGGTGGACCCGCTTTAGGATTAGATGATCTCTAAAGATCCCTTCCAACCCCTACCATTCTGTGATTCTATGATTCTATGATAATTATATGGATTCAGACTTGGGAGTGACATTTCATGATGTATAATGTTATTGCAGAAAGGCTTGGAAATCCCGCCAAAGAACTTACCCCAAATTACAGGGAGGAAAACTTAGTCTTAAATAATGTGATTTTGTTGAATGTTACTGTAACCTCCGAAGATAAGTAAGAGCTGTGTTTGCTGAGGTCCTAGACTGAACAAAGATTAAGAAGGCAGCAGGCAACAGATACTTGAAGTGCTATCATTTTTCCATTTTATGGAACAAGTAAAAATATCTGCAGATACTAATCCATCTGGATACCAACAGCTGCACGATGCATTTCTAGGCAAACATGAGTGAAGGAGTTGAGGGTTTTTGGGAATACCTTTCAGTGATGCATGTTGCTTTTTCGGGGTTTCCCAAGAATGCAAGGATGACGTTCCAGTAGCATATAAGGATTTCTAGAAATTCTGGTTTGCATTTTGCAGAGTGTTTTAGTTGTTCTGTCAAGGACACCTATAAATGCTCAGAATATACAAGAGAAAGCTATGCAACAGAACTACAACTCTGCAGTAGATCATCAATAAGATAAATGGTCTTAATTATTCAGCTTGAGGTGAGGACAAATGCAGTTTCTTCTCCTTTGGTTAGTTAACCAGGGATAGCTGAAACACATTAGACCACATGCCCTGATATTAAACTGAGTGTCTAAAATTAGGCATTTTACATTCTGTAGCTTGAGGACAGGATTTCAGTAGCTGAGGCATTCAAGTAGATATCAGGCATGTAGGAGCTCTGCAGCAGTAAGTAGCACTGCATTGTGCATTTCTCACACATTATTGTGTATTTCCTACCATTTAAAAATATAGTTTCCTAGAGAAAATATTTGTTTAATGTCTGGTTTGTTGTTGTTGTTCCTATATTATGTAGTGTTTGGCAGTCTAATGCATTGTAAACTTGGAGTTAAACAAGTTTCTAGCTTAACTGCAGGTAATGTCACCAGCAAATGTGTATTTTCTTCATTAGTAACTTGGTCAGATGTGATGTTTTATATTATTCTAATATTTATTTTGTTTTATTTTTTTTGTAGATTTTAACTTAAACATGGCATCATGCCTTTATGAATGCCTTTGTGAGGCAGAACTTGAAAAGTACTATCCTCATTTTGCTGCTTTCGGTCTGCAGAAGATTGATGAGCTTGCTAAAGTTTCCATGAAAGATTATACCAAACTGGGTGTCCACGACATGAATGACCGCAAACGACTCTTTCAGCTCATTAGAATAATCAAAATTATGCAAGAGGAAGACATTGCAGACTTAAGCAAGCAAGATTTTCAACCAAGTGGCCTTTTCATTAAGCCTCAGGTGACCAGATCAGGTCCTCGTAGGCAGCTACATTTTGAATCCTTCTTTGAAGAAAATGATGAAATAGTGAAAGACTCTGAGTCTGAATTGTATGACTCACCAGATTTCAGTGCCAATGAAGAGAAGAACAGTGTAGGGGAAATGCTGGGACATGTCCAACTACACGATTCAGAGCTGATTGGTTTAACTAGAAGTGATATAAATGCTCCTGGAATATGCACAAAAAGGGACCTGAGCTGTCCAACGGTTTCTGACGATATTGCTCCTCTTCTGGGGGATGCGGAAGCTCCTATCATTCAACGAATCACTCATATTTCAGGGTATAATTATGGACTACCTCATTCCTGTATCAGGTAATAATCAAGTCGCCTTTATTTTGCTGTATTTCAAGTTAGTCATAATTAATTCTTCATTGTGGAGGAGAATCTGTCCTGATCACCTCCAAATAAGCAACCCTACCACTACAGAGCAATGCAAATCTTATAGAGAAGAGAGGTATTAATAAGCACTTGCAACTCTCCAAGCCTGGGAGAAGGAATCAGATGAATTTCACCAGCTGCTACTCACCAAGGTTGTCTAAGAATAGTCTTTATTGTCTTTCATGATAGAAGGCTTTCTTTTCTAGGTGTTTCAGCCAGTCTTTCTTTCTCTTTCTTTGGGACTACCTTGCAAAACGTTACTCTTCTAAAATATGGCATTCAATATTGTCTGTTCATAAGTTTGTCAAGTTTGTTTTCAGTAAAAAAAGATACATGCTGTGATGGCTATCTTTGTTTGTAAAGGAACTTCTAAGCTGGAGCTTTAAAAAGGAGGAGAATGAATATAAACTGGGATGAGATACAGACGTGGTGGTGAGGTGGGAGCGATGCCTTGACCTGTAACTGTTGTACTTTTTCCAGTGTTTGGTATCAGGGGGAGTATGGTTATTTTGAACCACTGATAAATCTACCCTGGCAACATTTTTAAACGTGAAATACATTGTTTTTTTTCTGATTCAGCAGTAGACCATATACCCCTCTGCACACATACTACCAGCACCCAGTTTGTTGCAGTTCAGTTGTGGCAATTTTGTTTTAAAATGCAATGAAGAGAGGGAGATGTATGAGGCTGGGACTTGGTCTGAGAAGGCTGTGGGGAAAAATTTTGTGTATGGGAGGATCCATGGAGTTGGGATGTCAGTCACAGGCATGTAGCCTGGAGGGATAGATGCTGTTGTGACAGTGAGAAAGTGCTAGGGTGACATGATAGTTAAAGCACTTAAACTGTGAAATGCATAATAGAGGTTTATAACTCCCCTTTGCTGGAAAAGCATTCCCACTTTCCAGAAAAGTGTACTAACGTCTTGCATTCTCTGTCTTCTCTACAAGTTGAGCCAAGGTGCAACTACAAGGGCAGGATTCATAGCACTGGCAAGTAAAAAAGAAGACAAAATATGACCTCATGTCTCAGCTAGAAGAGTTTATGGTTTTTAATCCTGCAATACAGCCATGCTATTCATTGTTCTCAGTTTTTTTCCTTGTTCTTCCCTTTTTTTCTAAGCACATTCTTCTGTGCATAGCATTCGTTCTGGTTCATCTTGTGGGCTTTCTGCATGCTCCTCCTGACATGCTCAAGTTTCTCTTTCTCCTGTTTTTGACCACAGAGTATGTGTTGTGAATTCCAGTCTTGGGCCAGTCTGCTGACACTTGCGTTTGTGATTCCTGTTTTGCAAGTGCCTAACTCCTTCACTAAATCCATCCATTCCCATGTCACCTTGTGATTTAACCACTGCAAAGGCTAACCTAGTCTCATCTATGGGAAACACTGGAAAACACTGATGTGATTTCTGGTGGCAGAAGAATGCAGAGCTCTTTCAATATGTTTAAATATATTTTGTACTTGCTCACAGCCAACAGCTTGAATTGGCAGTAGCAGGCAGGGCATAGTGATTTTTCTGACCTATTGTCTAATCTGGTTTCTAAAGATCTGTGTCAAGATTTTTTTTTTCTAATAATGAAAAATGTATTTTGTTAGAAAATGCAATTTCTGGTTAAGTAAGGTTAGTAGAAAATGTAAACTTCGTAAAAGTTATTAGGTTACCATACAAAAGATGTTCAACTAAATATGTCTGTACTAGAAATAATTGATGCCTTTTCTCTCACAAACAGAGCCTCCAAGTCTTCAGTTTTTCCTTTCTCCAAATCTTGCAATCAGTCTTTTGTCCTTCAAGCTCTTAGAGCACAACAGGCTCTTTCTGTAGGCCATTAAATCTGGCCTCTGATATGAGAATTAAACTTCAGAGCCTCTGATCATTTTTTGGACATTTGGTGCCTGGTGATATCTATAAGCTCACACTAGCTTACAAAGCATCTTATTTCAAGTATCATTGCCTTTTTTTTCAGGGGAAAGAATTTTCCATCTAAATGCAGGGCCTCATCCTGGTCTGCATGGGAAAGCTGTATTAAAATTAAAGGGACTCCACTTACAAGACTACACGTGCAGTTTTCAAAGGCCACATCTTGAGACTTATACCTGCATGTCATACCCTTCTGGGGAATCATGCATCGTAGTAGCAGTGACACTACAAACTTGTAGTTGTAATGAGATTCTGGGTGACTTATGGGTTTAGTTTTAATTTATCTGGTAACTAGTATCTGTTAGTTTTCAGTTCCTACATTAACAGATTTTAGAAGGGCATTCAAACATCGTGGCAGAAACACTACTTTTGGGCAAGTTGGGACTTAACTAAAATTGTTTTTCCCTCACAAATTGATATTCAAATCAAGGCTGAAAATCATTACTCATCTGTCTGAAGACAGGTTGAAAAAGAGAAAGGCAGAATGAATAAACTTTCTTTGAATTCAAGCATATTCTGTATACTGCATCCCACAATGCTTCACAGAGCAGGTTATTCAATGAAACAGAAAATGACCACATGTTTCTGAGGTGTCCAGAAAGGAACTGAAGTAGGCTTGCCCAAACACTAGAGCACATCTTTGCCCGTGTCTGAAACCACATAGTTTTTTTATAACAAAAAGACTGAAGGGGAGACACTGGTGAGATCAGTATTTAAGATTTTCTTTGAGCTGAGCAGGGACATGATGATGCTATCTTGTTTCCCAGTTCGAATCATTTACATGTAACCTGTTTGACAACCTATAATATGGAGAACGAAAGTCGTCAATATAATGGGGAAAACAACTAAATATTATGCCTTTTCCTTTTCAAAATCAGTTCATACTTTTATCGGTTCGTTATTGACTAATCATGACTGCAGATAATTTCAGAGAGACTAATTAAGTTATTGTGCCAGCTTCAATCACATGCTTCTGAACCACCAAAAATACGCTGGTCCAGCAACAAGTTCAGAAATTTAGTGATATAAACAGAACGCTACTTATAACAGAAGTGCACAAAAGGCATCAGCTTATTTAGGAAAAAACAGTAGAAGCTTCACCATGTAACAAGGAGACATATTTTGGTTTGGTTTGGGGTTTTTTTTTTTGGTAAGCCATTAAAGATAGAAACATTTATCTGATAAAGCTAACAAATTTATACATGCTCTATATTCTCTAGTAACCTGATTTTAAATACTAAACCAGATCCAGTACTTCTGAGAAAGAGAGTCCATGGACAGAGAGTGAAAAAATCAGAGTGTGTGTCCGAAAACGTCCCCTGTGCCAGAGAGAAGAGCGGCGTGGAGAGGTTAATATCATCACAGTGAAAGACAAAGAAACCCTACTGCTTCATGAGAAGAAGGAAGCAGTTGATCTCACCCAGTATATTTTACAGGTAACATGCTCTACTTGAATGCTGAGGTTATGGGCCAATCTACTTTGTGGATGCAATAAAGCAAATTGTGCTTGGAGTTTCCATAAGGGGAAACAGAAAAGGACTGTCTGCATTTCTTGCACTGAAATAGGTGGCAAGCCCTTCTACGAGTTCAGCATAACTGTATTTGAATTGCATCTGACTTAGACCAGCCTGTGGTGGAAAACTTGAGCCCAGAATTTTAAGCCTCAAAATCAAGTCTCTTGCAGCTTTATTTGCACGTGGTAACATAAAACCCTCTGCTACATGCTCTTTCTGCAGGAAATTCGCCTGCTGCAGACTCTCCTGATAGCTTTCCAGGGTACTTCAGTCAGTTCTTTTTTTCAGTATTTCAGCACTTGAGGTCTGTTTCAATGAATCACAAACACCCTCAACCCCTTCCTTGCCTTTGTTCTCAAATGCTTTTGAAAATTAAGTTCTCTTTTCGTCTTTGTTTCTTAATCTCAAATACCTTGTGCTGTCATAGTTCAAATTCTCCCTCTTGACTGACAGCACCAGGAACAGAACTGATTTCTAGAGAGCAGCAAGACGTTCTCACTCTGCTGAGTGTTATTTTTACAATCTGGGTCCTAGGAACAGCTGTTTGGAACATCTAGTAAAAGCTGAATTTGCATCTCCCTTGGGCCAGGTTCATATACCACCTTTTATGGTGTGACACATGCAGCAGCTTCACTCCACCCCACTCCCTCCATCTGACTACCTATATTTGGCATTTGTGCAGTGCTTATCACCTTAGCATCTCAGTGCTGAAATAAATACTAATTAATTCTGTTGTGTAAGTGCAGCCAAACAAAATTTTGCTGTCAATTAATATACCTCAAACTAAAGTACACCACGACAAAGGCTGTGTCTATTCTATAGGACCCAAGAAAACGTCTCTGCTTCCAAGCCTGGCCACTCACCCTGCCTCCATCTGTAGTTCCTATAGAAAGGACAGCAAAGGGTACAGAGCAAATAGGAAGTGGTGGTGGGGAGATCCTCACACAACTGGGGGACTCTAACTGCAGTCCCATCACAGAGCACATCTGTCTTCTGAGTGTAGCTGATGAGACTCTCTGGTTTAATCTGCCTGTACACTGGTGTGTTTTATTTGTGCATTGTTGAAATGATTCTCAGTTCTAGAGATCTACTGCCTTAATTTACACTGCAGTGAATTTAGTGGGGTGCAATGTTAGATATTAGTCCGTGAGGTTATTTGAAAGTGTGATGTTTATGACTATCCCTACAAACACTATTCTTGACCTAGAAGGAGCCCACAATGAGCTCTTATGTAGTGTTTCCAGAGACCCTACCGCTTTGGGTCAGATCTGGAATGTGGGGAGTTTTGGGGTTTCTTGCCCTCTTCTGAGACAATACAATCCAGCTTTCCTTCCCTTCTGTTTTCTCTGGCACTTTTTAAAGTCTGCAGAGTGGATACGATCACAAGACTAATTTTGAGAGACTCGAGAGTTGACTCTGAGTTCTTCTTACTGTTACAGTCTTACTGTACATCTGTAGGCTTGATTCATTTCAAGAATAGATTTTCTGGATTTAGTGGGTTTTTTCTCTTTTCAGAAGGCTGTGGTATGTTCTTCTTCAGAGTATTAGGCAATTAAGGCATCTTTGCTTCCTTTTATTTTTTTTCCTACCTTCAGTCTCTTGATTATTTGTGATCCTGTGTTCATGCATGTGTCATGCTGCAAGGTGAATGTGCTAGATCACTTTGTACCTGATCTAAAGCCATATGAAGTCACTGCAAAGACTTCTGTTATTTAACTTTACCTTTGGATGGGGGTGAAGGGGAAGTGAAATATATTCATTTTTGTGTAAAGATCATACTTCTTTTTCAGCATGTTTTTTATTTTGATGAAGTCTTTGGGGATTCATGTACCAATCAAGATGTGTATATGAAGACAGCTCATCCTCTCATTCAGCATATTCTTAACGGGTAGGGCATCAGTGCTCACATTTGTTATTTTTTTGCTTTGTTGTTTTCCAATTTCATGTGCTGCTTTACTTTTCCTTTATGCTTTTTGTATTTTGCAACATGCATTCTTTTCACCTTCCCCCTTTTAAAATGTCTTTGATTGAAGTTTTGACAAAATAAATCAGAGAAACATTTCTTCACATTTTGTGAGAAATCTAAGCCACAGAGGAAGTTAAAATTGGATCTCAAGTGCAACAAGGAGACACCATGGCCAGCTTAGAAGTTAAAAATGTGTGCCAGGATTTCTGAAGTCTAATCTCTCTAACAAAGGCTTCTGTGCGGTATTGCACACTCAGCTGTGGAGGAGTAATATTACCTCTTTTATGAGACTGCTGTGAGATATTTTTGCATGCATTTGTAAAGCTCACAGGGCAGTAGGAGTTATTAATAACCTTGTGATTTTTGTTTTTTTAATATTTGCTTAGAGGTTTCATCATAATCACACAGTTCCTGATGAGCAGGAAATTGATAGTGGCTTTCCATGAGCGATCTTACTTTCACACAAGGTAGCAAGTTTGAATATAATTACATTTTTGACTCTTGAGAGAAAAAGATTACATATCCATACTGAAAATTAACAAAATGGAGCATTCTGTTACTGAAAATGTCCAAGTATCATCAGCAGAGAAAGGGAGCATTCATGCTCTTGAGAAAATGAAAGTGAAAAAGGAGAATGAGACTTGTAGCCTGCTGTGTAATAATCTCTAAAGGCCCAATTCACATTACAGCTAATCCAGCAATGCCACCATAAGAGTTGCCACTGGTTTTTTCTGAGCTTTCCCTAACTTTTCTCTCTCCTGTTGTATCCCCTTCACTGGCATTGATTTAATCTGACACCATAGTGAGCTAATTCTGCAGCCTAAGCTGGCAAAAAATTGTTCACTGTGCTGACTGCAGCCCTATTTTTTACCTGTTTCTCTGCCAGGGTACTGAAACAACTAAAAAATCTTTTTTTAAGATAGGCAAGGAATAAAGTAGTTGTTCTGTAGTATTTCTTTTTTTGTCTGATTCAGCTTCTTGAGTCTGCTCACATTATACTCGTGGGTTCGGTACTTGTGTAAGAGCAAGGATAGGAAAGGAAGCAGAGGTACACAATAACCTTAGCTTAGATGGGCTTGAAGGGCAGTGGAGCCATAACCTGAGGCCTTCTTGATATTTTATATGCCTTGCCATTGTAATCCTAAAGTGATACAATGACAAAGGTGTAGCAATCTAGAATAAACCAAGGCTGTTGTTTCATTAGCTGTAGTGAGGGAACCAGACAGCTCTCTGCCCTGGAAAGGGGATGATCCTCTTCGTTACCCTCTGCTAGACACATTCCCATAGGTCACGTGAAGCCAGTTTGGGCATATGTTGTGATCATCTGTGAGGTACTTTAATTCACTGCAACAGCAGAATATTAGCTTGCAAAAACAAGAAAAGGTGGGAAGATTTCTGTTGTTTCAGTGCAGTGAAGTCAAACATCAGAGCCAGCAGAGGCAGGGGTCGGTGGAGCAGGTCACTTAGCTGGGATTAGAGGTAAGGAAGGGCAAGACCTTCCTCTGGGCAACAGCAGCTCTTCAGATTGACTTACCTGTGTGCAGGACTGCAGCCTGAGGCAAAGTAACCTCATTTAGTAAATTGTAGTGCTGGAGTGTTAATTTTCAACAAGTACAACATGTGTTAATCAGCACCTGACATGTGGCTGTTTTGCATCTCATGGCACAGTCATTTTTCTCTGTAATTCATAATCAGTGGGATTCCCATTCATAATCCTACGATACTTCTGCAGCATCTAAACAGCTGGAAGAATAATAATGAATTCTTAGTTTCCTTAAATGCATTTCTGGCATTTGGAAGAAAGGAAGAGAGCCAGCACTCTGTGACATGTCAGATCTCCATTGGATGTACCTGGGAATCACCGTCGTTTTGTAGTTTCCCAGATAGGATAGCAAAGCAAACCTCATTGCCATGAGGCTACTATGGGTAAATGCCAACACTGCAGAATATTTTAAAATAGATGGGAATTAATCAGATGTGACACTAAAAATGTAAGTTATCTTCACAGAGGCAATGCCACCTGCTTTGCATATGGGCAGACTGGTGCTGGCAAGACTTACACGATGATAGGTACTCAGCGGAACCCAGGACTCTACGCCTTGGCTGCCAAGGACATCTTTAGACACCTGGAAGCATCACAGTCAAGGAAAGATCTCCTTGTTTTGATCAGCTTTTATGAGATCTACTGTGGACAGCTTTATGACCTGCTGAATGGAAGGAAGAGGTATTTAAACCATTATGTTTTACTATCAACCTGTGGTTATAAATCATACAAATATATTTAACATATTACCATTTATAGTCAGTTTTATGTATTTGATTAGGTCCTAGGAGCTACTTTGAGAGGAAGGTACAATCTGACACTAAATACCATATGGCATTGATACAGGCTTTTAGTTTTTAGTATTTGGGGGGGTGAGGAATAAGTAAAAATAAGGACCCGTGGTTGAGATGTGAGCTCATGCTGGTTGGCTTACACTCCAAAAATATAATAGCTGAACATCCATAGATAGACAAAGAACCTTCTTGTGGCTGGGAGTTCTTATGCCAATGATTGTGGAGACTCTGTCTTTCCCTGCTCAAACATAACCTCTCTTTGCCCTTTCTACTGTGCCAGTGAGGCTCTGGCTCTTTCCACTTTGGTCTCTGAAGATCCTGTTGATCTTCCACTTGTCCTGCTTGATGCTGCAGTCTGCTCCCTTTCACCCAAGTGACTCAACTGGAGCCAGGCATTGCAGGTCTTGCTGCCTTTGCCCTCAGTAGTAACACCTCATCCCCCTAGTCCTTTGCAAATTGATGTATCTACTCCTACAGGAGCTCTATCCAGAATGGAAATAAGGATAAGTCAGTACATGTTTAGTATAAAAAAAATTACCATAGTCTAAAATCACTAAAAAAAGTAACAGTCAGTTAAGATCCCAGCAGTGAAATCTTTTCAGAGTGATGTTGAAGGAATGTTACTTGTCAGCTGGAGGTCTTTGGCAGCCTGGAGATCACTATCCTTACAGCACACTGGAGGGCTCAAAAGGGAGGCTTTCTGCCTGGGGCAATGAGTATCTATTCACAAATGAAGCACCATGTTTCTGTGTTCACATGTTCCACAGTGCTCTTTAAGGAGCAGGTAGTGTAATCTGCTATGTAAGATGTTGACATACTAAGGAAATGACTGCAGTGGTTTCTGTGTGACCATGAGCTTTCTTATGTGTCATTGAAGGGGAAGATTAAACCTCCTGTCTGCATCAGGTCAGTATTCTTCCCGTACTTTGTAACACTCCTGTGAGATTCGTAGAAGAGATGCTCTGAGATCTGACTCGTATGGCTACGGAAACTACTTCAAAATACTGTGTAAAAGTCTTGAGCAGAGCATAAGATTTTCCAGTCTGAACTTCCTGGAGAAGCCTGTGGTGCAGTTTAAAGAGAGACAGGATCTCAAAAATATAGATACGATTATTTACTTCCCTGCTTTATTATGTTCCTGAACCAGCAGAAAGGCATTCCTAACGTCTCTTTAACAGTGAGCTGTCAGCAGTACGTGTTATAAATGAAGCACCTCTTCATCTCTGAAGCTCTAAATGAATGACAGTGATGCCTCTTCCCAGTCAGCAAGTTTGAATGCTTTTTCAGTGTCATAGTACTGAGATGCGTTTTCATTGCTGGTATTGGAGATTTCAGAAGCCTCCTTTCTGCACTCCTTTCCAGACTTTTTGCAAGAGAAGACAGCAAGCATGTCGTTCAAATAGTTGGACTGCGGGAGGTTCAAGTGGACTCTGTAGATCTACTGTTGGAGGTAACCTCTCCTTTGGAGATTATATTTTGTCTTCTACAGCCTGATTTGGTGATTGGTGAGATAGGTAATTTACAGGGATTGTTACTTGTTGTGTAGTACATAGAATCACAGAATCATTTAGGTTGGAAAAGACCTTTAAGTTCATTGAGTCCAAACATTAATTCAGCACTGCCATGGCCACCACTGAACCATGTCCCTCGGCGCCACATCTACACATCTTTTAAATACCTTCAGAAATAATGACTCCACCACTTCCCTGGGCAGCCTTGAGAACCCTTTCAGTGAAGATGTTTTTGCTAATAGCAAATCATGATCTGCCTGGCACAACTTGAGGCTATCTCCTCTTGTCCTACCACTTGCTACTTGGTAGAAGAGACTGCCCCTCACCTCATTACAACCCACTTTTAGGTACTTGCGGTGTGTCTCCCCTCAACCTCCTCCAGACTGAATACCCCCAGGTCCCTCAGCTACTCCTCATCACATTTGTGCTTCAGACTCTGCTGCCCCAGTGCCCATCTCTGGACACACCTCAGCACCTCATTGCCCCTCTTGTAGTGAGGGGCCCAACACTGAACACAGCACTTGAGGTGAGGCCTCATCAGTGCTGAGTACAAGGGGACAATCCTGCTGACCACACAATTTCTGATACAAGCCTGTGTGTGTGTGTTTCTGTTCAAGTTTCTGAAATTGGCAACCTTAACAGAGCCCTGAGGAGAGCACTATTACAAGTGCCTTTATTCAGTAAGCTTCCTGGGTCACTATGACTTGTGTTAGAGACATGCAAGCTGTTGATTTACAGCTGTTGCTTCTGCTGCCACTCCTTATGGAAAGATCTTTGCCAAGAAATCTGCTATCACTATTACAGAAATTAAATAGTGTCCCAGCAATAGATCCTGAAAGCTGGATAAGTACTTTCTTCCAATGTGGTCCCTTTGGATACTGTGAATTTTAATTTTCTATATTGAAAGTGTGTGGAAGTGGAACAAAAGATATAGACTTGAAAATTAGTGTTGGTCTGAAGTAGGGTTAGACATTGCTTACATAGTGATGAGTGACAACAGCCAAGTAAAATTAGAACCTTTAAACAGTAGCTGTCATTCAGCACATGCACGACTTCAGTTTTCCTTTCCTGTCCAGCTGAGCCTTAAACTAGCACTGGCAAATTTTCTGCATTGTCGTGCAGCAAGCAAACTGGTTAAATCTGCTCTCTATTTTAAGTCTGCTCTCTATTTAGGCTGACTTTGCATACTTTAATTCCTTTCTCTGTAAGGGGGTGTAAATTGCAAGTGCCCGAATGTGTAAATGACTCATTAAAATTGCCATGGTGTTGCTTACTTATATTAAATTCAATTTTGTTCTTCAGTTTCCTATTAACTCCAAGCTTTGGGACATGCTGGTGATGCTTCTGAAAAAGGAAGTGTAAATTTGCTGTATGGTTGATTAATAAATTCCTCTGAATTATCACATTCCACATACAGAGGAACGATTAAATGATTTTATTCTTACAGGTATCTTGGAAGGAAATGATTTTATATTGCCCACAGGCCCTTCTGAACACAGAAATGTCACTGGCTCGACTCAGAACTTCTGAATAGTCTACAACAGATATGTGGAAAGAATCTTGATTACATCCCTAGTTATTCACCATTCATTGGTGTTGGCTTTGATTCAAAGATCATCTGCATTTAGCACAAATATACTGCTTGAGTGCTGTAGCAGTTGGTTAGCTTGCTGGTCAAGAGCTGGCCACTGAAAGGCAAGAGTAATGCACATCTCTCAACTGAGATCCTAGTTTGTTCCTATAACCAGAAACACAATTCCTTACTCTGGCATAGCTGCTTTTAGTTAGGGACATGAAGAAAGGTTTTGCCACTCGGTAGTTTGTGTGCACTTTCTAGATAACAGTACCTATCTGTTACATGAGAAGGTGAAATTTCAGAAGAACACAATGAATAGCCAGTTTCATTAGTCTCTCCTTTCTTTCATTCCAGCCATACTTTAGGTTTTAGTTTTACAGTTTGGATATCTTGCAAACCCGAGTGAACGTGCACTGCAACAACTTGTCACCCACAGTGCCACTGAAAGCATGTCCATATAGAAAGCTCTGAAAGAAGCATTGCAAGGGGCCCAGTGTAACTTAACATCTGCCTTGCACCAGGTTTGAAGGCTGTACTAAGTCATTCCTCCTAATGTTTTCTCATCTTAGGAGGGCAAGATCTCTTTCTGAGACATTGTGGTTTTGTTTAGAGTTCCCTTGGATTCTGTACCTTTATTTTGCAGATGATTTTGAAGGGTGGAAAAGAACGCAGCACAGGAGCTACTGGAGTCAACTCGGATTCCTCTCGATCTCACGCGATCATCCAAATCCAAATTAAAGACACGGCCAACCGGACATCTGGGAGGTAAGGGTAGGCATGGGGGTGCTCTTGGCTGATGAGAAAGTCAAGCCCAGGGACATGCAGGAGGCAAGCAAAGAGGAGGTGTTGAGTTAGTGGGCAGCTGTAAGTTAAATCAGAAGACAGGTTGATAGGAACTTTGAGAGGTTTCACAGCCCTTTCTCTGTTCCCAGGGAAAGTGCTTAAGCTGCATCTGTGAGAGCTTTGTCAAACTTGTTTGTAAACATTTACAGTGAAAGAGTTTGGCAATCAATTCCATCCCTTCTTCACTGTTAGAAAGCTTTTCCTGTCTGGTGCTAGTTGAGCTAAAGGCAGATGACTGCTAGAGGCATAACCACATGTGAAGTCACCACCTTTGAAGTCAGTAGAAAGAAACAGTCATTTCTGGGATTCACTTCATGGCATTCTGCAGAGTCATCTAAATTAAGTCAGATGGATTTGCCCCTCAAAGAACCTCTGACCTGTAATTGACTACAAAGGGATCTCAGGATGACTAATTCTGGTGGAGATTATTCCATTAGAGATGTTTGCCTTTGGTCAGAAGAATCACACTACCTCACCTAAACCTCCCTGATAATTTGAGAATGTGACTCTGATGCTATCTGCAGCAGACAAAAAGAGCAGTTGACTTCCTCATGTAGCAGCCATTCTACTGTAGTTGTGCCTCTTTTCAGTTATCTTTTCTCCAGACTAAACAATACCAAGAAATAGGTCTCAGGAAAGAGTCTAGGTATCTGTTTTACTCCTGAGTGTCAAAAAAAAAGTTCTGACACATCCTTCTAGCAACTATCATGCAGTCTTGCTTCCCAGGGTTTTATTTTAAATATAAGGCAAAATGAAACAGCCACAAATAGTACAGAAAGGAGAAGAACAGGCAGGCTTAGAAATAAATGTGATTACATAGATGTGGCATGTGTGCCTTCTTTTGGTTACTGAAAGCAAGGTGGCACTGGAGTGAGGAAAAGATCCCCAAATATGCCTGCATGAGACGTCAGGACTGTTCCAGAAAAAGAGGAGCAAAGGTAGTGCAGCGATCAGTACAGCAGCTGGCACCCAGAACTAGGGAAGGTGAGAGGAAGTAATGGAGTTTTGTGGAGGGAAGGGACAAGGAACACTGAAAGCTCAGTGTATTACTTAGTTCACTGGTTGTATTTCTGTGAATTCCCGTTTGACATGGCAGTTTCCTAGTTTACCTGGAAGGAGGAATTATCAATTTACAGTTTCATTAACTGTGTTCTTAGGAAGCTACAAGCACAGTGGTTATCTGGGGAGATGAACGTGTTACACTTTAAGTAGCTTATCTATTAAACTGTGGAGCACTCTCATCACACAATTACACTTTCTATTATGACTGTACTAGTGCCAGGATGCTCTGACACTGTTCCTGCTGCTGTGCTTATCTTGGTGCCTCAGATACTTCCAGCAGGTACTTCTTTGTTCAAAAGTAGTTGTTTCTAACCATTCTTTTCATGTGTTGCAGCCCTCTATATATGTTAAAAACATATCTATATATATATATGAAAAAAGTAAAAGGAAAAAGAGAAGAAGGAGATTGCAAGATAAATGCAACTTTGTTTTTTTTCCAGGATATCTTTCATCGACTTGGCAGGCAGTGAAAGGGCAGCTGATGCCAGAGACTCAGATCGACAAACAAAAATGGAAGGAGCAGAAATAAACCAAAGTCTTCTAGCTGTAAGCTACTAGCATGCCAGGGGAAGGTTTTGTATTTACTTCTTAGCATGTGTTTTGGGATAAAGATAAACCACAGAATAATATATGTATGTATTCCATAGAGTGGGAAAAAATGAAGTATTAAGTGTGTCCAGTTTATTTTGTCTCGTGCCTGAAAGACACTTTAAGAGGGAAAAGATTTTGTTATGAAAATGAAGTCTTTTCAAGGCATTCTTGAAGCCAGCCAGGTTAACACAATGTGGAGAGTGTCAGATATAGTGTAGGTGTCCCATATTTTATATAGAAGGCTTTGTCCCTTGTACTTCCAGATAATACTGGCTTGGGATTGCTATATTTGTTTCACAAAAGCACATCTGTTCCTGCTGGTTATTTTCATCACTTGAACTCAGACTTCCCTTTCACATCAGGAGTAAAGGACTTAAATAGTCAAGAGCACTGAAACTAGCAATTTGTATGTGGGAAGGAAGAAACAGGAAGAGATGTACTCTTACTGCAAATCGTCTTTTACAACTGCACACAGTTACGTAAAGAGGAAAAGGGACAGAGAAATGCCATGTAAGATACAGCAGAAGTGCCTCTAAGTAGGGGCTGTTCAGAAAGCTTTGTACCTGCTTAAATTCAAATGAACAAAGTTCACTGATGACTAAGAGCCTCTCCAAGTTAGAGACTGAAGAAGATAAGCAATCAGTGAGTGTGAGTCAGCAGTGCAGTACTGCACACAACCAGACCTCTCAGTGTGCTGTAAATGGGAGGTGGCTTGCTCTGTTTTGACAATGTAGGATGTTCTTTTGCACAGAGGCTTTCCTGTTGTAGAATATTAGCATTCATAGTGGGAAGCAGCCTGTAAAGGGAGCGTGTTTCTGTATTTCACGTGTTCTTGGGTACTCACTGAATGGCATGGGGAGTCAAGGCCTGAACAGAAATGATTCCTGAGAAGTGAGAGCTAACATAAACTCATGAAACTCATTTAAAAGGAACTTTAAGACCAGAGTGTATGTATTTTTGGTATTGCGTGAAGCAGAGTAAATGCGTAGGCAGCCTACGAGCACTGACTGAATTAGCTGCAAAAAGCACCACATGACCTGCAGCCTGTAAAACCTTGGTCTTCCCTCAGTGATCACAACTCCTTTCAGGCTTTAAAACATGTGACATTTGAATGTTGCTGCTGGTTTGAGTATTCATGTTGATTTCAAATAGAAGATACTCAGATACTGCAATTATGAGAAACAAAACAAAAAAACAAGAACAGTTTGACCACTTAATTGTTGGAGATATAATATTTAATGAAATGCAGTAAAAGTAGGAAATGAGTGTCATTTTAAGTGGGTGTGTATAGAACATAGTAAAGCTTTAAATGTAGGAAGGCTGCTTCATGCAAGTATCACCATGACAGTGCTGTAATCTACTTATCTTCCCCTCAATGTTTGCTCTAGTTGTTTTGTCTCATGGCTGTATGGTCCATTTCTGACAATTTTAGAGAGCATCTAGGCTTGATACGGAGTGTCAGGCTTTTTGTACTTATGCCAGTGGAAACATGGCAAAGAAGTGCACATCTTTGAGTTTGAACATTACATTGTTTTTCCAAGGCTGGTAATAAATCAAGGGATGCTTCTTCAAGACTACAGACTACCTCTGTTGGTAGTTATTAAGACCAGGAAGATCTAATGTGTTCTGTGAAAGACATGGGTATAGATAGCTGCTCACCTTCTGTTAGGTTTAATGGGAGTTCTGCAGCTGTATCTCCACTCCCTGGGTATCCTGTTGCATCATGTAGTATTTTGTGTGCAGTTGGTTGGGTTTTCACTTCTCCCTGGTGAAGGGGAAATGGCCTGAGGTCAGCTGCCTTATGACACAGCCCAGTGTACCCACACATAGGTGGGACATCCAGACTGCACATCCTGGTCAGTACAGGGAGGAACATGCATTTGTTAGCTCATGCTCCCTCTGACTAAGGTACAAAATGTCACCAGAGTGGCATCAGAAGTTTGCTCTGCTCTTGTCCAAACTGTTGTTGGGATATCTTAAGGAGGGGAAAAGCTTATTTTAAAAGAAATACATTTTTAAGAGATGGAGCTCAGAAAGCTGTTCTTGGGATACACCTGCCCTACAAGCTGCAGCATAGTCTGAGGAACACCCAGGCTGGTGTACCTCAAAGTAATGCAGGCAGCAGCCACTCCACAGTAGTGTGGAGCTCTGTGTGTTCTCAATGTGTGTATTCACTCAGCTTCTTGGGTTTCATAGAGCCCATAGAAGCATCAGGCAGGGCTAGTGTGCTCTGTGCTGCAAGTTTGTGCTCTTGGAGTGCAGCTAAACGGCTTTTGCTGGCTGGACTAGCTGAAGCTGACCCTTGGTGGTTGTGGCAGCATCAAACTCCTCTTTCAAGGGACATCACATGTAGGAGTCAAAGGTGCACGAGGGAAATAGTACTACTGGTAGGTTAGGTTTGATGTAATTCAGTTCCCTGCCAGTATGTGATTGATATGTTTTTCCCCCACTGTTTTTCCTTTTGGCAGCTAAAGGAATGCATCCGGGCACTGGATCAGGAGCACGCACACACTCCTTTCCGGCAAAGCAAATTAACCCAGGTAACACGAGAAAGGCAACAGAGGAATTTCCTTGGTGACAACACCACTTTTAATTTGGGTTTTTTTAAAAACAAATGGGCAGGCATGGTTCAAAACCTGCTGTTAAACCCTTGAGGAAAGGAGAAATGCATACCTTTTCTGAGCATTAATTATAAAGATGACTGCAGAATTAAGGCCAACTGCCAACTGCTCCTGGTGGTTAGTGTGGTAAAAAACAAGCAAACCAAAAACTACAACCAAAGAGAAATGCCAAACGGAGCCTCCAGACTCACTCTGAGCTACCATCCATCTCCCAGTCTGCACCCAGTCTTGCTTCTTCTGTGCAGGAACAGTCGTGGGGGTGTTGATCAAGATTTCTTGACTCAGGTTGTAACATAGGCTTTATTCCTCAAAGACATACAGGCACCCTTGTGGCACCTGGTGCAAGGCCTTGATCAGTGCACTGATTAACAGTCATGTTCATTTTCAATTCTAAACAAAGAATTGCAAGACAAAGCGAGGCGAGAGGACTATATTTTAAGAGAAACAACATATGTGCATCACCTAAGTCCAGTTAAGCAGCTACTTTATAGGAAATGCAAGGTATGTGAGTTGCTAAGTATCTTCTTTTTTTTTTTCCTTCCAACTCTAGGTGCTAAAGGATTCTTTCATTGGCAATTCCAAGACCTGTATGATAGCCAATGTGTCACCTAGCCATGTTGCCACAGAGCATACCCTGAACACTTTACGTTATGCTGACAGGTAGGTGATGAAATTTGATCTTGCCAAGGTGAAAAACAGACCAAAAAAAAGTAACATACAATGTTTGGTGGTTACATTTATTTTAGTTGCCTTGGAAATGTTGATTTAGGCAAGCCATGCTGTTTTTACAATGTAAATAAAATCCTTACCTGTGCCAGCTCTTAGATTTGGTCTTAAAATTCTCTCCCTTTCTGATGACAGCTGTTCATGACAAAAATATCACTGTGCTCCCTGTGACTGCAGGATTGCTAATCTCAGTGAGCAAAAGTTTGGGTTCAGTTTTGTGTGGTAGTTCTGCTTAGAATGTGTGCAAGTCTTTCACCCTGCCTCTTGCACAGCACAGGGTAAATTACAGGCTGTGCAATGCTGGGATTAAGAAGACAAGAGTTGCTTAAGGAAGGTGAAGAGAAGTAAAGGAAACAGTTGAAGGGACAGCAGCTCCTCACAGCTGCACTAATGAGCCTGATCCAGGAGCACTGTAGCCCTGTACACATATCATTTGAGCTAATTAGCCTCACTGCAATTACCACAAAATCCCTAGTTTGTGTCTTGTGGGACTTTATGAAGTGCTGTGGAGAGCACTGGCTTGTCTTGAGCTGGTACTGTGCCATGCTGCATTATAAAGCACAGAAATGCAACTCCCTTGCAGCAACAGAGGCCATCTTCACCTATGTGAACACATTGCTCAAGGGAGCAGTTAAAAATACTGCTATAGACCTTTCCAGAAGCTGAGGCATTCTCGCATTGGGGTTTTAATCCCTGCATGGATTGCTGACAAGTGAAACAGAAATCATGACATTGAGTTCAATTTAGCCTTAAGATAAGAAAGCATTAGCTTATTGTGAAGACACTGTTGTTTATCTGAAAGCAGGACATCATCTAAAGCCAGCCTCATTTACAGGGTCAAAGAGCTGAAGAAAGGGATTAAATGTTCTACCCCTGACACAAACAGGCGTCGGACAGCTGGAAACATATCTCCAAAACGTGTCCAAAACTCTCTCTCTTTGCCACCTGGGGAAAAGAGCTCTCCAAAGAAAGTGAAGCTAGGCCTCCAGCATCCCTCAAATGCTATGAAAGTGAAGGCATGTCCTGCAGCACTCCAGCCACCAAGTGTCCCTTTTACCTCCACCCCCAAGGCAATCAGCAAGGGACATGCCCACAAAGGAAATGCCAGCTCACCGTGGTCCCACCACCCTTCCACAGTTAAGGGAGTCCTGCGGGTAGCACACCACCCGAGGAAGAAAACTGACGATCTGTCTCCCCACTCTGAAAAGAGCCCCACCACAAAGGATTTCATCATCAAAAATGCTGCCACGGCAGAAGCAAAGGAGAGCGGCCAGAGAGACAAATACATGCAAAACAGACCACCAGTCCAGTGTCTGAAAGTCCAGACAGTGCAGCCTGTTCAGAAGCAGCTTGTTTCTAGAGATGATTTTTCCTTTGGAGGCAGAAATCTGCCTTCTGACGGCAGACAGGAATGGGGAGACACCTTTGTTAAACCATGTGTTGAATCCTGGACAAATCTTCCTCCTTTTCAGAAGGAAAGGGAAGAGCATTTACGTCTTTATCACCAGCAGTTTCAGCAGCCACCTATTCTACAGCAGACATTGAACTATCAGCCCCTCGAGAGGTTTTTAACGCAATACAACCCCCAGGAGATTCATGTGAAGCAGGAGCTGAGCCTTGCTCCCACAGAAGTACAGAGCAAAGAGGGGATGCAGCTGGAAGAGCTAGATGACAGTGATTTCAGTGAAGATTCTTTCTCACCCATCTGTAGTCAAAAGAGGGTGAAAAGAAGAAACACCAACAAATGCAGTCAGCATTCATTTTTCCTTCATCAAAGAGAACAGGGAACGGAAGAAAAGGGAAAAGGCCAAAAGCGACAGGATTTGTTTTTCACGTATGCAATACCCATGCAAGAACATGAGCTAGATGACAGCTGGGGCAGTAGTGAGGGCAGCCCAGAGACAGTGGAGTCCATTAAAAATGCGAGCTGCAGCAAAGCTCCATCAGACTGGAGCTACGACTTACTTACTGAGTCCTCTCCAAGCAACGCTGCAGAAAAACCTTACTGCCTGCAGGAAGATCCTGCTTGTGACTGGAACAATGGCAAAGATTTCTTAGCTGATCACAAACAGTACCAATCTAAACACAGGTGTCTCGTTTACTCCGGGGAGGGCACCTTGACTCCAGAAAAGGGTGCTTCAAATTCATATGCCTCGCCTGTACTGAAATCAGGCACTGCAGAGCGCAAAGACATTGACCACCAGCAGGAAGAGAATGAAGAATCCACTTTGGATAGAGAGGCTGTGGTTGCAGGACATGTAAAGTGGAAAGCTCAGAAAAATGGAGTTACTCATTGTGGACCTTCAGAACTCACTTCTGAGCCAATGGCCTCTTGCAGGGGATCTCTTCCTGACTGCAAGGAAACAACTGATGCAGAGAAAGCGTTGTCTAAGCCAGAGCAGTCCCCCTGCATGGGGCAGGTGCCGGCCACGAAGCCAGCCATGTCCCAGGACAGGTGTGAGGAGGAAGGCTGGCTGTGCACGAGGAGCAGGGCACTGACAGACAGCGTGCTGGAGCTGGGCCCACAGCCGCGCCGCAGTGGCAGGCGCTGTGCTGCGCAGAGCTGTGCCGCGTGCTGCCGCCCGCGCTGCCCCGCACAGCCCCGCCGCAGCCCCCCGCCAGAAGCACCTGCAGCTGAACCCGCAGGCCTCGCGGGAGACAGAGAAGGGGGCTTGTGTCCCAGTGACTCGGCGTGCCAAGAACACCCAGGCGGCAGTCAGTGTGATTCTGATGTTAAAGGCAATACCAGTAACGCAGGAAAATCAGACTCCAATCAAGGACCCAGTGCTGAGCTCAGGGCCCAGGAAATAAATGCTGAGATGCCTGAAAAGAGCTGTTTTTCAGGTGCATCTTGCTTTCTCAGTGTGGGACATACAGATTACACAGTCCTGTCTCCCTCTCAGGAAAGCAGCCTGCTGTTGGCCCCCAAGTCAGGACTGAGGAATGAGGACTTCAGTCATCCTGAAGACCCAGCCATGTTGTCGTTCAGCAACAAAGAAAGGGGGTTGCTAAAACCCAAGTTAATGCAGAGTATTTTTACACTAGAGACCTTTGCTGCAGATTTGGGATTCGTAACCAAAGATAATACACTGTTAGGAAATGCAAAGAGCCCCTCAGGCATGTCCAGCAGCAGCTCTCCGAGTGCTACATCAGAGATGGGAAAGTGGCAGAGGGAAGCCCTGGAAAAGGCACAGTAAGTCTTGCTCATCACTGAAGCTCGTGGTGAAGCTTAGAAGTTCTAGACATGTGATACTTTTGCCTTTATTTGTCTATCATGTGCTTTAAAAACTGATGGGAAATCAATCTGTGAAATAATTATTTAATAAGAATAATGATGATTTCTAGTCATTATCTCATAAATATTTGATTGCTTGTTATTTAGTGATGCTTTTTTAATCTCCCAGGAAGCCAATTATTCTATTAGAGCTTCCTAGAAAAATGCTAGAGGGATTCATGTGATAATACAAACTGCAGTTTCTTGGTAACTACTTGGCTTCTTGTAAGCTGTAAAAGATGTAAAACATATCAAAACCTCCCACCAAGGATCAGGTGATAGCTATTCCATCCCTATGGAAAACAAATCAGTGGGAGTGGCTGGGCTGTCACTGAAGAGGTAGATGTAAAGCTCCAAAGGACTGCACTGCATTCCCATGACTGAAAATACTTTGTTGGTAGGAAAAACTTGCTCAGAGGAAGGAACAGTAGCACTGCCTTCCCACTCTGCCTGGTTTTCACCAAAATGACTTACAGCCTCGTGGCTGTAAGCCATTCCAGCAATTCATTCAACCATTTCTTTGTCTCCTAGATGGTAAAATGCAGTATGTGCCCTATGCAGCCTCTGCTAATGAGAGGCTGCCTCCCTGAGCAATCCTCAGTCACCAAGGTCATGTTTAACCCCAAAGCAGTGCGGGTCACTGCACTTCATGGACCACTGCTGCAGATTTTCTTAACACCAGAGACACAGGACAGTTTCTCCTGGGGTATTCCTCCTCCTACAGTGTTTATTGAGGCCAAGAGCTGTTCCAGGCAGCGCAGCAGGCTGTGTGACCCGTGGTGTGCTTTGTGTTAATCAGACAGGCTGTCATTCGGGCTCACCGGCAGCAGCTGGATGAAATGGCCTCCCTGTGCTTCAAGGAAGAGTGCTTGGTAAACCAGATGTCAGCAACAGTAAGTGTTTCAGGTGCTGGTTTCAGTGCCCGTTGGACCTGCATAAATTAATCTCAGAGGTTATTAACTTGAATTAGTGGTGTGACAGACACTCCTCATCATAGAACCACAGAATCCTTTTGACTGGAAAAGACCTTTAAGATCACTGAGTCCAACCACCAACACAGCACTGCCCAACCCACCACTCAGCCATGTCCCTCAGCAGCATCTGTTAAATACCTCCAGGGACGGTGACTCCACCACCTCCCTGCACAGCCCGTTCCAAGGCCTGACAACCCTGTCAGTGGAGACATTTTTGCTAATCTTCAATCGTGGCCTCCCCTGGTGCAACTCGAGGCCATTCCTTCTTGTCCTATCACTTGTTACTTGGGAGAAGAGACCGACCCCTATCTCATTACAACCTCCTGCCAGAGAGTTGTAAAAAGCAATGAGATCTCCCCTCAGCCTTCTCAAAGGCTGAACATCCCCAGTTCTCTCAGCTGCTCCCCATCAGACTTGTGCTCCAGACTCTTCCCCTGCTCTGGTGCCCATCTCTGGACAGTCTCCAGCACCTACAGTGAGAGGCCCAACACTAAGCACAGTATTCCTCTCATTCTTCAGTGCCTCCCTGGCTCCTAGGAGAGGCTGCTCGTTTTCAGCACCTGTTCTGTTTTTGCCAGTCTCCACACTGACAGATCTTTGGGGGAGGAGACTGACAGACCAACTCTTGAACCAGTTCGCTCTGATAAAACAGCTTTCTCTTGCATCGAGGGTACTGTATATCATCTGTACTAAATGTAGTATCATCTGTACTAAACAGGGTGTCTTTACATGTGATGATTTTCTCCTTACACGCTACAGGAAGTAAGTCAATACCACAGAACCCCCTCCTAAAGCTTGACACAGGGCTGTTGCAGTCAGTGCCACGTTGCCTCTTCCTGCTGGGAGTCCTTTACCTGCTGCACCCTTGGCCCCACACACTCCAGTGCTCTTCCCACCATGACTTGCACCCTCACAGGCTCTCGACTTTTGTCACTCTCTTGGCTTGGCCCCATCTCAGATAGCTGGAGCATAGTCCTAGACCTAAAGACTGGCATGTTCACAGCCCCGCTGCCAGCCAGGAAGCTCCTTGTCTCTGTTTATCCTGCATCCAGGCAGACATGTGTCACAGCTGTATGAGAACCTCCTGCCTTTCCAGTTCCTTCATCTTACCAGTAAAGGCAGACCCCATTGCCTTACCAAACCATTTAAATTCCTACCACAGTTCAGGCCTGGAGCACAGCTATGGGGGGACTCATGGCTCAGGGATTTCAGAACAGAGCCAGCACATGGCTTATTTGCTGCCTTTTCCAGCTGCACATGATGTGTTACCAGGTAACGTAAAGCAGCACGAGAGTCTTGTGAAAGAGGATGCAGCGATACAAAGCAATCTTTTAAACTTTTATTTTAATGTTTTGAGATTGTTCTTCCTGACTGTGTTGGTCGCTGGGCACCAATGCCTCTCCCCTCCTATTTCTTTGCCCCTTGCAGCAAAAAATCCTTTTCTGGCCAATTATGACAAGCTGCCAGGCTTCCCAGCAGTGTGTGAATAACTTCTATCCTGCAGCAGTATTTCACAGCTTGACCTTTCTTTGGGCACTGAGCTCAGACTGGACTTCCCTTATCAGTCAGCCTGCTTTCACTCTCAGATGGTTGCAACTTCTCCAGCCACAGAACTTTGGCTGCAGGAAAGGCTCCTGCCAAGACCAGCTGTATCCTGAGCAAAGCAGTTTAAAGTGTTTGTGACAAAATATGCCACAGCAGCTGAGCTGGTCTTCATTACAGTCCTGATGTCCCTGCAGTGCACAAGACAGATGGAAACCTGCCAAATGAGCTTTTGGATGCTGGATTTTCACACAGTGGCAGCTGAACTCCCCTGGCCCCCAGGGTGCTGTCACCTCCCAGCTTCATAGACACTGACCTGTGATCAGAAGCACCAAACTGTGCTCAGTAGGAGAGCAGAGCAAGTCTGAGTACTGTCTTGTTAATACAAGCTCTACTTAAAAATAACTGCCTCCATTTTGGTTTTAATCCCAGTTTCATATCACTTTTTATCCACATGGCAGGTTGATACGGAAGGTAGAGTTCCCCTCAGCTGCTGCTGAGAACATGTCGTGCCAGACATAGCAGGAACCAGACTGGCCCTGTGATGTGATGTGTGAGAATCCCTTCTGTCTCCCAGGAGTGGGCTATCGTGTCTGATCCTCGAGTGGCCCAGCTGGTCATTTGGGCTCATGGCTGCTGGATCCCACAGGGGAGGTGTCAGGAACAGAGTCAGTACATTGTAGAACTACACGTCAGGTGACTGGTGCCTGTACCAAACCTTTGAAAAGCTAACTGCTGTGGCAGGGGGTAACACTTACTTTACACATCTTTATTTTTAAACCACTGTATTAGTTGCAATTTCATCAACAGATAGAACTACCAGGGTAAGCAAACCTTTAGTATTTAGAGGCATCAAACATTGTGAGGGTCGGGGCTTCAAAACAGGAAACACTGATTTAATCTGCTACACCCCAGAATGGAAACCATGCTCTTTGTGTACTGCTGCAGTGCATAAAACATGCTGATTTTCTCCCATCTGCTGCTACTGTTGTTCCCTGAACTCTCCTTTTGTCTTCCTCAACAGGATTTTCAGAACTTTGTGACCAAGCTGGACGAAGTCCTGGTAATGAAGCTTAAGTGTATCCAAACAATGCGAGCCCAGCTTCAGCTCTGTTTAGCCTCTCCTGGCATAGATGTGTCCCTGCAAACACCTCCACCAGTTTAGACCCTCTTTGTTTACACCCATGCAGGAACAACAATGGAAACAGTGTTTTTGCCACACTTGGTGCTGTAGAGTGTGAGTGGGCGGGGGATAGCTTTTGGTTTGCTGTTTGTGATTAAAGTGTATTTTAGATAAGGATGGAGAGAATTCTGAGTAAAGAAGAGAGATAACTACTTGGCACCAGCTTTTGTTTTTCCTTCAAACCTGTAAGCCATGCTCTTAAGAAAAACAATTCAGCAGCCTTTTAACAGTCCCACTGAGCAGCACAGTAGTCCTGGCCACAACATTCATAGCAGCTTCTCACATGTTCAAGACACTTCAGCATTGCTAAGAAAATACAAAGAGCAAACAATTTGAAGCCAGACACAGTCTTCAACAGAAATGCAAAAGCTAGCCAGAAACCTGTTTGCAAACAGAAGGCAGGAAAAGGGGAGGAGACACTGAGGGTTAAGTACACGAATGTAACTAGAGAGTAAATGGAAGTCAAGGCTGAGCAAGAAGTGCTGTCCCTTTCAGAAGGGAGGCTGTTCACATTTGTCCTTTGCTTGGGATGAACACTCCAGAGCTCCTAGAAGAAAGGTGGCTTGAGTCAGGAGTAACAAGTAGTTTAGTAGGGCTTTTGTACCAAAGGTTCAGCTAGCGTGTTAGGCACCTGACTTTCCTACTGCTGGCAACAGGAAGGGAGGCCATCAGCTCCCCCCCTGCAAAGGCCACCTGACCCCTGCACCTGGAGTGCTCATTGCCCGCATGACACAGTTGGGCTTTTCACCTCAAAAAAGGGTCTGGCTAGAGGCAGTGGGTTTGCAGAAGCTGTTTTGGGAAGCTGGCATTTGAATGGAGAACTACAGGCTGGTCAGCTGGAGCCCTGCAAATGCTCTGCTGCTGCATCCATCGCATCTGAGCCATGAAACAAGTCCACAATGTGGTCTGCAGGTGACATGCTGCAGCAGCGCTCTTGCTCCAGACTGAGGCCATCTCAGTGTTGCCTCAGCAATGCCGTGTAGTGGCTCAATCAGTGTCTGTCCAGCAGCCAGAAATGCCTGGGGTAAAAGGCAAGGCTGCGGTCTGACCAGCTGTGAGTTTGCTGCCTGCGTCTTCAGGCGCCCTCAGGATGAGCCCGGGTCTGGCCAAGCAGCAACGGCTGTGACACATGGTCATCTGACACTCCCAGGGATGTCATGCAGCGTAGCCCTGGGGAAGAGAACTGCAACCAGAGTCCTCAGCGTGAGGAGGTGGTGGGGATTTTTTAGCACTGGTTAGTCTCCATCTTGGAATTGAGACTGCATTACTCTGCAGCAGAGAGCAGACTCCAGGCTCTAAGAGTATGGCTCCCAAGACAGTTCCTGTGTCCAGGTTACAGGTCAGGGACAAGGCACACCTGCAGCCAGGCCTCTCAGCCCCCTTTTCAGAAGCCTTCCTCACCTAGAGAATAGAGGCTTCTGAGAGCAAGACTTGGCAGCATTTTAGTGCTGAGAGCAGTGCTTGATAGCTGCCAGAAAGCTTTAAAGTGGTGGGACACAGTATCTTGTTAAAACTAAGGAGAGGAAAGCACAAATCAACCCCAGCTTCCCTTTCAAACAAGCAACTCCTAGAAAGCCTCCCTCCACCTACTGAGGCCAGAAAGAGCTTCCCTATGTGTGAGGCAAGTGGATAGTCTTCCCTACAGCACCACTGTACCTGAGCACTGACAGGAGTTTGCCCAGCAGTGTCGCAGTGAGCCTACAGCAGTGTGTCAGGGAGCTGCCATGGCGCTCTGCAACGTCACTTGGAGCAGAGGAAAGGGTCATAGAAAAAGAAGATGCTCAGCCCCTGACATAGTCCTAAGGAGGACAACTTGCCTCTGTCTCCATTGGAGAGATGAGTATCGTTGAGCAGAGGAGATGGGAGTTAAGTCAGCCACCAAATCTGAGCTGCCCCTGAATCCTGGTCAGCTGCCTGTGGAAAAGGTGAGTCTGACAGCTCAGAGCCCCAGTGCAGGGACTGTTCACTCCCTGGAGGAATAGTCTTATCAAGAGAACTGGTGCCATCCAGCCACTCCACAAGGCTCGACTTTGTTAAATGTAAGATGTTATTATCAATCGGTTTTCAGAACTTTATTTACCGTATGCAAGACTTGACTAAAATAGAAATCAAGCAGCCCTGGCTGTGAAAATCCTTCCATCCTCAGCAGTAACAGGGTTTGAAGTGCTGCACACCCGGGAGACACCAAATCTGGGCTTGTGGAATGCCACAGAAACTCCCAAAGCTGTCAGAAACAGGAACCTTCTTCTCTCCACTTCTATTACCCAGATGCTGCTTTAATGCTTGTGTGAAAATGTGTGAAAAGAGCATTTTGACAAGTGTTCTGCCTGACACCTGATATAAATGGGTTTCATTTCAACTTGAGGAACACATGTGAAAGGGCCTGGCCACAAACATAGGCATACTGAATTGAAAGGGCTGTGCTTGTGTACCCGGGTGCAAAAAGGCTATAAATGCTCACAGAAGGTGCTTGGCCCTTTGGGGAAGAAATTCTGGCTGTGCCTCTACACTTTTCCCTCACAGGCCCTTCCACCAGGACACTGAAGCCTCAGTACCTGGCAGCAGCTTGCCCAAAAAGCCAGAATAACCCCTAACAAACAGGGCCAAGTGCCAGGTACCTAAATCAATTTGACCTGAGAAGCTAAGGAGAAGCCCACAGTGTCACCAGGGATGCAGTCCTCTTTTCTCCAGCTGGCAGCAGCACAGAGCCCAGCCTTGCAGCAGTACGACCTCCCACATCTAGGCCAAGCTTTGCTGATCAGTTGGCAGGAGAGGACAGTATGAGGGCAGCTGGTGATGCACAGTGTCCAAACCAGCATTCAAGTCTCATCACATTGTGGCACCCACTCATAGAATGGTAAGGGTTGGAAGGGAGCTTTAGAGACCATCCAGTCCAACCCCCCTGCAGAAGCAGGGTCACCTAGATCAGGTTGCATAGGAACGTATCCAGGTGAGTCTTGGAGACCTCCAAGGAAGGAGACTCCACAAGCTCCTCCAGAAGAGCCTCACTTCAAAGCCACCCGGTTAATTCCTCACTCTGTGCCCCTTCCTGTGAGAAGCCACTCCAGAAAGATACTTTCAGCCTTCAGCCACCCAGTGATGCAAATCCAGAAACCTCACTGCAGAAGCAAGAGCAACATCACCAGGGAAGACACAGATGGGTAGGTCACTTTGAAGCAAGAGATCAGCTTCATGGGTTATCATTTCCCAGCTTACCTCTACAACAGTCTCCAGAAGCAGCGCAGTTACTGCAGTGGCCTTAGCAGCCAGCCCCCACAGGAGGGACTGTGAAAATAGCACATGAACTCAACCAAAGAAGTGATTGAATTCTGAAGTTTGGTTTAAATAGTTGTTTCTTCACTGTCCAGACTCCTTGCCCCTTCAGGACTGGCTAGTACCAGACAGGGACTTGTGTGGATGTTCATTCTGGGAAAACTGAACAAGCACCAGAATCAAATGCTCTCTACAGAGATGGTAAAGCAGTTTGTTTGCCAGCTCTTCTGTTTAACCAGGAACCCTACTTCCTTGTTTCAAACTGAGAGGGAAAGGTGTGTAACTGTTTTACCCACACCCAAAGGCAGCACCACTGAGTGTCTCCCTTAGCCAAATTTTGATGTCAGCGTCACCACTAGAAGCTCGATGGTGGAGGATGGCAATCTGCCCTAGTCCTACACACCATCCCTCTCCACCTCTCCTAGACCAGCTACATCTCTCCTCAGCATCATTCTAAGCAAAAGCATGTAATTAACATAGTTGAGCACTTCACAGAACTCCATGATCCAAATTAGATGTTTTGGTCACATAAAGTTAACACAACGGAGGCAATGCCACCTCCTTCGGGGTCCTGAAGAGCTAAAAGCTCTTAGAGAAAAACCTGCACAGAGACAGCAAGCTGAGCCACGGTCCTCCCCAAAGTCCCATGCTCCCAGCTCCCTGCTCTCATGCTGAGTTTGGAGCCTTAGACTTGCTTTTTGCAACAAACCAAAAATAAGCCACAGGGAAACAAAAAAGCAGACCATTCCACCACTGCAGCTCCCTTCCTGGAGACCTCTGGTCCTTCAGGCCACCACAGACAGCACTCACAGCAGCTTGCAGGAGCTGGCAGCACCTGGACGGGCAGGCTCCAGTTAGTTCCTCATCTGCTGAAGCCGAAGAGCATGAGAGATGGGAAGCGTGACACTGGGTATTGGAGGGTTTTATTAGTTGTTGTTCTTCTGAAGAATCAAAGTGTTCAGCAAATTAAAGATTCCTCAAGACTGCTGATATTTCATGTATTTAGAACTCGAACAATGTACAACGTAATACTCTGAACTATCAAAACCAACCCAAAACCTGATTTCTAGTACTAGGTGTTATGTAATTCTATAGCAGTGTGAAAAATGGAACTAATGCAGTGAGTACATTTGTTTTAAAGGAAAGTGCTTGAGAAAGAAACCTCCTGCATCACACTGAGTATTATTGAAAACAAAAAGATAACTGATTTCCTAGAAGGGTATCATCTTAAATATCCTACAAGCCTGGGGGAATCGAGAAGACCAAGCCTCAGCTCTCTGCCTTCAGGTTCAAGAACCACCACGGGTTGCAGGTCCAGGTAAGAGTTCACAGCTTCCCCGTTTCAAGAGAACTTACACACCACTTGGCAGTGGATGCTTGTGTCTGGCAGAAGTGTTGGATGCATGGGTGAAAAAAACAAACAAAAAAAGCCCACAAGAGGAACAGCTTCTCTCTTTATGCATAGCAACAGTTTCTGAACCAGTGTTTCACTAAGTTACACACTAACTTTCAACCAAAAAAAACCCAACTCCATTGCACTAAAGGTCAAAGGTAGCCAGTTCATCTGGACTGTGATACAGCCAAGTAATTCAGTACAAGCAGACACCATGAAAGCAGCTTCAAGGAACCAAAGCATCCTAGTTCAGAACCAACTTCATATTCTTCTGTCTGACTCCAGTGCAACAGTGAGGTGAAGGAAACCACTCCCGGCTCTACCCAGGTACAGTTCCAGTAGAGGCTGGGCAGTCTGAACTCTCCGTGGCCAAGCTGGAAAAAGGAAACTTAGGAAAGGACACTTCAAAAATTTAATTTAAGAAAGAAAGTTGGTTGTCAGTGGAAAGAGAAACGCTGGAGCGATGGAGATGGGCTGGCTCGGGCCGCGCTGCCAGCGGCGGAGCCGCCTCCTCCCGTTGCGGAGCGAGCCCTCACACAGCACGGCCAGCGGCACGGCGGGGTCTGCGCCGCACCAGGGGCCAGGGCCTGCTCTCAGCTGCCTCCTGCGCGGGACATTAGATCCTCCAAAGCGTTGTGTTGGTCGTTGTGATGTAATAACAATGCCTCCTTAATATCTTTTAGTTCAAAGCCCATTTCTTTAAATTGGCTCATTAGTTGGAGAAGTTCTGTGATCTGAAAGACACAGACAGTCCATTATGTGCAAGCGAAAAGGCAAGAGGGTCAGTGCTGGGTGGAGGTTTAGCACAGAGCCTATCTTCAGCCAGTGGGCACCCCTCAGGGCGGATTCCTCCTCCCCAAGCACAGCCTGCTCCAGCTCTCTTCAGAGAGGCCCATTCACCCCGGAGCCAGCAGAGCTCCAGATGGGCCACATCCTTCCGTCCTCTGGGTCTGCAGGCCTCAAATCCTCTTCAGCCGTGGCACCAACGCTCAGCTTGCAGGACTGTCTGTCTCTCAGCCTGACCCAATTCATGCTCCCAAAAAGGCCAATGAATGGGGCCTGGCTCCCCCATCCAGCAGCTCCTGCTGCATCTGAGGTTTTTAATGTTACTTTGGCCTTGAGAACAGCACAGTAGCCCTTGCCATCAACTGGCTTACCGTATCTAAGGCAAACCTGGGGAATTAGCACAAACTCTCCTGGACACAGTCTACATGATACTGCCACCATCAACCAGGAATCCTCCCTGTGCTTTGAAAAAAAACAAAGTGCCAAGAAGTGACTTGGCCCTTTATGAACCACCTGCCATTTACAGGGCCTATGCTCCACCCCAGGGGAAAGAAAATAACCAAAAATCAATCAAGCAGGCTGAAATGGGCAATCAGAAAATGAGCCACTTCCAATTTTGGGGTTAAGCCAGGAGCAAATGTGTTTCCTGAATTTAGTTCCTTTTCCTATCTTCCCACTGTTGTTCCTCTGTTTCCAAATCTAAATCTAAAGATTTTGGGTAGTAACTCAGCACACAACAGCCTGGCAGACTTTTAATGATGCTGCCCTGGCTACTCAGCTCCTGCCTCTGTACCTTTGGAAAAGGAGTCAGACGGCGAGCCAGACTCCCAAGAAATGTATTTGCTATCTTCTTCCAGAGTGAGCCCTAACCCAATTTGCTGAGCAGCAGGCAGATGGATTTATATGAAGGAGAACATTTACAGCCAGAGCAGGATGGCAGGGTTTGAAAGACAATTTGCTGCTTCTGCAGTTAACTGTCTCTTGTACCAAGCACCTTTCTGACAAGAGAACTCTGGGTTCAGAATCAGAATAAGCAAGGTCTTTAAGAAATCCTGCCCCCATAAAAATGCCTTAAAGTCAGAGTAATAAAACAAAGCAGAAGAACTGCAATGCTTTAGCACATATTTGTTTTATCTCTGCAAGGATGCCCTTTGGCAGCCAGTTTTGGAAATGAAGCAGCATCACCATGACAGCCAGAATGGAAGTGCTGCTCGGCCAGAGGAAGTGCTGCTGGAACTCGCCCACCACAGGGCATTCTCTCTATTGCTTAGCACATTTTGTGCCCTCACCTTCTCTTCTGAACACTGGTGCATTTCCAAAGCTGCTTCAACGAGAAGTGGATCAAAGCCCTTCTCACAAAGCTGTCCATGTGCAAACAGGTAATCCAAAACCTGCAGGGAGTGGAGAAAAGAAGCAAAGTCTGCGGAGTGGCACCAGCAGCACACGGTTGAATACTGTCTCTGGACACATAGAGAGGCTGGGCACAACCCTAACTCAAGCTTCACCAGGGACTGAGATACAGTCCTTCCTAGTAGAGTTGAACTGCTTATTATGCAAGAGTTTATTCAGAGGAAACAGACAAGTCCTTCTGTCCTCCTGCGCTCTCCCGCCAGCTCTGAATGTCAGCTTCCACCCCAGCCAAAGCAGTCTCAGAAGCCTATCTTTAGCCTGCCGTGCCTGATCACCAAGCAGAAGGCAGAAGTTTAACTCTGCTTTTTATACTACAAGAGTTGAAAATGAAACTGGAGGTGCAGCAGTCAAGATGTGTCAAGCTTTTAGCTTCCTCTCAGACAGCCACAAGAGCTGAAGCAATCTGAAAGCAGTCAGCCTTTTTAAGATCAACTCAGTGTACTGGTGAGCAAGCTGCAAATCCCAGCTCACACCCCCAAAAACCACTGCCCAATTTCTTATCCAACCTCAGTTCTGAGAGATAGGTGGAAAGGTCAGGCAGACAATACTAGGTATGTGGAAGAACATGGCCTGCCAGAACAACAGGATTTAAAACCACCCTCCTAAGGGATCTTTTTTCCATTTGATATTACAGTTCACTCCAGAGCACAGCTTAAGCTGCTCTCAAAGTGTAGGTAGTGGGCAAGCAGATCAGCTCCACACGCAGAAGTCAGTGGGACACTCTTCTTCTCCTGACTCAGTCCTGCCAGGCGATGCTCTGTGCAACACACAGCCTGCCTGCTCTCTGTACAGAAAGCTTGGCCACGCTCTCCGTGACTTAAAATATCTGTTTGAAGCAGACCCAAGAACTACATTTCACCCTGAAGTGTCTTTATGCTCCATGACCTGGTTTCAGCAAGTGGTTGGAGGCAAAACACCGAGGCAGGAAGGATCACAACCAGGGCACACAAAAGAAAGTGGGTCAGTGGAGCCTTGCCAGAGCCTCTCAGGGATGTTCTACGCCTGCAGGGACCAACCTCTGCAAGGACAGAGGTCAGCATGGTAACTCCTTGTGCTCAGAACAAGGGAAGTCGGCTGCTTTTTTTGTCACACTGCACTAGGCAGCACATAGGGCCACACTGAGCTTCCTCTGGATGGTTCTGGGGCTCCAGGGAAAGGCCCAGTATCTGTCCCAGCTTCAGGTGGAGCTAAGGGCCCATCGCAAGCTCAGCTCTGACCCAGAACCTGCAGGCATGACTGACTCAAGCACTCCCTCAGAAACACATGCAGAGCCTTTAATGCCAGGTGACAGGCTGCAACTCCCTGTTAGCATTTCCCCCTATCCCCTTTGCAAACTTGAGGTTTCTCCTCCACAGAATCAGCATCCAAGCTAGAGTTCCTCTGCCAAGGCCCAAGCTCTTACCTGGTCTATGTTCTGTCCTTTCTTCTTCATGGCTTTCAGGACGTTCTCAGGCGAGTACCCCATGTTGACAACTGTCTCTATGCACTGCCTCTCACTAGCAGAGAGTGCCTGCTGGAGCTCAGCAGCGGGGTCACCCAGCCACCTCGAGCAGCTGCTGTTATTGGGCACTTTAGACACTGGGAAATTTTGGTGCGTTACCTAAGGGGAAAAACCCAGAGGCTGAAGTGATGGTCATCTGCATCCCTACATCTCATTTCTTACTAGTGCAGAATCAGGACACCCCACATAATTAATCCAAGTGGCTTTTCTAGACTGCCCTCAGGAAGCTACTTGCTGCTAGGATGAAATCAAGCAGTGTCTGACTCTCAACCCAGACTCTTTTCCGTATACCCTGTCCTACCAAAACCTTTCCACCCCCAATCTTTGCACTGAAGGTCAAACCCTGCACCTCAGAGAAGCCTGGAGATTGCTTCCTCCACCCCAAGCTTACTCATCACCTATGATTTTCTGCCCTCAAAAGAATCAGAAACATGAACCAGTGTGAGCACACACGTATTAGAGAACTTACCACAGGCATTTCTGTTTCCTTGAACTCTGGGTGTACCTGTTGGACAACACATAAATAAGACGACAATAAACATTATGTACCAGTGAGTAGAATTTGCTACAGCTGGAGAAGCAGGAGATCTGGGAATAAGTCTACCACACAAGGGAGACTTATGGTCTGATCAGCCAAGACACACATTACACAGCTGTGTGTGGTTCTAGAATAGCCTTATGGACTTCTCTCAGAACTCTACAGATTACTCCAAGGATGTGTCATGCGCCACCCATAACGGTTGTAGCTTGTTATTCTGTCACTGTTACACACTCATACAGCTCAGTGTAACAAGCTGGCTTCTCTTGACCCACTGCTACACTGCCTGAATGACAGTGATAATTTTGAAGTCACTGTCTAGAGATTTCTTCTCAATCTGCTTACCTTTCTTGCCCAAGATAACAGCAGTGTAAAGTCAGAAATTTCCTTCACCACACCTGCATGTTTCAGGTCACTCATTATCAAGTCTTCCTGCATTTTAAATAGAACCTCAGGAGTGGGTTTCTTTCACTTTTTAATACTTACTATGCCAACACAGATTGCTTGAAAGCTTGTCCACTTCTTTCAGAACAGCCCAAAGTAACAACAAAAACTGTTTATAGAAAACCAATTCTGAGAAAATCTGTTAGCATCATGACAAATTCCATTTATCTGTAGAACAACACAGAACACCACCAAAGAAGTTTTGTTCTACATTTCTGACTATTTTCAATCTCCAGGGTAAGAATTTCTCTTCTAGGAGACAAAGCCTGAGAAATCATGTTCAGATGGATCTTGTTTACCCAAGAACTTCTCTTCATAGTGGTAGAGGGGTTCAAAGCTCTTCACAAACACTCTCTGCAGACACTTCTGCCATAGCAAAAAGCACTGGAATATGCTGAAATGGGGGTCTGGAGTAGCCCTGAAGACATCTCATCAAACTGACATATGATGTTTTGTTATTGATGCTGCTGGCAGGAAAATCAAGACTGCTTCTGACAGAAGATACACAAGAGCCTGCGAAAAACAACTCCACCTCCTCAGCCTACACGAGCTTGACAACCTGTGCTTGTGGTCAGTGACCTCCAGCACAGGAGGGAAATGCCTGAAGGAACTGAACTGGTCACTCAGCAGCTGTACTCCCTCACATCTCACACTTGCATTTCTGTGCCCCTCAAGAAGGGGAGGGGCAGTGCTTCACTGTGCTTGCACACTGTGCCTACCTTCAGAGGCTCCACACAGAGCCCAGGAGCACTGCCTGCAGCTTGTGTGCCCACACATGACCTGCTACTGCAGACGCTAGAGAGTGCCCCATCCTCCCACCACTGGTGATTTCTGTAAATAAACTGCATCACACTACTCAAGTCTGTGACCAGCTTGGTTTCATTCCAACCTCTTGTCTTTTAGTCACTTCTCCCTCTATCAATGCTGCAAAAAGCAAACCAGTGAGCTTTGAAAAAAACAAAAGAGAAGGGACCACCTGGGGTAGAACCAGTGCAGCCTCAGAGAAATCAGAGGTTTATGTCCATCTAAGAAAATCCTTACAGCTAACTCAGTGCTGAAGCATAAACTCCAATGGTAACTCCAAATCCAAAGTTACAATTTCTAGTTTTGTCAGAAAAAAAACCCAACCCCAAACCAAACTCACTGTGGAATACACTGGGACAGGGAGGGGTCAGTCTTCCCTCCCAAGCCACAGGCAACAGAACAAGAAGTAATGGCCTCAAGCTGTGTTAGGTGAGGCTTAGATCAGAGATTAGGAAAACGTCTTCACTGAAAGGGTTGTCAAGCCTTGGAAGAGGCTGCCCACAGAGGTGGTTAGAGTCACCATCTCTGAAGGTATTCAAAAGACCATAGATGTATTTGAGACACATGGTTCAGTGGCGGCCACAGTAGTGCTAGGTTAACAGTTGGACTTGACCTTTTCACACCCAAACAATTCTGTGATTCTGTATAATTATTTTGAGGCTTTCTAAAGAGGACAGGTTTATTCTTGCATTACCTTGAAGAAAAGAGACCTGTAACACTTCTGCTCCCATCCCCTGGGATGACTGTGACTTCCATCATTTTGATACAATTTTTGTTATATTTACTTCAGTACTTCTGTTGCATTTTTCAAATTCCTGCCACTCACCTGTCATTTTCCTCACACTGGGACCATACCATGGAAACACTAGGTATAGTCTGAAGCCTTGGAATGTAAACAGAAAGAACTAGTTCTGTTGCCAGATCTGTTTCTTGGTTTGCCACTACCAAAGCGGAAATAGTTTCAAATGCAGATCTTACCTTTCCTATTAACTCTGGTTTTGTGTTTCATTTATCAGCTTGCTTCTTCCTTTACAGCATTCTCAGGATACACCTTCCCTCTTGGTCTTTAACAAGTTTTAATTGAGCACAGAGATCTGAATAGCTATGAGTGAAAATTTGGCCATCTGAATGTCCATCTACCTAGTTGTCAGTCCTTAGAGATGTGTATGGTTTCACCTGTAAGCTACAGATAATCACATCATCTCTTTCTTCTCAAACCTGTGACCTGCAGCAGTAGTTCCTCAACACATTGCTGCTTCCACCAAAGTCTATCGTATTAAATTTGTTCTAGTGACCAAAAAACAGCTGTTCTGCTGTGCTCTCACAAATACACTCAATGCCAGAATACTCTGTTTTGCAACCAACAGTGCATTTACCCGAAAAGAGGTGAAAGAACAATGGGAGAGAAGCAGTGTCACTAGTTTCAGACCATAGTGTCACAAAATCCTGCACTATGCTAATAAGACTACAGCTGAAGAGCTGTTTATATCAGACAGAAGAAACCAGACTATTTTACAGCCAGCCAGAGAGCTTGATTCTACAGCCTCTCAGACTTGATGGGTATTGGTGTCCAGATCTTAGGTCCTTGTTCTTTGGAAAAAAGCCCACAAGCTTACTCAAATCTCTGCTTTTATTCACAAAGACATTAGCTGCCATGAAATTAAGTGTTCCCAAATTTTAGAACTTGCTACAAGTTTGAGGAGACGAGGAGGTAACTTCCCATCTCAGAGCCATGTGGCAACTAACTGTTATGTTAGTGATCCAAGATGATCTTTGAGACTGGTTTCAGTATCCAGCAAGTAATCCTTCCACCCTCCTTCACATGGAAGAACATAAATACCAGACTTCAGACCACCACCATTTTCTTCCTTTTAATGAAGAGATTTTTAAAGGATCTCAGGAAGAAAATTTAAAACAGACATATATTTCACCACAGGTCAACTGCAAGCACTTTTTTCTTTCCTGAATAACACAGCACATCTATGTTTTTTAAATCTATTACTGCTTCTATGGCTTGAAAACCCTGCGTTGTCTCATTATTTCCAGAAAAAAAGCAAGCAAGCTGAGGAACAAATCTAGAAGAGATTTAACTCTAAATCTAGTAAGAGTGTCTAATAAGCTTGTAATAATCTGATATATCTCAGGTAAGACAGATTGCAAGACTGTACAAAGAAGATACAAGCTTAGCTTAAAGGTGTGCAATTATGAACAGCAGCAACTGAAAAACTGAAAAATCCCCACAAATTGGTCTAAAAATATCAATATGAGGGAATCCTGCAGAGTAATAATCTACGTTCAGAACTGTCAGCATGAAGACTTGTTTGATTGATTAATCTGCTGTGTACATTAAGAGTATCAAACAGATCACTCTCACAAAACAAAACTAAAACCAAAGCCACAGGGCATTTAGAAGCAACATTTGCCTCCACACCTCCACTTCTCCCCAGCAACCCCAACTCCAATCCACTGCACATTTACCGTGGTCGTTGTGCTTTGAGAGGATGATTCTTCTGTCGACACAGCCAGGGAAGGCAGCCTGGATGAAGAGGATAATATTGATGTCTCTGTACCACTGTCCTCATTTAGAGCAGAAAGACCACCCCTATGGTGTCCATTCAGTTCACTAGCTTTACTCTGAGCACAGGTCTGCAAAGAGCTGAGCAAAGTGCCATTGCGGAGACAGGTAGTGCTGTGGAAAGTGCTCGTGAGCTTGGATGATTTGGGGTCACTCTCATCGGAGTCAAGTTTTGGAAAGGAGAGGGATTTGATATTGCTCACCGAAGTGATAGGGGACAGGGACACTTTGGAAGACAAGGACATCTTTTCACAGTTTCCCAACTGCGGTAAAGTGATAAAGCCATTGGGTTTGTGAAGGGGCTTGAAGTCCAATGTGGCCCTTTCTATGGATGCCAGAACTTCCTCCTCTTGCAACACAGACTCAGACCCTCCTTTGGGCAAAGTATTATCCAACAACTGGGCAACAATTGGCCCAGTAGTACCAACATGGATTTCAAGAATATTTTTTAACTCCTCCTTATCATCGATAGTTTTTAATTCCAGTTTGTCAAATGGGTCTTCTTCACATTCAAAATCAGCTGGGTTGAAGTCTGCTTTGGGACGAGGGGGACTGAGAACTTTTTGCTTCACAGAGCTGCTGTTGGCTGGCGTGGGAGTAAGAATATTATTGTGCTGCAGGCTAGCAAGGATGGGGTTAATAGGAGGAGGCATAGCCTCAGGGCAAGGTCCCTCAGAGAACCCCATCTGGCTGCTGTCCTCAGAAGCTGCTTGTGAGGTGGCTAGTGCTTCCTCTGCCTTGCGTTCAGCGTCTCGCTGGGCAGCTTGGATGCTTTTGATATCTTCAGCCCACTTGATTGTTCTCTTTTCGAGTGAGAAATCATACTGACCAGAGGTGGAGGGAAAAGCAGAAAAAAAAAAAAAAAAGATAAATGATAAAGATCACAGCTGCTACTTCTCACAGCAACATAAGTAACATGGAATAAGAATTACCACAGACAGGCATCACTTTTTTTCCCCAGAAACTTGTGTAATCTTCAACTGGCCAATCTAGAAGATATCAGAAGTAATTCATTTCTCCTCTAGTAATAAAACCTGGCTCTAGTCCAGATTAGAATATTGTATTTTGCCTCCTTCCTACATTTTGGGTTTGCTTTTGAACTACTGATCAGCTCCACAGCCCTCGCAGACCCTCCCCCCAGGACAAGGGATGCAGCGTGGTAAAGCCTCATGTGTTATTGCACACAAGTTCCTCATGTCATTGAAGACTATGGCAGAGTACATCTGCACCCAAAAACCAACACAGCATTCCTTAGTTCCCCCTAAAAGACTCCTAAGGGACTTGATACTAGAGTTTTACTCTAGTATCCACCGGTTAACCACAAAATGTTCAGAGAACATACACTCTGGACTTGGCATGTAGGCTAACTTAGCTGTGACTCACAAGAGGTCATAAGACATCCTTGACAGGATAAAGGCTTATAACCAATCAGGAATGCTGCTGCCACAGGACTGCCAACTCATACAAATTGCCAGCTCAGAAGAGCAACAAGCCAGCAAGGCTTGCTAGGCCTCTACTAGGCTTTTTCTAGGACTCACTATATGTTGTGCCACATCCCATTCTACAGCAGACTCCAGTGAGATCCTGGAAACCTGTTGTCTCAACTGTATTAAGTTTTCTCTTCCCTTAGCCTTAAGGCTCCAAAACGTGTGACATGAAAGATATCAGCAAGGAGTCTGAGAAATGACTCACTGGCAGAAGTGCTGGGCGCTACTCGTTACACAGTCTTTCCTACCTGAAGAGAGACATCATAGTTTTGTGTGTGCATATGTATGTGGTTGTATAGGGCAGAAAGAGGGTATTTATATAAAAAAACACGGCTTTGCTCCATTTTGCCTCCCTCAGCTCAGCAGGAAAATGGAGACATAGCAGAATGAAAACAGCAATAAGACATTAAGAAATATGTGTATTAGGACAATCAGGTAATCATTTTAACAGTTATAATGTAAATACCATGATATAGGGTAACAGGATCATATCTAGGCCAGGAGGAAAAAAACCAAAACACAAAACTATCTACAGCAATCTGTCACAGCTAAACTGAAAACAATCAAGTGGGACTGATCACGGGAAAATTAGGGATCTGAACGAGAACACAGTTCAACTGTATTTCCTGTATCACAACCTGCAGTTGGTGATTAGATGTTCAACACTTGACGCTGAAGCAACAGTTATGCTACAAAGAGTTTATGGTAAGAGAGATATGCTCAAAGACCTCTAAGCCATCCATACCAAGCTGTAGATGGAAAAGAATTCCCACTCAGAACTGCATAGACAACCAGAACTGAAAATGTATTTCAAACTATGGTCATAAAATATGGTCACAGAAACAGTTGTTTCCCTCAAATGAGATTCTGCAAGTATGCCATAGCTCAAGCATATTGGCTCTTAACATTTTTTCCTCTTAAAAATGCTAGTCAAATTTAGTCAGGGTATCATTTAGATTTGCAACTATTACACAAAAACCCTGTGCTTTTTTGAACTACAGACACTGAAACAAATCTTTTTATTTTTCTATACATCCTAACATACCTGCTGCAACTACTGTCTGTTGCACAAAACGATACTACAGGATCAACATGTGGACATGTGTGCAAACTGTGACTACTTGTACCATGTTGAGGGTCAAGGATGAAGAGGAAGAGAGCACGAAAAGCAAAACACATCACTTACCTGGGCTTCTCTGACAAGCTGAGAAGAATCAGGCAGACAGAAACCAATGGGTAATCCAACCTTCACTGGGGTTTTGAATTTGTCTCCTATCTTAAATGGAACATCATCCAGATAACTGAAAGGCCCTAAAATCAAAAGCAAAAATAGTATGAAGAACTTCTTATTAGTTTAATGCATTCAGTTAAGACTCACACTTCTGTATTTAGGAGTTATTTTCTCTGCTGCCCCAATTACACCAGGTGACTCAATATAAAGGAAGTTGCTTCATCAGAAACACATTGCATTGGTTTGGACTTCATGCCTCAGTTTTGGTGGTTTGGGTTTTTAGCTTGGGGTTTTTTTTAATGTTGTAGCCCATCACTATTAGAAAAACCACAAACTTTAAAACCCACAACATAACAATCCAACAACTGAATTTGAAGTCAATATGCCAAACACGTTAGCTGCCCTTGTGACAAGACTCTGCTTACACAGCTGAAGCTGAAGCTCTCTTGAACACTGCAGGCTCTTACATCTCTCTAAAGATCCACCGTTTTTTGCAATATTCAAAACAGGCTTTAAAATGACCCAGTTTTTGAGCAGCTAAGACAAGCTAAAGTCTATGGTTTGGCCTACAAGCAGGAAGAAACATTTGGAAAGAGGTGATAAGGGTAAAGTGGCTCAAAGTCTAGACACTGACCAAAACACCGGAAAACCGCTCAAGACTAGCACAGTAATTCTGATTTTTGAAACAAGGCAATGTAACTCAATCCACTGCCTGATTTGTGATCAGTTCAAGAGAGTCATCCATATCCTTTAGATTTACCACTTTTGTGTACTATTGAAAAACTGTTCTAGGACAAAACTCTTTAGGCTTCTGACAAACTCATGAAGCAGAATCCCTTAGAGCTCAATGCCTCCAGGAAGCCAGACTATAGGTTTGTTTTCCCTGAATTGGCGAGAAGTAGTATTAAAAAACTCACAACATCCATTGTACCCAGTTTTTCGACTAACTGAAGGAGGTCTCTTAGACCACTGGTCTAAGCTTTCATAATTACAGGCAAGGTTTCTGGCTGAATGTAACAATCTGAAGTGTTCCTCTAGCACTCCATTTTTATTTAAGTGTTGCAGATCCCAAAAGACATCAGTGGCAACATCTCAAACAGTGTTCAGTGACTGACCTCTTGCTCAGCAAGCTGTGACTTGCCCCTTTTATCTGACCCATTTCCATACTCAGAGGGCAGTTTAAGTACTGTTTGTGTTCCTTCACTGTTGACTCATCTACAAGAAGATAGCCACAGGCTCAAGACAGTACAGGATGAGCAGATTTCAAAAACAGGAACATCCTGTTAATTTGGAGTTAAATATTTATGTGCTGTCCGCCCTTGAGCTCTCATCCAAGGCACCACACTGTCCAGAGTCCTGTTATGACACAGGTGGTATTTTTTCCAGCTTTGAAACCATCAGGCTGAGTAACCTCCATCTCACTTGCACCACTAAGATTGAAAAAAAAAATGCTCCAGGCAGAATCTAATAAGTATTTTCACTCATCCTTACTGAGAAGGACACGTTCAATCATTGCACAGCACAGCATCCAGATGGCACCTTACTGGCCATCACCAACACAGCATCCAAATTGTATTTCAGTTGGCAATTCAAGAATCTGGATATGCCAAAGTGTTTGCTTACCCAGAAACAGTAACTGCAGCAGCTTTTGCACCAAGTGGTAAAGCAGAGACAAACAGATCTCCTGATTGCTCAGTCTGGTGTGACTGCTGCTACTATATCTTGCTTAGGCCCACCAGCACAAGCCTTGATCTAAGCAGGAAGGTCCAAGCAATGCAGGATTACCTCGCAGCACTCATCTCTCTGACCAGATTGCTCTGTATGCAAATACCTGTCTTATCAGGCCCATTGCCACAGTCAGAAGTCAGACTATCAGCCATCTTCCTCTCACACAGCTGCCACCTTTGCCGGAAGCAGACACTAGCCACAGAGGGTAGAATCACACACTGTGCTATCTGCAAAATACTTTGTTTCAGTAAAAAACACCCCTAAACACATGTAGACTTGATGGGCTGCACCAAGAGCTGCCAGTTCAACCTCAGCAGCCAGACAAAGGAATAAAAACCTTCTTGTTTCTTTCCAGTATACCATTTTTTTAGTAACTAATCACTCATCTTGATCAGAACTCTGTCATAAAACCTGCAAGAAATACATCAAGCGTTTTAGCACATTCGACAGTAAAAAGTCTGAGACAAAATGTGGATGCACACGTTCACTGTGTTCCAGCCTGACCAGAACAGCACTAGTGAAGTTACAAGAACTCCATTGGTTTTCTTTTTCCAAACAGATAAACTTTCTGACTGAACACACAGAATGGGTAAGGGTACAAACTGTTTTTAATGGCAAGTTCTAAAGCAATAGCAAAGCCTACACACAGAAAATATTAGGCAAGCCACTGTTTCTTCAGTCACATGTTCAAGTGAAGCAATTAAAGGGTTTTTTGAACTGTTATTTCATTTGGCTGTTAGCTACTTGAATTTTTTAGCCGTTAAAAGCACACTGCGGAAGTTCTGAGAATAGCCCTGGTAAAACTGTACCAGTCAGCCTGAACTCTTGATACTGCACTAGAGATGATACTCCTGGCCCAAAGAACTACTACAAGAGTAAGATTTCTCTTTGTTTTAGTGTAATGTGGAAATCACTGATCAACTCATAGAAGTGTCCTGCAGTTTGGTCACAAAATGGAAATACTTCAGCTAAAATCAGCTAAAAGTTACCAGTGGGGAGTTTTGAAACCAAGTGAAACTTAGCTCCTTGGGTCACACAAACCACAGTTACGTAACTTTCAGAACTGGAGTTAAAAGCTTTTAAGTTGTACAGTGATGGTGACAACACCACCAGCAGCATTAATGTACTGCATTTGGTATGACCCCCATGTCCTGCATAGCAGAGGAGAGCTGCATTTCTAGATGCCATTAATTACTAGATACTGGTAAGGCTGCACCTAAAATACTGTGTTTAGTGTTGGGCTCCTCACTCTCAGAGGGACACTGAGGGGCTGCAGAGCATCCAGAGACAGGTGCCAGAGCTGGGGAAGGGGCTGAAGCACAGTCTGATGAGGAGCAGCTGAGGGAACTGGGGATGTTTGGCCTGGAGAAGAAGAAGGAGGCTGAGGAGACACGATCACTCTCTACAACTACCTGAAAGGAGGTTGTAGTGAGGTGGGGGTCAACCTGTCCTCCCAAGTGACAAAGGACATGACAAGAGGAAACAATCTCAAGTTGAGCCAGGGAAGATTTAGATGGGATATTAAAATGAACTTCTTAACTGAAAGGGTTTGTAGTGAACTCACTTATTGCTGGCAGCAGCTTGGCTCCTTCATGGCAAGGAGGTATGTCCACTGTCTCTATACTGCAATCTGCTTCCCATATAACAAACCCGCTCAATCAAGAAAAGGTGATAGGTGACAGGTGACATAGTTCAGCTTTGATTGCCAAAAGAAACATGGGGGAAGCAGAAAGCATTCCTCTGCCATGAAGGTGCAGGGAACAGTCATAGGCTGAACTTCAGTTTAACTGCAGAACAAGCATGGCATCAGCAAGCAACTATGCAAGAAGGAAGCCAAGACATTTCATTTCTAACAAAAAACCTACTCAGAGGCTGAACAGATTAGCCTCTATGGACTGTTCAGGCAGGAATATTTGTCATCACCAAAAGAAGGATTCATCCCTTTGAAAAGACAAGGATGTTAAATTTAACCTACCATGAGCGTCGGATCCCAACTTCTTAGAAGCCATTTAGAATCTGAAAAAGATTTGAAAACAGCTTTAACAACTTTATATATGTAGCACAGCACAAGTACACAATTACAGAGAGTCCTATCTCTATATTATGGGACATATAGACACTAGCTGTTTATCCTGGTACAGAGATAGATAAGCAAACTTATTTTACAGCCTTGAGAATTGACTGAGCAGACAAATAATTTAGCCCAGGGTCTGACAATGTAAATGGCAAAACAAAGAAAAAAGTAAAAAAACAAAACCGGGAAGATAGAGGGTTCCAGAACACTGTTCAGAGGCTGCTCTGTGCCAGCCCCATGGAGCACACCCTGCCTCCCATGGCACTAAGAGCAGCCTTTCCAACTGGAAAAAACCCCACTGATCATCTTCATTTAATTCCCCATTGCTCTCAAAACAGATGTGCCATCATATTAGGTATGCAGTCAGCCAGCGCGACACTTGTCTAGACATACTGGGTAATGCACACAACAAATGGTACTGTTAGGAAGATATTTTCAGATACACACAAGAAAACAAGGCTAACAAGACTCCTCATCCACTGCTCACAGAATTCTATTAACAACTTTTAAAATTTGGATGCAAATCCTGCACGACCAGGATGTTGAACACAGAAGTGCCAGCTTTTAACACAGAGCACATCTGCCTCTGAGAGATAGGAGAGTTGTTTAAAATAGAATTAGGTGTCTAACTGTCAGTTAAAACCCTACTGCAGAATGGTTATGGTGTGTTCAGCAACACAACTGGTTGTTCTGCTAGGTTAGAAGTACATCACAAGATCCATGTCAGGACACCACAGGATAATCCTTTGAAAGTCCTCCTTTGACATTATGCATGACAAAGAATCAGAGTTGCCCTTTTTTTTTTTTTAAGTCCTCCAGCTCAAAGACTGAAATAACCAAGTGCCATTCCCCAAAATCATGAAGTTAATTGGCACATCTCCACCAGCAACAGCGAGTGCTCAAAACACAAGTTGGAACAGACCCAGCACTCACACCCATCATTCCTCAACCAAGGTCTAATTCTTAGCCTGACTATTCTCGTTGCAAAGTCCAACTGCAAATGTGAACTTAAAGGAAGAGTGTCATAAGGTGATGATTACATGGACAGCTTAGCTATTTTTCCTGGGAGCTGCTGACATGTCAGGTCAGGAAGAGCCAGCTTCAAGTACTTTAGGGAAGTCCTTTTTGGTGTGCAAAGGTCTCTTTCAACATTGTGTTGAAAACAGTATGAGAATCAACCATTCAGGCTAATAGAAATTCAACACACAGCTAGTGAAGAATTCAACACACAGGTGCAGCCAGACTCCATGAAACATCATGAGTAGATCCTAGACTACGAGGAAGTGAGTCACACCAGGCAACTCCGGGCATATCTGGTACATAAAAGTCATGTGTCATTCTGCTTGACGTTCCTCAGTTTCTTCTCAGCACATCTCACCATCTCTCTCAACACTGGCATTATGCCCAAAATTACTCCACTATGCCTGAGAACTAGTTTTGGCACTAGATGACAACTGCTTCTCAGAAGCAAACAAAACAATGAGGCTTCAAAGACGTAAGAAAAAGGAGGCAAAACAGTGCTGAGTTTGCCATCTCAGGAAAGTTGTCAAGCACAAAGCTTCAAGACCAACTACTAGAGCTGAGCAGGCTTTACAGGTCCTAGTGCCACAGACAAGAAGACCATACTACAGCACATGAAAGAGGTTGCACCCTTCTGACATGGCTCACACTGATGGATAAGCTGCTACATTGCCAGTTCCTCTGTATGACAGTAGCAATTAAGATAGCAACTTAATTTGTTATTATTGAAAAACCAAGGGCACCAGTGAAATCACACAGCCTTCACACACCTCATCCTCTCTATGTCACCTGAGCCTTCACACACCTCATCCTCTCTATGTCACCTGAGACAATGTCTGCCCATTGTCCACCAACTGGGGAGGGACAAAGCCTCTTACGCACTTCCTTTAAATTCTCCATGTTCTTCTTTCTTATAGTTGCTATCTCAGACTGAAAAGCAAGTGCTCCTTTTCTATAGGATTTGAAAACCTCTGATGAGAGGAAGTCATCTCCTCAATTTGGCAACTTAATTGACAAAGAAGTTTTTTTCAATGCTGTACCAGTTATCTACAGGCAATACAAATGATGCTGTCTGAGAAGCAGCTTACCCCAGACTGTACCACTGTTATCCAGAAGGCAAATTCATGTCTGGTGTTTTGTGAGCCCATCTACACAGAGAGTCAAGCCATGGCCTCACTGCGCTTTGGCACAGAGATGGGTGCTAAGGGGTAGTTCCATAAAGCCAGCACACCCAACAGCACATCCTGACCTGTATTTACACAACATCCTGTACAACACATATTGTTATATATTTAGTGACTCCTCCACCCAGGATGGATATTGCACCAGTCCTCTGGCACCTGCCAGGACAGGGGGTTTCCATCCTTATCACTCTCAAGTTATCCTTTCTCAAGAATAGTCATTAACAATGACATGTGAAGTCACCAGGCCCACCCCATCAAGGTGTCCGTGATGGTTTGAGTACAGCCGTCAGAGTGACTGCGGTCACCCCATCAAGTTATTGATAATGATCTCTACCCTTCAGATAGAGAAACCTATTACTGTTCTGGAACATCGTTTAAGAGAAAGGCACGTCTGTCCTGAGTCTGTGTTTACTTCAATCAACACCACTTTAACATTAGTTCTAACTACAGAGTACCTATGCCTAGTATGTACTGTTTTAATCTATTTCTTATATTTTATCTGGTTACACCATCACCAGAGACACTGAAAAGAAAATCCAAAGAGACCATTCTTTAGAATGGCAATTTGTATCCTCTCTCCAGCAGTCCCCTGCAGGGACATGCCAAATTTACCATCTCACACACTGATCTTATGTAACTGGACTCTACGTTACCACACTACCCATTTGCTCCACAGACATGCGAAGCAATGCATATGAATCCCGCAGAAGCAAAGATATCTAGCATCCAAGGAGTTTTGCAGCAGTATATCAACCTGGAGCTGCATAAAGCCTTGGATGTGTCTTCAATGTCAAAATAACCCACATAAGCAAGTACATTGCTTTTGCTGGCAAACTTGAATAAAATCCTGATGCAGATTGGGTATATACTCAAAGCTGCACTGGGAAAAAAAAAAATCACTCCTCAGATATACACAACACCGTAGTTTTAACTCCAGAACTAGCTAAGCCACATCAATAGCAAGCTAATCATGAATTGGACCATTTCTGGAGAAACAGGTATACTTTAGATTCGGGTGGCATTTGAGTTTACAGAACACTATCTCTTCCTGTTGCACTTACTAAGATACCACTACTGCAGAAGGCACAGTCAGCAAACAGAGGAACTGTTGAGCACTCTACAGAGCAAAACTAGAACAGGCTGCCAGTCACATTTCATCACCTGCTCTCCAAAGGAGGTTTAATTAAAACAGCGTCTTGTGACTAATCAGATTTGATAGGCTATTCAGGGACCACTCTTACAAGCATCTTGCTGTTGCTCTGTCCTTCTGTCTGTAAAAAATATACATTTGCAGTCAGTTTGAAGGTGAAACTGTGCTTCTGGGTGTTATCTGAACTGTATTTGCTTAGTTAAAGCCATTACTCTGTGCAGGAAACTTTTGCTTACCTTTGTTACCACCCTCTTAGAATCTTGAAGGATTTGTTCCCTAACCAGCAAATGGACAACTGCAGCGTAACTGCACTATTGCCCTTGACCCTCAGACTCTAGAACAAGACACTGACGGCATCTGTGGTGCACAAATTTTGGTCTGATGCTTTAATGAAACATTTTAAGTTGACAAAGAACATATTCTATATCACGCCTAAACTTTGTAAACACTTTTCCTGGGTTAGGGAAACAAGTTAGAGGCACAGCACTAGAAGGTTTTCTTATAGCCATCTACAATCTCTCTTCAATAAATGTCGTCTTCCTTAGCCCCACTCCCTCGATTTTTGGTTCTCATAGCCATCTGAAGACATCAGGGCTACAAGTGTCTGAAGTTAAGCAAGACATCAGCAGTCATTGAAGCAACCTCATGTGAGCCCGCTTCCTGCACGTTCATTCTTCCACTTTTTAATACCAAGGTAACAAGGGCAACCTTCTTAAAGCCAGACAGCCAGAGGAACACAGTAAAGCTGAGCCCAGCATGAGGGCACAGGACTTCAGAATGACAGAGAGGAATGACTAGACAGAGAAACAACCATAACAAAAAAACACAAAGATGCATAAGCAGAGAAGTGACGTGACAAAAATCAATGCCAGAGACTACTGGCACAAAGAGATAGACAATGAGCTGGAAAGACTTGAAGGGAGAACAGAGACATGACCAAGATAGTCTACCTGACACATCACCACTTAAAACTCAATGACTACTTAGCTGTGCTGCCAAGTAAGAACAACTCAGAGAAGCATGACTTAGAGCAATCAAGCAATTTCAAAGCGACGGTCTCATCAACAGATGAGAGAAAAAGTGACTCATAGGGAGCTGCTGGGAAGTTGAAGAGGGTTTTAATTATTATTTCCACAGTCCTTCTATTGCCTTTGACCCTCAGACTCTAGAATAAGACACTGAGGGCATCTGTGGGGCACTAATTTTTGTCTGATGCTTTAATGCACATTTTGAGTTGACAAAGAACATATTCTATATCGCATGTGTTTTTTCCTGAAGCTTGTATCTGCATTCCTGTTCATTTGAAAGACCTCTGGCAGGTCAGGTTGAAAGCATCCTACCACGAATGGTATCTGGAACAGCTTTCTCTGTGATAAGTCAAGCCAATTTAACTATTTCTCAAGAAGAGCTGGTATCTTGTTCCTATATACCTGCACCCTAAAGTGAGGGATGTCTATATTCCAGATCACATGAATTTTCTAAAGTAACTGACACCAGAGATTCAGAAAAATCTATTATGGGTCAGAGAAAAACAAAATGCCTGAAGTTATCAACCACAACCAAATCAGCATTATCTATGATTTTCAGAGATACCTGAACTTGCAGCTTTCATTTTGCCAGCTAATACACATCACATGTAGTCTAAGTACTGATTTTACCCTGCGAAACAGTTAAAACCAGCTTGATGCAAGTGATTGATTTCTAACGTGTCACAAGTATTCCAGATTTAGACAGTGGTTTAACTTTTCACTACAACTACTTGTTTCAGTGCAAGTGAAGGGCTATAACCAACATCATGAATGTGAATAGAGCCTTATACATGAGAAATAGAAGTAGGCAGTGCCTGTTGCTAAGATAAAAGTTCAGGTTCTCACATTCAGCTTCTTCATCTATGCAAGTGTTCAATCATTGCTACGCAATTATCTCTTACGTAGACTGACAGTAAAATGCTGATCACAGCAGTTGACCACAGTACAAAACAGTTTCTGTTTTCATTTCCCACAGTCTCCAAATAGATGACATCATCCCAAAATCTGCAGCAAATGCTTCTGCTTTGTACCTCTAACAGTTTTGCAAACAATGAGCACAGTCAGCTGCACAGAGGTACTCCCCTTTCATTAAGCATAATCATGTTGAGCCACTGGATAACAACTCTTTGGATTAAGTTGTTGAAAAACTAGATTTGACATGTGGTAACTACATGCCCTGCAGGGAAAAAAAAAGCAAGAAAATGTGTTACTTCCACTAGTTTTAACAAGGGGGGGAAAAAAGCATTAAAATATATCTACAGTAATTCCTTTAAAGTGCTACTGCAAATATGGAGATAAGATACATACAGTTTTTGGTCTACTTTAAGATCAAGATTTAAGAACAAATCAGACTCTCCCTGAAGCAAATAGAGGTGTGGAATTTCCATTTAGTTTTCAATGGTGATTGCTTAAAACAAATCTAATGACATGTATTCAACTCACAGGATATCAAAGAATCATGGAATGGTAGGGGTTGGAGGAAACCTCCAGAGATCACCTAGCCTAATCCCCAAATAGATATCAAGTATATACATAAAAATACAAGTGGTCACCCTACATTTAACCAAATGCAGTGTAGAGACTACACTGACAACAGAGGGTGGAGAGAGGAAGAGATGAGATATCTCTGTCACAAACACACCCCATGGGCCAATGATCCAAGCAACTATGACAGAGATCTAAATTTTGAAAGACAGACTAATGACAAACTGATTTAGTTTGCTATTTCTATTGCAATGACTGAGCAGCAGAGGGACAGGAACCAATAAAACATCACTTTTTAAATAATTTCCAGAATATATGACTAGGAAGGACAGAACAGATTGAAAAGAGTAGGCCTGTACGCAGATCACATCATTAGATTAGGAGACAACACTCTTTATCAATGGCAATAGCATCAGTTACAGGGCTTTACATGCAGATGCTGGATAGTACCTTTCCAGCAGTGACAAACATGAGGAAAAATTGATTGTTTCAATTGTGTCACTGATTAATGTGGCATAACGGACAGCTAGACGTTCTGCTTCAGTACACATCCATCAATGGGAATCTGAAGCAGAAGACAGCTCTTCCACACACTCTCAGAGAAGCACAGCATCCTTTGCTTTGTTTTTCCCCTAAGTGTTCACTGCATTAGATACCTAAAGGTTACACAGCTATCCTCACGTCACATCCCACTCTGTTTGTTAAAGACACTGTACTTCTTCAAAGCAGACACAATTTGGGCTGGTTGCGGATTTCAAGCTCTTAACTGATAACGGACACTTTTAGGTGTCTAATGCAGAGCCTTCCCTTATTTCTGGGTGAAATGTATGGCAAATTACTTTATGTCCTAAATAGACATACATTTCACCCAGAAATAAGGAAAAGCTCTACAATCACTGAGGAAACACAGTACACTAACATAATGGTTTTTCAATTGCTGAATCACCTACCAGCCCCTCAAGTTTCCAGTGAAGTTGAAGCTTACACACCACACAAGCCCCTAGAACTACATGTTTCACAAGTACAAGCATAATAAAATGGAGAATTACCTTAAGACAGTCCAGTGGGCAAGAATGTCAAGTGCAAGCATTTCCTACAGGCCAAACCAGAGTAAAAAAGATGTACCTACTCTAATTCACATTTAACTATTGCAGCAAGTGGATCACCTTTTGTTGCAAGGAATTCATTTTAAAAAGTTTTGTCAAAGAGAAACGCATCTGCAGCTAACATCTAACCAAGATCTTGGCCTGACTTCCAAACTTAGTATACAAGCATACAGCCCAGGTTCTGCCAAGGCCAAAAGCAGGCATGGGCTTTAGAGTGTTAATTCCTACCTGTGATCATTACCCAAGTTATTTAAAGACTATCTGAACAGAAATAAGGAAGAAAAAAAAATATTTTATGGTTTTTTTTCCCTTTCTCGAGATCAGCTTGACTACTCTAGAAGCTACAATGTCACCAAAAAAAAAGGGTGGTAAATTAGAAATAGAAGCACCATCTTCTCCTCCTTGATTAACAACAGAAGTTATACATATAGGTACCTGCATGATAAACCATAGCAGAAATTAAAAGTATGTTGTGCAAATCCTGTATTCTAGGAGGGAAAAGGAAAAAAAGATAACACAGCACTTCTACCACCAATGAAGGGTACAATAATCTCACAATGCAGTAACAAAACAAGTCCCAAAATTGAGGAGCAGAATAACTGCTTTTAACTGTTTTCCTAGACCTAAAGTTTGGATGGTAAATATCTACCACTTCTGAAAGCTTAAAATAGCCAGGTAGAAAGCATCTAGTAACTATTAACAATTTTAGCTACTTCAGCTTAATTAGCACAAGACTTCAAACTACTGAGTCAAACTTTTAACGATCAGATATGTGCATCAACTTTTCTACTTCATCCTACCACTTAAGAAAACTAGTATTTCAATGTAAACTTTGAGTGAGCAAGACTGGTAGCTAGAAAAAGCTGCTAACTTCAACAACAAAATAGCTCATTGAGTCTGTTCTTTTATTCAAGATGCATGGAAAAAAACAGTGGAATATCCTGCACATTTGAAGTGTATGTCTGGAACCCAGAGCAGCATAAGCTAATTAAAATGCTGCTCTATTTGTTGCAGCAATACTTAAATATGCAACAAGCTGACTCTGAAGTACTTAAATATTATCAATGCTTCAGACTTGTCCCAGTTATGAATGAGAGCTAAACATTCCCAAAACGCTGCCAACATAACAGAGTGAAATAGCTCGTCACTAATTAGAACATCCCCCTTTAAGCAAAAAATAGTGGTGTTTATGCCGTTTCAAGCTTTTTCTTCTTATGCTCTTTGTCCAAGAGAGGTGTACAGGCTGCTGATCTGGTATTATTTAGAGATACGTTCAACTCTATTGGCCATATCAGGACCTACTTCTTATACCGACACAAGAACTTGAATTCTTTTATTGCAGAAAGCCCTTTGTATCCTTTTGATAACTATTAACTGGAATTTAATGCATTTAAACACACTACAGCAATTAAATGACTGCGTAAAATAATCTATTAAAAAGTATATATATGACTCACTTTTTCATTCTAAAAGCTCAGGAAAGAAATGGTACTAGTTATTGATAGTTAGGGTTTTGTTTAGACATTTCGTGAAATATGAATGGTTATGGAATTACTTTAATGAAGTAGACAAAAACATCTAGCAAGAAATCAAACTGGACTAAAGTTTTTAAATAGGGAAAAACACAATCTGCCATCAGGTCAAACACCACTTGCCACTTCATCTGTTTGAATTCCAAACACTCGTCTACTGCACTGTATAAGAATAATGGGACCAGTGTTGAACTAGTACAGATTCATCAATTTTTCCTTATACTAGGGTCACATGCACTACCTACTCTCACCACACATTTTCCCAGCTAAACTCAGTATGCTATTGACAGAAAACACAGCCTGTTAAATTAACCATTCCACCTACAAGCAGCTCTGCTTGCCTTGCAGCAAGCAGTATAAAACTTTGAACTTGGCCTGGGAATCACTGCTTCTAATCCTGATTGCACCTTCAGTATAAGCGGTTTGAATACACTTTAGTTCTATGCACCCTCTTCCACCCATCAAGGTGTCACTGATACAGTTTCCTCCTTCAATGCTGTATAACTCCTTCTAAACCAATGAGTACCTGTTTCCATCCAACCCTTCTCATCAAGACTGAGACAAGAAATAAGCATATACAGAAACTGACATCTGAAACCAGGTTTTGTGGCACTAAAGGACAAAATTAACAGACAGGAGAAAAAAATCCAAGCCCTCATCGCCGTTCAAGCCGAACACTTACTTCAACTACTTTCCTATATTTCCTAAGTTGATGTCTCATCAGTGACACATTCCTTCCCATACTAAGTCAACAGAGCAAAGGAATCAAATTGAAACATAAAAGAAGTGAATCATATAAATAAAAATACATTCCCACTGCAGTAATGCCTATGTAAGAACGAATCTCATTTTGCCTCCAGGTATAGTATCAGTTACGCCTGCTTTCACTTTTTCCATCCAAACAGGACTGAATGGCTTCATTAAAAAGGTCTAGATGGGAAGTACTATCAGTAGTCAACACTCAATTACATTCCACTACTGGAAGTCATATTTTAAATGAGCAAGTTCCACTTGTTTTAATTAACCATGGAACTGGTGTATAACAGAGTATAAAGAACTGTTTTGAAGTGAATTATTTCTTGAAAAGACTTGTTAACTTTAGAGAAGATTAAAGATTATCAAAGATTAAGTTCCGCTCTTTAAAAAAGACACAAGGACAGAAGAATCATTACTGGCTGTCAAAAACCCCCCGACCTCTCTGCAAGACACCTGAACAGGCTTGGCAAAGTGGTGCTTCCCACACCAAGTACGCTTCTGGAATTCAATTCATTTGGCAACGCGAGAAGTTAAGTTGTCTCCAGTGCCTAAGGTAGAAAAGTGGGAATTTAGCTTTGTGCAGAGAAGTCAAACTGAGGTTGCCCTCAGATATAGTGGATATACTACAAAGCCAGCATACAATAAGTAGAAGAGTTGCTTGCTGTGATGTGTATTAGACAATTTCAGTGGCCAGCCCTACCTGAAAGCAGCACACTCCAGTGCTGAACAGGAACACCTTCCTTGCATTCTCTTGCTTTTGCAGTTCTCAAACGGCAAAGGTTACTATTTAGGACTGCTTAAATGGAACTATAGTCCAACAATAGAGAAGTTCAGGAACGGAAGCCACAAGTAACGGGAAAAACAGAGAGAGTCAGTACATATGTTAAACAAGGTTCGTTCTGTGTTGATGTTACTAGCAGTGAAGATATGCAAACAGGCAGACAGTCCTCACTCCCTAAGAAGGAAAGCAGAGCAACTACCCAGTCCTCAGGAACTAATCTGCAGTTACAACACTCGACTTTACATACAGAAAGGCTTCCTGAAGCAGTATCACAGGTGTCATTCCTCTCTCTCTCTGCTACACAGTGCTCACCAGCTATGTTCAGACAATATGCTCAGTAGATCTCTAAGCATCATAATAACCTCTGTACCCATCCACCTTAATTCCAATTGCTTCCCTTTGAGTTCCAAGATTTACATTTCCTCACTTAAACTGAATAGGTCTGCCTTCTCCCTGTGTAAGACAACTCAATTTCTCTTACCAGCACTGTAATCCTACACTTGTGGTGGATGTTCAGAGAAGATGAGTTAAAGGACTAGTATAGACTGTAGGTCTGCACTTCACTACAAACACAGCGTGATCTTTCTATCATGAATACACAACAGTAAAATTGAGAAACTGGAAGGTACTTGGAATGACAGACACCTTCCCAATGGTAAGAGCATATGAAGACCACACTAGAGTTTCATGCTCAAGTGGTATCGAAAACAGTAAAGAAACCATAACCACAAAAAGACACTTCTTTCAGATGAAATCTAGAAGGCTACAAGACATTCATACTGCCAGGAATTGAATACCCTTATATACACACACTTTCATTCATTACATTTTCCCTGAGCAGGAAGTCTTTCACCAAAATTCCCTGAGACCCTCAGCACTGCTCCATTCTTATGAGATATCAAAAATCATTTTCAAGACACTTGAACCATCAGTAAAACTCTCTGTTTTGCAGGAGTTGGGTATAGGGCACAAAGCTAAAGCAATTTGCCCACAGTCTTCTAGCTCAAGGAGCAACAGCCAGTACAGAACCTGTATTTCCTGAATCTTAAATCCACAGCAACCCCAGTAATCTCACTGCATTCTCTCAAGTTGGGATCAGTATCCCCTCAGTCTTCCCTGCCAAATCACTCCTATTCAGCTTTGCATCTTACTGTAAAAGTCCTAAGGATGTTCTTCTGGACTGGTAATTCAAAACTGGATTTGATCCAAGCTTTATTTTCAAGTTACCACTTTCAGTGCATTTAAGTCTGCATTTTTCTATACACTATCTATCCAACCCTACTTGGTAATATAGACTTCTTTAGATTTTTTTTCAGCTAGAGGAATGAATGCAACCCCTGAAGCATTTAGAGCAGTGAATTAACTAAAGAGAAACAGCTCATTTCATGTGCAAAAGATGCCTTCAGAGACCCATTAGCTTCATATCCTCAGGACGTTTTGACAGATCTGACTCAGCTTCAGCAATCTTGTCTTATTTCTTTTATAACTAGACTCAAATAAGCTGCTGGAAGAAATTGCCCCACGACCATCCAACAGTCACAGCTTTTCCTCTCCAAATCTCTAACAGACTGACAATAATATGAGACTGTGAATAGCACAGAGATCTAACTATGTGAACCATCATTGCTATGACAAAAAAAAACCCCACAATCTAAAAATGTTTCAGTTTTAAAGAAGGAAAGTGGAAAGACTATTACAAGATAGCATATTTTCTCCTGTAACCCAAGAATCAGTCCCAGCTTGCCTCTTTTATAATCCATATGTCTGATTCAATTCAGTTTGCTTTAGCAAATAAATTCAGTGCTGACTAATGACAGGAGTATCACATTTATATTCATCTAGAAACGTCAAATTGCAGCAAAACTATATCTTGAAGAAAGCTTGTAGTGAAATACACACACAACCACCCTCCCTATTTGAAAAGCAAGGGGGAAGACCATTATGATACTCAGTAGAATCAATTTATCAGAGTATAGCTGGATCCCTGCAGTAAATAGTGGTGTACTTCAAGTGTTTATCTCCTTGGTAGATGAGAGAGAAGGCAGAATTTCTTCACTGGTCCAAGATCATAAAACATACAGAACAACCCAAGAGACAAGTGGACCTTCAGAACTGTATACTACTTGCATATGCAACATGACAGCTCAGGTATGAAAAGGATGACATTACCACATCACACAAGCAGATGTGACAGTCATTTTGTCACCCAAACATGTATTTCTGGAGTCCATCCACATCTAGGCTATAAAATGAGCTTAGACCACCTAGTCATTCCTGCCACACTCAACTTCTTCACCTTTGTCTGCCTTCATTTATCTTGCATCTCATAATACCCTGGTGGATTCTTTAATCTTTATATAGTAACGCTTTTCCAGTCGAAGATCCTTATGTAGAAGATAGAACACAGAAACATTACATTTATGTCTACACTTGAATTTACTAGCTTTCTCTTTGCCTACAAATTAAGAAAAAAATCAACAGTTAAAAGCAACAAGCTTTTTAGTGTCTTCACTTGCATTTTCACTTGCAAAGAACATAAACTACTAAGCACAGGCAGTCAGTGGTCTAGGAAGAAATTACATGCTTTTTACCAGTTACCAAAAGACTCGCAGGTAAATGAACAGAAACGATGTATTAAACTCCCTTCTACAAAGAAGATAGTCCTGTAACTGCAGGTATTTCAAAAATTGCCTCCCATTAGGACACTAATCAGAATCTAGAAATTGTTCTTCTACAGATTGTTCACTGTCCTAAAGTAACTGCATTTTGTATTTGTGCAAGCACAACTTATCAGCCATGCAAGTCCTGAAATTCATCTCCCTGAACTCAAAGTTCTTCAGATAAAAATAAATACTTGTCTGATTAAAACTTGATAAAGCATTTTCTTATACAAACATTTTCTTAAAAATATTGCTCTATCCAGAAGATGTTTCCAATACTTACGTGCTTAGTTGTAAAAGTAATTGCTGGTGTAGAGCCCTGACACTGTATGGTGTAACAACCACTGATAGAACTACATCTTGATGAAGAAATCTAGATCTCTAAGAAGCTCACAAATCTCAGAGGCATGTGATATAAAAATGTGCCCCCTAAGATCTTTATGGTTGATTGCCTCCTTGAGTGCAAGGTTATTTTGTGCTACATAATTGTACTTCCATCCATTCTTGTTTGCAAAACTCCAACTCACACGTGATCTAGTGGATGTATTAACTTACTCATTCCCTCCCTTCCCAATAAAGAACTTAGAAGTACTTTCTGAAAAGAACAATTTTAAAAAAATCTTTTTTATAAAAACAGCAAGCAAAAATGAAACTCATTGATCTTTCACCTTCTTTTCCATGAAGAAGTCAAACAGGCTGGCAACAAATTGCTCATGGTGACCTAATACTTACTTAAAAGATTAAGAACACATTCTTTTCTCAGAGGCTATGCAGCACAAACCTTTTCTATCCTATTTTGCCACATACAATCGAATTCCAGATGATTAACAGTGATTTTATTAATATAAACTCCTTTTCTTCCTACATTTTCCCCCTATATTTTATTTCAAATTATTACATATTACTATGCAAGGACACCACATGATGGTATTAGTCATTAGGGTGGATCCCAGCACAGCTTTGCTTTATCAGAAAAAAATACATAGACAATTACTCTGCAGAGTGCTTACAGACTCAGAATCTAGTTTTATTTCAACATTCAGAACTGATGAAACAAGTTGACCAAAGAAGCACATGTTTAGATTAAGTACAGTGCTAACACCTACCACAGCATAAAGGGTACTATGCATACTCTTTAAGAAATCCAGCCTCACAAACTTGAGGAATAAACCTCACCAGACATTTCAGTCACAGCTTCACCTGCTGCTAGCCTAGAGGTGTCACACAGTACAAGCACAAATATACACATTAACAGGTCTTAAAGCAAATCTTTCACATACTCTAGTACATAGATCAACATACTTGGACCCTGATCTCTAGCAACACAGAGCAGACTAATCAGGAGCTCATAACTCTTTATTACTAGCTTCATTATACCAACAAGTAATACCTAAGTAGCTTAAGTATATTCATATTCAGACCATTTTCCAGCTGAAGAAGTGACTATTTTTTGGGCAGAACTCATGTTCTTGTGATTTCCCCACTTAAAATGTGACTCTGGTGTAAGAGTTCCTGACAAAAAACGCAACTGAAAAAAACACAAACTCAGAATTTCTATTTGAACTTGGTCATTTAAGTTAGAAACTGTAACATCATTAATGTAACATAGTACCTTCAAGCAGCCTGCTTTTCTTTCTCTAAAAGATAACTTTAGTCACTGCAATGATATTCTGCTTCTCCTTCGATTTACTTCTGTGTTTCAAATAAGTTGCAAGCTTAAAGGAATCTGAAGAGACCTTGTTGTCTTCAAAGAAAAACAAAACAAAAAAATCCAATCAAAAAAACCCACCCCACAACAAACTCTGGACATACAAGCTATTCTTTCAGCATTTCCCTAAGAGAGGAAAGACAGTATTTCTTTATGTTTAAGAAAGTGTTCTCCTTTCATTTTTTTTTTTAAATCCCTTTTGAAAGGATTTGGAACAAATCTGATCACTTCAGAGATTAAAAAAATCACAATGCTCAGTTTTTCTGAGACCTCAATACAATACCACAATGACTGCTAAAGGTCATTATGGACATGGAGCCTCAGCTTATCGAAACCAAGCCAGAGGGTCAAAGCACTATGAAATGCACTTCCATACCAGAAATTATTACCTACCTAAGTAGTTAACACACAAAAATTGTGGGCCCAGCATTGTGTGGATCAATGGCAATCCTGAGAATCAACTGTAGAGTGGTACACTCTGTAAGATCAGTAGCATTGCCTTCCTACTTAACAGAGCAAGCAGACACAACAAAGGGAAGAAAAAACCATCTCTGCTGCACACCAGAAGACCTACTTTTTCAAACAAGAAAGATATTTGTGATTTGTAAACAACCTTTTTTTGTCTTTCTGTCAAACAATAGTTTTCAAAAACATCTCCAGAAGCTTTTCAATTACAGCTCCACTAGACCTTTTTTTTTTACATTGCCATTGATCTGACCTGCACTAATGAATTTTAAATAGATTGTACTGCCTTTATGTGGAGACTCTCCTAAAATGACAACTGAAGCTCTGGAATTTAGGACTGAAAAGACTTTGAGTGGTTACTTTATAAACAAGATGACAGAGAAAGCTGGAGAGAAATTCTGTCTAATAACTAAATTTCTTACTGATCAGTATATCAAAATACACAATCCAGCACCAGGCGTAAAATAAAGAAACAAGCTGATGTCAAAACCTTACAATATGGACATTGGACATGGACAACAGTAATGTGTTCTGAATTATCAGCCCCTGAAGTTTGTGGAAGCAACTGAAAACCATAAGCCTATACCACTATAAAAGAGGATGAGTAGGGTGATGCCTTCACTGTTAACAGAGCAACCCAGACAAAACAGCTCTGGCTGCCAGCATGACTGAGTTCAATGAGGTGGTCTGACGGTTTGGTCCAGAAATCTGACTCCTGTTCTGTTAGTTAGAATCTTTTTTTCTCTAGGATAAGCACTGGGCATTGCAAAACACCGTGTGAATGACAGAGATGGAGCTCTACCCCACATTCTTCAAGTTTTTCATCATTAACATTTTTCTATCCATCCAAAGTAATGATACATTAAGTCCCCCAGCTGATCAATCTATTTTCTACACCAATCAGTATATTCTTAAAATATTTTGAAAATATATGTTCAATTCATTCAAAAGAAACTAACTTTTATTCACTCACACACCTTATACTTGAGATTTCCTTTGTTTTCCTTTTATGTTTCATCTATCTGTGTTACGCAGATGATCTGACCTTAGTAGAAGTAGTTTCTTCCCTGACTTCTTTGTTCCACAGTGCCTTGATGGGGGAAAAAAAAAAAAAAGAAGTATCAAACTTGCAGACCAGATACTTCCAGGAAGACAAGTATGATTGCTGTTTTGTTTCTGAGATTTAATCCAAATGCTTGCAAAAGCTAAATTTGAAGACTACATGTTTTCTCTCCTTCTATCCTTAGAATCAAGGTTTTATCTAAAAAGTTTAAGCCACCCAACTGCAGTGGTTGTTGAAAGCACCACTGTCACTTCAGAATCATATTTTTGCAGTTACTGAAAACCCAAGTCATTAAATATCAATATGGCAACTGAACATCGGCCTTGAGCAAATGAGTCCACTTCTGCTATGCTGCTATCACACACATCATCTCAGCTTCATTCTGTCCCCCACAGCTAGTACAGTGCTACACACATAGCTCTGTTCTATATAGAGAAAAGGAAGGGAGAATGAGGCCAAAACAGTGGTTGTTTCCCCTCCTGCTTCCCTGAAAAGTGGTGTGGCAAACCTGAGATCTCTGATCACCCCTAGGAAGATAGCAGTTGCAGAAATGCTGCGCTCTGAGGAAAGTCCCATCCTCCAAGGATGGTAAGGAAAGGATGGTGAGGAAGAGATCTCCTTGTCCTTAACACCTTTGATTACAGCTGGAGTAAGATTGCCCTCACCAAACTATAAAAAGTCTCTCAAGCCCGTAAGAAGCTGTAAGACGCAGCATGCCTCACTACTACTGTAGTTATTCTGTCAACATCACCCACCACAACTCAACTGTTCCTTAATTTGGAAATATTTGCTTGTCAACTAGGAATATCCATGCCATTATCCATATAAAGTATTTAAAATTTCACATGAATACATTTTTACTGAGGCCAAGATGGCAGCCCTAGTAGCTGCCCTGCCAAGTGCCAGAGTCCATCTGCTTATCTTTATTCTAATGAGACAGCATCAATATCACAACATTTCTGCAAGCCTACTTGTTTTGTAAGTTGTTTGATGTGGGGAATAAAAACACTTGATAAGATGATTACTCACTTCCATCTATTGTAATTTCTTTTACTAATTACAAAAAAAAAAAAATCACAGCAGTCCTAACTATCCGTTTGAAGTGATTGATTATGAGCTATCAAAACTCAGGAAGACACTTATTAAATTACACTAAGCAGCTTCACAAAAGCATTAAGTGTTTTACTTTCGGTAAGCACCAAGCTAAACAGAACACCAGGCATTACCAGGACGTTAGGAAACTACAAAACATTTTACACCAACGAACACATCTTTGTCAGGTCTGTGTCTCAAATGTAGAGAAAGGTATGATCCTCTTTCCCATACAAAAGCAGAACAGCTACTTGGAAAAGATCCAGAATCAAGTAATAAGCATGGAGATGTGGAGCGCTACAACCCATGACAAAAACAAGACTTTGACTCCTCAACCTACAAGAGGATGCAACCAAAGGATAGATATGGGAGAAATCTGGTGTCAGATGTGGCAGAATGACGAGTACTGTGGCTTTCACAATACAAAACCCAGAAATTAACAAACGACAGGAGAGCAAACTTGACAGAGATCACATACGTGCCCCCTCAAACAAAAACAAACCTTTTGCACCTTCACAGAGGGTTTAGTTACTGTGGAGAGGAGCTTACTACTAAGTATCACCGGAGCTCACTGCTTACTCTGATTTCGACAGTAATCAACTCTCAGAAGGCAAGTTCATCAATAGTTATTAAGCAGCAATGCGTTCCCTTGTCGCGGGCGGTCTCTTAAAAGTGCCAGGAAGCAGGAGAGTGTAGCGAAAGGAGCGTCACCCTCCCCGCCTGACCTCCCTGTGCTCCCCGGGCCAGTCTGGGACCGTCCGCCAGCACTCCGTCCCTAGGAGCTGACCGCGGAGGTTCTCACCGCCATTTACCAGCACCCTCAAAAGCAGCACCGAAGCGCTGCGAAGACGGGGCAAGGTCGGCCGCTAGCGCGGAGCCCACAGTCCGGCTCCGCTCCCCTCGTCTCCCGGGGGAGCGGCCCCCTGACCCGCGAGGAGCCCCCAGGGAGGCCAGCGGCTCCGCAGCCGCCCCGCCGGCGCCCAACGTCTGCTGAATCACGATGAGGGCGCGGAGAGCCGCTCGCCCCGGACGAGGAGAAGGAGCGGCAGCCAAGCACGGGCCCAGCGGCGGGGCGGGGCGGCGCTCCCCTGCCCAGGCCCCGCTACGAGGGGAAGCGACACCCCCATCGTCTGTCCCTCCCAGCCCGCTCGTTACCTGCGCGGCGCCTGGAGGCCCCCGGCTGGCGACCCCGGCTGTTCCCGCGGCCACTGCCCACCGCCCGCCCCTACGACACGCGCGCCGCGTCGCCACCTCCAGCCCCGCTACCGGGCGACGCCATCTTGTGTACCTGCCCTCCGCCTCGCCGCGCTGGCGTCACGCCGCTGGCGTCACCTGCCCCCGCCGACCCAATCGCCGACCCACCATGACGTCACCAGACCGGGGAGGGGGCGGGGCGAGAGGAGGCCCCGCCTCTCCGTGGGCGGGGCGGGCCGGGCCGGGGCTGTCCCCGGCCCTGGCGGCAGCACAGCGCGCGGGCGGCTCCGGCGCCCGCTGCCCTCGGCCCGGTGCGCGCGGCCACAGGCGCCCTCGAGGGCTGGGTGAAGGCGGCGGGCCGGGCCTGGAACTCAGGGAGTAGAAAAGAGAGTTTCTGACCTTTGTCAGAAGGGGCAGGACACGCAGGGGGGGTATGGGATGTTGCGAGGTCATGCACGGCGAACAACAGCACCGACAGAGCCTAACTGTTGCTGTAAAGGGCAATAAGAAACGTTTCTGTAAATAGATCAGCCACAGAAGGTGGTCTGAGGAGAATCTCCATCGCTTATTGGATGTGGGGGAAAACACAAAACCACAAAGATGAGGAAAGGGCTGAGGCACTTTGTGCTTTCTTTCCCTGAGTCATCAATTGTAAGACCAGTTGTTCTCTAGGTCTGAAAGACGTGGATAGGCAGTGGAATGAAGCCCACATCATCCCAGGGGAAACGTTCGGTGACCTATTGCACCACTTAGACACGAGTCTGTGGGGCTGATGGGCATTCACCCGAGGGTGCTGAGGGAGCTGATAGAACTGCTCACTAAGCCATCTTATTCCATCATTTATCAGCACTCCTGGGTGACTGAGGAGTCTCAGTTGACTGGAAAGTGGTAAACGTGACTGCCACGTACAAGAAGGGACAGACAGAGGATCTGGGGAACTACAAGCCTGTCAGCCCAACCTTGGTGCCCGGGAAAGTTATGGAGCAGATCATCTTAAGTACCATCATATGGCATGTACGGGACCACCAATGATCAGACTCAGTCACCATGAGTGCCTGACTAACCTAATCTCCTCCTGTGGCCAATTAACCTGTGCAGGAGGTAAGGGAAATGCTGAGATTGTCTATCTGGACTTTTAGTAAAGCTTTTCACATCATTTCTTACAGCATCTTCTTGTAGAAACTGGCTGCGCCTGGTTTGTATGTATGTGTTCTTCATAGTGTAAAAAAATGTTTGGATATCTGAGCCTAAAGAGATGGAGTTAAATCCAGTTGGCAGATAGTAACCAGTGGTGTTCCCCCCGGGGCTCAGTATTTGAGGCCAGCTCTGTTTAATATCTTTATCAATGATCTAGATGAGGGGATCAAGTACACTCTCAGTCACATCAAACTTGGTGTGAGTGTAAATCTGCCTGAGGACAAGAAGGCTCTTCAGAGGGATCTGGACAGGCTGGATTAGTGATTCTGCAGCCAGTGGTCTGAGGTTCAACCAAGCAGTGTTGGGTTCCTGCACTTTGTGTCAAAATGACCCCATGCAACACTGTGGGCTTGGGGCAGAATGTCCGGGAAGCTGCTGGATGGAAAAGACCTGAGGGGTTTTTTTATCAGCTTGTTGAACATAAGCCAACAGTGTGCCCAGGTGGCCAAGAAGGCCAATGGCATCCTGGTCTGTCTCAAAAATAGTGTGGCCAGCAGGCCCACGGCAGTGATTGTCGCCCTGTACTCAGCAATGGTGAGGCTGCACTTCAAGTGTTGTGTTCAGTGTTGGGCCCCAGAGGGACACTGAGGTGCTGGAGAGTGTCCAGAGATAGGCATTGGGGGTGGTGAAGGGTCTGGAACACAAGTCTGCATGGGGAGCAGCTGAGGGAACTGGGGGTGTTTAGTCTGGAGGAGGCTGAGGGGAGACATGAGCACTCTGCAGCTACCTGACAGGAGCCTGTAGTGAGGGGGCGTTGGTCTCTTGTCCCAAGTAAATAGTGATAGGACCAGAGGAAATGGCCCCAAGTTGCACCAGGGGAGATTTAGGTTGGAGATTTGAAAAAATGTACTTCCTGAAAAGGTTGCCAAGCCTTGGAACAAGCTGCCTGGTGAGGTGGTGGAGTCACGGTCCCTGGAGGTATTTAGAAGAAGTGTAGATGTGGTGCTGAGGGACATGGTTTAGTGGTGGCCGTGGCAGTGCTGGATTAATGTTTGGACTTGATGATGTTAAAAGTCTTTTCCATCTGTATGATTCTATGGTTTTAACCCATATGCCTCAGCCTCGTCTCTCAGCAGCCACAGCCTCCTCAACTCCTGTTGTTATTCACTCGTGAGTGGCTCTGTGCCTGCATCCTCTGGCTGACCGGGCTCTCCCGCCCCAGGGCAACAGAGCACAGCACTTTTCCCTCCAAAAGCAACTTTGGCAGTGGGTTTTCAGCCTTTTGAGAGATTCTTGATCGAAACAGAGGAGTTCTGTCCAAAAATGCTGGCAGTGGCAGGTGTGCGTGTGAGGGAGGATGTGCAGAGGGATTAATCTCAGTATAGTGGTTTAGCCTGATGTCCACCAAGTCATAAAATCACTCCCTCTCCCAAACTGGACAGGAGAGAGAGGGAAATGTAACAAACAGCTTGTGAGTTAAGGATGGAGAGATCACTCAGCAATTACTGTCACGGGCAAAACAGACTCAACTTAGGGAGAAAAAGGTCTGATTTAGTAAAGAAACAGTAAGAGCAGGGAGATGACAAATAAAACCATCTTAAAAACACCTCCCCACACCCCTACTCTTCCCAGGACTCCCTTTCTTTCCCCCACCACCCGTGCAGGGGATGGGGGTTACAGTCAGTTCATTACAGATGGACTTTGCCGCTGCTGCTTCTCAGGGGGAGGCCTCCTCACACTTCCCACTGCTGCACTGTAGAGTCGCTCCCGCAGGAGACAGTCCTTCACCAACTTCTCCAGCGTGGGTCCTTCCCACGGGCTGCAGCTCCTCACAAACTGCTCCACCCTGGGGCCTGCCACAGGGGCAGCTCCTCACACCCTGCCCCAACGTGGGTCATCCACCGGGAGAACAGTCCTTCAGGAACAGACTGCTCCAGCTTGCGTCCTTCACGGGATCACAAGTCCTGACAGCAAACCTGCTCTGGCGTGGGTTCCTCTCTCCCCACAGGCTCCCAGGTCCTGCCAGGAACTTGCTCCAGGATGAACTTCTTACAGAGTGACGGCCTCCTTCAGGCATGTACCCACTCAGGCGTGGGATCCTCCATGGGCTGCGAGTGGCTCTCTGCTTCCCAGTGGTCCTCCATGAGCTGCGGGGGGACAACCTGTTTGACCATGGTCCTCACCACATATCACAGGGATCCTTTTCAGTGTCTAAGCACCCTCCTCCTCCTCCTTCTCCACCAACTGTGGTGTCTACAGAGATGTTTTCATATTCTTCCTCTCTGTTCCTGCTATAGTTTTGCAACTGCACAACAACTTCTCCTTCTCAAATAAGTTGCTCATAGAGGCTCCATTGCTAAATGGCCAGGCCTGGGTCAGCTGCAGGTCCAGCTTAGAATTGACTGGCCCTAGCCCTGTGAGTGACACGGGAAGCTTCTGGCAACTCTGTTTAAAGAAGCCACTCTTGTAGCCACCCCCCGCCAACCCCCCCCACCCCCCCAAAAAAAAAAACCTGGCCCAGGCAAAACCACTACACTCAGTAAATCACAGATCGAAACAGACACACTGGAGTTGTCCCCCGGGTTTTTTATCCTCTGGGGAAGCTGGAAAGCCTGTGAGGCTTTTATAAGTTTTTTCTCAGTGTAGCTTTTCCGCAGCACTCTTGCCACTGAGGTTGGTTAGCTGAAAATACATCAAAAAAAGGCATAAAAGAGACACCTTTTGACATGTGGAAACAGACTCCATAACTCGAAGAGCTATAAAGAAGGGATGTTCATTCGGTGCTGGGCGCAAGGGGGAAGGGATCGCTCCACCACAAAATTCCAAGTTGTTTTGACTTGTATTTGTTATAGAATTACAAAATCATACGATGACATTATCCCCCTATACAAAGGCACAACCTGTCTCCGCTTTCTCATGTAAATTAGGTCTTCCTTTCATTTGCGTGATTCTCCCGGTGATGGTGGGGGGGTGGGGGCAGGGGGGATGAAGGCTGATAGCCTTGGGTCTTTCTCACCTCTGATCTCCGCACAACTTCAGATATCACTTGGCCCCTCGCGGAACCGGTTTCACTGGCTTTTCTGCCTGCATGGGAGTCGAGGACCACGGAGGTACTGTATAAACAGTTAGGCATGACCCTTTATAGCTCGTGTGTGCAGACAGTTTCGTCTTGTGTGAGACAGAAGCTTTAACAGTTAAACTTTATACTACTGCAATAAGTTAGTGTAAGGCTTATTAATCCATGTGAGTATAAAGCTCCGCATCACTTTGTTCTCGGGAAAGCAGCGTCTTCACCGGGTTCGCGCGACTCGAGGCAGCGACAGGTTCGCAGTGGTCAGGAGGTGGCTTTTTTCGCCGCCGGCCTCAGGGCACGGGTTTCACTTCCCCTGAGTGCCGCCCGCCGGGCCGAGCCGAGCCGGGCCGCGCCCCGGGGTCCGGGTTAGCGCGGCCGCGGGCTCCCGCGGCGCCGGGACGCGCCCGTGATCCGCACCGCGCCCACCGGGGGGCGCGGCCCGGCCCGGCCCGGCGCTGCCGTGGCAGCCGCCCCAGGGGCGGTGCCGCCTCCTCGGTTGCTAGGAAACGGGGCTGCACGGCGGGGCGGGGCAGCCGCCGCAAAGGTGCGACGGGACTGTCGTAAAGAGATAAATTCCCAGGGAAAATGTCGTGAAGCGTGGTCGGCGGGGCTTGCGGCGCACAGAGTGACCGGGCCCGGCGCCCTGCAGCCTATGCCCCGTCTCCCGGCGGCCGCCTACCCTCTCCTGCTCCATGTGGGGCCCCGGCCGGGCTCTCAGCCTCTCCTCCTGTTCCTCCTTCCACTATGGCCCGGAAAACAGTTAGCAGGAAGCGGAAAGCGGCGGCGTCTGCCGCCGCGGGGCCCGGGGGGCTCCATGGGGAGCAGGTAGGCCGGGGTCGGGAGCAGGCGTGTGGTACGGTGCCGGTGGGGAAAGCCCTTGTCGGCGGCGGGGGGGGCGGGACGCGTTGGTATTCGCGGGGAGGGGTCGTCCCGTTTGGAGTTTGCCGCGTCCCGGTGCCCAGCTGGGGTGGGGAAGGAGGGGCGGGGGGGTCATGGTGCTTGAGGAACGTGTCCTGGGGGTGGGAGAGAGTGGCCTGGGCCCCGGTGGCGGGCGGTGTTAACGGCACCTTTCCCCCGCTCCCTTTCCCTATGGAGGGTTAACCGCCCCCTCCGCCCCGCGCTGCCCCCGTTGCGTTCAGCCGTTCGGCCCGTAACGGCCGGCGCCCTGCTGCCCCCGGGCTGAGCGATGCTGCGAGGCCACGCTTGGCCGGGCCGGAGGAGGCCTACTTTCGGCGCGGTCGGTGTCAGACAGCCCCCGAGAGAGCTGCCAGGGCGACCTTCTCGCCTTTAAAGCGCTTTTTGTTTTGTACTTGTTTCTATAAGGATCCGGCGATGCTTTTAGTGTCATCGCTATTTTGCTTCTTTTGTAAATATTTTCTGTTTCATTTTCTGCTGATGAAGGCTATATCAGCATTTCTGAGATAATCTTCGTGCACGGTGTTCCATGGGTAGTTGGGAAGGCTTCAGTATTTTGCTGAGAATGTCCTTGAATTTACAAGAGTTATATCTTAAGTTTGTTCTAGTTGCTTTATCTAATTTCTGTGCTTATTTTCAACAGTATGATTGGGATCACTCAGTTCACAAAAGGAGAAGACTGTCCCCGGTGAAAAGGTCTCTGGTATACTACCTGAAAGGTAGAGAGGTGAGGGTGCAGAATGAGTCCAGCTATCACCGCTTGTTGCATGGGTATGCAGCTCAGCAGCTTCCCAACCTTCTGAAGGAGAGAGAATTTCACCTCGGAACCCTTAACAAAGTGTTTGCTTCCCAGTGGCTGAACCACCGACAAGTGGTGTGTGGGACAAAATGCAACACAGTAAGTGCCACCTTTCCATTTCTCTTCTCTCTCTTAATTATTGCATCCCCAAATGGTTGCTTATAGTAATCAGAGTACGTAGACTGCCAAGGAAAAGTAATCAGGAGCAGAGTCAAAATTGCACACAATGAATTTTGCATGAAGGTAGGGGTTCATAGTGGCATGTCCTCGTCTGAAAACATGACGCTGTGCAGAAGGCTGCGAACACAAGGCCTGTACGTGGATGCAGCATCTGTCCAACCTGCACAGGGTGACTGTCTGTGGGACGCAGAGCAGCAGTGCGGTTGGATCTTTATTCTTGTCTCACAAAAGGAAAGTTAACTAACGGCGCTAGCAGTAGCTATTCATGCCTGGCAGAAGAAGTTGCGTCATTTTGGTCTGATGTTTGGCTCTGTGCTGATGAATCTGGGAGATGGCAACTAAACTGAAAACTGATTAAGCTCCAGGTATTTGTCAGTGTAGAAGTGTTCCCATCTATAAAAAAGATAATTTCATCTCTCTGGGGTTATTGTTGCTTGTTGATGTCATCATTTTTCACTCTAAATCCATTCTCAGTGTTCCAGTAACTTCTCTTGTTTATGTACCTTTATATGCTTCAACAGAAACTGAAACTTCTTCAGGCTCTTAAAGTGCTGCTTTGGATTTGAAACGTTAGAGGAGCATATTAAAATGTTGTCCCATGTGAGTAATAAATGGAGGAGACGTCATGGATGTCACCTTCATTGGCTGAGGTGGCAATTTCACGTACAAAGTTCTAATTGAGTTAGTGCAAAGCCCCAAACTTAGTTTTTGCAAGATGTGTGGCTCCACAGAAATTATTCGAGTGTTATAAGGCATATTAAACAGATCTTAAACCTCAAACCATGTCAATTGGTGTGATTGTTTCTCGACCTCACAAGAGTTTTTTGCACAGAAGCTGTGTTCAGTGGTCTGACCTGCAAAGGATGGTGCTTGAGTTTTTTCATTTCACAGGTTACAAAATGGTGGGGGTTGGAAGGGATCTCAAAAGATGATCCAGTCCAACCCCCCTGCTAAAGCAGGTCCACCTAGATGTTCTGGTTTTATTTATAGTTACACAGTGGGAAGTTTCACATAGTAGCTCTGAAGAAGCAAAGCCTAGCTGTATAAGCAAAACAATATTTTATCAGGAGGCCTGAAACGGAATCTCCCTGCCTTCTTTCTGCATGTGTTCATCACTTCATCCAGTCAGCAGCAGTTTGTGGAGCAATTTACAGGAGACCACCTCCTGCTGAAACACAAGTTCTCAAAAATCTGGCTTACTCTAGCAAGACGACTGCATGGTTTTATAGGGCTACAACAATTTTACTGCGTTCTGTAGTTCCGGTGCTGCTACAGAGAAGATAAATGGGCAAGTGCGTTGTTACCGCAACCTTGCAGAACATTGTTTGGGACCAAACAACCATGGAACTGAAGAGGGATTCAGTGTTACTGTTGTTCGTGCTGCAACAAAGTGTCAGTGTCCACAGCTGGACATAACGACCTTGTCTCTCATTAAGCGAAATACAAGGATTACAAAAGAAGTCACTTTGGCCTAGTGAAGGATTGTATATGAATTATGAATACTCTAACAGCTTCAGTTTGATTGCTTTGTGTTCACTTTTGAAGTAGAGCGTTAAACTCTACACTCTAATTATGAGATATTTTTCTCTCTCATTGCCTGTGTAAGCAACCTAATGAAGAAGAATTCCTTTGCTGATCCTCATACACTGAACTTGCTGCTTTTTAAGTTGGAAGTAAATCTAAACCAAGTCAGTCAACTTTAATGGGGTTTGCTGCATCAGTCGCACATAATTAATGTTTATGCAACAGAAAAAATATAAACCATAGCAGTTACTTTAATCAAAGCCTGATGTGGCACTGAGAGCTTGTAGCATTTAATCTGTAATTTGCCCTTGTCTGTGCTGTGCCAGAAGGATTCACTCAGTTTAATAACAAAAATACACTCCTGTCATAGAGGAGCAGGTTTGCTTTTAGTCACATGACAGTACTAGTCACTGCAAACACTGAAGAGACTATGGAGCTTTCTGTCAATTGTTCACTTTTGTTAAGGATTACATTTTGTTTAATTATTTGGGGTAACTTTTTAATCCTTAAAAATATCCCTGTGTATCATTGTGTATGTGAGAACATTTTTCTTCTTATGCTTACTGTTGTCCATCTGTGAATCAAATAGTTGAGTTTCCTAAAGGTACATGTTGTTTCTGATAAAATTAGAATTATGGAATCTGTACAAGCATTCAAATGTTTAAAAATTCAAACACAGTCACCTGGGCTTTTCTAAGACAGGATTGGTGTTAGCAAAGTTCTCCTAGATCTTGTATGCTCGTGATAGGCTTCTTCAGGCTTTTGGAATTCAAAGGAATGTGCAAAAAAACATCTGAGAGATGCAGGCATTTGGGTAGCATCTAAATTACGAAAGGCTGACACTAGGAAGTCTCAGAAGAAGATACTGTGTGCAGTCAGTCTCTTCTAGTCAGGCTTCTTACAGGAACTGAGACTTAGGTAGGAGCCAGGCTTATGGCAAATGAAAACACTGAACATAAGATTGCTATTACTTTCTTTTAATTTTATTTAAGCAGGGAAGAATAAAGCAGCTTCTCAAAAGAAATTCCAATAATCACTTCGAAGCTTCTTTTGTTCCCTTAGTTTTGTAGATATGGTCAGGATGTTATTCTTTTTCTAACTGTGTGTTGAAGGATGAAAAAAAGAAGAGCTGTAAATCGTTCCCTAAGTATAGGAAGCTTATTAGTTTTTAGTTGTTGGAGAATATAATTGCCTTGAATCTAATATTTTTGCTTGCTTGTTTTTTCCCTATGCAGGCCTGATAGGTGTATTTGTGTTTAAAAACTTCCTTACCACTTCCTCCTTCTATCTTTTTTTTTTTCTCAGATGGCTTTTCCAAGGCATGAATGGGTTGTTTCTGAATGCTGGCTGCTATGTTTTCTCTCTTTAATAGATTCATGTGTTACTACTGTAAATCATCAACCCTTGTTTTTTTCTTAGAGACTTGAAACTTCTTGAGGAGATCCTATGGCTGTTCTAGGTGTCTTACACAATTATAACCTAGTCTTTTAGTCCTGAGGTTGTAGTGCCTAGGGAGGCAGTAAGAAGTCACATTTCTACAGTTAGTAACTACTCAAAGTCCACCGAACGGTGACCAAAACTCTGTAAATAAACCTCTGATGCCTATTATTGACACTTTCATTCCCCTCTTTTTTTTTCAGTGGCTTGTGAGTAAATTGACAGGTGTGTCTTGCTCAAGAGTATTTGATTTTCTGTTAACCGCCTCATACTCAGATCTGTCTCATCAGAGTCTGGTAGTTTCTGTGCCAGGTATGGTGTGGGTAGTAGAGATGCCCTTCATTTAGCAGGTAAAATCTTTCCTTTGCCATCCTTTGCCATCTGTCGACATATGTTAACTTTCTGCTGGCCTCCTGAAATTAAACACAGAGGGCAAGACACAAATAAAAGCTACCAAATGTGATTATTTTTTTCTTTGCAGTGAACAAGTTCAGTGACATCCAAGCGTGTGCCCATTAGCTGGTAATGCTTCAGAGTTCCATAGCAAGATGGAGTGCCTGATTGCATGGTCTTGTCTCTGGAACTGTGAATTCAGGATCAAACCAACTTATCAACTGCTTTTAACCGCTTACTCAGTTCTCAGATGGTTTCTTTATTTTCTGGATTATTTCTTTATGGACTTTCAACAAAGATGTGTAAGGCCCACTTGTGTGGCCTGTACTTCAGAGTGCATGAGTGGGTTTTGTGCTGAGATGAGGGCATGTTCTGATCTCCACTGGAAAGGAGATGTTATTGGTTTGATAGCTTAGTCTTGAAAGAGTCCGTGTTCCTTTTGTGCCTGGCATATTAGTAAATCTGCGTTGCTGTAGAACTGAAGAACTTTATGCCAAATGCTTTATGAACAGAGATGTTTGTAATTGGGTAAAAGGCAAGACTGAGAACAGGCAAAAATCAGCCCTACTCAGTGTGACCAGCAAGGGTATCTGTGTTGTGACAGTTTGTCTTCCTTTTGTTGTTTTGTTAGCAGAAAAACCCCAAATTTGAAGGGGAACAATGCTGTGATTTTTTTTTTTTTTTTTTTTTTTTTTTTTTTTTCCCCAACTTGGCTGAGGGTAAACTTTTAGTTACCAGCTTCAGCTGGTCTGGAGTTGTGCTGTTGCAGAGTGGGATGTTCCTACCTGCTCATTCTTGCTGGCAGTGATCTGTGCGTGGTTGGGGGGTCAGCTGGATCAGCTTGCTGCTTTGTGTTCTGACGAGGAGTTTTCTAGGGTTAGTTTTCACCTGAGGTGGAGATGTGATCCAGGTGACCTTGCAGCTACCTGAGTGCTGTCGCAAGGATGGCCAGACTGTTTGGGTGAGTGAGGAAGATGCACCTGAGTTCTCAAAGGTTGGCTTAAGCCAGTTGTGAAACTGTGTTGCGATTGATTCTCTCTTAGTGGCTCTGCTTTTAGGAAGGCAGTGCGTTTTTCTTGGGTTTCTTTCAAATGTTAACATGAAAGACAAGAGTGTGTCTGTAATTTCTGAGAGCAGTATATGAAGAGCTGGAGTGCAGAGGGTATCATGAGCTCCTCTTGCATGAAGAGTAAGTAGTTTCTTTCACTTCTTCGTGCCTCATAAGTCTGCATCCTGTTTGTGTAATAAAATCATGCTGTAGATCAGGGTGAGACCCTTTGTTTTTTTCGTGACCAATGTGTATGATCAACTGGAAAAGAGAGTTGCCTGTTTGATTGCTGTTCTGTGTGCAGTGGCAGCAAGGGAGGACATGAGACAGTCTGTGTGCTGCCATGAAATGACATTTTAAAGGCCTGAGTTTTAATCTTGCTGTAGGAAGTCAGTGCTTTGATACAAACACATGGGAAAGGCACTTAAGATTTAATATATTGGTAGCTTTGGTGGTTTTTTTCTTTTCCCCTAGACTTTTGTCTCTGAAAGACAGGTCAAAAAATGTACATAGACTTGATGGAAGAGTTTGGCAAATCTGCTTTCAGTGTTGTGTACAGGAGGAGGCATTTTGCAGTTCAGATTCTAGTCCTCAGATTCAATTCCCTGCCACAGACTTTTGGCAAGTTGATTAATGAAGTTCCTTAGTCAGTGAAGTAGAGTTTCTTGATGAACTTGACTGTAAGAAGCTTGAAAAGAGGACAGCTACAGAGTAATTGTATGGGAGCCATTTGCCAAGATGACTTCTCACCACTTAAGCAAAGCAGAAGAAACAGACAGCTAGTAATCACATGGGGTGTGAAAAGTAGGACTGGATCGTGAAGATTCATGGCTCTGCTGTCTGTAGTACCTAGCCATGCCTGTCTGTCATGATCCTCAAGCGACAACACTGTTACAGGCAGCACATCTGAATTGCTTTAAAAAAACAACCAAACAAAAAGATTGATGTCTCTTTGTCATGTCATCTAGACAGTTTCCTTGTTAGAGCAAGGTTGTCCTGCAGAGCACAAGGTAGCTGAGTCTGCCTTGTTTTACACAGATCAAGTGTGGTCCTTGGACTTCTGGCAGATAGCCAAAGCAATCCAGGCTCAGTAAATCCTCGATGTTAAGTTATTTGGCAAGCTAATGGCTGACGTACATAGGTTTTACTAGCAGGAACTACTGAACTGTTTGCAAAGCTTAAGACCAAGGGACAAATAAGCACAAATTACTAATTGGAACTTTACTGCATTCAGAAGTTTTTGTGGCAGGTTTTTAGTCTCTATATAATGAGTAACTGGAGAAGAAGTTCTTATTCTTGATTGAGATGAAGAAAATACCCAGAAATGTATAGTTCAGCTGTCAGAAGTTTGTCAATACTCTTCAAATCTAGACTGCTTTGGAGCTTTTTGCAGATGTACTTAATAAAAAAGTAGTGAAGGTATAAGTTTCCTTGAAGGAGGTAGCCTAATTTCTGGGTTTTTTTCTTCAAATTTATGTTTTTGTATGCTACAGTTTTGTCTGACCTGTTTTAAAAGCAGTTAGATATTTTGTGCTTTACTTAATATAGTGTTTTTAAAAATCTTAAGAGGTATTAGCATTTTATGCATTCTTAGCTGGGTCCTTGTCGTGTTTTGTAACATTTCTCTTTTTTTTTGCTTTAAAAACGTATAATAACTGTTTGCCTTCTCTTGGATTCTGTTTGCTGGGTCTGCAGGGAAGATTTCTGGGCAATCAGTGGTGCAGCTTGCAAATGTGTGAGCTTCTGGCTTCCTGTCCTGCCTCAGGTGGTGCAAGAGTCCTAGCATACACGAACAGTACTGCCTATTTTATTCTAAGGAGGTGGTAGTTGTTCTAAAACTATTAACAATGTGCCAAGTTTTTTACCAAGCATGGAGAGAAGTTACTGCTTAGAACTTTACAGCTGAAACTACAGAGCCAGTCCCTTAACTGTGCCAAGTTTCATGCCCTTAGAGCAGCTGCTGTTCAGTTGCACAGTATTACTGTAACCAGGAGGAGAAAAGTGAGGAAATGACTAAGCAATTCAAGGGCTGCCAATGGCTTAGAGTGGGGTACAAGCGACTGAAAGCACTGCAGGAAAGATGTCCCTTTGCTGCTTGTGAGAGTATGTTAATTTAGAAACTTATTATAGTAAAATGTTGTTGAGATTGAAGATCTAAGGCAGAAATGTGAGGGTCTGATCCTTCAGCATTGTGTGTTTCAAAGTTCTTTACCTTTTCAACCCAAATAGTTTAGAGTTTAGCTAAATGAATTTTGCAGTAGAGTAAGTCTTTATTAACCTATTACACACTGATATATGACAGTGATGTCAGACTGGGGAATGTAAGGGGATTTTCATTTCAGTCTCATGTCTGCTGAGACATGTGAATCTCTTACAACTGAAGCGTGGTTTTTCTGAGTCTGTGGACATCCTGAGGTGTTGATGGGTTTTCCTAATAAGCAGTTCCAGTGCCAGCTTTAGGACCTGGAGATGCCACCTGCAAACCTTAATCTTAGTTATGTAACTATTGATTTTGTGAGGTGTTTTTTTCCACAGTGGAAGGAGGATAGGGGAGGGAACTGGGAATTTCTACTGGAAGGAAATACTGAAGAGGAAATGGAGTCATAGGGGAGGGACAGGGGAGGATGGGAGGAGAGGGCATTACTGGTCCTGATCCTGCAGTGCAGGTGTTAATTTGCGGGGATGTGGTTAGGGCAGAGAGGCTACTCCGTGCATCCTGTTTTTACCATCTGTCTTGGTCAGTGAACTGCATTGTAAGACCTGGGAGAAGTGAAGAGTTTCTCTCTCCTACTCAGCTGTGCTTCAGTATAGCTCCACATCTGCATGCAAAATAGAGACCCAAACGTAGAAATTCATTCCCTGTAGGAACAGTCATCTGTTCATGCAAGACTGCTGCCTACAGAGGAGGATCAGGTGCAGGCTGAAGGTGATGTGTAGTCCTAGACACAGTACACATATGGTGTGGAATGAGTTTACACATAGAGAACTTTAGTGGAATGAGTTTAGTGTACCATACTTTACCTGACTTTGATTTCTGATAGTTAAGTACATCGAGTGATAAATATGCTGCTAAGTTTTCTTGAGTTCTTTTTACGCTTGTTAAAGAGCAGGCCTACGGTCCGTGACAGCTCACCAAAAGCAACTTTGCAGTATAAATACTCCCTGAGAATCTCTGTATTTCTCTTTTATGTTTCTAAAAATGTTGAACAAAAGATTTCAGAACAATTTCTACAAGTTGTGTTTAGGCCCATCATGGGACAAAAGACCATGATTAGACTCAAGGAACCAGACTTGAGTCTTATAAAAGGGCAGGGACAGCTTAATTGCTGCTTAAGGTCCAGGACAAAACAGACCAGGGTACAGGGAGTCAGTCTATTGCTGATGGCTTCTGCCTTTTGTCTCTCCTCAAGGCAGGCAGACTCCTCGTGATCCTCCCTGCTCCTCCCTGGGGTCCCTCACACACACGGCAGCCCTGCACAGGCTGCTCCAAGGCACATTTATCCCAAGGGCTGCAGCTCCTCTCTGCCTCTCGTGTGGGGCTGCTCTGTGGCGCACAGGCTCCAGCATGGCCTGGGCCATGGCCGTACACACACACAGTCCCTCACCCATCTGGGTACACTCACACAGAGCTGCTGGTGGCTCTCAGTCCTTCCATGGCCCTATATGTGTTGCAGGGGCACAGATGTATTCTCAACACAGGCTGCAGAGGGGTCTCTAATTTTGTGCTCCTCCTTCCTTCCTCCTTCTCTGACCCTAGACTCCGTGTGGTTGCCTCCATCTTGTATCACTCTTACACCTCCTGCCAGCACTTCAAATTTTCGTCCCTAAATAGTGATGGCAGAGGTGCCAGATTGGCCCAGCTGGGCTGGAGGTGGGTGTGAACTCAAGAGCCAGGGGAAAATCCAAGAACTCTTTACCAGGTTTGCATTGCAGCCCCCTGCCCCTCCTACCAGGCAAAAGCGCCTCTTTGCTAAACTGTGACACCTATCTTTAAAATTGCAGGTTTTGAGTTTTTTGTTACGTTCTCCATCTTCAGTTCACTTCCAGAAGCTTTTGGGTAACATTCTTTGGTTACAGCAGAAACAACCTTAGAGGGTGTGTGCATGTGTAATTTAATTATAATCCTAGACTTCTACATCACTTTTGTCAGTGCCAAGTCAACTTCAGATGCTCCTTTTCTTCACTCAGGTTCCATCCCAGGGCTTTGTCCCCTTGTTCATACCTGTTGGCTGTTGGCACAGCTGTGAAATCATGCAGCACAAGAGCCTCCCAAATGAAAGTGCACTTTGGCAGAAACCTTTGTTCTGGTTTAGGTTGTAGCCATATGGTTGTATACATGTTAGAATTGACATAACTGGTGTGTTTTGTTGAGATGTTCACAGTTGGCAGTATTATATTTAGTTAGTATTCTCTGCATAACACCAGAAAGTAAGAAAGGGTTGGTTTGCTAAAGCCAAAACTTAATGGCCAGTATCTTATCTGGGTGGGCAGAAGAGTTGTGATAAGCTTCCTTGGGACTCCGTGGCTAATCAGAGGTGGACCTCTTTCTCACTGTTGTACAAGGAAACTGAAAACCAATACTGTTTCAATTAGAAACCTCCCATGACAAGTTTCTCTCCCCTTTCTTCTCTTTCTGTGAAAATCAAATGGGCTGATGGAAATGAAACCCCCTATAATTCAGTTTGCTTGTTTGAAGAAGGAGTTAATGCATTTTTCAACCGTACTTGCAATGTTGGTGAATTCCAAAAGCATGTCAGTTCAAAATTAGGAGGGTGTTTGACCATCTTGTTTTGCTTATCTGTTTGATACAACTGGCATCTGTTTTGTTTTTTTTTTCTCCAGTTATTTGTAATAGATGTCCAGACTGGTCAAATTACCAAGATACCTATTCTGAAAGATCGTGAACCTGGCATGGTGAACCAGCAGGGATGTGGCATTCATGCCATTGAACTCAACCCCTCAAGGACTCTTCTGGCCACCGGTGGAGACAACCCCAACAGCCTTGCAATTTATCGTCTGCCTACACTTGATCCTGTCTGTGTGGGAGATGTAAGTAAGAGTATTTGGGGGAACTTTATTCTATCACTTAACAAGATTTCCTACTTTGAGGTGCCTAATGTCAGAGCAAGGTTAAGATTTGGGAGTCTTGTAGTAGAAAAAAGAATTCTGAAAGCTTTAGAACGTTCCTGATGGAGTTGTCATTTTATGACAAGTTACCTTAAATATGTGAGTACACAAACATGTGAGATAATTCTCAGGGTTCCAAGTCAGTTTTCTTCTTCCTCACACTCTTTTAGGTCTACTTCAGATTACTTGAGCACTGGAAAGAGAACAAAATGGTTAATCTTAAGAGTATAGTTGTGATGACCTCTGAAACTAGTCTCAGTGAAAAAGATCTTTTGAGAAATGGAAAAGATGTTCAAATGTTCCCCTTCCTCAGTGCAACTTGTGTATATATTGTTCCAAACTTGGCTCTGAGGATTAATTCTAACCCAGTGGCCTGTGGCAGTTTGATAGGCAATGGTACTGCTTCTATTTCTGCAACATCATGAGGCCTTTTTCAAATAGCCAGTGTTAAAATGGGGGGAAAAAAACCCAAAACTGAAAGAAGGATAGTGGTGTCCTATAAGCACTTCTCTCTCATTTCTCCTTTTCAGCTTCTCTGTGAAGCCCTGATTAACTACAACAGCCGAGGTCAGGTTAGAGTTTCTGCAGCAGCAGATAACCAGCTGCAGAAAGGCTCAACTGAACATTTGTGTGACTTGCCACACGTTTGCCTGCTGCTGTGACTTTGCAGCTTTTCAAACAGAACTAGAGCCTTTGTGGTTTTTTTCCCTGTAGGTTTCTTACCTGCTAAAGAAGAGGTTCTTGAAAATAATAGTCTTTAAAAATAGGTCATATATTGTAACCAGAAGATTTTGGTTACTTTTTATAGTAGGGAGGTGCATTTGAGGAAGTGACATCCCTTTAGAGAATGCCACTTGCAAAATGGAAAATCTTAAGTCCTTAGAATTCAAATGAATTTGTCTTTGGTCAGAGACCTTTTTTTCTGTCTCAAAATTTGCTCTCAATTATACACTTCAAAAAAAGGTTCACATTACTGTTTCAGCTTGATACTGGAATCTTACTTTGTATGTTTTTGATCACTGAATTTGTACTAAAAATCAAACTGGAGAACACTACTTTGAGACTAATTCAGACAATAAAGGCACAGAAAAAGCTCTGTTTTTTTGTCTTTTAGGATGGACATAAGGACTGGATATTTTCAATTGCGTGGATCAGTGATACTATGGCTGTTTCTGGTAAAAGCCTTTTTCTCTTTTTTTTTTCTTCTTCTCTCAAGAAGTTTATACTGATGTACAGCCCTTGACAGGTCTTAAGGAAGCACCTTTGTCAGGGCATTGGAAACAACATGGAACTACCTTGGCTATTTAAAACCTTTTTGGTCTTAGTACAGTGCTTCACTTTGTTTTATTTGTAGGGCCCTGGTCTAGATTTGATTTTTACTTTTTTTTCCAGTATCAGTGGGAATAATATCTGTCTTTCCAATAGGCGTTACCATGAGAAGATGCCTAAACACAGTAAGTTACAGGGAAGGATTCCACACTAGAAGAATAATTTCCAGAGGAGTGTCAGTTATCAGTTTGTAGCTTTCTGGAAATCCTGTGGAACACTAATTAATGAAAATTCGGTTTGTTTTGTCAAGCTATTGGTTCAGTTGTGTATTTATGTGTGTGTAGATATGTGTATATGTACTATGGATATTAATACAGAAAGCTGTAATAGAAAAGGTCAGTTATTGACTTCTTAGTAACTAGTGGGGTAATCAGTGTAACTTCATAAAATTTTACTTAGGTAAAGGCCGCAGTACTGATACACTGTTTCACTGAGTAGTTTACTGTCTGTGCTGACAACATGTAGTGTTCTGTTCAAGGACATGTCAAACTGTAGGGTGACAAAATCGTTAACAGTCTTGTACATAAAATTCGATCCCTGAGTTGTTAGTTCAGTAACATAATTTTCCTTTAAAAAACCCAAAAAGCTAATCCTGGAATTTCCTTTTGAATTTAATATAAAAATTTATCTCTGCAAGCCTCTAACTCAAGTATCAACATCAAAAAAACCACGGTCAGGTAGTAAGCTTGAAGAGGGCAGCCAACCACAGACTTGAATACAGATATCTAAGGGAACTATAAGGACCTGATAGGATGGAAGCGTGGCAGGTGAGGTTGAGCTCCGTTGCTCTCAATGTTTTCTGCATACTCAAGGGTGGAGATGGGAGTAGAAAACTCTCTTCTCTGTTGTATGATGTCTACAGCAGGGTTTAGATTCTAGTCTCCAGACCTCAGACACCAGGGAAAACTTGCTGAAAGCAAGTAACAAGTCTGAAGAACTCAATTTCTCAATGAGAACTTTGCCAATGTTCCTAATAAGGAGGAAACAGAAGACAACTAACTTCTGAGCTGGTTCTTACAGCTTTCAATTACCTCTATGTCTGCAAGTTTGGAGCAGAGGTATGGGAACTCCAAACATTGAGGATATAGCAAATACCTTTATTGGAATCGGGAAACTAAATTAATTATTTTTGTGGCTTTCTTGGAGTGGGTTAAGTGCCAAGAGGAATGAAATGCCAACAAGAAGAAAAAGACTGTCTGGTCCAATGGCAAAACATGCTGATCAGATAGGCTGAGGGTAGAGATTTTTCAGTGTACTTTCTTACTGCTGACAAAACTGTAAAGAGAGTAAAAAGAAGACCAGGGGCTTGATTATTCCTCTTGCTTATGTTAACTTCAACAGGAATAAGGCAAGGCTGCTCCTGTAACCTGCAGTAGTTTATTTCAGTAGTCTACAAGATGCAAATTAAACTCTTGATTAAGCAGCTGTAGCTGAGGGACAATACCTCAGTCTACTCAGTTCTACTATATGGACAAAAAGATTTCGATGGCAGAAGCTTCTAGTGAGATGAAAAATTCCCAGGATGGCGTGAGGATAGGGTAACAAATTGTATTCTCCTCAGTTTCAGGGCTAGCTAGTTAAACAACATCCATTGACTTTTTTCACCTGCTAAGGCTATTAAAAGGGAACAGCTTCCTCCTAAAGTATGTCAAGATGTTTAGAAATTCTACTGCTGAGTATTCAGTCTCCATAACAAACAAGACTAAAGTGCCATTATAAACTAGCAGCCTAGGAGCAGGATGTTGCAACTTGTGCTGTGTGCTGCTTTGCAGGGCCATTAAGGAGCTGCTTTTGTGTTTGCCAGTAGTAGGTGATAGTGGCAAGTGACTGAATCCATCTGTGAGGGGACAAAGGCAGCTCTGCCTTGCTGGCCCACTCCTGTGCTGGAAACGGTTTTGCTTAACTGCCTTTGCAGCTTATTCCATATGCTATACCAAAGCCTATATATTAATCTGCTGTAGATAGTTTGTCTTTGATTATGCATTCCCTGTGAAAGGATATGTTTTTCATGTTGTGTAGGGATGGTACATGTCAAATCTGTCAGAGCTGGCTTAGATGGAAGTGAGTTGCCTTAGCACCAGAAGGGATGAGTATACGGCCTTGGTCTTGTGTCAGTCTGTGAACCAAAGACCTTCTGCTGGTAGTGATTTACATTCTGGATTAATGTCTTCAAATTCAGTAGAAAAATAAAACTAGCTTTTGCTTGTTCAGTTTCAGCCTCTGTGTTCCATTCTTTAAACAGTAAGTTGCTCAGTTTTAGCAAAATAATAATTAAGGCAGATTTCATCCAAATGGATACAAATTGTGGTTGAAGACAGCTGTTTGTTTGGTTCACGAAGGTGCATGTACACACCCATAAGCATACTGGTGGAAATCAAATGAACCTAAACTGGCATAAACCCAACTGAGTTTTCTTTTGAGGTTTTTATGTTGGTGTAACAGACTGTTAAGTCCGAGCCTTGGTAAGCCAGGCTGAACGGCTATTCACTTGCCTCCAAGTTTTATTCTACGTGTTAATTTCTAATGTTGATTGTTGTCCTGGATTGTGGTGGTTTTTAATGCATCCTTACCAGTTTGAAAACACATAAAGTGATCTAGCTACTTGGAAACTGTGTAAAATAGTTGTCAGTGGGTTTACAATGCTATAGACTTCACAGCTTGGTCAAATAATGTTTTGATAGTAATAATATATAGGCACTAGCAGTGTGTTCAGTTAGATTAATTTACTGTCACCCTTTTTTTCTTTCAAATCCTCATTCTTTTATTGCTTTTTTAAAAAGGGGAGTTATGTATGTGTGTGTTTGTTTATGGACTGTTTATTCAGGTTCCCGGGATGGTTCCATGGGTCTGTGGGAAGTGACAGAGGATGTGTTGTCCAGAAGTGATGCTAGGCATAACCTCTCTCAAGTTCCTGTCTATGCCCACATAACACACAGGGCTCTGAAGGATATCCCCAAGGAGAACACCAATCCTGACAACTGCAAAGTCCGAGCACTGGCTTTCAACAATAAGAACAAGGTCAGTAAGAGAAGACTGTTGAGAAGTCCTAAAACTATGTGTATGTGTTAGAACAAATGAAAAAACAAGAAAGTGATCTAAATGAAAAATAGCAGAGAAGCAACCTAATAATTTTTTTCCTGATCCTTTTGCATCCTTATGTGAGATGAGTTGTCGTCTGTTTTACCTGCTTCTGCCTCAAGTAAATGGAGAAGTCCTATAGGGAAAAAAAATCATGTGTTTTTGGCAGAAACGGTTTTTCTGTGGATTTCATTTTAGACCTGCATCCGAAGCTGCAGAGACAGGGAGTGTTTACAGCAGTCAGGTAAAACACCTCACCTGTGCTGGTCTCTTGTTATTGGTAGTCGGAGTAGCAATTCATCCTCTGCTACTTTTCTTTTTGCACTCAAAGAACAGGGAAGGTCTGAAGCAAAAGCAGGTATGCCATCAGGGAGCACAGTCAGTGTACTTGCAGGGTTTATTTTTCACTACAGCTGTTAATTACTCCTCTGATATAAACTTCATATAGGTGTTTTTTCAATAAGAGTAGTTCCTGGAAGGAAATGTTTGCTCAGGGTCAGAATCAGTGTCAGAGCTGCTGAAGAGTTGTCAGCTCTAGCTTGTGCAATCTAGTAATGATTTGCTTACTTAACAAGATCTGCGCTCTTGACAGTTACTTTTGGTTATTTACTGCTTTGTTAATTCTTAATCTACCTGGCTTTCTTTGTCCTGTAATGCATTCTGTTAAGATCAGTATAAAATGAGAATATATTTTGTAAGCGTGTACAGGATTATGGATGAGGTCAGTTCAGAGTGTGCAGCCTGCCTGGTACAGAGTATGAGTTTGTGAGGATATCTACAATACAGAAACTAACTTCTTTTGGTTTGTTTTTTTTACAGGAGCTGGGAGCTGTGTCCCTAGATGGGTATTTTCACCTTTGGAAGGCGGAGCACATGCTATCAAAGGTGCTTTTCTGTTCTTTGGTGTAAAACTTACAAAACTGCTTAGCAGTTAAGGCTGTTCACTATTCTTCCTCTCCTTTAAAGGCTTGAAGAAGGAGCAGCAGTGTCGGTAAAATACATCAAAGCTTTATGTAAAACAAAATGTCCTAAAAATTAGAACTCTAGGAGAGAAACTCCCCTTATTTTGGAGGGTGGGAATTGCTCGTAACTTGCTGACAGTTCTGGGTTAGCTGAAGTGAACACTTGCATAGCCAACAGCAGATATTTGATTAGCAGAGTTCATAAGGGAAGTCTCCCAGGTGCACCTACACCAGTGTACGAGGTAAGCTTTTTCAGCTGTGAGGTGATGTCTCTGTAGACCTGCTGAAGAAATAATGGCAGCTTAGAAAGATGTAAAGTAATTTACCAAAATGTCCATTGCTCTTTGCATAATCATAGAATGGTAGGTGTTGGAAGGGATCTTTAGAGATCATCCAGTCCAACCCCCCTGCAGATACCTAGATCAGGGTCACCTAGATCAGGTCACATAGGAATGTGTCCAGGAGGGTCTGAAGACCTCCAAGGAAGGAGACTCCACAACCCCTCTGGGCAGCCTGTTCTACTGCTCCCTCACCTCAACAGTGAAATAGTTTTTTCTTATGTTTAAGTGGAACTTTTTGTGTTCCAGCTTCATCCCATTACCCTTTGTCCCATTACTATCTACTATAGAAAAAAGGGATGTCCCAACCTCCTGACACCCACTCTTTAGATATTTATAAATCTTAATAAGATCACCCCTCAATCTCCTCTTCTCCAGACTAAACAGCCCCAGTTCCCGCAGCCTTTCCTCGTATGAAAGATGTTCCAGTCCCCTGATCATCTTGGTGGCCCTGTGCTGGACTCTCTCCAGCACTTCCCTGTCCCTCTTGAGATGAGGAGCCCAGAACTGGACACAGGACTCCAGACGAGGCCTCACCAGGGCAGAGTAGAGAGGGGAGAAGAACCTCCCTTGACCTGCTGCCCACACTCTTCTTGATGCATCCCAGGCTGCCATTGACCTCCTTGGCCACGAGGGCACATTGCTGGCTCATATTTAGCTTATTATCAATCAGGACTCCCAGGTTTCTCTCTGCAGAGCTGCTCTCCAGCAGCTCAATCCCCAGCCTGTGCTGGTGCAGGGGATTGTGCCTTCCCAGATGCAGGACTCTGCACTTGTCCTTGTTGAACCTCATGAGGTTTCTCTCTGCCCAACTCTCAAGCCGGTCGAGATCCCGCTGAATGGCAGCACAGCCTCTGGGGAATCAGCCAGTCCTCCCAGTTTGGTGCCATCAGGGAAATTGCTGAGGGTACACTCTGTCCCCTCATCCAGGTCATTGATGAAGATGTTGAACAAGACTGGCCCCAGAATTGATCCCTGAGGAACTCCACTGGCCACAGGCCTCCAGCTCAATTCTGTGTTTGATACTTTGCTTCAGCATTTTTTCTCCCAGTTTGGTTGAGATAAGACATCTTATCTCCTTCTTTTTTTTTTTCCCCTGTAGGTCAGATTGTTGCTTTTCTCCTATAGTTCTGTTTTTGTGGAGAATTCATTTTTTAGCTGCATTTTTGTTGTTTTGGGTTTTTTTTCCTGCAGCTTAAACATAGCTTACAGAATTGTTCGTTAACATTCTGCTCTTTTCTTGTAACAAGTTGATTTTTGTTTGTTCCCTTTTCAGTTACTTTCCACGAAGTTGCCATACTGCAGGGAGAACGTGTGCTTGGCTTATGGTCAGGAGTGGTCGGTGTATGCAGTAGGGTCGCAGGCACACGTTTCCTTTCTGGATCCCAGGCAGCCTTCTCACAATGTGAAATCCGTCTGTTCCAAAGAACGAGGCAGTGGTAAGAAACTTGTCAAAGGGTGATTCAAATGCTTTGCTTGGAGAAGTAGCTGTTAAAGCTGCAGTCAGATAAACTTTTAATAAATAGGAAAGGTTCTTCGTGTGATTAAATCATTGACACTATTTGTGGATTTTGCTTTTATGACAGTGTTTGAAAAACCAACAAACTAAACATGAAAGCAACTCTGAAATCTTAATGATAGACAACATTAAGTGCTTAAACTAAATTGTACACCATCCAAATATTGCTGACTTTTAAAAGTGGGCATTTTGCTTATAATTAAATTTACAGTGTCTTACTCTATTTTACTCCATCTCAAAGCAAATCCAATCTTTGTGCCACTGTTAATACTGTCTATTCTTGCATTTTTCTCTCAGAATGGGAAAAAAGCACGTTGTCTCCTCTGCACTGTCAGGGAATGCTTGCTGTGTTGTTTCAAAGCTGAGTGAGGCTCAATTTCCCATGTGTATTTCTTTGATTTAAATATACAAGAACTCACTTGTAACAAAAAAATAACTTGCAGATTTGAGTACTCTTTTTCCTTTTCTGATGTGGAAGCAGCATATCTGGTGGAACCTCAAGGCCAAGACTGAGAACTTGTAGAGTGTATGGTCCCATAAGCTTCTTGCCAGACTCTTTTTCAGTCTGAGAAGTCACTGTGCCATGATGCCAGCCAGCTTAATCCCAGACTAACAAATTACAGTCCTTATTTACCTTGGTTCTAGGCATCCATCTCTCCATTGGTCAAGTTATCAAAAGAGAGCGTATGTAGGGAAGGATCAGGAAAGTTTTTTGAGGCTACTGGAGTTTGAATAGTGCCATGTGGATAAGTGGGATCTGCCACTTTCAGATGCGGGAGAAGTTTCTAGGAAGAAAAGATGCTTCACCAGCTCATGTCATCTCCTGAACAACTTTGCAGCAACAGCTCTTGTCCCAGTTCACTGTCAGTGAGGGCTCTGGGGAGGTTCTGACACTGTCATCCTTTGGTATCATAGGGAAGAAATACCAAGACACTGGAGTGTGGTGTCTGGTGGTGGCTGAAAACTTCCACATTGAATATATGATTGTCCTTACTAGGGGATGATCTGGGTGTAGAGAGCGTCTCTGTGTTATCCAGAAGGCAGATTCATGCCTGGTGTGCAGTGAGCCCGTCTACACAGAGTCAAGCCATGGCCTCATTGCGCTTTGGGGCAGAGATGGGTGCTAAGGGGTAGTTCCATAAAGCCAGCACACCCAACAGCACATCCTGACCTGTATTTACACAACATCCTGTACAACACATATTGTTATATATTTAGTGACTCCTCCACCCAGGATGGATATTGCACCAGTCCTCTGGCACCTGCCAGGACAGGGAGGTTGTGGTGGTTTGACCCTGGCTGGATGCCAGGTGCCCACCACACTGCTCTATCACTCCCCTCCTCCACAAGCCAGGGAGGGGATAAAATAAGATGAGGGCCTTGTGGGTTCAGATAAAAGTAATTTAATAAGGCAATAGCAAAGCCACACAGGTGAGAAGCAAAGTAACAGCTTTACTAGCTTTGCTCTCTACTTTCCATCAGCAGCCATATCTGGCCACTTCCTGAGAAGCAGGGTTGTGGTACATGTAACGGTTGCTTTGGAAGGCAAAAGTGAATCACACCTTCCCTTTCCTGCTCCTCTCCCGGAGTTTATTTTGTTGAGCTGATGGCATATGATATGGAATATCTCCTGGGTGAGCTGTCCTGCCCAGGATCCTGCCCAGCCACAGCTACTGGTGAAGGTGGGAGGGACAGCCTTGATGCTGCTTGGGCAGAAGCCACAACATTGATGTGCTAGCAATATATGTTTTTAGCTACCAACAAAAGGCACAGCACTATAGGGGTTGCTGTGTAAAATCACCACCATCCCAGACCCAATACAGAGGTTCCATCCTTATCAGTCTGTGATCCTTTTTCAAGAATAGTCATTAACAATGACATGTGAAGTCATCAGGCCCACCCCATCAAGGTGTCCGTGATGGTCTGAGTACAGCCGTCAGAGTGACTGCAGCCACCCCATCAAGTTATTGGTAATGATCTCTACCCTTCAGATAGAGAAACCTATTACTGTTCTGGAACATCGTTTAAGAGAAAGGCACGTCTGTCCTGAGTCTGTGTTTACTTCAATCAACACCACTTTAACATTAGTTCTAACTACAGAGTTCCTATGCCTAGTATGTACTGTTTTAATCTGTCTCTTAATGATCCTTTTTTTCTGGTTACACCTGAGGCATCTGGTTCATGTCTGGAGAAAGCCTTTGTTCAAGGCTGTTCTCTGTTCTGCATAGTAGGTGGATCTTTTTTGTTGTTGTTCTTGGCATGGTGGTGGAGGCACTTAAGTAATGTTAATTCCCAAGATACTGAGTGTTTCAGCTTTCTTTTCATCTCACTGGGACTGAGAGCAGTGCAGTATCTCTAGAAAGCAGGCTCTTTATTGATTTCTGAACTAAAATCTGAGTTGACTTTTAAGTGCTTTGAAGTGTTACTTGAATGTGCTTTCAGCTTCCAAATGCACCTGCTGGACATGGTTTATTCACCTCAGATCACTAGTGTTGTATCCAAAAGCAGGTCAGAGAAAGGTTGTACTGAAACTGAGGCTGTTTGTTACTCTGTGTAACCCTCTCTGCTCCACCTGAGAAGGTGGCTCATGCTTTTTTAGTTCATCCTGTAGGTGTTGCATTTCTTAGCAGCTGCACAGGGAAGTGCAGGTGCCGGACTGCAGTTCTTGATCTGTGAGAGCACCTGCTTTCTGCTCAGCTGCAATGCAGCTTGATTTCGTGTGCCCTTGGCTCAATATCCTGAAGGCAGTGACATTAACATAGTGGACAGAGCTTGCACAGAATGGACTGTGTCTGCTCCTTGTGTAGACATTTTCCTTTGGGATTTGTAGAGCCCTCTCTATGTCTCAGGAGTGAGACTCCCATTTGCTGACCCAAATAATCCAGGTTCACAGATTGTAGACTGCTGGCTGTGTTGGAGATCTTATTGTGTTCAGTTGTAGCCCAAGTTCTGTTTTAAGCTTGATAGGAATGATTAATCAGAGGTGCTTCAGCCCAGCAGGAGCTCATTTGAAGTGCTGTTCTTGATAGCCTGCTCTAATCATCCTCTTAGTACTGGGTACCCTACTCTTAGTAGTAGGTACATCACAGATGCCTTTTGTTATTTCTTTTTGATGAAAGATCCCCAGTCATTCTGCATTTTATAAGTTTTCATTGGTAAATTGTGTTGAAAAGTACATGACATCTGCTTTCATACTTCTATGACTTGTTTTCATGAAGTGTTCTGCTGGGTTGCTTGTCAAGAGCACTTTTGGAGCAAAAATAAGAGGAGGTCTCCTTGTTTGCCTTTCTCCTGTTAACCAGCTCACTGTTCATGCTGATTGCAGAGGGCTCCGAGCTTTCTGTGTTTGCCTGAGCTTGTAACTTGGGGCTGGTGATGGGGGAGATTCTCCAACTTGCTCAGATGTGTTCTTAAATCTCTGAGTGAAAGTGGTGATTCTTCTGCAAATCTGGTAAATCAAACTCAGCAGGTGTGAGACTCACAGAGCAGTTTCCTACTTAGTGAGCCCGCAGCCAAGACTTCATTTCACATCCAGAGCATGTCAGCCTGGCTTTGCCTGTTCGAGGTGTACATCACAGCTGCCGATGGCTGCGGATGTAACTTCAGGGTGTAGAGGTGGAAGGCTGAGGTTGAGTGTCTAGTTTGAGCTCTCTACAAAGGGAAACGGGAAGCTCCCTGGCTGCATCCACACCATTTGGATGGTTTGCTGCTGGGTGTGTTGAAGGATGTTACAAGTTTTGTGACGTTCAGTCCCACTTGGTGGGGTGACAGCAGTTTGGCAAGTGGATGTAGCTGCTGTAACTTGCTGGTCAAACTCACTCTTTTTCCTCCTGTTTAAATGCATGTTTAAACGGTAATTCAGTGATGGTTTAAAGGGGATTTTAAAAGCACTAGGGTTTATAACCCGGCGTGATGTTGTGTAGGAAGGCAAAAGAGAGATGTGATGGGGTTTGATCTATGTAGAAGGGGTGTTCAGGAAAGAGCCCTTACACAGAACAATCCTGTGTCACAACAGGAATGAGACATTTTTCAGATTGCAAATTCTTACATGGAGAATCTCCCCAAGACTGTTTCCAAGGCATCTGTGTTCAGCTGAAGCTTCAAATCTAGATTTTGTGAAAATGTACTCCTTTACTCATTCCAAGAGCATGACTGAATCGTGCTAGCATGTTTTGTGTGGACTGGAAGCTTGCTGTAGCTTCCCATGAAAGATGGTGGCACTTAGGTTGCACAATTCCTAGCCTGTTTTCATAGCTGGGTGAAGTGGTAACAGTACTGGCTACAGAGAAGGAGGGGTGCTTGTGTGAGAATATTGTCATGGAGATAGCTTCATAATTATTTAGGAAGCTGACTTAGAGCAGTGAAGTGACTAGTGATTATTGTGGTTGTACTTGCTTACAGCCAGCCTGTTGATCAGCAAAACACACTTGACAGCAGCTGGAATGGTAATTTTTCTCCTCTGTCACCTACTGCAGCTTGGCAGGTAGCTAGATAGGGTGTGGGCTCACGGAGGAAACCAATGTGCTGTTCTGTCCTCTGTGTGCTACCGCATTCTTGATCATGGTACATTTACTTAGAGGTTTCTGGCAGGCAAAACAAAGCTGCTCTTGGTCCTAAATGGCTTTTGATCTTTGCTTATCTGTCAGAGCTGGGGCCTGCTGGAAATGAAGCTTCTCACTACACAAACTCAATGTGGTTGATGGCCTCAGAGGAGAAGGGAAGTGGTAGTGTCTGTGATGGAAGTGGCTGTTTCAGTAGCATCGATGCAGTTTGTTTGCACTGCTCCAGAGCAGGAGGAAAACAAGTGTTGTGAAGGCTACTAGTAGGTAGTTTGTCTTCAATAAAATACTAGCCATCAAGCAGCAGTGCTGCAGAGCCAGAGCATCCATCTTCCTTACTGCCTTGTATGCCCACCTCTGTCTGACAGGTATTCGATCAGTGAGCTTCTACGAGCACATCATCACAGTGGGCACAGGGCAAGGCTCCCTGCTGTTCTACGATATCAGAGCCCAGAGGTTCCTGGATGAAAAGCCCCCACGTGCCTGCTATGGACAGAAGCAGAAATTAGGAGGAAGTGAAATCTTGAAGTTGACTACTGGGAAGGGCTGGCTGGTGAGTAGCTGGAGGCTGCAGGAGCCCCTTTACATGGGAGTGCTGTAGGGCTTGGCAGCGGTCTTACGAAACACTGCAGCAAAACAGTCATCAAACTGGTAACTGTGATCTTGAAAAGCATACAAAAGAAGTGCTGTGGGATTGTTTTCTAGAAGAGCTTTGTGAAAGGGTATGGGAAGTTAGGTGCTTGTTGATAAGGCACACTAACTACTGTTCTTATGCACTGATTCATAAATGAAATAGACTTTAGGTCTTTATGTCTTTGAATGTGATCTAAGTTAAAGCTTTCAGAGCCTCAAACACAAAATACATTATCTTTCTTTAAAACTGTTCTATTTGAACCTGGTACTGAAAATAAGAGAGATTGAATTCTATTGAGTTGTGTGCAGTTTTGGAAAGTGACAGGCACTCGAGTTCAATTTCCTGTACATTATCAAAACCACTTAATGGCTTTGCCTTTGTATCTTTGGGATGCAACTTTAAAAACTCATAAAACTTGGTATCTTTCCCACCCTTCACCTTCTCCTCTCCAATGGGTAGCCCAAATATCCTCACAAAAAGCTTCAGGACAAATCTGATATCTTCAGGTCAATCTGTCTGAAGCTTCAGGGAGTATTAACAGAAAAGATCTCTTTATAGATTCTGAAAGCTACTTTTCTGAAACAGGGTTTTGGGTTTGTTTGGCAACAATAACAACCAAATCTTTCCTTTAACAGAACCATGATGAAACCTGGAGGAATTATTTTTCTGACATAAATTTCTTCCCAAATGCTGTTTACACACACTGCTACGACTCGTCTGGAATGAAACTCTTTGTGGCAGGAGGCCCCCTTCCGTCAGGACTTCATGGGAATTATGCTGGTCTCTGGAGCTAATGATAACTCTTTATAAATGCTGATCTTTACAGATTTCCACTTATCTTTTCCTTTTTTTTTAACAAAGAAATTGTGTGATGCCATTGATTTGATTTAAATGCAAGTTATTTTTTGGCAGAGTTTTCTGTTGGTCTCCAACAGTTTTGTACATCCTTTTGAGCCAATTTTTTGCTTTAACCTCCTTGATCCTTTATATGAAGGGTTTTTGAAATTGCTTGTTATCATTTACTCCAAATTACTCTTCCCCTACATTAGGCTATCTTGGCCACGTGCCCCCTCCCCTACTTTGCTGTGAGGTAGGATTCCTTTCTTATAGAGTGATTGCTCCTGGGCTTTCTGTGAAAGTCTTGAGGCTTCATGTGTGCAGGTACTTTGTGTCAGTTGTTACATTACCTGGAGTGAGGACTACTTGTAATTTAAAAAAAAAATAATATTTATAAGAGATAAGCTACTACTTTATCTGCAAGAGCCTGACCCTGGCCTGGGTTGATCTTATTTTTTAAAAGTACAAGTCTAATGACACTATTTATATGTAGAGGAATGTGTTACTTTAAATTCTACTCATTGGAGCCCAGGGACAGATTCCCCAGGGGTATTGCCCATGAAGCCCAAACTGCACAAGTGAAAAAGTTCTCAAAAAATTCATTTGTATTTGTAATTTTCAGGAGAAAAAAAAAAAGAAGTTGCTGTTCTGATCCTTCTCTGCCTGTCCTAGGTAGCAGCTTGCACAACTGGAGTTTGCATAGGCTGTTGTGCAGCCTGGCTGTTGCAGGGTGATGTCATGTTGAGGGCCTACAGAAGTGCTGAGAGGAAAAGGGGGCTAGGGACAGGCGTATTCTTGTCCTTCAAAATGAACTAAATCTACGAGTTTTCCAGATGAGCCAAGGTTCCCAAGAGTGCTGCTGCTGTAGCACATTGGTTCTTCACAAACTGCCTAGAATCCAGGGCCTTTTTTGTCCCAGGTTGTGGAAACTTTCCATTTCAGCTGTTGGGGTTGGCTGTCTCTAATAAGCCAGTGGAGTAAACAAAGTACTTGTTCTCCAGGCTAAGGAGTGCATCTCAGACCTAACACAAGCTGGAAGTTTCCTATGTAGAAAGATAACTTGCTGTCAGCTCATGTTATGTTCACATCTGTCATCCTGCTTGCTATAGGAGAGGCTTAGTCTTTCCCCAAATCCTTTCTTGGCTTTTGCATTCAAACTCTCTTCAACTTTGTGTGAAACTGGGTGTGGAGAATAGGTCTGATGTCTTTCAGATGCAGCTCTGAAGTGTATTCATATCAGGAGGATGGTCTTACTTCACATCTGGCCAAAAAGCAGGGCTCCAGGGTGCTCCTCCTAGCCTTTTGGCACCAAACTCAGCTTGTTACTGATGCCTCTCTCCTCTGCTGGGATGAATGCCTTTCCCCTGCCCTTGTCACTTCATTGCTTTGGTGCTAAATGAGCAATTGAAGCTGAGAAGAAAGGCCAGGCTGGGATGTGCTCTGTTCTCCCATCTCAGCTGGAGATCACAGCCACCACTGCAGAACAGCTTGTCACTTATGCAGTCTGCATGTGACTATGCAGTCCCTCTCTTCTTTGTATTTATCTTCATCAGGAACACCAAGCAGTGAGCCTCGGGTTTAATTTCCATTTGGTAGAGGAGAACTGGATTAAAATCCTGTAAGGAATGCAGTTCTCTCCCATCTGGGTGGAAATGCTGGCAAGAGAGGAGGTCTCCCAGAGTACATCTGTCTCAGAGGTATAATTAACTCACACTAAGCATTGGCACAGGGGCTTCACAAGCAGATCTTTTTGTGGTATTTCATAATTCTACTTCTCTTGTGGGTTGGTTGCTTAAACTGAACCAGTTGGTGGTGCTGCATCTGTGGCTGTTGGGGCTTTTCTCTGAAAAAGGGCACATGATAACTCTGTAGGGCAGGGAAGGAGCTCTCAAATGTTAGAGTTTTTCATTGTTTTTCAAAGATGTTGTTCCTTCTGGGAAGGATTACAGTCATGACACACCTTCAGGCTTTTCAGTCATGTGGGATCACTTGAGCTGCTGTTAAGGGAAGCAGTTAATTTTACTGCTCAGCTCTTTCAGTAGGCTACCATGTTGATTTGGGGATATTTAGGTATTACATTTTCAGTATTCATAATAACAGGTAATCTAGCTTGTAATTATTGATGGAGTTGGTAATACCCAGCTTTGTAGATACAGGGTAGCAATCTCTCAGTAACAATTGAGTGTTACGTGGTGGACGTTCATAAGGAAGCAGAAGCTACTTTGCAGTCTTGGCTTGAGCACAGTGATGAGAGTGGTGCTTGGCCTCTTCACCAAACAACTTATCGCTGGTACTTTCTTCAGCTTTCTCCCTTGTACAATCAGGGTCAGCTAGGCAGAATCGTTAGTGCTCTTCTCGAATGCTTTCTGGGGTTGTAGTAAAGAAATGAGTCTGTTTGTTTGGTTCCCTAATCAGTGCTCCTGGTGTTAGTCTGATGTGAGTAAATTACCAAAGAATAGTTAGTAAGCATTTGTTACTATTCTCACTTGTTAATTTTCCAAATGGATCCATTTTACAGATTCATTGCAAGAGTGTCCTGTTATCTTACTGGACTTTGTCCACAAAGGTTACATTCACATTGCAGGTGACTCCCTGAAGGAGGTAGACTCTTGAACTTCATTATGGGGATATATTTGTTGCCTCCATCTCAAGTCTTTGGCAGCTTTTTGTATCTTAATCCTTAAGATAGTTCTCTAGAATGTCATCCTCTTCCTTGACCTGAACACTTGCTTTGTATATAGCTTGCAGCTGTAGAGTTAACAGATTAAAGTTATGATCCCCCTATGTTGAGTGATGGTTTGGTGTCCTGATTTCTGCCCCTTACTGGCCTTGTGAACCAATGTCCCTCATGAAGCGCAGCTGTGAAATAAAGCAGACTTGCCTCGTGCCTTCATGGAGGTCACCTGCTTTGTCTGTTTGCAAGAAACCAAGAACAGATGGGCTGCCAGTTGCTGTGTCTCAGCAAAGCAGCAGCATCTTTCCAGGTGAGAGCTCTGAGATTTGTTTATAGTGGTCCAATACCTTTATTTGCTATAAACTCACTTTTCCAGTGTGTCAGAGAGGTTCTTAATTCTGTTGCGATTGTAGTTATGACTGACTGAAGGGGGATACAGCTTGCTGCTAGGAACACTGGTGTGGAGCTGATCCTCTGGCCAGCACATGCTGAGCTCAGGAGTCCTGTGCTAGCCAGCCAGATGCTCTAGCTTAAAGCAGGATGAAAAATCCCTGTGTACATCCCTTGCCATCTAGCAACCAGAGACCATGATGTGATCTCCACTTAAAATGTGTTTCTGAGTAACTCAGAGACTTTGTAACTCAGAAGCTTTGTAACTCTTTGAAAATCCTCAAGCATAAACACCAGGATTTTGTCCATGTGGAAGACAGGGGAGAGTGTAAAGGAGAATACAGCCACACCTTGTCTGAAAGGCTTTTGTGGATATGCTCTCCTTTGTCTCTCCACTTTGTGCAGTGAGAATGGGCAAGGGGGCACAAGGGATGATGGAAGCCCAGAAGTGGTTGGTATTGCCCTCAGGATTGCTGAGGAATTAAAAAACCTAGAGGGAATACTTTTCATTGCTCAGGAGGTATTTGTGAATGGGCTTAATTGGAAACATTTGCAGAGAAATCACATAGATATCCCAGATATCCCCATCACTCTTGTTTATCCATATTCATGTTCAAGGCTTTAAATTAGGAAGTATCTGTTAGCTTGTGATGGTGAGTTTCTCTATCAAAACCACGTGGTACTTGGCTAATGAAAAGAATGCTCTTGACAGAAAGAAATCTTCCCAGTTAATAGGGAAGTGCCATTTTCTAGTATACTGCTGGGAGCAGTATGGTCTAAGCAAGCACTCGCAGGTCTAAACCAGGGTGCTAGGGTTGGCAGAGTTGGGAAAATACGGACTGCCTGACCATTTCTGTCCCCTGAAACCCATCAAATAAAATGATTGTATACAACTTCTGGTCATTGGACTGAAACACTTGCAGAACAGTGTGAGGTCTCTATAGTCCTAGATATTGGTTCTTTGACCTCAGAACAACAATCTAGGAGTCAATACATTGTTTTCTTAGGAACTGCTTTTCTAGATTCCCTTATTAAAAGGGAATATTCAGGTGCTGAATCTTAAAATTTCATTGACCTTGTGCTTTTTATTTGCCCCTTCACCTGATCTCCTTTCCTTTTAAAGGCTTCCCACAGTCTCAGGGTATATAAATCACTATGACTCATCCAAATAATACCGGAATGGACCAACAAGAGGTTAACGTGCCTTCCTCTTCTGGTACCTTGATCTTTGTAAAGTTCTCTGCAACTCATCACTGTATTAGGGCTGGATATATGCATTGTCTTTTTCTAAGATGTACATGTTGAAGTCACAACAGGTTTGTACTGTTACTCATGACTTGTTCCATGTCTTTTAGGATGTGGTGTAGACACAAATCAATGCACAGGTTTGTCTTGGGCTCAAGCTGACTGGTGACATCTGTCACTGCTTGTTTTGCATGTTGATGTGTACACAAATGCTGGATCTCCCCTGACAACTCTGATGTACTTGTACCCAATGCACAAACTACACAAGGTGTTATAAAAACCGTGCTGATCATAGTTGCCTGAGGGTAAGATGTCCTGCAGTGAACTGGTTTTAATGGCTTTTTTTCCCCCCAAATACATTTAACAAGATCCAAAGCATTGAAGGGAAAAAAATGATCAGGACTTGCTGATACTTACTGGCTTTTGTTCTGAATCCAGAGTCTGATGTTTGTTAACAGCTCTTGAAATGCCACATGTTGAACAGAGCCTTTCTTAGCTTGGTATTTTCTGTCATGTGAGCAGTGTCAAGAACAGCACTGGATCCCAAACTGTGTCAGAAGCTGCCAAGCCAAGTAGTAACGGCGCTCTCCCAGCGTTGCAGTGCAGGTTTTGAACTGTAAGGTAAAACAGGGCAAAACTATGGATACAGCTTGCAAATGAAACTGCAGATAGTATGTGAAACCAGCCTGTCTGCACATGGGGCTCAGAGCTCTGTTACCTTGTAAATTGTTTCTTCTTTCTGAAAAGTGAGGACTTTTTTGTTTTTAATAGAGATGTTACACATTTGGCTGTTTTCTGAATTGGCAAAGGATATCTTTGTTATTAAACTGGCATCTGGAATTTGGGCAGAGTTTTGGTCTCATGAAGACAGCAGAGGATGGTGTGAATGATACAGGATGTCCCTTCCCAGTTGTAAGGTTGGTTTGATCAGAGGAGCACAGAAACAGGAACACTTCTTCACTCGCTGTGGCCTCAGATGTGGGCATGGATTATCCGTAGCTCACTCAAGTACTGTACTGCACTTCTGTGCTCTGTGAGGCTACCTTTGCATTTAGAATCAGCACTATTTGTTGTCATCAGAGTGTTGACATTAATACATGCCAAGGAGCTGTCATTTTATATTTCCTGTGTTTAACTGTATCTGTTCTCTCTGTACCCCACTGCAAACTGAATCTGGAGTTCGCTTTGTACTTATTGCTAATTTCAGAGTTTCCTCAAATTCAGGAAGATCCTGTTTTTATCACAGTCATTTCTCAGAGTGGAACAGATGGGTTTAACTTTGTTTTGTAATCATCAGCACTTTCTTCTTCTCCCATTTCTTCCTAGTTCACCTTTAACAATCATTTCAAAGCTGCTAGTCTGAAAAATACCAAGTTGTGATAAAAATTGTAGCCCACTGTTGAAAGATCAGTCTGCTTTTCCTATGAACTTCATTCTTCATTTCATTGCTGGCTGCCTATCTGGGAGGAGGAGACTCTGCTCCTGCACAGCCTACAGAAGCTGAAATTCCTGTATTGTACGGTGGATGTCAGCAGATCAGGAAGCGGACATGCATTGCGTTTGCACCTGGTGGCTTTCTTTAGCTGTCCAGTGGCAGCTTAGTCAACCAACACTTTGGGCTGCTACTCAACACCATAACTCAAGATTTCATGGAGGGCTAAGCCAGGACGGTGCATCACTGACCTTCTGCTGAATTCACCCCATATAAAGACTTTCTCCACAGACCTTTTTCTTGTGCATTTGGTGGATTATATGAAAAAAAAAAAAAGAGATGCTGTATTAGGGCTATGAGCCAAATGCTAACCCTGTGCTCAAAAGGCAGAAGTTATGACAAGCTTTGGCTGTCAGCAACACAAAAGGCCGGCGACACTCAGAGATGTGCTGATGGTAATGGAGTGCTGGAGCAACAGAAGCCTTGAGGGTTTCCTCCGTCATCCATATCCTTATGCCACTGCAGGTTAGTTGCTTCCAGAGCCTGGGAACTGCTGGTCAGCCCTTTTCCAATGAGATGTGAATACAGCACAGGGAAGAACTGGTTTCCATAGTAGTCACTCACTCTCTTCCTCAACACTCAAGGTTACCAATGCACATGTTTCTCTTCAAATGATTGACTACGACTTGCCTGCTTCACGCGGCCTCCAGCTACCTCTATGTGCTTCCTGCTGGGATGATGCAGTGAAAGGGCATCATCTGTAGCTCCTTCCACCTGGTTACTGACACTGCAGGGCTGTAACATGCCAGCTGAGATGTCCAGCTTCAGTTGGCTGCTCTGGGCTTCTCCCAGTGCAGACCACTAGGAAAAAGTCTGCAAAGGTAAACACTAATGGGTTTTGTCACTCTTATGCAAAAATGCTGTGTCTCTGTTCTAAGCCTCTCATCCTGGCCTCACTCTCATCTTGTCACCTTCTGCCTCTCAGGACTTATGCAAGTCCTGCGTCCTCTTGTGGCTTACTACTTCAGGTGCCAGTTCTGCAAAGCCTCAGGGCACCTAGTAAAGCCCTACAGCTGTTTGAGACATCTATAATCACCGAGGCAGCAGCTCGTGGAATTGGGGCTTTGCTCACAGTCTGTTCACTTGACTCAGCCCTGGATATCTCCCTGGACTGGTATCCATCTCCCTTTCAGTCTGAAAACTCGAGACTCGTTCCTGCTCCATGAAAGAGCTGATTCCTGTACTGCTGGTTATTTCAGTTGGGTGGCTGTTATTTTATCATATCATTTATTCAGGGGTTCACTGTGTATTCATGAAATCCTACCAGCTCTCTCAACTCTCCTGAATGTGGTACAGGGGCCCACCCTGGGAGGAGTCAGGATATTTCATCTACTCCCAAGGTGTGCAGAAACAAGGGTCTCTCACACAAACTAGTTTTAGGGAGGAAAAGCAGCTGCATGGCCACAAGTGGAAAGGTATCTCTGGGTAGAATAGGTGAGAGAGCACTTAAATTTAAAATACAACAGTAATAAGTTTTTTTGTTTCTTTTGAAATAAATTTTTTAACAGGAGTTCTGTTGGTGTTCAGACCCACAGAAAGTGGCAATTAAACTGGGGCTTTCTGTTCATCAATGCAAAATGTGCCTCTTAACCGTAATGCAAAACTCAGTCTCTGACGTGCTCTGTTTTCAGTGGAAGAAATTGAAGTGAAGCCTGATTGAACTTGTTTCTTGCTTTTACATGTAATCACCCAAACACAGTCATCACTGGTCTTTCCCAAACACCCTACAGACTCATCCCTACTTAAAAGCAAAGCAGGGATAACACTGAGCCGTGGAATCCGCTGAACTTCCTTGGTTTGAGAGAGACATTGGAGAGAAGAGTCCAGCTTCCCTCTGTTTTTAATACAACTTTAAAGCAATGCAGCTACTCTCTCAGATCAGCACCTCTTCCTACTTTTCCTTCCCTTTAGATGGGAATCGAAAAGTCAAGCCAGCAATACGTGATGTGATCAACATGCTTGCAGGTGGAACATGGCGGGGTCTTGAAATCTGAGGACTGAGATTTCCCTTCTGGCAGAACTTGTGGGCACAAGAGCTCGGATCTCAAAGCACAGCTCTTCCGTCTGCTTGCCAAATGCCATCAGGTCCTCTGGATTCTCCTGAAGAAGAGCGGTGGCAGAGCTGTGGAGGTGTAGCCTGGAACTGATCATTTTAGCTCGTGTGTGTTGCTTGACTACACGGACACTGTAACAGTGATCTTCTTTTCCTTTTTAACAGATTGCTTTCCACATGTCAGTCAAAAAACTCTTGATTTGCTGTTTGGAGGGAAACTGTTGCTAGATCAACTGAAGAGCCTAATTTTACATCTTGCATTAACCGGGTTACTGTGTTCACAGCCAGAAGGATGTTGCTCTTTGAAAAAGCATGTTGGTGTATGTGGCAATGACGGGTGCACTTTTTAAATACTTTAGATCTGTGCATTTTCACCTGAATATCGTTAACCACACTATAGTCTGACAAACTGATCTTTTACTACTGCCCTGTTATATAGGTAATTGTAATTAACAGCAGTTTGGGGTTTTTTCTTTCCACTACTTGAGATTGTGTGACTGGAAAATTGGTGAACAAAAAGTATTTGTGCATCTTACTATAGGTATCTCTAAATAAAATGTATTTGTATAGTGTGTTGGCTTGGCTGATGGTTTCCTTTCTTTGCTAATCAAGTAAATCCAGGGCAGTTTGAGAGCAAGTGTGTGTGGATTTCTCCCTGTTGCAGTCCAGCCTCTGTGTTGATGTTACCGATTCAAAGGAAATCAGGTGAACTGTTGTTTTTCCTTCACTCAGGACAGGTTCTCGGTTTATTCCTTTTTTGTTTTGTTTTTTTTTTCCCCACAGCTTAAACATCTGTCCTGCTCTCTGTGATGCTGCAGTAACACTCATTGCTTTCAGAGGAAATGTATCTAATGGCAGAGTTGGGACTGTTACCACTCTTGAAAGCATCTCCTTCCTGTTCTCTTTTTGCTAACTCATTTGTTCCAAGGCAAGAGTTTCCTTTCAAGCACTTTATTCTTCTAAGAAGGAAATACCTCTTGGAAGTATGGAGTGGTACAGGTACCTATAGGTAAACAGGTATAGGACCAAGGGTTTCAGGAAGACTCTAAGTATCAAAAGTGCATCTGTAGCACTACATCTTACACATACTTTACACAGGAGCATGAGGCCCCACTGTCCCATTTTCCTGCCACTTCTTCCTTGCCTAGCATTGGGAAAGTTATTTTTTTGAGAGGATGCATGTTCTTAAGAGTTTTAAGCTTTATGTTCAAGGTTAAAATCGTCTGCCAAAAAGTAGCTCCTGCATCCCCACATCCACAGTTTGCCTCAGGCCAAAGTGCTAGCTCACATAGTCATGGACAAACTGTGGCTTTGTATGCAAGCTCTGGGAAACTGTGGTTCCAGCTGCAGGAGGTGACAGGTTGGAAAGGGGTCTGGCCATCAGGCTACTCACACCCCAGCTGCATCCTTTGCTCTATCAAGTACAGCATTCAGATGGTGTGGGACTTCTCAGCTGCCTTCCATGACCAAAAAGGGATCTCGGGAAGTACCAAGACAGTACTTATCGAGCTATTCTTAGATGTGTGTCCAGCTTCATCTCAGCAATGAAGAGTCCAAACCCTCTCCCAGCAGCCAGTTCTAGCATTTACCTACTTTGTGCTATCGTCTGTCTTTCCCACTCACTATGCAGATGAGGCAGTTTCTTCCTTTTATGTCAGGCAGGTCACCTTTTTCTTTTGGAAGAGGTTTATAACTGTTTCGTGGCCACAGTCTTCACTCCTTACAGTGAGCAGTCTGAGTTCCCTCAGCGCTTTCTCGCTGGCCGTGCTTGGCAGCTGGCTGTGTGGCTGTCCACATTTCTGCCTGTGGAGCCAAGGCGAGATGATCCATTGCACTCCCTTGGCCTGGAGCCCGTGGCGGGTCTGCGCTGCTTTTCCTGTAGCCTATGAGCACATTATCCCTTTCAACACTCAATCTGCAGCCTGCCTCCAGCTCCCCGCCCAGCTGACGCAGGTTTGCTTTGCTGCTGGCACTTTCCCTCTTGGGTGTTTTTTGTTTATGATCTCTGCGGTTCGGGGATCTCAGCTCTTGCCAGCTGGTGGCACCACCGTTCCAGAACAAGGAAGCCAAACCAGGACAGCGCTGTGGGAATAATTTCATACCGGTTCTGTTAGTTCTTCCTAGCCATAGCTGTGCTCATCCTGTCTGCTTCTGAGTGGAGGATCAGGATAATCTGTTTCAGCTCAACGTGCTCTCGAGGTCCAGTAAATGCATTAATAAATTATGGAGTGCCGGGAATGCAGTGCTTGAACTGTTCTTTGGGCAAGGGCAGCCCAGAGACTGAAAGTGAGACAAGTTCAGAACATACTAGGAAACAAAAGTCTGTATGCTTTATCTCCTAACTTCCCCATTCCCCCCTCCCAAGTCTCCTCGTCTGGAAGAACAGATATCAGGATGGCTTCGGCCCCCTGTGAGGCTCAAAGGACCACGCAGCCAACATGGCATTTGGGAGATGCTGATCGGCTGTTCCAAAGTTCCACTCTGCACAACCTGTCTTACCTTTCTCTCTTCATTAAGGTGTACCACAAGCTGGAAGAGTTAAGAGAAAACCCACAGGCCTGAAGTGCAGAGTTGTGGTCAAAAGGTCAGCTGGACAGTTGCTTGGACTGTTTGTGCCAGACAGAAACGAAGCAAGGGTCATATGTTCTGGGGATGCTGAAATCTCAGCAGAAAGATTTGTAGCCCATGTAATTAGTGTCTGTGGGTTTGGGTTTTTTTCCCAGAAGAGACCCACTGCAGTGCCTGGTGCATGGGGAATGTTAAGCACTCAAACTCACCTACCACAGAAATTTAACAGATTCTAGGCAAAAAGATGGAGATGTTTTGACTAAAGTTGCCCTTGAGAAGACAGAGACTGGCCCTGTAAAACTCCTCCCGATATAGCTGCTGTATTCTAGGAAAGTATTCACCTAGGGAGCAATGCTGGCTATTTTTTCCAAGTATATGAGTCCTAGATAAGCTCTTGGAGTGCAAAGGGTGAGGAACAGTGGGTCAGCATTAACAAAAACACCTGGGAGAGCACAATCTGTTTCCTCACTTGCTGTGGGGGCGGCCAGCTTCCCACTGCTGAGGAAGCTATCAAGCTGTAATGACTTCAGATCTTGCTCTCTGTTGAAAACACTTCAGAGAGGCTCTTTTCCTCTTCCAGGATAGAAATTCTAGAGTAGCAATGACTTGCCATGTATATTTATAGGAGCATCTCTTTCCTGTTGATGATAGAAAGACAGCTTTAGCTTTTTACCTGTACAAATAGCTTTAACTCAGAAGAAAAATACTGTCCTTGTTTTCTTTGTATATTTACAGTAGGCTGCTACTGTTATATTTTGAGTGCATTTAGTCTGGGGGGGAGTTTAGTCCTGTGCTCTAGGCTGCTCAACTATTTGTAAGGGAAGGGAAGCATCTGGAGCTTGAACATTCTGCACAGAGCAATAAAAATGACTACAGGGAAAAATCCGGTTCTCATTACATGGATTTCCCTGACACCTTAATGTACTAACACACTCTTGGAATAAGACGTTGTCATCCTGTACCCACATTTGGTCACTTTGAACATTGTGGGAAAATACGGGAAGAAGGGCGAGGAGGACTGCAAACACGCTCCAGTGACTTGTGGCTGGGGGGTAGAAAAATACACATATCATTCTAATTGTTGTCTGCCCTTGTGCATCAGAGGAGTAGAACATCCGTGTTCAAACAACACAGGCCCGAGGCAGGCTTAGAGGCCTGTATTAAACGTGTTTGAGATTCCTGCCCTGGTGTGGGAGAGATCCAAGCAGGGTGGGAAGCTGCAGCCGTGCGATCCTGGGGAGACGGGTGCAGACAGCAGCAGGCTGGGTGATCCTTGAGCACGGCCCGTGCCCCACAGTGCCTGCAGCCCTGCCTGTGTTGGCTCAAACAGCCATGCCAACGTTCACAGAAAAGCAGAATTGTTTAGATTGGTTGACTCTTAAGATCATCTAGCACAACCATTAGCACAGCATTGCCATCACTAAACCATGTCCCTCAGTGCCACATCTACACATCTTCTAAATCCTCCCAGGCATGACGACTGGAACCATTTCCCTGGGACGCCTGTACTTGCAGCCTTGACAGCCCTTTCAGTAAAGACATTTTCCTCATCTCCAATCTAAAACTCCCCTGGTGCAACTTGAAGCTGTTTCCTCTTGTTCTGTCACTCCACTCATTACTTGGGAGAAGAGATCAACCCCCACCACACTACAGGCTCCTGTCAGGTAGTTGCAGAGTGCTCATGTCTCCCTTCAGCCTCCTCTTCTCCAGAATAAACACCCCCAGTTCCCTCAGCTGTTCCCCATTCAGACTTGTGCTCCAGACCCTTCCCAGTTTCATTGCCTGTCTCTAGACATGCTCCACAGAATCACAGAATGGTAGAGATTGGAAGGGACCTTTAGAGGTCATCCAGTCCAAACCCACTGCTAAAGCAGGTCCACCTAGATTTTGAAAACCTCCAGAGAAGGAGACTCCACAACCCCTCTGGGCAGCCTGTGCCAGGGCTCCCTCCCCTGAACAGTGAAATAGTTTCTCCTTATGTTTAAATGGAACTTCTTGTTTTCCAACTTTTGCCCATTACTCCTTGTCCTGTCACTAGACACAGAAAAAAGGGATGTCCCAACCTGCCGATATCTACCATTTATAGGTAAGATCCCTTCACAGTCTCCTCCAGACTAAACAGCCCCAGTTCCTGCAGCCTTTCCTTATAAGGAAGATGTTCCAGTCCCCTGCTTCAGTGCCAGCAGCTGCTCCAGCACCTCAGATCTTGCTCCAGTATCTCAGCATCCCTCATGTAGTGAAGGGCCCAACACTGAACACATCACTCAAGGTGCAGCCTCACCAGCATCGAGTGCAGGGGAACAGTTACTTCCCTGGTCCTGCTGGTCACACTGTTTCTGATACCGGCCAGGATGCCATTGGCCTTCTTGGCCACCTGGGCACACTGCTGGCTCATGATCAGGTGGCTGTTGATCAACACCTCCAGGTCCTTTTCTGCCAGTTTTCCAGCCACTCTGCCCCAAGCCTGTAGCATTGTGTGGGGCTGTTGTGGCCCAAGTGCAGGAACCAGCACCTGGCCCTGTTGAACCTAACCTAATGCTCCTAACATACAGCACAGCATAAAGATTCTTGGAATTTATCCCAAGATTAAGTTTTGGGGAAAACAGCAACTGATGCAACATTCACTTCACAATACTATTAGTTTATTATCAATCAATTACAGGAATATTTACATTCTCTGGAGTAAGAGAGAGATGAGATTCCATCAGGCCTGTTAAAATGCAGCAGATCACAGCAGGGGCTCTATAAGCACTGCAAGAGGCACAGTGTGACACAGCACAAGGAGGTGTAAAAGTGTCTAGCAAGCCATGAGGATATCAGTGAAGCCTAGTGCCTATATTAGCTTTGCATTTATGGGGCTCTCCTGCTGAGCTAATCAGCCAGTCCAGAATGCACTAGCTCTGCATGTAAACAACTGGTGTCTCTGGTTGATAAACTTCAAGTTGCTCGTAACTTAGAAATGGAACAGATAAAATAAATTCCTCTACATTTATTCTGGTATAAGCTGGAATTGATACCAGCAAAAGGATTTACTTGCTTCCAAGGACTTTAAACCTCTTAAAGAACAATTCCTAGCAATGTTACTGGCCCACTTGCAGACAGTTTCAAAAGCACTAACAGGTGATTATAGAAGTGTTCCAAAAATACCTGCTGCTTCTTCCACTGAGAAGCAGGATGCTCTAGTAATGTCACAATGGGACAGAAGAAATAGCTGTTTGTCAGCTTCTGGACTGAGTAGTGACATTTGACACTCAAAAATGGTTTCTGTCACCAGCGCTGGGGTGTCTACACCCAAGAGCTCACAGAAGGACAGAATGGTTTGGGTCAAGACAGGGACTTTAATGCCCCTTCAAGTTCCTTAAGAGCTGGCCAGGGAAACTTGTGGCTTCATGGAGATAATCTTTGGAAGTTTTAAGAGGCTGGAAGCATGCCCTGTTTGAGCAGAGCACGGAGAGATGACCTCTCCGTGGACGACTGGAGATGGACGACTTTCCCTCCTGTCATGAGCAAAATAATGCTAAACTGATAAAGGATTTGATTAATCAAGAATTCAAGGCTAGATACACAGTTAATGCCATGCAACAAGGTTGTGTGAAAAATGAGTTTAACAAAAGCCTGTTTAAATCTTAGAGACTATTTGGCTGATAAAAGTAACAGTGGACACACCACAGAATTAAACCAGGGTGTACAGCAGAACAAACTCAGCACTCACCATTAGCAGAGAATGCATTACACAGTTTAACAATTGCTAGTGTCCTGTCCAAAACGGGTGTTTTCAGTGAGGTTCTGCAGACTCAGACTTGGATGTGTTGAACTGTTTCAGCAACCTGGAAACAAGTACGAAGTTGGTGTAGATAAAATGTTGTATGAAAAAGGTTGTAGGAATGGAAAGTAACAACAGGTTGAGGTAGTTGTACATCGCAATTTCAGATTCCTGCCACGTGAAAATGCATCACCTTTTTCACACAGCCACATTACAAGATAAGGAAGCCTGGACCAAGGTCTGCAGGGGGCACCTACAGAAGAGGGTCTGTCCCCAAGCATGCACTAACTTGACAGGATAATCAAGCAGCGTGACATGAATTCCCAGGAAGATGCTGAGACACAGACCGTAGAAGTTAGGAATTAGAATGGCCTGGTCTGTGCAAAGGCCAGATACAATGACATCACTACTCTTCCTGCCTTCAGTGCCAGGAATAGTACCTATACCTGAAGGGTTTGCTTACACGACTGAAATAGCAACTCTTCCAAGCACTAACATGGCTTGAAGCCATGCACATGAACACAATATGACACATTGGATCTCATCTCTAGACAGCATCTTCACAAGTTTCACCCCAAGTCTACATGCAACAGCAGTCCCTGTTACACCCAAGGGTAACATCTCTTCTAACACCCCACTTTGCATCCAAGATTTTCAAGTGTTCATCTATAACTGAAGAGAATTCCTAATTCCTTGAGAACTCAGATGAAACCTGAAAGTCAAGTCTGGTTTCTTCGTTCAGAGGCTCTTCATTACAGAGCCTGTCCTCTCTGAGGCTACTGGAGTCCATTTTGGAGGAAGGTAGTCCTGTTGATACAGATGTCATAGGTTAAGGCTGTGAGAACAGTTTGCAGAGAAGAGCAGTACTTTTATTAGACCAGGCAATGTAACTGGGGGAAAAAACTCAGGCAAAAAGAAAATGAAAACTTAAGACTATAATGAAAAACTGCTCTGAGCTTCAGCTTGATTGAACTAATTGCCCAGTGAGTGTGAAAACAGAGATTTCTGCTCTGTGGTACAATGACTGCAAGCTAGCTAAGAAATCTGCAGAGAAAAGCAACCCTGAAGCAAGCTGAAATGCACAGTCTGGAGGGACTTGCACCTGCACTGGGTTATTCTTTAGCAGCTGGAAAAGGTCACAAATCCATGTAAGAGCACACAGAGCCCTGACACAGGCAGTGGGTCACATTTGCCTGGTCAAACCTTTGTTGTCTCTCTCCTTCCCAAGCCTGACATATACTGTGTATTTGGAGTGAGGATCTGTGTCCCCAAGCCTCCATCAGTTTACTCTTTTAGCTCTCCTCTGCTAGCATTGGCAGTGAAATACCCCATTTTCTCATTTATATTTACTCCATGTACAGCAGAGAGGAGTCTACAATGCTTTTGTCTTTGTATCCTTGTTTAATTTTCGATTCCAAATGCTCCTGGGATGGATTCTGTGTGATATTCAGAGACATGCTCCAGCTGGCACCACACCATCTCACTACAGCATCCTAAGAGCTCTCAGCCTTTGTTGTTGCATGCTGCACATCAAATATCCATCTTGATTAGCAAAGGATTGCCAAGTCATGATGAAAGAATGTTAATAATACTGATTAAATCTGCAAAGATTATGGAGCCACAGACATCTTTGTCACAAAGCCTGTGAAACTTGGTTTAGAGGTATAATTAATTCCCCCCAACAGTAATAAACCAAAATATCAACAGCTGCCTCAAGAAAATTGGCACTACCCATGCACTGTTTGGTCTCAATTTCAATTTACCTCTGAAGGACCCTCTATCTTACCAGGAAATGATGGGAATAGGGAAGTGTTGCTGCTTATGAGCAGTAGGAACTGCCATAGCTCCTGCCCATCTACGTAACAGAACATCAAGGCTGGCCCAGGACACAGGCCACTTAAATCTGTTTACTCTGCCTACACAGAGAAGGCAGATGCACGAACGACACTGATTAATTTTCAGATATTGCCTAGGGTAAAATGAGATTTCATGCCTTCTTTACTTATGTGGAGAGTACAGGGTCACGGGACAGAGGATGAGCAAAAAGGAAATAAGACCACAGAAAAGGTCAAAAACCACGGGAGGTACTGCTGCAGGCACCAAGGACTGAACAGTCTGCTCTCCAGTGTCTGCATCATCAACCTTGCCTGCTTATGCAGGGCGCCAAGCAAGAACCCATTTCCACGTAGGCTAAGCAAGCCCTGCCTTGACATGCCACGCCTTGCAAAGACGGGATGACAAGAAGGGTACAACTGCTACAGAGGTGCTGTACAGAATGGGGACAATCCACAGGAAGAAAAAGCCTAAGAAGTTTGGTGGTTTTTTTTGCCTGGCTTACAACCTGAAACTTATTGGTGAGTCAAGCAACCACCCTTTCTTGACATCTCTCCTGTTACCATCCAGTTTAGGTTGCCCAAAGGCAGACCAAGCGCTCTGACATACTTCTGCCACGTTACTGAGCTCCTTACTTTTCCCCATTAGCCTCTAGCACGTTCTACATTCACCCTTTCCTTCAGTGTAGCCAGCTGTTCCTCCCTGTCCATGAGGTGCCTCCCTGTGTCCCACTTGGCAGAAGAGTGCAATAAATTAATGTGAGTGAGGCTCGGTCCCAGCTTCCTCACCATCGAAGCACTGGCCTCAGCAACCGTGTAGGGAATGTGAAGGAGCCTTGCAATTCTCTAATCGTGTAGATTGTTTGTGATACCAAGTAGGTCTGGGATGAAGCCCCAGGAAAACAACAGCCGCAGATGGAAAGGAGGTCTATAGAGCTCAGAGCCCGTGCTGTCTCACTTTAAACACTGCCTGGGACCGAGGCACAAAAAGTAATGACAATAACCTGGCAACCTGAGCAAGCTTTAATCTGTGACATAAACCACTCATCATCAGTCCTGCCCAAGCCGGTAGCACAGACAGCATATTCCACTCTTGAATAAGAAGCAAAACCTAATAATAAAAAACAAGACCCCTGCTGGTTCGAACTGCTCCTTCGTGCAGCAAGGGAGTAACTGCGGGACGACCCTGCACGTCCACGGCGCTTCCGAGGTGACCCCGCCGAGCCCCAGGCCTCGCCCGGCGCGCTGGGCCTCCTCCCGCCCGCGGCCTGACGAGGCGCGAAGGCGGGGCCGCCCGGCCCCACGCAAACCTCTTCCCGGTCGGGCTCCGCCGGCGCGCCAGCCCTGCCCGCCGCGACGCCAGGACCAACGGCGGCGGCACTCCCCGGGCCGGCGCTCCCCGGGGCCGGCGCTCCCCGGGGCCGCGCTGCGTGGCCGCCCGGGGCCGGCCGCCGCCTTCCCTCAGCGCCGGGAGGCGGGGCCCGGTCACGTGAAGGGGAAGGGGCCGGCCCCGCCGCGCCTCGCGCTGGTCACGCGGTGCCGGGGCAGGCGGAAGGGCTGGTGGATGGGCGCGCGCTGGCGGTGCGTGAGGGGCGGCGCGCGCGGCGGGGCCGGGCCGGTTCGGGCCGGTTTGGGGGGTGGGGGGGCGCCGGTAAGGGAGCGGGCGGCGTCGCGTCACGTCGCGTGACGTCACGTGGCGGGGGAGCGGCCTCGAGTGCGCGTGGAGGAGGAGGAGGAGGAGGAGGAGGGGGGAAGGAGCGAGCGAGGCGCGGGCGGTCACGTGACGGTGGTGGGCGCCGCTGCTGCCGCCGCTTTGTGAGCACATTGGGCAGGTACCGCGCGGGGGGGCCGGGGCGGGCTGGACGGAGGGGACGGCGGATGGGGGGTGCGCGCCCCCGTCCCTCGCGGCCCGCGCCGCGCGCCCGGCGGCGGCGGGAAGGTGCGGCGGGGGTCGGGGGGGGGGATGGGGGGCGATGGGCCCGCGTTCCCGGGGGAGGCCCGGCGCCCCTCCCCCGCCCGGCGGCCCGTGGGCAGCCGTCGCTCCCTCAGCGGCCTGAGGCGACGCGCCCGTCCCGGGGGCTGATTCGCCGTCCCGCCGGGAGCGGGTGTCTGCCGGAGACGGACCTGCCGCCCCTTCCCGGCCGCGGAGGGGTTGGGGAGGTAGCGGTGTATGAGGGGAGGCGGCTCTGCCCTACTTTTGCTGACGGCCGCCCGGGGGAAGCTTTGCCCTGCCCTACATTGCCGCCCCCCTGCTCCACTCCCTCTTCAGGGGCGCGGGCAGGGGCCGCTGACTAGGCCGCAGCTGCGGGCAGCTCCCACCCCGTCCTGCTCTCGCCTGGGCTTATCTGAGGAGGGGGAGCGCACCCGACCCTCAACGGGTACCAGCAGAAGTGCGTTAGCTTTCCGCCCTCTTCCCTTCCTGGGAGGGTGCCCTGTACCCCATCCTCTATGATTCTCCTTAAAGCTGGGGCGTTTTCTCCTTTGAGTGTGTGCTCTTTCTGCCTCTGTGGGCTGGGGATGTGAGAAGAGGTGCAGCTGGGCCCCTCAGAAGCAGAGCTGGTGGAGATGTGCCTTTGGACCCCTTCCTCAACTCGAGTCAGGCCAAAGGTGGGCTGGCAGCACGGGAAGAGAGCAAGTGGGCAAATTGACTATTGATTTGTGCCTTGTGAAGGATTTTACATCCACGTTATCTTTCCCCATCTCTTTCCCAGATGCTCCCTCTCTGGTGAGGGGTTGGGTAGGGGAGCCGTGTCATGGTCACAGCTACAGAATTCACTGACAATAACATCTCAGCAGCAACAGTAGGTTACTCGAGGACATGGCAACAAATGAACCATTCTCTCTGTTAATCTTCTCTACCTAGTCCTTCCACACACATGGTTATGTGTAGTTACTGAGAACTGGAAGTCAGGGCAGGGCTTTGCTGTTGGGCTAGCTTATTACATTTAAAAACAAAAAAGGAAAGCTCTCCAGTGTTTGGTAGTGTTACTGAAGAAAATTCACATCAGGAATGGGAACTGTTAGAAACCAGTGTGTGGAAAGAGACCTGGTGCACCTCTGAGCTTGATGGCCAGATTCTGAACTCTGTGAAACAGATTTTAAAATGTGTGCTGAAATGTCTGCAATGCTGTTGAATGCCACTTGGGAGCTGCTCAGGATGAACCTGGTTTGAAGCTGCTCTCTTATAGGTGTGCTAACATAAGGAGTATGGGCATGCAGAGCCCTCGTGGTTGTGTTCAAAGGGAAGACACTTCGGGTTTGGTGTGAAGCTATGTAAGGGGAAGCTCAGGAGGGCCAGCTTGCTTCATCATTTTAAGTACCAGGCAGCAGTCAGTCCCTCGTCATCTCAATTTGCGTAAACACTGTGTGCTTTATAATACAGCAGCAGGTCAAGGCGTTAGCCTCTGGGACGGTGGTGGCTGGTGAAATGGAGGGGCTGTCCTGGCATGAGACCAACTGTTTTTATGTTGTGGGGTTTTTTTGTTTTCTTTTCCAAGAAGAGAAATTGAAGCTGGATGTGAGTGAGGGGAAGGATGTTCAGGCCTGGAGGAGCAGTGCTTGCCATTGAAATGGAGCTCTTCACAACAAATGGCAGCAACTCAGCCTTTTGAGTTTACGGGTTTTTTTAAAAAAAAATTTACCAGGCCCTTTTAGCAATTCCTGTGGTTGTATCATGTTCTCTAATGGAATCTGGGTTTAGATTCCTACCTGACTGACTCAGTATTTATACGCAGACCCAGTCTCTCTGTGGTGGTTTGACCTAACTTGTTTAAAGAATTTATTTTTATCCTAACACTAGGTAACTTGAAAGGAAGCAAGGCTAGATCACTTTGCAGCATTAATGATGTTTTGGGACTCCTGGAGGGTTACATGGAGAAACTGGATTAACTGGTGTAAACCAATTTTGAGTCTGGAAAATGAGCCAGCTTTTGTGTTTATAACCTCAACAATCTTGCTAACTTAAAAGAGGGAGGAGTGGGCACTGGGCAAGCTCCGTTCTGCTTTCTGTGTTTAAACTAATAAAATGAAAGGCATGGAAATTCAGAAATTTAGGCACTTTCAGCCAGTCCTCAAAATAGCTCCTGGTGCCATGACTTGCAAAGGGATTTGACCATTCAAGGGGACTTTGAAGTTACAGATTTGCCACTAAAAATCTAAGGAAGCTAAAGGAAAACCCAAACAAAAAACCATCTTGTCTCTTACCAGAAGCCTACTTTTTTTTTTTTTTTTTAAAGTTCTTCCCATTTTTAAGCTACTACTTTAGAATTTAGAAGCAGATTTTATTGTTTTTCCATGTTTCTTCCATGGACTGTTATTTTATGTGATGCTTTTGTATAGAAGGCCATTTGTTTGGTATGTTCCATCTTTGATGATCATGTGCCCCTGGTGCTACTGATTGTAGCAGAACAGGGTGCTGATTGACAGTGCTTGAGAAATGTGCGTGTCATAGGCTATTAATACTCTGTTAATAATTAGTATTGATAAAGTTACTATTAATAGTAATGATTACTTGCAATTTCAGTAATATTTAGTACTTGGGATAGGTTCTTGATGAAAGAATACGAATACGACTTTCAGATCTTAATCTTTTTATTTACCTGTGTCTCTTTTTTTTGGTTAAAGTGTACGAGCAGGACTCTGAAGAGCTGTGTTCTGCACTCTGGTTTACAACAGCTCAGTATGACCTTGGTAACAGACAAGCCAAGTGACGTGTCCCCTTTTTAAGATGACAAATTAAAGAAACTCGGTGTTGTATACTTTGGAAGTACTGAATGGAAAGTGCTGGAGGAAATGCAAGTAATATCCACTTCAGTGTTTGTTGTTCTGCTATAGCATCTTGTTAAGTTATTTTTTTTTTCTGATACCATCTGCTCACTTGTAGCTGATTGTGTCCTCACTGCTTTGCAGAGAAGACCTAGTTTGGGCTTGTACTGTTTTTCATATAACTTCTCTAAACATGTTGTGTTTATTAAAGTAAGAGCTGGGATGAAAGGTTATGAAGTGGCTCCTTTGCAATTACGTATGGTTCATGTTTTACAAAAAATAGTACAAAGTGTTTCTCTGTTTTGCTGTAACATGAAAGTCCATGCTCTTTAATTTGGCCGCCTAAACTGGTGATTTGTCCCTATCACAGGTGTGGTAACTTTGTCCCTCGTCCTGTCACTACTTCTCAGCTCTACAAAGAGTAAGCAGTGACTAAAGATAGATAAAGGAGAGGTGATACAGTCAGATGATGAGGATTTCATGGCTTGCTTAATTTGCTTTTGCTACATCATAACTATTTCACTCAGAGTGTATACTTTTATTTATGTTCTCTTCAGATTGTAAAACTTCTGAGATAGGTTAGGTGAACAACTTTGTGCAGTTCCCCCAGATGAAGTTGTTTCTATTCTCAGGTCTCTTGAAATTCTCTTTTCTTGTCCAGTTCTCTTTGTGAAAGCTGCAAGACACTGTGGCTTCTTTTGAAGGTAAACTTGTCAAGCTCTTTTCCTGTCCCTTCCTAGCTTCTTAAATTGGTCTTCTGACAGATGAGCATGGAGGAGTCCCTAACCTGGCTGAGTGTAGCATTTTGCATTAAAAACAGTGAAATATTTCCCATATTGAGAAGCTTTGATTTTTCTCAAGACTTGTGGTTTGCCTGAAGTTATGCTTCTATGGTGAACTTTATAGTTCTGAGGTGTTTTTTGCTTTATCATACAGGAAACAGTTTATTCCCGATCAGCAGGTTCAGTGGAATTTGTGTTACAGAATGACTTCACATTTGAATCCCAAGTTAAATGAAGAAAACTCAAATACTTTCTTAACCTCCAGATTTGAATCTGCAGGTTGTACTTTTTTTTAACCTTGTTTAGTGATGAGAGGGGAATAATCTGTTTCTGTTGGGCAAACTTGTGGCTGAAGGTGCACGCACTGAAGTTTTAATTCAGTAGCTATCATCATATTCCATATAAATATTTTTAATGGTGAGCTGTAGTTGAGAAGAAGTCTTTTTGCATTTTTTAGTGTGTGGCATAGAACTCATCTAGAACATTTCACTTGTATTTCTTAGGACTATAGTACTGTTCCTAGAAGTAGGATGATAACCTTATAGACTGTTGAGATTGCTTTTGAACAAAGGAGATGAAGTAATATTTTCTACTTTGTTTCTTTTGTTAAGTGTTTTGAGGGTGGTGTCTGTAATAGTACAGAATGAAGTGCATGGCTTCTGAAAACTACTTTGTTTCCTCTTTTTATTTGATTTTACATGTTAACTGAGCCATGACTATTTTATAGTAAACTTTTGACTGGTATCTCCTAACATGGACCCTGTCCGTGTTTCCTTTTGCTTGAAGGCTATTGTTGATTTCTTCTTTTTTTTATTTTTTTTTTTTTTACCTTTTTGCATTTACTTTGTTCCTTGATTTTCAGAACTGCCCGTGGTCTTAGATGCAGTTACAGCAATGTGAATCTGAAAGGAATCCTGATGCCAGACCCTGCTCTGTAGTCGATCTGTACATAATATGTTGTATTCAGGAAATTCTGATCTATATCTTCTGTTAATGGTCTTTTTATTTCAGCTTTTGGTCACACATTCTTAAGGTCACTGACCTGTGATCTGTTCTGAGACTGACTTAGGTCCTAAGTGGGACCTAAGTTAATGATATTAAATTTGTCTGACTAAATTTGAAGAGGACAAGCAGCACAGGGCCACAAAGATGATTACAGGAGTGGAGCATCTCCTTTATGATGAAAGGCTGAGGGAGCTGGGGCTCTTTAGCTTGGAGAAGAGGAGACTGAGGGATGACCTCATTAACGTTTACAAATACGTAAAGGGCGGGTATCAGGAGGATGGAGCCAGGTTGTTCACAGTGAGGTCCAGTGATAGGACGAAGGGCAACAGGTGCAAACTGAAATATAAGAGGATTCAAAGAAACACAAGGAAAAACTTCTTCACTGTGGGGGTGACAGAGCACTGGAACAGGCTGCGCAGATGGGTTGTTTAGTCTGCTTCTCTGGAGACATTCAAAACCCAGCTGGACGAGTTCCTGTGTGGCCTACTCTAGACAGTCCTGCTCTGGCAGGAGGGTTGGACTAGATGATCTTTTGAAGTCCCTTCCAACCCTTAACATTCTGTGATGCCTGGTCTTGTGCTCCACCTTTTTTTTTTAGCTACTGAAAGAATTTCTTAGTGTTTTGAACGTGGGGTAAGTGACAAGGCATAGCTGTTTGAAATTCATTTTAGTAAAAAATTGAAGTAGTGTTTTGAGCTTGGTGAAGGAAAGTTAATGAGTATGTAGAAGTGTTTCAAAGTTTTTTTTGAGTTTGAGAAAACCTAGGGGTTTCTAATACCTGTCTTCAACCTGCTGCGTTTCTTTGCTGCCTCTGGACATACTGATAGCAGTCATGCCCAAAGAACTTTTCTTTGCATCTTAGGAAAAGGCATTATCTTTCTTGAATATAACTGTCATAACTATTTTTATGTTGTGACTGCAAGTATAAAATTCCTTGCCACTTTGAAAGTTCAGAGATATTGTTTACGAGTTTATCTGTTACTGTAGTAGTATATGTTGCTGGATTTTGAGTCCTGATGACTGTTACCCTACTTAATTAAATTGAAGATAGACATTCCTTTAATTTTCTTTATGTGAGTGTCTAGCAAAAATGCTAGAGCTTAAGAGTTGTTCTTAATGAAGCCTATGGGATATTTTTGGTAATAGCTTTTCTGTTATGGAGCTTCTTTCCCCTTTTACTTTGCTTGATCACAGACTGGCTGAGGTTGGCAAGGACCTACGGAGATGTCTGGACTGTGTCTGGACATCTTTTGAATATCTCTAGGGATGGAGACCCCACTACCTCCCTCTGTAGCCCAGACCAGTCCTTGATTGCCCTCACAGTAAAAAAGTGTTTCCTGATGTTCAGGCTCCTGGCTCCATGGCTTCTGGTCCTGTCATTGAGCACTGCTGAGAAGAGCCTGGCTCTGTCTTGAGCCTTTAGGTATTTATAGACATTGATGAGACCCACCCACACCTTTTTTTTATTCTAGGCTAAACTACTTCACATAGTAAAATCTGTAATCCTTCAGGTAAACTTGAGGCCATATGTTCTTCCATGCCTCTGAGGCAGAGGCAGATTAAGAATTGAATTTAGCAGGGGTGGTAGTAACAGTAATTCATGGTTCTTGGTAGGTGAAGAAGTGGGTGGTTTGGGATTTGTGTTTAGAGCAAGTACTGTGAAAATGCCATAAAATATGTATTTCAAATAGTTTCTGTGCTTGCAAATAAGGGGTAATTGGCTGTCAGCTCTAGCTGAACCAAAGATTAGTTCAACTGAAGCAGTTCTGTGAGCAAAGAAACAGGTCAAATGTTTGGTTGTCTGATAGTCATAAAATTGCCCAACTCCTATCTGTGTTCTGTCTAGGATTTGTGTGGATTGTAAATGAGAGTTTAATGTACATACAGCATTCAGCAAAGGTTAGGCTAAGTTATTGTACTTCTGCATACTTAACAGTATGCTCTATGAAGCTATATGCATGAATATTATTTTTAAAGTACTTCTTAATGAGACTACAGCAAAATCTTTGTTGAATTACATGAGTCCTGGTAAATTAGAAGTGAACTGTGTCAGCCTGTTTTTCTTGTTCTTACAAATCCAGCCCTCTTCCCCCAAATCCCCAGGACCCCCACAACTACAGAGAATTGTAAGGTTTAAGTTGAATAGTTAAAATTACTTCAGAGTTAGGGATGTTGAATCTGAGAAGTGCTAGATTGGGTCCTCTGCAATGAAACATCAGTGAGAGTTTTTGCTAAGAAGCGTACCTCAAATATTCATATGCTTTCTCTCACTTGCCTGTTGATTGCTAGGGAGTGCTTTTTAGTACTTCAGTCATGAGAGAGAAGTAAAAATGTATGATTTCTATACTTTTCCATAAACAAATCCATTAAAATAACTGATCAACCGAAGATACACTCAGTGTTTTATGAGTTATGAAATGACCACTCTACTAGAAATATGATAAAACATAGGGCAAAAAAACTGCAGAACTGTCCCTTTTCAGTTCATTTAATATCCAAGCAAAAATTGAGCATAAAAACATATTGAGACATGTTACCTTGCAGGCCAGAACAAGCAGGTTTTGAATATTTGAGTCAGACTCTGATAACCTTTTCTAGCTAGAAAAAACAAACCCAAGTAGCTGTTTGGCATTGGAGCTGAATGTAGGAGAGAACAACTGGAGTTGGCATAGTTTCCCTCACTAGGACTTTCTTAGAATAGGGGGTAGCCAGGAGCTGGTTTTATGGTTGTAGGTCCCCTTTATCAGCACATCTTGGTTGAAAATCTGGCATGCAGCTGTTCCTCCCTTTCCAGTTACTCCACAATGCTGGAGAAGAATTGGGATGATTTGTTAGTGTTATGAGTTATTTTTATGGTACACTGTCTCCTGGGCTGAACGGACAGGTCCTAATGTAGTATGGAGAGTGCCAGAATGAGTTGCTTATGAGGAGCAAGAGGAGGATGTGGCTTGTTACAAGACAGGCTTAGGGTGGGGGGAAAAAAGGGGGAAGACTTTGCCTGATATGTTACTATTTTGATATGCTTGTTCAAGCTGACCAGTGTCTGGCTCGTAGGAGCAGAAAGCAGATCATTAATGCTGGGGAACCTTAGGTATGTCTTTACAACAAAATAAATTCCTGCTTTGATGAACTGGACTGTGAAAATGAGTGATGAAATAATACCAGTAACACTGAGCCCTACTGTCGTGGCTTGGCCCAGCTAGCACAGCAGCACCACGACAGTCTCTCGCTCGGTGCCCCCATTCACCCCCACCCTCGTTAGGATGGCAGAGGCCCCAGTGAAATGCGAGTAAAAAGATAAGCAAGGTTGTTGTGGATTGAGACAAGGGCAGGGAGGGCTCACTGCCAGTTATGGTTCAGGGCCAAACAGACTCCGGTACTCGACTTAGAGAGGAAAGCAGGAAAGTTTATTCTACAAGAAACAGAACGGAATAAAAGCAAAAAGGGAGTAGGATGATGAGGAAATTACAACCAGCACTTTAAGATCTCCCTCCCCCATCCCTCCTTTCTTCCCAGGCCCAGCTCACTGCTCCCGATATCTCTACCTCCTCCCCCCTCAGCGGCTCAGGGGGGCAGGGAATGGGGGATGTGGTCAGTCTCTCACAGATGGGCTCTGCTGCTTCTGTCTGCTCAGATGAGGACAACTGCTGGCATTCTTCCCCCGCTCCAACACGGGGTTCCTCCCCTGGGACACAGTCCTTGGTGAATGTCTCTGGCATGGATTCTTCACCACAGTTGCAGTTTCTGCAGTTACAGGGTCCCTCTCTCAGGACAAGGCCTCTTCTGGGCATAAGTTTAATGAGCTGCTTTGTCGTGGGTTCCTCCCCACAGTTACAGCTGTGGATATTGGGTCCCTTCCTCGGGACACGGCCCGCTCCGGCCATAGTGATAAAGGGTCTCTCCTTCGGGACATGGCCTCTTCCAGCCATAGTTTTAAAGCAGAAAATCACTGCCCCTGGCTCGGGGTCTGCAGTGAAGTGGTTGGGTCCCTCCCATGGGACACGGCCTCCTCCGGCCGTAGTCACTGTCCCTGGCTCGGGGCCTTTAATGAAGTGAATGGCTGCCCCTGGTCTGGGGTCAGCTTTAGCAGAATGAGTCTCTGCCCCTGATACGGGGTCATTAGCAGAATGAGTCTGTGCCGCTGATGTGGGGTCTTTAAAAACTGAAAATAAATCTCAGCTTCACCAGTTCTCTCCATAGAATGCAGGGGAGCCTCTGCTCCAGCACACCTCCTCCTCTCTTTCATCACTGACCTTGGAGTCCGCATGGTTGTTTCTCAGTCTGTTCCTACTCCTTGCACCACCACCAGCCAGAAGAAAAGAAGGGGCAGAAGAAGGAAGACGATGGAGGAAGAAACCTCCTCTTCCAACTTCTCCTTAAAAAGTGATCGTGGAGGTGTCTAATTGGCTCAGCCCCAGCAGTGTGTCTGGCTCTGAGCTGGGGAGAGTTGTGAGCAACTTCTTACAGGAGCCATCTTTACAGCCCCTTCCCCCTTACCAGAAAAGGCTGTCATGTCAAACCATGACACCTACTGAAAAACTTGAGGAGGAAGAGGTCTCTGTTCTCTGCATCCCTTTTGATTAATAAATCTGCCTGGTGAATTTGGCATGTCTCCTGAAAAGTTGTGGCTTGATCAATGTGGCTGGGGCTTCAGTAACAGGAACTAGAAAGTTGTGAGGTTGTTTTGCATCTTCCTTTTGGTACTCCTGTAAATCACAGAATGTAAAGGGTTGGAAGGGACCTAGGAAGATCGGCTAGTCGAATCCCACTGCCGGAGCTAGGACACGTAGAGTAGCTCACATAGGAAATCACTCATCCAGCTGGGTTTTGAATGTCTCCAGAGAAGGAGACTCAACAACCCATCTGGGCAGTCTGTTCCGGTGCTCCCTCACCCTCACAGTGAGGAAGTTCTCCTTGTGTTTCTTCGGAACCTCTTATGTTCCAGCTTGCACCCATTGCCCCTATTCCTATTGTTGGACCTCACTGAGAACAGTCTGGTTCCATGCTCCTGACACCTGCCCTTTACATATTTGTAAACTTGAGAACACCCTTCAATCTTGAAGCTAAAGAGCCCCAGCTCCCTCAGCCTTTCATCATAAGGGAGATGATCCATTCCCTTCATCATCTTCGTGGCCCTGCACTGAACTCTTTCCAGCAGCTCCCTGTCCTTGAACTGAGGGGCCCAGAACTGGACACAGTATTCCAGATGTGGTCTCATGAGGGCAGAGTAGAGGGGCAAGAGAACCTCTCTTGACATGCTAACCTTACCCCTTCTAATATGCCCCAGGATTAAACGCATTTATGGGTATGTGTAGTGCTCAGATATCTCCCGATATCCTTACCTGCTCCCCGCTCAAGTGGTATGGGGCGGGCAGAGAATGGGGGTTGCCGTCAGTCCATCACAGTGACTTTGTGTAAGCATAGCTCAAACACTGTGCTAACATTTGTTAAAATGAGTGTCTGAACTCTGCTTTTGTAGTTAAAAACCTAAGAGCATTCAACTGAAGGCAACATGTAAAAGACTGAAAGTAGAGCTTTGTGTTAAGTGGATTTAGTACCAGTGTGATATTTATGACTAGAGAAGTGTGGAGCTCTGCTTTCTTGAAATTTTAAAAGACCAGATTGGAAGAAGTGGTATGCTTGTCTATTCCAGGACTTAGAGTAAACTGGCCTTCCAAGCAGTTCAGCTTCTGGGATGTATCAGAGCTCATTGAAATACTGATCTATTTAGCCTCCACCCCTCATTTTCAGAAGTTGTATGTATTTTTAAAACATCCTGAGTTTCTAAGTAAAAGAAAAAAAAAAGATGCCCTCAATTTATTTTTCCAAAAACTGTAGACAATTAAGATTTTTGTCAATCTTCAGACCAGTTAAAAATCCTAACAAACACAACAAAAGCAGCCTCCAAAAGCTCATCTTAAAGAAGATGCTGTGAATATTTTCCAGTTTTATTTAAATCCAAAACATCACCAGGAGACTTGAGGTTAACCAAATCATTATTATGTGTTTCTGCAAATGAGACTTTCAAGTTTCATTACAGCATTTGAATATCTAACTAAAGCCTTGGAAGAGTTTGGCCAAAGAAATATTTGTGTATAGTGTGAGACTTTTTGATTTACATCAGTGTACTTCTAACTCTTAAACAACTTGCATTTCAGTCATGTTAAAAGCTCTACTGGCAAGTGGGTTCCAGATAAACATTTATTTCTTTTTAGTTGCCTCTGAAGTAAAATTGCAGCTTTTTATGGATTCACAGTAGTATGTAAAGTTGTCCTTTTTAAACTCACCAGGATTAGGAGGTATTTTCTCAATGCATTCCTTGGGGCTTTGTTTTAGTCATTTTTTTAAAGTTTGAGAGGAGTTGTGATAATTCAATTGAACAGAAGTTTTTGTTCTCTAATGTGCTTGCATATTGGAATATGCATTAAAGTCTAACTGATCATCTCTGATATGAAAGGTTCTACATTTGGTGCTTTGGGTTCTGGGAATTTTCTGGGTTTTATTCATTGTGTATATAACATTTGAGAACTTGGAATGGTTTTAAGGGAAGTCTTGTCTCTGGGAATCAGATAATCTATTTAAACATACTTTTTTCCTTCCTTCTTTCTCTGGCAAAAAAAAAAAATCTGCAAAAAGCACAAAATGTTTTTCTTGGATGTATTTATAACTCTTCAAATAGAGTTTCATGAATAAGTGAAAGTAAAACTTCTGCTCCTTAAAGTTGCTGTTTCAGCAGTTGTGATGTTTGAAGGTGGTGTATTGAGAGGTGTTGTATCCTATCCTATCAGTATCTTGCATTTTCTCCTGCAAAAAAATTTCTGTGACTTCACAGTAACTTCCATGACCAAAAAAACCTCCCAATCTCAAAAACTCAAGACTATGAGCAAGTTATTTTGGGGTATCAAAACTTAAGATAATGCTGAAGCCTTCAGCCTTAGTGTTTCAGAGCACAGCAGCACAGTTGTTTTTTTCAGACACGGGAAAAGGAAAGAACCAAGGGGACAGTGCCTACTTAGATGAGGCTCAGATGCTTTCAAAATCCACGTGGAACCTCTGCAGAACTGCAAGTTGCAGAGTCCTGAAGGCAAGAGATTGAGCAGCCTTTGGAGAGTTTACTTTGTGCTGCTGGCAGCTTTGGATAAAAGCTGCCCATTTTGCTGTGTAGTGTCTTGGAGTTTTTGCTCTAGAGGAGGTATGTAGAATAACAAGTATAGTTTTTGTCTTTATGATTTTGTTTTTTACTTTATTCTAATGAATCAGATTCTTCTCACTGGTTTTCAGAAAGCTATGTTGCAGGCAGTGTACATTGAACTTGAAAAGTAGTCCTCCTGTTAGATGGAGGACATGTTTAAGACATCATACTCTTCTGCATTTTAAACTTGCTGTTGGTTTCTCAATTTATTTACAGTGTTGTCTTGACTTTTATAGCAAGTGTGCCTAGCAGTTCCCAATCGTGCTAACATTTTAAAATAACATGTAAGTGACTGAAAATGATTATTGTGATTAAGCACCTGTAAGTTTGTAAGGCAATTTTAAAAACTTGCAATAATTTATCATGGTTATCCCTTGTGTACTGTGGAGATTTTTTGTTTACTTGGAGAAAATAGATGTTTACAAGACATCTTCTGCAAAATCCTTTTAAAAATTGTCAGTGCCAAACCCTTCCTGCGGTGAAGTTTTTATAGGTGCAGTATGATCTCTAAAGCTGATACTTGTAACATTTTAGTGTTGTTGCTAGAGTTGAACACTGCAGTTAACAAAGTGTGTATTTCAGGTGTGATGACAGAACTCATGTGGGTGCTGAGAATGAGATGCTGCAATTAATATAAACAAGCTAACTGTTTTCTAAACTAAGCCATAAAGACTGCAAGTCTTTTTTCTTTCAAAAGTGGGTAACTTCATCTTACAGTAGCATGCTTAGTCTTTTAGACCGATGATAATATAGACAGGTGACTGATGTCTTCTTAGGATGTTTTATAAAACTGATTTTCTACTTGGGCGTTTTAGTATTGCCTTGCACAGTCTAGAAACTCAACATATGTCTGTGGAGTCAGGGACTGTTACTCATTTCAATGCTGTGCTAAAGTAGATCAGCAGAATTAAAAAATATGTTTAAAAAGGAATGTAAACTTTTAAGAAAATAAGTGAATAAATTTACGTGAGAATTAGTTTTTTAAGGTCTATCAACAGGAAAGAATTTTTAAAGAAATATTTTGTGCTCATTCAGATTTTGCAGGCTTTAGAAAGAGGTTTCTTTGCACTTTTCTTCAATTTTATTTTAAGCTACTCTGGCTTGCAAAGAAATAATGGAGGAGAGTGAGAATCTCCTACTGGCGACAGAAAAGCACATGACAGCCAAACAATGTATAAATCAGTGCAGAGTTGAAGGAAAATGTAAAGATGAGGGGACTTCAATGATGACTGTGGGTCTCAGAAGAAGCCTATGGATGGTTCATCCTCTCTTACATTGGAGAAGAAAAAAAGTGCTGAATTAAGTGCAATAAAAGTTTGAGTAATTTGACATCATATGGGAGCAGCTTGTGTTTTTCAGAACTACTAAATAGTGGGAGATTAATTTCGTTTTACTTTTAAAGATATTAAACATACAAGAACAGCCTAGATGACTTTACTCCTGCTTTAAGATTTTAATCTGCATGAAGGACTCTTTATTTACCCGTTCCTTTCTAGTGTGTTATATGTTTGAAGTTGTAAATATTGTTAATCCTTCATCTCTTTGGAAAGTTTGGTGTTGGTTTGGTGCAGCTTGGATAGACCTGACCTCATGTAAATTTCTAAAATGATGGAGCAAGAGTAGGTGAATTTACGTGTGGTGACACCAAGTTGAGAAATTGTGATGGTGATGAAAACAAAGCTCAAAATCAAATGGGAAAGCTTGGAGTAAAACCAAGTTTTCAGAGCAAAGCAGGTCAAGATGAGGATTAGTATCAAAGGAAACTAAACAAACCCACCTTGTTTAAAGCTAGACAAATTGCTAGCAGTGATCGTGACACTGGAATGTGCAATCCAGAGGTGGTAAAGAAATAAAAGTAATCTCTTGCAGCTTTCAGTTCCTGGTGCTATTTCTGTGGCTGCTTGTCTCTGAGCACCTGACAATAAGTTTGAGAATGGACTTGAAATGTTTTGCTTCAGGAAGCTAAACTGAACCAAATGGCTGTGATTTTTCATCAAGATTTTGTGCACAGTAAAAGCCTAAGATAGTGAAGGAAGAAGACGTTTAGTGCCTTATGAAACTATTGTTTCTTTTTGTCCTGTAAACATATATTTAGAGCCATGTATATCGCTGTGAAAAAAAATCAGGTTTTTATTTCGGATTCTCCTCTTAATAAAGATGAACCTTGAAAAATGTAATTATCTGGGGAAAATGATAGAAAGATGTTCCAGATTATCTTGCTTTATTTAAAAGAGGTTTTTTTTTTTCAGTGAGGCTCTGGGTTTTCTTTGGTTTTCTGAATATTGCAAGCAATGATCTTTACTGGTAGTCTTCCCTCAGTATCTAGTTCAGAGCAGGGCGCTGTAGGGTGAAGGAATGATACCTGAGCTCTTTGATGTTGCTACCTATACTCTGAAACCGGAATCAACAGTCTGATATCATGAGGTTTTTAACACATTTTATAATTACAGCCTTATAGATTAGTGCATTTGCTTTTGTATCACTTGTGGCTTGTAATTTAACAATTTCTTTTTATTCTGAGTTTTGTAATGTCATCTGATGAGTGTCACAAGTTGGAATTAATCCTTCCCTGCAAAACTTTTTTTTAATGGTTGCACTTTCTGCTTTGTTCATCAGTGTCAATTCTAGTGTGAATTAACTAGATATCCTCTTATTTTTAATGCAGTTGAGTGTGTTTCCTTTGGCGTAGAACATAACAGTGTAGAATGTAACAAATATCTCAGCTCTTGCTTGGCTATTTTTAGTCGTGTTGCTTGTATCTGTTTCTATTCAAAGAATTCCTTTGGAAGCAGTTCCAGGAGAGTGTGGTTTGGTAACATGGGAGGGAACCGGAGGGGGCAGGGAGAGCACAGTGATCGGGCAGCAAGATGCCTGATGTCAAGTGCAGCTTCCTGAGTGCCACCATGTTTACACCACCACTCAACACCAATTCCCCCTTCTGGGTATTGTCCTGTCTGCATGGTGCACAGCTGCTGTTAGCTATTTCTTTCCATCATTTATCAGTTTCTTTGTGTCATTTGGAGTACCTGGGTTTCAACTTGGAGTCTTCTTACTCTATTTGTTTTTCTGTGTAAATACCACTTTATTTTAGTATTTAGAAATGGTCCATTACATCAGAGGAGTAGCTGAAATATGCATGTCTACAGGTTAATAGCCAAAGCTGACAGTTCCAGAACTTATTTTTTACTCTGCCTCTGTTGCAATTCAACATCTCTTTTTGTTTTGTTATTGGTTTCATCTGGATCAGCTTTACTAATAAGTTTTTGAAAAGGTTTTGGGTTTTTTTTTGTTAGTTAGCAGCTTTTTTGTTTTGTTTTGCTGTTTCATGAATTCCTCATCTTGTGAGTACAACTAGCTGTTGATTTTAATTGTAAAAATTGATAGGGAAGTGACCTACAGAAAGATGTTTTTGGGTTTTTTTTCAATTGTTTTGTCTTATAATTGGCACTATGGAAAAAAACACAAGCCTGAAGTGTCCTTGATGTATGTTTGTAGCTTGTGTTGTATGTACTGACATAGCCTGAGCTTAAACTGTTTCAAAGCGGCCTCCTGACTTCGTATGAAATTGTATGTCCTTCCATGAATTCTTTGAGGAGAACATCTATAATTTGTTTAGTTTGTACTCTTGCAGCAGTTTCCTACCTCCGCTTGTGTGTGTGTGTGACCTGAGGTCACCCAGAGTTCTAGTTTGTATTGCATAGTTTGGAAACCTATGCAAATTGTTAGCCTGCAGAGTCTTTGCCTTGTGGGGTTTTTTTTTTGTTAAATTTTATTTTTAATTTTTTAGAATTTATTTTTTTCCATCTGAAGGACTTCCAAGCTCTATCTTCCAAGATGAATTTGTCTGGATTTCCTTTTTTACCCCTTAGAGTGACTGCTGTAAGTTTTAATGAACTTGAGAAACAAGCCTTTTCAAGGTGGGGATTTTGACAGGGAAAGGGTCAACATTTAAGTGTATTATTCCTGTGAAAGCAAAAGAGAGGACCAGCAAAAGCATCAAATATATAGTTGTGTGTACTAATTCATTAAAGACTGCATGTGGTGGCTAAATTGTTTTAGAGTGGTTTGAGTCCCTAGTTTAATGCCCAAATCTGGGTGCAGACAGATACTTCTGTGCCTAGGGGAAAGGACTGTGTGCTAGATTACAGTAAACTGCGTTAGTCAGGCTTTTTCATTGTTGGTTGATTATGGCTTCCTCTTTTTTGGATAGAAGTACCTTCACATTTTTGCAAGTGTATTCTTCACTGCAAGTTACTAAATGCGAACAGGAATCCAAGAGGTAGAGCATTAAAAAGTCTTTAGTAAAGATGATATAAATCTCTATGCAATAAGTATGATCTACTCGAGGTTACTCTGTTGGCAGAGTGTCTTCCTGTGAGCTCTTTCAATTTCTAAAGAGCCTAGGAGGCATTTTTTTCATGCAGTTTGTTGTTGCCTCCAGAGGGCCTGACCAGGATCAAGTCTTGCCGTACTGGATCCCAGGAAAGCAAAAGGTAAAACCTCACATTTTATCTATGTTATAATGGTATATTGGCTGCTGAAGTGCAAGTTCTCCCTTTCCTCATGAACTTGATCCATATCCCTTGTGTCAGATTGAGCAGTTATATAGCCACATAGTTTTCCACTGGATAAGCTCGTTCAACTGACTCACTGTTTTGTTTTAGAGGGTTTAGTTGACTCTTAGGTCAGCTCACTGAACCCACTCTGCAGCTGTGTCATCATTAGTCTCATTGAAGGGAAGTAGCAATATTACATGATAAAGGAGTAGGGGAACAGGAATGCCATTTCTGGTGATGGCTCACAGTTACGTGGAATTAGATGTGAGCTGAAACTTGATATTGATGGGGTAAACTCTTTGGGTTCAACTTGCAGTATGGATTGAACTTCGAAAGAGTGTATAACCATGTCCCATATGGAAATTTAAACTCTAGTCACTTTTTTTTTGCCTGGAACTGTTCCAGTGTCCTCCACTTGTGTGTCACTTCGGGAAGGCTGTTAGTTCTGGCCACAGAGGGTAGTGATTTTCAACCCTGAAAAATCTACTAGTTCATTTTTTTTCCTCAGGTGCAGTAAACCTTTCTTTTTGTGAAGTACTAGTTGTGGTAGTTTGACCCTGGCTGGATGACAGATGCCCACCACACCGCTCTATCACCCACCTCCTCAGCAAGCCAAAGAAGGGGAGAAAATAAGTTGGGAGTCTTGTGGTTGAGATACAAGCAGTTTAATAGAGAAGCAGCAAAGCCGCACGCACGGGAAGCGAAGCAAAATGAGATGAAGCTGTTACTCTGTATTTCCCATCAGCAGCGCTGTCCGGCCACCTCCCGAGAAGCAGGGCTTCGGTACGCGTCATGGTTGCTTTTGGAAGGCCAGAAATGAATCTTGGCCCCACTTCCTGCTCCTCTCCCCCAGTTTTTATTACTGAGCTGACGTCATATGGTATGGAATATCTCCTTGGTCAGCCTGGGTCAGCTGTTCTGGCCGTGGTCCGTCCCAAGATTGTGCCCACCCACAGCTGTTGGTGAAGGTGGGGGAAGGAATGCTGGAGGGACAGCCCTGATGCAGTGTGAGCAGTAGTCATAATATTGATATCAACAGTAAGCACAGCACTACAAGAGCTACTGTGGAAAATCCCTACCATCCCAGACCCAATACACTAGTTAATGTTTTTTACAAGCCTCCTAGTTAATGCAGTGTATAATTCAGTCTGTAGTTCTGCTGCCTACTGCTTTGTTGGAAATTGTAGACATCGTAGTGCCCTTGCACTGGACACTATTCAGGAAACCTTAGGGGAGAAACCACCTAGAGCTTTACCTTTTCTTTGTTTTTCTTTATTCCATTGTTTTGAGTAGATAAACCCAGAGAGACAGGCCTGAAGAGGACGTTTGCAGTACTGATTATTCTTTATCACTGAATGTTGCAATGATGGAACAAACAGGGAATATACTGTGTACTGATTTTGCTGGTATTTTCTTTTATCACATTAGACTAGAAAATAAGCAGAGGATTCTGAAATGGAGGTGTTTGTGCAAGCAGGGGGAACCACCTCTGAGCCACTCTGGTTTCCATGTGCTTCCCAGCCTGAGGTTCTGAGTCAGTTGATAGATAGTTCAGGACAGCATGTGCTGTCATCAGTGATGTTAATACATTATTTCTTTGACTTTGGTAGCTTTTAGAAGGAATTGTATAAGGAAAGCCTTTATTATGACAGAGAGCAAGAAGTGAGGTCCTTGCATCAAATAGGACTGGAACGTGTATTTAATTTTTCCTTCAGGTCTTTGGATGTCAGGCCAGGCTAGAGTGGATAAACACACTTCAAAAGTCAAGTTGCTGTTGTCCCTGCCTCACAGGATACTCATGATTGCTGTTCTCCAAGAGAAATATTTTTTCTCTAGATGATGGCAACAACTGTGGTCTGGTTGGTGTTATGCTGTAGTAATACCCTCTAGTTCTGATAGTCTTCATAGTGGTCCTAGACAGCAAATCACATGCAGTTAGTGTAACTGGATCTCTGTTATTTGAAGTTTCATTACAGTTAGTGGTAAGTGCTAGTAATTAGTGCATCTTTCAGGTCCTTGCAGAAATTCTTTAGGACAGTGAACAAGACTTGATCATTTTTGCACGTGGAAGTTCAGACAGTTGCTATCTAAAATGGCCACGTTCTTGCAGAAGAGCAAAAGATAAGAATAATGACTTTGTAGATAGCGATGTATGAACCATAAGGTCAAGTCCTGTGCACCTTCTAGGACATTCACTGCCTTTTGATCGTCCAGAATCACGCAGGAGTGTTGTCTTGTGATAGCATGACTGAGTGGCTTTTGCTGTCCAGGTCTGTAGCAGTATGACGGTTGCCTTGGTTGTCTAGAAAATAAAGCCTTAGGTGGAAGTCAGTTACACTTCTCTGATTTTAGGATGATTGGATTTGGAGAAACTGATTCCTCCTTCAGAAGTTTTTGTACGAATAAGGACTCTTGTTGCCTCTGAAGTTTGAATATATACATAAAGAAATGATGAAGGCAAATCTGATGGATGTTGATTTGGCATAGTTGGCCGATTTTGATGAGAGCTGGGATAATCACCATTATAGACTAAAGTTTAAAACATGTCTGTTTGGTATTAACCCAGTCTTTCTGCCTAAGAAAGGTATTGTGAGGTTTGAAGATTTGTTAAAGTAATGTTATTACTTAGCTTTTATGACTTAGCTTTTAAACCTATTCTACTAGTGGAAAACATGTACTGTTCAGACCTCTTCCACAGTATGCTTTTGAGACAGACTCTGGATAGATCAAAAGCCTTTGCCTAGTTCCAGACATCCTCTGAAGATGAGATGTCTTTCCATTCCAAACAATATTGTTTTTTCTTACATTTGTAAGACTTGTTTATATATTTATTTGTCTTCCTTTATGTAATATTTACTTAGAAGTATTAATCCTTGAAATTATCTTTTTTGTTTGCTGATAACGATAAATTACTGTTTTCTGTAGATCAGGATATATTAGCTAATTATATATTGAGTTGGCAGAAAAGCAGTTTCAACTAACTCAGTGAGTTGTAAAAATGGCGAGTGTCCTGATTTTGACTGGGACAGAGTTAATTTTCTCCTCAGTAGCTGGTACAGAGTTGTGTTTTGGATTTATTTCAATGATAATCTTGATAACATATATCAGATTTAATTGTTGCTAATTAGATTTGAACTAGGCAAAGGGATGCTCCATACCCTAGGATGTCAGAGGCAGTATAGAAGCTGCAGAAGTTGGTGGAGAGGGGCAGGTCACTGCTCAGGCATCAGTCAGCAGGTGGTGAGCAACTACACTGGACATCACTTTTTCTTGGATTTTGTTTTTTCTCATTCCATTATTTTTCATGAGAATAATAATTAGCATGTATTTTATTTGTTATTATTATATTTTGTTTAATTTTAGTTATTAAATGGTTCTTATCTCATCCCATGGGTTTTACGTTTTTTCGCTAAGTCTCCGCATCCCACTGAGAAGGGAAGGAGTGAGGAAGCATCTGTGTGGTGCTTAGTTGCTAGCTCAGATTAAACCACAACAGTGGCTATGTGGCTTGTTTACTCAGTATGCTTTGTTAACTCAAGTGGAAGCATATATGAGTTATATGTTTGCCACTGGTTTTCTGAGCACTCACAGCAATCCTCTTGTGTTGGTCAAATATGAAAGTGGGTGAACACTATGATTTCCCTCTCCTGTGGTGCTGTGGCAGTGATGCAGGTCTACTTCCAGCCATCAATATTTTTCCTTTTTACCATAGAAGATGATAAGATGAGGCATGAGTCCTCACAGCATCCATAAGCTCAGATTCAGTATGGTTGGCTTGGGACAGTACAGGTACTGAGTAATCAGCACCGCTCCTGAGGAACTCCTGATTCTTGCAAACCCTTTTCCCCTTTCAAGCAGCAGTAAAAGTGGTGAGATACTTTAGACAACAGCACTTGAGGGAGATGCATTACATTGATGCTTTGCAGACATAATTTTTGCCTCATGTTCATGTCACGCTATTGCCATAGCGTCAAAATCTAGACTTGTACGTGTATAGTAGACACACCATCATGAGACAGTGTCCTGCAGCCTTTTCCCAGCCCTGTCATTGTGAGGAATCCTTCCTTGACTGGGTAGCTTTGTGTTTTGAAGATAAAAAAACCAATCACACTTTTAAGATGTTCAGAAACATTTCTGCAGTCTTCTTTAACACAACTCCTTGTCCAGACAGTCAAGAAAATATCTTTCTTAAGACCGTCTCAGGAAAAGAAACTGCAAATGTTTGGTTCAGTTGATGGAAATGAATATTTAACTTCAGAAGGATTCCTGAAAGTCAGGTGGTATTGCTGTGCTTAGTCTGTCCCTGGAAGTTCAGCAATAGATTTAGTGTATCTTGTGGGACTTGCAACCCTTTCAAGTCAATTTGTATTCTGTGTATCTCTAATTTTCTGACTTCTTTGAGTCTAAAAGGACTAGGTTTCTTACTGAAGGAAAGTTGAACAAAAGATCAAAGAAAGCATTATGATAGCTTTAAAAACCTGCTTTTTGTGTTGACAGGCATTCAGTTACTCTTTGATTCTTTGCTTTCCTCATTTCCTTCTAAAATCCAAAGCAATAACCCAGCTGAAAGTGTCAAGACAAAGTATGAAGACTTTGGCGGAGTCTTTGGGGGCACTTGGTCTCTTTAGGCAAGTTGAGTACTGAGATACCAATGCTTCCATACTGCTTTTGTAACCTAGAATTACTGTTGCCAGTCTGGTGACAGCTTATTATATAAGAATGTATGTGTTTTTGTAGTTCTGAGTCCTTGGGCTAAACTTGCTGTACAAACAGAACCACTGAAACAAACAAAATGTTGATATTTGGAACAGTTTTCCTCTTAAATGCCTCTGTTGCTTCCCCTTTTTAAGTCTAGTTACTTGCTTTCTGAGAAAGTACTGAAATCTGAATTCTTTAAAGCTTGAGAAGCTAAACATACTTGAAGTGAACAATTTTCTTAACTACTGAACAAGGGTTGTTTTCTATTTGTGTTTTGTTTGGAATTTTCTTTTGTTTTTAAAGTAGAAGCCAAGACAACCTTCCTCTGGAAGTAGTAGATTACATCAGTGAAAAAAGGTTCACAGCAATTTTATGCTTTATTTTTTTTTTTTTCTTCCACCTGGTTTTGACTGAGCCAGAGTTAATTTTCTTCCTAGTAGCTGGTACAGGGCAATGTTTTGGATTTAGTATGAGAACAATTTTGATAACACACTGATGGTTTTGGTTGTTGGTAAGTCAAGTTTATATTAAGTCAAGGGTTTTTTTTTTTATTTTGTGCCCTGCCAGCAAGAGAGCTGGAGGGACACAAGAAGCTGGAATGGAACAGAACAAGGACGGCTGACCCCAGATAGCCAGAGGGCTATTCCATTCTATAGGAAGTCATGCCCAGTACAGAAACTCAGGGGAGGTGGTGGGGAGGGGTGGGTAGCTGCTTGGACATCAGTCAGCGAGTGGTGAGCAACTGCACTGGGCATCACTTGTCTCTTTCTTGGGTTTGATTTCACTCCCTTGGTGTCTTCTTTTTCATTGCTATTTATATAATTATATTTTAATTTTTATTTCAAGTGTTAATCAGTTCTCAGATCACAAATTTTACTTGTTTTCCATTTTCCTTACCATCCCACCTGGTGGAGAAGAGTGAGTTAGAGTCTGTGTAGTGCTTAGTTGCTGGCTGGAGTGAAACCACTACATCATGAAGGAAAGTATGACCACACAACAGTCTGAGGAAGTCCAGTCTCTTTCCTGGATGCTAGTGCTCTGTGTGTCTTGTTTCAGTTAATGTGCATCTATTTCTTCAAAATAAAGCTGTTCTATCTGCTCACTAGAGTTGCAATGCGTCTACAAGGTCAGGTATTAACTGCTGATGGGGGACTTTTGCAGAGTCAGACCCTGACACGATAACTGAAACATCTGGTAGTCTGAATGTTTTTTTTAAATCTTTTTAAAACAAGTTTTAATTAAAAGTTGAGTTTCAGTCTCAAATCTTCTTTCCTTAGTTGTTCTGCAGTTAAAATTAAGTTAATTGGTTTGGATATCCTACTCATTGCTATAACAACAGCCTGCTAAACAGACTTTAATATGAGTAATTTGAGAGAATAAGAAGCTACTTTGTGAGCAAGGAAATGTTCAGCCTCATTAATTAATAAAATCCCACGTCATACTCAAAATTGTAGCTGCTACTATAACTTGGAGGCAGTAGCTACCTGCTTCCCTCTTGCCTGCTTCTTTGGTGGTTTGAGGGTTATGTGTGGTCCAGTGTGAAGCCTCAGCCTGGCATGGTGAAGGAATGCCTGTGCAATTGCAGCTGGGGAGCTGCAATGTTTCCCTGGTCAATGCCTCATCAGTGATGGAGCAGAGGCCTTCAGCTGCCCCTCATGTGTACTGGAGCTGGGTTGGTTGCTGGTGCTGAACTCTCCCTGTAGATAGCAGGAGCCAAGTAAGGGGAAATAAAATAGCATTATTTTGAAACCTTTTTTTAATATCAGTCTGCCAATTGTGCTTTTAAGAGAACTGGAATACAACATGTCCATATTGGCTTGATGGGAAATGTCAAGCTAAGGCTGTGTTTGCACACTTGTCTGAAACAAGCACAAGTCCATTCTGCTTCCAGGAAGAGGCTCTTGCCTTCACTGATTTTCTGCTTCAGACCTGTTACCGGGTTGTGCTGCTTGTGACCTGCACCATCAGCAAGATGAGGGTCTTCTTTAAAGATCTTGCTATCTTGTTCAGGTTGTTTGACTCTGTTCCCAGCTGCAGCCTGATCTTGCTGTGCTGCTTCACACCCCAGGACTATTTAAAACATTTGTATGCTTCTTTTCTCCTTAAAGTATCCTCTCATCCTGAAAAGCATACATGACTTAAATGACTGTGGCACAGAGACACTGTAAAATACACGTGGGAAGAGGCAGAAAAGGCAAAATCCTCTGCAGCTGCCATAAATTTTGGCCTGGCTGTCTGAAGTGTAGGTTATAGCTCAGTGTGTGCTTTACAAATAGAAAACTCTTTGTTTTAATGTGAGTGTACTGCTGTCATGTCCAAAACAGGAGTCACAATATTTTCAATATCTTTGGTGAAGTTAGTGAAAATAGCATTGAAATGTATGTCAGAATTCCTAGGTACCAGAAGCTGTGTAAACATGATGTTAATTCAGAAATGATGAACAAATTGAGACCCAGTGGAGTTGTAATTTCTCAATGTATCTTAAATCATAGTGGGCTAATTCCAGACAGTCTTATTTGAAACTATTAGCCTGTCATTCAGAGAGGTTAGTATTCTCTGTCATGTTCTCTGTTCAGGGCTTTTATTCATTGTTCATTGGACTAGGTTCAAATTATAATTAGCTGATGCTTAAAAATTGCAAAACAAAACAAAAATCGTCCCAAGATCATAACTAGTCTACATAAATATAAAGTTTTTTAATATTGGCAGTGCAGTCAGCAAGGTTTATAAAGCAGATTTTAACATGAAGAACAAAACTAACTTTTACTGGAAACTCAACTGAAGACTGTTGATAACGTGTTTAAAATATCAGGAGACAGCCATGACCAGAGAGTTGGCAGTAAGCATTGAACTTGCTGTTCAGAGCATCTCTGTGTCTACTTAATGTTTTATTTTCTATAGAACATGTTGTCACAAGTTTAAGTAACCTCTGTTCTGACTGTATCTGGCTTTTAGGATGTCAGGTGCAGTGCTTTGAAGGTCTGTGTGTTGTGGGGCTTAGAAGACAACAAAGTTAGACTGTCTTAAGAGCCTGGGAGACAGATTAGCTTTGGTGAATGTATTCATAAAGCAGAGAAACAGAATGTTCTAGTTCAACTCATACTACAGTCAGTTCCTGGTCAAGGCAAGCCTTTTCTTGTTAAATATGTAAGAGTTCATGGAAATATGCTTTCTCCTCAGACTTTAGTGAATACTTTAACTAGCACATAAAGAAATTCAATGATGCAATTCAGTTTTGGCCAACAAAAACGTATTTCTAAAGAAGAGATTCAGATGATAATGGGGTTAATTGTCTCTTTGATTTGAGATGAGGCTCCTGAGTGAATGGATGTTTAAACTGAACTATCTCATTGCAACTTGAATTGTTGGGTACCCATTACTTGTGCAAGTGAGTGATTGGGTATTGAACACATCTTCATCCACACAATTGCAGCAGTTGGCTCAGTTTTCATCTGGACATTATGCTACATTGAACTTGGAGCTGGCCAGCTTACACCAAAGCTGCTGTCCTGATAAGTTGCCTGCTGAGGCATTCTGGGGCTGCCGTGAATGTGCTTTGCTGCTTGGTTACACCTCTTCTGTCCAGATGCACCACTTGTAGGTTGTCCTTAGTTCCCTAAATTTGCAGTTCCGCTTCTCAGTGTTATGGGGTTGGAAACCAGATGGTTGACTATGATGGTTCTGACCAGTTCTCATAGCTGCTGTAAACCACTCTCATCAATTAGACTTTTGTGAGATGCTATACAAACACGGGGGGAAGAATAAATTTCTTGTTTTAATGGTAGAGGATAAATGAGAATGCTATCACATTTCTGGCAGTCAGCTTTCAGTGATGTGTGTGGGATTTGGATTTTCCTTGAGGCTTTTTTGTTGCCGTATGTTTAAGGCAGGGTAACAGGTAGTTTTGTAAATCAGTTTGGCAAGTGTAAGGGAGATAAACAAAACTTCTATCTATGGAGGCTGGATTTAAAGGTAAACTTGTAATTTCTCTTATAAATGAGAGAGGTGAGAAATAGAATGGATATTGGCTGTGACCTCTGTACATGTGCAGGAATGATGATAGGGAAGAGAGGGACTGCCTGCTTTGTGAATAGGGTTTTTGTATTAGTGTTCTGTGGGAGGAGTTAAATTCCAGGCATTAAGACAAGACAGATGTTGCAGAAATCTAAGGAGTGATACAACTGGAGCTGAAATCTCAGCAGAGTAGCGGATAGAAAAGCCTGTATGTTAAATAACTGGGAAAAGCTGTGAGATTTTGATGTCACCTGGAAGTACAGAGCTAGACAGAGCCCAATCAGCTGACAAAAATGCTTTTTATTCCCTGCATTTCCCCCTATACTGTAAAGACTGTGATAAATCCAGTAGTAGTGTATTAAAACTGCTTTGTCAAGAGTCTGTGTAAAGTTTGTGGTAAAGGCAGGAAGAGTTCAAGCTACTGCGTTTGTATTTTATCTGGATATTGAATTAGTACCCTGCCCTTAACTGATGCTCTTTTAAAAAAAAAATCTTATTTCTTTCAGATTTTCTATTTTGTACATACATTGTTTTGTATATACTGTATATGATGACTTCAGTGGGCAGTGAACGTACCCGGGGCACTCGGGACAAAACGCAAATTTCAGCCGCACAGCCAACACAACCACAGAAACAAGCAGTACAGGTACGTGATACTGTGTAACCCTCTGAGTTGAAAGTGAGAATATAATGATGGACATTTCTTCCCTAAGTCAGTTAAAACTGAGAAAAGACAGGAGGAAAAGTCCTGATCTGTCTTGCTTTAATTACTCAGTAATCTAGCACATCATGAAGTTGTTACTGTTTTCTTGTCTCTAAAGGAGCTTTGTGTTCCTTGGAAAGTGAGGATGGGACCATTCTCATCAGTGAGGAATTCTGTGTCTGTTCCTGTGTCAGGATTTCTGTCCTGTGACCTCAGTGTCCTCAGATCTCAGCTCTTCCATATGGCAGCTTCTTGTTGCTAGATTTCTGTTCAGAAGAGGAATTTGGGTGGATGGGGAAAGCCTCATTAGATGCATGCTGTGTTTTACAGCATGATTCAGCATATCTGCAAGTCCAATAATTGTAAACTTCTTATGCAGCATCCTCATCAAGTGGAATGGAGATGATTGGCTGCTAGCAAAAAATTATTTTGGGTATCTGTGAGATTGGCCTCATTGTCTTGATTCTCAGCAGCAGGATAGTCAAGTTGTCCTTGTCTGGGTTGCAGAGAGTGCAAAATATCTCTGCTGCTAGCAACTCATTATTCTCTTAGATACTTCTCAAATTGGACTCAATTCAAGGATTGCCTCAGTTCTCTGCTGACAGAAGGTCCATCGATCTAGAGGTGCACCCCTGGGAAATTGTGTCTTTTGTTGTCTTCTAGGCTGATCTTTAACATAGAGGGGCTCTTGTTCTCTTTCGTACAGCATTAATTACTTGAGCTCAAGCTTTTGTCATCTCTTCCATTGCAGTGCTTTGCGTAGTGGTGATTCATGCTGGTAAGAGGATTTAGAAAGTGACTTTCAACAAATGAAGTCATGTTGGGTTTTGTTTTATGACAAGTAAGGCCACAGGAATGTAGTAAGCACTTTGATAGTAGTAGTGGTTTCACCTGTTTTTTTGACATTTGCCAAGACAGCAGTAGGAGTATTCTGCCTAGTTTTGGGCTCCCTGGCACAAGACAGACATGGTCAGATAGGAGCAAGTCCAGTAAAGAGCTCTGAAGGTTGTTGAGAGGCTGAAGCAAAGATGAATAAGAGAGTGCTGAGAGAACTGAATTTGTTCAGCCTTTAGAAGGCAAGGCAAGATCATGTCTTCCATTCATGTACTGCATGAAATTGGATAGAAAAGGCAAAGACAGACTCTTGTCAGGGAGACAACGGCACAAGTAGGAAGACAGGCAATTTCAGCTGTTAAAAGGAAACAAAGATAATATTTACCATGAACACAATTATCATGAACACAATCATGGATTAGGGAGGTTGTGGGATATCTGACTATCCCCAAGCATCACCTTTGATGAGACATGCTGTCAGTGGAAGTGTGGATGGAGGACTTTTCCAACCTGTGTAACTTAATGATTTTAGGCATTAAATCTTACAGACCTTTTTTCTGCATTTTGTTCACTTTTTCTATTTCTTAATAGTTACTGGTTTTGCCAATTCACTATAAAATACAGTTATTTAATATATAGCAATTATATTTCATGCACTGTATTTTTTTCTTATTTATCTATCAGATGGACCTTCCTGCTTAGTCAGGCTTTACAGATCAACAAAAATGTGTGGGATTTTACTGTTTCATTTTTCTGAACGTTACTGTCCCAAATGGAGATTTTGTTGTCATAACATCACGTTGATCATCATTTATGTTACTGAAGAGATTACATTGCAGTTGTTTCACATTGCTTCTGGATAATAAATATACCATTTTATTGGAAGATATGGGCCTATTACTATTGCTTTGTGTTCTGCATGCTTCCGTTCTCTGGTAGTTTAAAATTGTTAGTTAAAAATTTCCTTCACTATTATCCTGCAAAAATAATATATCTTGTAAGGCTGAGTAAAGTTTTTAGCTGTTCTTAAGATGCTACTATTTCCTTATTATCAATTAAAGCTTAATTATACTCTTTTATAGGATACTACAATGTTACTTGTAGTGATGGTGCCTTAAAATTAAAGAAGAGCCACTTGCTGGGAAAAAAAACCCAAACTTTTTGTGACACTGATTCGGTGTTTTTGTAGTAAACATATCTTGTGAGTTTTTGTTGTGGTGTTTTTCTTCCAAATGTTCAGTTTCATCTGGGTGTAATCCACTGGCATAAATATTAGTGATGTTGCATCTACTTGTTTCTAAACTCTCAGCTTACACAGGAAAACTGAAGACACTGTCACCCATTTGATACTGTTATAAAATTGGTATATTCTTGTCTTCCAATGTATACTTGGAAAAAAAAGTTGATTTATGGCAAAAAATGAGTCCTAATGGCTTCCTGTTTCCATGCCATCATGCCTCTACAAAAATTATGTTGTCTGAGTGCTTTTTACTCTGGATATATCTTCAAAGAAAGTCTCTTCACTAGTGTAGAAGTTGCAGTGTGCCTGAGGAGGCTGAAGTCAGAGCAAGAAGATGGATCACCAAGGCATAATTCCTGAAACCAGCAGGCCTTTTGTTTTTGCTCTCTGCTGAGCTTTCAGAAGACACCAAGAGCAAGCTCCTTTGCACAGAGCACTGCACTGACTCAGAAGCTTTCATGGAGGGCAGCACCAGGGCTGGCATAGGGAATTCTAGAGCAGGCTCTCCTCGGTGTTGCTGAGAGATGTATGAAGCTGTTAGCGTGACACTTCGAAAATGTGAAGTAGCACACAGTACTTTGTTACAAACACTAATTGTCTTCGAACATCGCCTCTGAGCACAGCAAATGTTGCTTCCATCAAGGAACTAGGACAGCTGCAGCAGCTTCTCAGAAAGTAAGCAGCTGGTGGTATGTGGTAGAGTAATTTTTAGACTCTTCTCAGCCTTTACACTTGGTCACCTCTTCTAGAGCTTGTATTTGTGATAAACTCCAAAAGTGAAGCAGTTTGATGAAGTCTGAACTCAGAAGACACAGAATTTCAGTGAGACTTTGAGAGGTGAGAGTCAACCAACTGCCCTGTATGAATCCTTTCCATCAAGAATTTCAGTGGATGAGATGATTGTCTTCTCAGTGAAGAAATCTCCCACAGCACCTCAGCTCTCATTTGAGATCCTTCAGTATCAGCCTTCTCTAGCTCTTTTGTTAAAACAGAAATCAAATTAGGCACAGGATTTTGTAGCATAGACTAATCTTTTAGTATTGTCATGGGAGTACAGATGAAGTTGACTGCAAATACTACGCTGTGAAGAGTGGCCTGTATGATGGGACATGCTTTCTCTCTGGGACAGCTGTGTTCGCGTTTATGGCACTTGACTGTATCCATCCATTTGGGTCAACTTTTGGAGAAGTTACCAGTGTGGATTTGGGGTCCAGAAATGTTAAAGGAGCACCAAATCAATAGCAAGATCCTTTAGCAGTTTTCAGAGGCCACTATTTGCTTATAGAGAAAATAAGTGCAGCTGTTCACGAGCAAAATCTTGAGGCGTGACTCAGTCCCTTTAAGTGCTCAAAAAACTACACTTGTGTTGTTGTTGGAAGAGTCATGGAAGGGAATGTGAGCAGGAATCATCAGAGATGGGGTTAATTTAGAAATACCATTGACAGTTTGTTAATGATAAAACTTTGGAGAGGTAAAGTAAATGGAATAATATCAAAGCGTAGGTTTCTATGGTAAAGTCTGTTTTACTATATGGTTGTCTTGTTTATGTGGTGACCTTTAACTGTGGTTCAGACACACTTGAACATGTTGAAATTGCTTCTGTCCCAGCTAACTTTTTAACTCTAAAATGAACAGAGAGGAGAGATGTTAGTCCTGCTTATTGTATATGTTCTTTTTGAGAATCTAAAGGAAAAAGAATGACACAAGGAGATTGCTATCTTTTGTATACTTCATTGGATGTTTGCGTTTTTTCAGGCAACAGCAGAACAAATTCGCCTTGCTCAGATGATCTACGATAAGAACGACGCAGATTTTGAAGATAAAGTGAAACAAGTATGTTTTTATAGTTCAGAGTTTTTATGCCCCACAATAAGGTGCTCCAAATTTGGCTTATATTTGAAGTTAGAGCAACTGTTTCTAATTTAAATGAAACCTTCTGGAAAGGATGTGAGTTTAATGAGGAAAAGGTGTTTATATTGCACTGTAAAGCCTGTTTACAATAAATTGTGTGGTAATATAGCTTTGGCTATATAGTTACATCAGTGTATTTTCCTTTGTAGACAAGCCTTTAAGCAAAAATCTCTTCTGTAGAGATGTCTCTTCCAGACTGTATCTTTCTAGTATGGTCTTGATGCTTAATGATTGTCAGAATAGAGTACATTCAGGTTGTCCACATATATGTGCACATGGGAAAAATATGTCACTGGTGTAAAATGAGTTTACTAATATCATTGCTGTTTTTCAGGCAAAGTAAAAATCTAATCATAGCTTAAAGGTGAATTGAAATGGGGTTTTTTTGATGGGTTGGTTTTCTTTTTTTTAAAAAAAATCTGACCTCTTACGTCTGTGTACACTTTAAAGTGATAGAATTACGCTGTGAAAGTGAAATCTCACACCATTTTGTCTACTGTGCTGAGTTTCAGGTATAGATACTCAAGCTTGCATTACCCAGTTACAGCTGAGACCAATAATTCCAACAGTACTGAGAGTCTGGGTCCTTGTTCTGCTGTGGGTATTGGTGATTTTGTCCTAGGAAACACACCACAACTCAATGAGGAATGTAGGAGTACATCCAGGAGAGAAGAATTAGTGTGAATGTATTAATGCAGTAGAGGAGCAGATTTCTTTATTTATTTTCCTTTGTAAAACCTTTTCTGATGTAGTATTAAGTACATTTTGCTGTTTTCCTTATAAACCTGTTCTTTTGCTGCGCCAGAAGTGAAGTCTTGTACTTCCTGAAGCCCAAGGTGTATCAGTAGTGCCTGTATTCTAGTAGTGAGAATAAGAAGTTCTGCATGGGAAATCTCCCAGTATTTTAAGTTGTGTGTATATTTTTCTAGCTCATGTAGAGTTTTTTTCTTTGGATGAAGTTCCTGTATGGCCCATGACAGACTGATTATTTCCATCCCACACTCAGAGTGTGTAGGTCCACAGGGCATAATTCAGTACTAGCTCTCCTTAAGCAGCCATTGCTGCCTTTTGTGTGGCCTTATGCTGAAATGGATCAAGGGAACTGATCTGACTGAAAAGTAAACATTCCTTAGTCTGTCTTTTTTTCCAGATGGATCTGTTCTCTGCCATGGCTTATGTCTTTTCTCACACAGTGAGAGGGGGAATATTTGATGGGAAGGGAAAGAGGATGATACTGGAGTTATCCTGATCTTCTACATTTTATCTTCCTGTACTGCTGTCTGTGGGGTGACAGCATTTACTGCAAGTGTAAAGGAATAAAAAAGGTGTGAAAGAGAGTGCTTTCTGGATTACCATTTAATTTGTGTTTCATACTGTCGTCTGAGATGAAGCAGATCTGTAAAATGCAGATACCTTTATTTAGTATTTAGTTGCTCTGTCACACTGGTTATTCACTTTCTTGTAGTTTGTGGTGGTACTTTTGTTTTTTAATGATAATTTTGATATTTTAACATGTCTGACTTTTACTACCAGCTTATGGAAGTGACGGGGAAAAACCAGGATGAGTGCATAGTGGCACTACATGATTGTAATGGGGATGTGAACAGAGCAATCAACATACTGCTGGAAGGAAGTTCAGACACGGTAAGGTTTTCCTTTCATGTTAAATCACTCCTTCTGTTTGCTGAGTCTTTCTGCTTGTAAGGAGTGATTGGAAAAGCCGTGTTTCAGAAGCTTTGGATTTCCATGCGTCCATTCCAATTCTTTTGAGGGAAATTGAGATCAGGGCAGCTTTTGATGTGTGCCTTAGAGTAGACTAAACATTGAAAACGTTGTAGGTGTGCAGCTGGTCTGTTGCAGAGTCCTCCAACTTTATTTACATGCAGCAATTTTAACTGTAGCAGAACTCAGTGCTCTGTAAGACACTTCTGGTGTTTTGGGTTTTTTTTTGCTGCAGTATGTGTAGTTACTTAGTAGCACCTCCTCAACTCTGAGACTCTTTTGCCACAGAGTGCAATCTATCAATCTTTGTAAACCTAAGGGGCAGGCAGATATTTCAAGTTATGCAACGTCTGTAGATGTGTATTGCCAGTGTTGAAGTTGGAAGTTTCCACATTTGAAAGTTGCATTGACAATGCTACTAATGGCAGAAGAGGATCCAACGAGTAGTTGGTCAGTTTGCTGTGTGGCTCATTTGCACAGCTTCCTTGAAAAACAGAGAGTATACAAAGTGTCTATAACAACAAATAATGTCTTCTATAATGTTGCATGGACCAATTTTTTGTCCCAATCCGTGTCAGGAAAATGTGTCTTACTGCCGTTGAAGTTTTTGCTGGAGGGACTTCTTATAGTTTATTTGAGCAGTAAACTAGATTACATCTCATCTAATTTGAGAAAGAAACCTGAACTTCCTTTCTCAACCCTTAACATTCAGTATTTCCTGTGATTTGTCAGGATGTGTACTCTGACTTATTGTTAATGAGGAAACTCACCCCTCCACACACCTGAATTCTAGGACACATACCATTCTGACTGAGGGGACTTTCTTTTCTATCCCCTTTTCGTTTATCAGAGTTGAGGTCATCTAAAACACAGAAGTACGTAATACTGAGCGAGCTGGCAAGTTGGGAGTAGAAGAGAGCATCTCACCTTGATTAAATCTGTCTTGGTAATGTCTTGGTTTTGTGTCCTTCCATGCTTCTCATATTTGCTATTTTCTAGTTATAAATTGTTTTCAGAATGGTTGTACGTAATCAGAACGTGGAAGAAAGTTGCTGAACTCATGAACTGTATGCTCTTCTCTTTTGGCAAGTCCCTCTGAACCTGTTGTAGACAAAATGCAAGTTAGAAACAGACAGCTTCAAGGTCTGAGGATGTGAAGAGAGTAAATCTTTTTTATGGAAGTTGATGGGCCTCCAACTTGAAGGGTTTCTTTCAAGGCAGTTATACTCCAGAACAGTTTAACTGTGGATTTGATGTTAAGTTCAAAGCAGAGATACTGCTAGTTCAGCATACAGATTAAAAAATCTCTAGTTTTACTTTTGCTCTGGAAGTTGAAGGTTTTTGCCTCACTTGAAAGGATACGTGTCTATCTAATCTGAGGAATTAGAAGAGCAAGGAGTGGTAGCCAGAATGTCTATTTATAATTTCTTTGATACCTTGCCAGTTTTGCCTTTTTTTTTTTTTTTTTAGTGCTGTGATCTTTAAGGATATATGCTGTGTGACTTGTTCTCTGTGAAGACTCTTCACTTAGAACAATGTGACAATCTGGCTTTGGGTAGACAGAGGCTTGTGGATGAGAGTAGTAGCATGTTCTTTGTCCAAGACTTCTATTCATTTAATTGTTGATAATTAAATTGTGAGGTGCATTTTATGCCTAACTGTTTTACTTCCTAAACCTTTGAAGATAGAATAAAAGGGACCTTTCAGATGATTCTTCTTTCTGTTTAAGATCAGACCAGCAAGAAGGCTTCTCTTACATATTATTGAAGATCAGGCCCACAACTCCTATTTTGATTTCCTCAGACATCATCAGCTAAAACTGTGGTTGAGTAGCTCCTTTGCAAAACCAGACAGCTTCTATAAGCTGTGATGGATTCCCATGCTTAGAGGTAGCACCATCTTCTATCTTAAGGGACGTGCCAAGCTTCTCAGGGCTTTCCTCAAAATTATGTGGTGGGAAAGCATAGATCTGATACTTTCATAATCATCCTTTTACTGATCCTTCCTAGGTCATGTAGAACCTCTTGAGCTTTGCAGTATCATCCAATTTTTCTTAAAATGGCCAAAGATCTTTTGGCACTTAGTACTTCTTAGTACTTCTCTTGAAGGAGACCCTGAAACATCAGATTCATAGCTGCAGACTGTTTTGTTACTGGTTTCTCACTAGCAGTAGTTTTGCCAGTTCAAGCAACTTGGACTGTCCGGCAGTTGCCTGCCTTGTGGGGGCTTCTGAATGGATATTGTTTGATGCAGGTGCCTGTCAGAGGCCATGACTTTAGTACTTTACAGCTGATGGAACCTTATTTGCATATGCAAATTTACTACTTAAATATCTTAGGTATTTGTTAAGCTCCTAGAAATGGGGACATATGATGTCATGATTTAACCCCAGCCAGCCACTAAGCACCATGCTGCCACTTGCTCACTCCTCCCACCTGTAATGAGATGGGGAGGAGAATTGGAAAAAAAGGTGAAACTTGTAGGGTAAGAACAGTTTAATCCTAATCGAAAAGAAAAGGAAGGTAACAAAAAGAGAGGGAAATAAAACCTAAGAAAGAGACAAATGATGCCCAGTGCAGTTGCTCACCACCTGCTAACCGATGCCTGAGCAGTTATCTACCCCTCCACACCAGTCCTCCCAGTTTCTTGACTGCCCAGGATGACTTGTGATATGGAATAGCTCTTTGGCAAGTTGGAGTCATGGCCAGCTGTGCTGGCCATGCACCCTCCCAGCTTCTTGTGAACCTTACTGAAACTGACAGGTCCTTCAGTTCTGATGAGCACTACTTAGCAACAAATAAACCGTCAGTGTGTTATCAACATTATTCTCACACAAAATTCAAAACGCAGCCCTGTACCAGTTGCTAGGGAGAAAATTAATTCTGTCCCAGACAAAATCAGGACAGCCTATGTGCCATCATAATGGTTTGCAAGGAATACCTTTCTTGTCCTTTGCCTTGCTCAATAGACTAACCATGCAATTGCATAATATATGAGATGCTGTACTATTCTTAGCAAGTGTTTCAGTCATTTTCAACTCCTACGGATATTCTTATGAGGCCAGTATGATCTCTGAATGTATTTTAAAGGTGGAGTTTAATTTAAAACTGAAGCCTGGTGTCCTGAAGTCCTGTCCCTGTAAAGATAGTTTATCCTGCATTTTGCTATGTGTGATGTGCTGTAGCTGTGGATGTTCTGGCTTACCCTGGCCCCAGTTTTTCCAAATAGTTCTGCTGTTCTGTCTTGAGCTGCTTGTATTCTAGTACATCTGGATAATGATTTTTTTCTTTTAATTTCCTTTTTTTTTTCCCACCCTTAGGCCATGACCTTGTTCTCATCAGTCTTTCGGTCAATGATACTTACAAGTATTTTTTCATTTCCCTGGGAGAGAAGTATAGTTCTGCACTTGCTCTCTTGCTAGACTTATAAGAGGTAGTTGAGAGGGAAACTGTTGCTTGCTTTGCAGATTTTCTGTGTTGTAGTAGTATCTGTGCTTTCTTGAACTAGTAGAAGTCCATTATAGCCAGAAGTATTTGGGATTCTCACATTCCATAAGAATCTGACTTCTAAAACTTTTTTCTTTCTTCCCCAAAATATGGCCCGTGTTTCCATTTGTATCAGTGTAGTTTACAAAGGATTGCATTCATGATGTTACGCAAATACCTGTGTGATTTCCTATGATTGGAGGAGTGTGAGGTGGACGTATGCATTGAGAGCCATCTCTTCCTTTTTGACTTCTGTATCTAATTCTATTCTACCCAAATAGACTTCTTGGGAGACTGTAGGGGGAAAGAAGAAAAGCCTTGGAAAGGAAAGTTCAGAAAACAAAGAGAACAGAGAAAAACGAGGGGACAGAGAAGTGAGTCGCGGACGGGGAAATTCCAACAGACGGGGAAGAGGAGGCAGCCGTGGCCGAGAGTGTACGTATAGGGGTTCATTTCTAAAGATTCAGGCACTTTTCTTGCAGCTAAAACTGACTGACTTAAGAGCAAATACTTAATGAAGTAAAGTCCGTCCAAGCAATAGCTCAACGCTGAAGGGATCAGAACTTTTTTGTGGCACAGGTATGCTTGATCTTCCTATGTGACTTGGTTTTTGGGATGGTCTGTGCTTGCTGAGAAATACTCAACGTACTTAAAATTTCAGTCCGTTTTTGATGAATTGATCTTGTACAAGTTGCTGTCCTTGATGTAAGTTGTAGAACAGAGTCTTCGTAAGACTACTTGAGAGGAAGTATGTCTCTGCACAGCTGATACACTTTTTTGTTTCTTTTAATGACAAGAATCTTTGACTCCATCTCTTTTTATGTGTGGGAGAACCTGAAGATGTTTTCATGTTCTCATAAGGATAATGAAAAGATTGTGATCATTATTAATCTCTAGCATACATTGCTCACATAAGCCAACTAAAGATGAGTTTTTCTACAACAGAGAAAATTCTTTGTGAGTTGAAACTTCTAAGAATTTGGAGTTTATACAGGTACAATAACACATTGCACAAAAGCAAACTGATGTTTCCAAGTTAGCATCACCGTAGGTCATCTTGGGATACAAGTTGCATTTCGCTCTCAGTTTTTTCAGCAGTGTCAAAGCCATGTACATTACCTGTAAGGACCATACGCAGCACTTACAGATGGCAGAGAAACCAGAATGAAAATGATATGTTTAACTTTTCATTTAAGAGCAGGACAGTATTGAGAATGTTAGCCTACTCTTCTAATTCATTATTGGAATATACTAAAATATTGTGCCAGTGAATACATTGGGAATCTTTGTAGAATACAATAATGTCAAGATAGGAAAAAATAGTAAAACTTGCAGATATGCACAGAGCAAACTAAAGTCAGATCTATCAAAATGGAAGTCAGGGACAGAGTTTTTTTGCCAGAGCCAGAGTCTACTTGTCTCCTTTTGTAAACCAGAATTCAGGATTTTTGAGATGGTTATCAAATCTTGATATTCTCTTCCCAGCTTTCATGTCTAAGCATTCATGTCTAAGCATTCATGATTTTGTTGCTGCCATTAGAAATTGTGCACTAGAAAATCTTGGCAGTGTTTTTAAGTGGCCCTTTATTTATTTATTTGTTTGTTTTCTTCAGGGAACCAGCCATCTTTCAGAGAACCTCGGGAATTTTCCACAAAATAATTGAATTGCGTTGTTCACTTTCATCCAGTTGTCATCCCTCTGATTTAAATACAGAGAATTGTTATGTTTCCGTAGTTGTGCAGGAGAAGAGTTGGTGTGCTTAGTTATCCCTTATTCTTTTGCCATTGCTACCCAAAGCATGTTCAAGGGAGATTAGTATGAAGCAGCTGTATTTCTTACCTTGTTAAAGAGGTGTGGCCATAAGTAAGTTAATAGCCTAGGCTGTAAAAAAAGCACTTTTTTTTTTTTTGGTAAAAAAAACAGAAGTGTGTCTGCTGAGGGACATTTCTCTGCTATTGAGATAGTTTGATTCCTGATTGTCCAGTGCAAGGTAAAAGTAACTTGCATGTAGCTAGGTCCCCAGAAGTAAAGGGGTTGAGACTGAGATCTATTGACCAACCCACTTTAAAATCTTTTCTTTTGGGGTTTGGGTTACACAGCTGGCTATTTTGTCTCATGTGTGAGTCCTTAAAGCTTCTCTTAAGCTGTTCTCTCTCCACAGTTAGAGCTGAAGAGAATGGAGTGGACAACAGTCAAGGAGACAGGCCTTCAGACCGTGGGAAGCGTGGCCGTGGGAGAGGTGAGACGGTGTGGAACTGGTGCTGATTTAGTATCCTGAAATGGAACTCTCCCATTTACTTCTTTTAAACACTACTTTTTAAGCATGTGTTGGTGACCCTTTGATTACATAAGCACTTCAACCACCTTTAATTTAGGTATATCCCCCTCCCTTACCTCTTGTCATGGCTTGGTCTTGGAACAACCTAAATGAGTTGACGCTGATGACCTTTATGGTAATTTGCCATGTAGCAGGCTGGTATGCTCTGGCTGTGGAGAGCTGTTTTCCCAGATCAACTCATACCAGCCTCCTGTGAGTAGTGGGCTCCTCAGGATGTACCTTGGCAGCAGAAGAGTACAAGATTCCATCTGTAGGACTCTCAGGGAGGGATTTGATGTGTACTTGTGCCATTTCTTTGAGGTGGATCTGGTTGTCAGGCTTGCCTTCTGTTCTTTGGTAGCCAATCAGAGAAGGTACAAGCCACCTTAGTCGATGAGGAGAACTGTGGAGAAAGAGTACTGTGGAGTCTTAGGTTCAACTTTGATCTTATCCTGTAGAAGAGAGGAGAAAAATGTTCATAATGGATTTGATGTGGAATCAACAGATGGGTAGTTGGTTTGGATTTTCACAAGTTGGAGTGAGAGACTCGTTTTTTCAGAGGAATGAAAATTGTAATCTGAGTAAAGTGCAGATTGTGTGAAATTGGATTAACTGAGTCAAACTGATCAAGTGCACAGCAGAATGAATGTACTTAATAGGTAATGTCTGACTTGGGGAAAAATTTTACCTTCAAAGGACTTCCTTCTCTTTGGACTATCCAGTAAGAAGATATTCAAAGATGGACACATCCAACTTCATTGTCTCCAGATACACATCTTGGAGTGGAAAGATACAAAGACATGTGGCTCCTAGGGGGTTGTGAGAATGACTTAGTTGTGCGTGTGAATCAGCAAATATCAAATGGTGTGTGCCGAGAGGGAGCTTTGCAGGAGGGGGTGTGTTGTAGTTCACAACTATAAAAGGTTTTTGGTATGTTAGCACTGTTAGTAGATGGAATGTGATTCTCTCAATGATTGTTTTTTAAAATAATCCTTTACTTTGATGTGAGCAAAATAGCTTAATGAAGTGTTCTCATCTATCTGTGATAGACCTATTGAAAGACTTCAGGATCATTGTTACAAATGTGTCTATTCTGTGGCAGGAAATACCTAATTTAAATTTATAATGCAAGCCCTTCAAATCTGCAGGAAGTTATATGAAGCAGTGTAATTCACTTCTCAGTATTTCAGGGATGCATGGCCTTCTTTCTTTGGATATTCGTAGAAATAATTTTGAAAAACAACTTCCTGTGATTTCATTCAGCAGTCTTCTGTTACACAGAGGAGTGAAATGTGGGATAAAGTACTTGAGCTGAAGGTAAGGACATGGCTGGTAACCACTGCAGAACCCTTTTTTAGAAATGTTTCATGCAGAGCGTGTGTGTGTGTGTGTGACAATCTAGGCACTGGATACAAAATTAGGGGTCAGCTAATATCTGAGCAACACGTGCTCATGTCTCGCTATTTTAAGCTGCCTTCTCAGGCTGGAGTTATCTTACTGGCTGCTTTCTAGGGGAAGATTTGTTGGGCCATCGTGTTACTGCTTCACTGTAGGACAGCCTAAATTTAAGAAATGATTTGCACTGAAAATGGGATTGACGCTGGAGTGATTATGTGCTGTTTACCAAGGGGAAAACACTGAGAACTGAGTATTTAGATCTCGGTGCTGTAGGCACTGGCTTCCTTGTGCAGTAAATCTTGTGTTAATGACTCCTTGCAACTTTATAGGGTGGCAGGTATATAGTATACAAACACCACTGGTTGCTGGTGTGCAGGAGATCAGGGTTTTGAAGTAAATATGTATTACTGACATCAGTCAGTAACAGAAACCAAAAACACATCACAGGGTGGGTTTTGGGACACGTCCCAGCTGGAAGTGCTCTACCCATAATTTTTGCTTGCTTGCTAAATTTAGGATTGGTAAATTTTGGCTTGGAAAAGAGTCAGTCTTTGTTTTTGAAGATGGCCTTCCCATCTGTCTTTTTAGAGCTGAGTTTCTTGATTGAGCTTGATTTAGGTGTAAAATATACTATAATGGTGATGAATAGTAGTTGCATCAAGGTGATTTATATTTGTGTGTCAACAGTGCAAGGATTTATAATGGACTGGAATGGAACTTCATGAAGGAATTAGGGAAGGAGATAGTTACGTCTTTAGGATTGACAGGTCTAGAAACATTTCTTATTTTCTGTTTTAGTCATTTGCAGTGTTACATACAGCTTGATAGACTCTACAGGCATAATTTTACTTATGCTGCTGTTTCGTACTGTTCTTGCATCTTCAATTTTAAGTACAGGTCTGGTTTTCATGCTGTCTTCCACTTCATGTTGAATATGATGCAGAAGAGCTAGAAAGGGCTTTATAAAATACTGGGACAATTGCATGAGGCTGTAAGGAACAAGCAGACAAGGACATCTCCACCTGCAAGAGAAACAGCTGAATGAGTGTATGGTAGAGACCTACAAAGTTTCTGTGGGGAAATCGATTGCTCGAACAGGTGTGCAAATGAGGGAATATTAGACGCAAACAGTAGGGTACAGGCACAAAATGAACTTAGGGAGGTAGTTGTTCATATGTATAGTTAACCTGAGGAATTCCATTCAATAGGGTGATGTGGGTGCTGAAAATTTACTTACACAGAAACTTGACAATATCAATCTCAAAAAGAAACACAGCAAGGAAAGGAAGAACCACTGTGGGTTTTGGTAAACGTAATTTATCTCTGGCTGAAGAAGTCTGAGCCACAAATGCTTGAAGACCAGGAGAGTGTCCAGAGAAACTGTACTGTGGTTTCAGCTCATGTCCTCTTCTCTTGTTTTCTAATTGGCCATAGCTGATCAAGGGATAGCAGGTAGATGAACTTCTGGACTCAATTCAGCATGGAAATAGTTACGGATTCATCCGTAGCTATTTTCCTCATTTACAAAGTGAAAAAAGATTTATCTCTTGGGTTCATCTGTCTTCTCTGTCTTCATTCTTGCAGAGCAATGTGAATGTGGATCCTGGCAGGGATCTTTTTTTTTTTTTTTCCCCATTCTGCCAAACCATAAATAAGGCAAAAGCTGATGGCTGGGGTTAAACCACCCCTAAGTGCCATGCAGCTGCTCACTCATTCCTTTTAACCACAGTGGAATGGAGAGAAGAACTGGAAGAAAAGTAAAACTCAGGGATTGACATAATAACAGTTTAATTGAAATAAAATATAATTGTGATTAAACGGAATATAAGAAAGAGAAACAAATCCCTAGCTTCTTGTGCACCTGCTTGCTGACAGAGTCTGGGAAAATCCTTAACTTTGAGTACATGCGACAACTTAGCAACAACTAAACTATCTGTGTCTTGACAACATTATTCTCACACTAAATCCAAAACATAACCCTATTTTAGGAAGAAAATTAACTCTATCTCAGCCAAAACAGGGACAAAAGGTAAAAACATTGTTTTAGTTTTGGACTTAAATAGAATGACAAGGAGCTTTTCAAAATTTCAGGTTTTTCTTCTGGCTATATAAGAAAGCAAAGCAACTTACCATTTATGTAAATATTTGAGAGTTCAGTGCAGGGTCACAAAGATGATGGAGTGGAGCATCTCCCTTATGATGAAAGGTTGGGTATACTGGGGCTCTTTAGCTTGGAGGAGACTGAGGGATGACCTCATTAATGTTTACAAACACAAAGGGTGGGTGGATGGAGCCAGGCTGTTCTCAGTGATGGCCAATGACAGGACAAGGGGCAATGGGTACAAGCTGGAGCATAAGAGGTTCCAAAGAAACAAAAGGAGAATTGCTTCACTGTGAGGGTGAGGGAGCACTGGAACAGGCTGCCCAGATGGGTTTTGGAGTCTCCTTCTCAAGAGGCATTCAAAACTCAACTGGACGAGTTCCTGTGAGACATACTCTAGGTGGTCCTGCTCTGGCAGGGGGATTGGACTGGATGATCTTTCATGGTCTCTTTCAACCCTTAAGGTTCTGTGATTCTGTGACTATTATCCAGCTTATATTGTTGATCTCTTTTTAAAAATGTCTTCTAGGTAAGAATTATGCTATCCTTGAAAAAATGAAGCTTCTGTAACTGGAATTGCATGTCTAAACATTTTCTTTTTTCAAAAGCTTAACACAGTTGGCACAGCATTTATTTTGAATTTCCTTTGCCAGAACTAATAAGGACATTTATTTTTCTAAACATGAATGCAGAGCAGACCTTCTGGAGGTCACAGTCTGAAGGCTGTTGAGTTTTGCTGCAATTGGTTCTGCATTGGTCGAGAAGATGTGTCATATAATATGTTTTTATGTAAAGGTTAGATAGAACTTGACTTAGACATTTGTTTTGTTTCAGTCATAACTTTAGAGTTGAAAGTTTTCTGCACATGATTCTAAAAATGGTTACTGTGGTACATGCAGTCTAAAACTGGACCAGTTTCTAGCTGTGTGATGAGTAATAAAACAAAAGTGATTTGAATTAGTAAATGTAACTTCAGTGTTTCTTTTGGTAATAAATGGAATACCGATAATACAAACTTTCTATACTTAGCCTCCTTGTCTCTTTCTCAGGCTTAAGCCTCTGTCACCTTGGTGTCTGGTGGGGTGATAGCTCACTCTGTATTTCCAGAGCAGAGAGCAGGGCTGTTCAGTTGCTGTGTATTTAGAGATAAATGCAGATCTAGGGTGTTGGCTGCCCTTCCAGTGTGCTTTTCCTTTCATCTGTTCTGAGACCTCTTTCTTAACCTTGAAGTGTCTGTCTAGTTTTAACTTGTCCATGTGAAAATCTTGAGTTTTGAAATAAAGCCACCTGTGTGGCAGTGGAAAGATTTAGATCTGCAGGCTCAGCAAGCTGGATTTTCTGAAGAGTAGACTGTTAAGCTAATGATCTAGGCCTACCCGAGTTGTGGTACTGCATGCTGATCTCATACTTCCATGTAGTGTGCATTTGTTTTGGGGGAAGTAATGCTGTGAGTGAGAGGAACTATTCATTCGATGTGTGGATTCTATCAGAATGAAGATTTTATTGTGTGGTTATGGGTGTTTCGAACTCTTAGTGAGTTTTAGTGGAAATAAAAAATCTCACCACCTGCATGGGTATGAGTGATGACTTCTCCAGAATTAATTCCAGATAAGAAAAATACAGATAGAATAAGTGATGGATAATGTGACTGAAGTCCACTGAGGGAGATGTACTGGACAGCAGGGAAAAAAATCCCAAGACTATCATCATTTATCAGCACTCCTGGCTGACTAGGGAGGTCCCATCTGATTGGAAGTCAGCCAATGTAACACTCATATAAGAAGGGATGGAATGACCTTGGAAATTACAGGCCTGGAAGTTTGACTTCAGTGCTATGGAAGCTGATGGAGAAGGTCATCCTAAGTTTTGTTTTGCAGCACATGGCAGGACAACATCAGGCCCAGTCAGCATGGGTTTATGAGGGGCAGGTCCTGTTTAACAAACCTGATCTCCTTCTGTGACAAGACGATGTGCTTATTGGATGAAGGAAAGGTTGTGGATATTGTCTACCTTGATCTTAGTATGGCATTTGACACTGTTTCCCACAGCGTTCTCTGAGGGAAACTGACTGTTCTTGGTTTGGATGGGTATACACTTTCCTGGGTGAAAAACTGGTGAGGTGGTGGAATCCACTGAGTTATGGTCAATGGAGTTAAATCCAGTTGGCAGCTCGTCACGAGTGGTGTCCCCCAGGGCTCAGTGCTGGGGCCATTCTGTTTAACATCTTATTAATGATCTGAGTGAGTAGATAGAGTGCACCCTTAGTAAATTTGAAGATTACAGCTAGCTGGGTAGAAGTGTCGATCTGCTTGAGGATAGGGAAGCTCTACAGAGAGATCTAGATAGGCCGGATGGCTGGGACAAGGCCAATGCCATGAGTTTCAATAAGGCCAGGTGCTGAGTCCTGTACTTGGGCCACAACAACCCCCAGCAGTGCTACGGGCTTGAGGAGGAGTGCCTGGAAAGCTGCCAGGCACAGGGGGACGTGGCACTGTTGGTTGACAGCAGCTGAACATGAGCCAGCTGTGTGCCCAGGTGGCCAAGAAGGCCAATGGCATCCTAGCCTGTACCACATGAAGAATGACTGAGGGCTCTGGGGCTGTTTAGCCTGGAGAAAAGAAGGCTCAGGGAGACCTTATCACTCTCTACAACAACCTGAAAGGAAGGTAAAGCGTGGCAGGAATTGGTCTGTTTTCCCTAGTAGCAAGCAATAGGACAAGAGAAAATGGCCTCAAGTTGCACCAGGGGAGGTTCAGGCTGGATATGAGGAAGAATTTCTTTGCTGCAGAGTGGGCTGCCCAGGGAGGTGATGGAGCCACCATCCGTGGAGTGGTTTAAGAGATGGATAGACGTTGGACTTAGGGAAATGGTCTAGTGGTTGACAGAGCTGGGACAAAGGCTGGCCTCTTCCAGCTGAAATGATTCTATAATACGGACTTAAAATATTAAGGAAACAAACTGACATTTTAAGGAGTTAATATTTTTAAATGATGTTGCATAGTGATAGTATGACCATCCAAAGTGAACTGGTTATTTTCTGATAGTGATTCTGTGTGACTGTAAGCTAGGGCAAGGGAAAGAATGAATGGTGAGGGAAAGGAAAGTCACTAAAATAGGAACTTCCTAAACTGACATTACTGGAGCTACTGCTGTTATTCAGTTTAGATGGTCTCTGAAAATAAGGGCTAATTTTGATCCAAATTGATTATTTGGTAATTAGTTATTTGATGCAGTAGTCAATCATGAGTAATTCTGATTCTTGGATAACCAATGTATTGGCTAGTGATTTAGGATTATAACTTCTGTGCTCTGATAAACTTGTAGTTCCTTGGTGACTTAAAGTCACCACATAATTTGGTTGTTAAAACAATCATTGCTCTGTTCTCAGTCTGCAGCTCTAGACCTCCTCTTGTTCTTGTAACACAAAAGAGTATTCATAGTATACCTCAAAAAAATTGGAAAAGCCTCAAATATTGAGGTTCGAAAAAGGCAACAAAGAAGTTCAAAGAACTGTGTAGAAGTATGGCACGTGTAAGAAGGTTCATAGCAGTTTCTGTAGTCTCGTGCTCATGGATGGTTAAGTAATACAAAGCTTTTCGCGCTTTATTGTCACTATGCAGCGGTGAAGCCATTCACTGTATCAGGAAGCTTGTAAACTGAGACTGGCAGCCACAATTGGAGGCAACAAATATATGATTTTGTTAAAATAGAGATGTATTTTCCTGAGGATGATAACAAGGAAGTTGTTTGAGTAATTGGAATTGGGTAATATTCATTTCAGTAACTATGATTAAGTCAGGGGTGGAAAGAGTGTGTGGTTGCAGGTTGTCAAAAGCACAGGAGGGTAGGGATGGACAAGTGACCTGAGTCAGAGAACTAAATGAACAGAGCATTTGAACTTTCTCCTCACAGACATGGAGAGACTAGGTCTTTCCTGCGAGATCAGGCTGTGCAGGGAAATGGGGATTCTAGAGCACCTTAGGCAAGATTGAGAAGTAGAGAGAGAATTTTTAACTTCTGATGATTTGACAATAGCAGTCTCATGTGAAATGGCTCTTTAGGTAAGTTTTCTCTTGGCATGTGGAGCTACTTCACTGGCTAAAGAAAAGATAGCAAAAAATTGCAATTCCTACTGAAATGCCTAGCCCTGGGTGAACTGTGGCTTACTTTTGTCTGTTAGGGAAACAAATCTTCCTGTGAGGAAATTTGGGAAGTAAACGATATTTAACTTTTATGGAGTTTTCTTCTTCAACCATCGTCTTTTTCTAACGTGACGGACTAGTGCTTGGCGGCTCCTCTGCTGTTGCTGTTAAATGGTGTTTTCTCTCCTAGGGTTTGGACGTGGCAGAGGGAGAGGAGCGGGGAGGTTTTCAGCCCAAGGCATGGGGTAAGAAACATGGAGAGCACAGATTTTGGCAAGGATCAAACTTGGTGGCAATACACAGCAACAAAATTGCCACTGTATGTATTCATATTGCTGTATGTTTGATAAGTCAATAAGAATACAAACAAAAAAGTCACAAATCTGTTAGATTAAGGGATTACTTTTTGGTCTTGAACCAGTATTTCTAGCTAGACACCTATACAAAGCTAACGTTTGTTCATTCAATGTTAAATCTCAAACTTGGAGAAGTTTGTACGTACCAGTAGCAGCCACAGAGCGCCTTGGAGGCTGACAATTCTGTGTGGTGTGTATACTCCTAGGTAATTTAAAAACAAATTTGTTTCAGAGTAATGTAGAGATGTGCAAGTTCTCTATAAACGCAGAAAGTCTAGCAATTATAAACCATCTCCTGTTTTTGAGGTTTAGCTGTTTGGACATATATGGACCCTAAAACAGAATCAAAGTAAGTTACTTGGTAGTTCTAAAGTTTTTTCTCAGTTTTATGGGAACAACTTTCTTCATAGAAGTGTTGTCTCCACTACTTCCACTCAGTGTTTGTCTTGAATGACATTTCATGTAATATCAGTGATGTCATGATGAACAGAAGGCTCGTTCTACTTCTCTGATAATCCTTCTTGTTCATACTTGTAAATGATAAACTGAAAAGAGATTTTTCTTCAGTAATCATTCCTCACCTTTTAGATGCATCTGTGTGTTTGGGCATTGGTATCAGGAGTGCATTCTGAAATAATCTTACTGCTGTTCCGCCTCCTGTCCTGTGCAGGTCTGGTGCTCTGAAAGGACATGATACTGGTTTCTCATCAGTCAGCCACCGGCTGAGAGGGGCTTATCGTTGTGCATATAAGCTAATGCTTTATAGGACTGGGAGGAGTAGGTATGCTGTTAACTGCTTTTTCAGGAATTGTTGAGTTTCAGTTTCTCTACAGTATTTTTTTTTCCAGTCTCCTTGCTTTTTTCTCCTTCTTTTCTCTTTTCTTCCTTTTTTATCGGTGTCTGCTCATAGAGGAAAGATTTTCTTTTTGAAAACCAAAACTATCAAGATAAAATATGTGGAAATCAAGATGTTTAATACAACTTCAGCTAAAAGTGATGACACTTGTGTTCATTGAATGACCCATGTGTTCTCTTCCATTTCTTGACTTTTAAAACTCCAGGACATTTAACCCTGCAGACTATATGGAATCCTCTGCCACTGATGGCTTTGGGACAAAATCAGAGATTTGGGAGACTGGTCAGAATGATGCAGATGATGGAACTGGTAAGAGGCTTCAAGAGGTGGAAGGACTGGAATGCAGATCTGTAGCAAATTGCAGTTAAGATACATATTTTATTAGTGTTAGTTCTGAAACTGTGAATACGTCTCAAGGTACACAGATCTTAATTCATTTTTATAGCTGAACTGCTACTAATGTGCAGAGCACATGCTGTAGTCTGGTTAGAATGAAGGGAAGGCAATTTGTGATTTTTTTTGTTTCAGTACTTAGGACTGAGAGACAAAGGGATTTGAAGAGTTCTTGGAAGAACTTTGATATGTGAAGAACTGTTTAGGTGTCTTAAGTACTGCTTAAGAGCTCACCTAATGTGCCTAAGAAATGTGAGTCCCACTAAAAATGATTGGTGTGCAGGCATTAAGCAATAGGGTATGAATAGCTAAATAGGAAAAGAAAAGAAAAACTTTTAAGAACGTAAATCCAGTCAGTGATGCTGAGATGGCTTTGGAAACCCTACCTGTACAAATCAAGAATGTAAACCTGTGAGTATTTTGGATGGAGAAGAGTTTCAGGTTCTGCTGCTTTTGAAGAGAAGAATTATTAACTAAAGCGTGAGTAGGCACTTGAATGGAAGCCAAAAGAACAGTCTGTCTGCCTGAAGATAGAAGGAACTCTGTGTTTGTATGTGAAGTTTTGAGTATGAAGTACATACTCCTGGCTAAGGGCAAGAAGCAGATATGGTTTGGAAACGAACCACTTAACAGCAGCTCGTGATTCAAAGTTGAAGAATATGACCTGCTTGTCTGTGAACGGGAAAACAGGATACTTTGCTACTTCCATATTCTGTGACAGGAGATGAAGACAAAAGAAAGTCTGTCTCAGGAAGGAGAAATTCATGTATGTTGTTGTCCACACTTTGGAACTACTGAGTGGTAGAAGAGACTTTTTTGAACTCCAGCAAAGGGTAACTCTTTTGGTCTCTTCAATGCTGAAGCCTACTTGTGATGTTTTTGTCAACCACTCTGTCAAGTGTGGAGGACTGATACTAGAGGCCAGGGTGTACTCTGTTGAGCTCTGCTATGAGCTGCTTGAGATGCAGCTTTCTGAACCTCTTACAAGCCATTTTCCACTTAAACAGAGGAGATAATAACAGGCTCAGAGTCTAGGAGGGCTTATGAGACATCTGTTTTGTCCCTCTGAGTGCCTTCTAGTCCTTTGTGGGAGAGTATAGTAATGCTTATTGAAAGGGATATCTCTTGCCAAATACTGTGTCTTTCCAAGGAATTAACTTTTTAAGTGACTTGATGGTATCACACAAACAGAAATGCAGCTCTTACTTTCACTTAGGTTAGTTTATCAAATAAGTTTATCAACTAATGAGTTAGAAGGACACCTAATGACTTGAAAATTCCCTGAGGAATACCAATACTGGTGTTTGCTCATGTGGGAATGGAGAGCAGAGTATGTTGTCACAAGTTTTGAAGAAGCCATAAGGTTAATTAACTAAAGGAAGACATACAAGAAAGGCATGAGGAGACTGGACTAGAGGCAGCAGATTGGCTGGTTAGTTACCAATAAAAGCAACTGGAAGACTGTGGCTTATGAATGACTTGGACTTATACTCTGTTTCCCAAGTGGACTCAAATGTTTCCTAGATCTTCACTGCTAACTCTGAGTAGCCTTTATGCGCCTCCCCTATGGCAACCCATAACTACGAAGATGATTAGGGAACTGGAACATCTCTCTGATGAGGAAATGCTGTGAGACCTGGGGCTGTTCAACCTGGAGAAGACTGAGGGGAGATCTTACCAATGCCTAAAGGACAGTTGTTGAGAGGATTGGGCCAGTCTTCTCTTCTGTAGTGCCCAGTGACAGGATGAGGGGTAATGGTAACAAGTTGGAACACAGGCAGTTTCATTTGAACATGAGGAGAAACTTCTTTGCTGTTGAGGTAAGGGAGCCCTGGCCCACGCTGCTCAGAAAGGTTGTAGAGTCTCCTCTGGAGATTTCCAAACCCTCCTGGACACGTTCATGTATTCCTTGACTGAGGAGAACTTGCTTTAGCAGGGAGGTTAACTGGATGATCTCTAGAGGTCCATTCCAACCCCTACCACTATGGGATCTGTGAACCTCTCTTCCTTCTTTATAGGCATCTCCTCACTTGCCAGTAGTGGAAGAAGTCTGCCTGGAAACATGAGTAGCTTGTTGTTGGTAAACAGATCTCTGTAAAAAATATGAATGTGACTACATGAGGATTTTGCTGCTGAGCAAACAGTGGTGGAAAACAAAAGCATACTAGTTGACGTGTGCTGATCTTCAGTAACACAAGACTATGTGTGGAATGTTGGGAAGCATAGTATGCAGAGTGTTTGAGAAGGTATTAGGAATTTTGCTTGGCCCCATCAGGTTTATGGTTCTTAGGGATGTGAGTGAGTGTCAGTGTGGGGAGTTTCTGCAAAATCATTTGGTTGCTGGAAGTTTAAGGTAAGCTAGTTAAGCATGAATGTTCTTTTTGGGCACTAACTAACTTGTTGCTGCTAATCTTAATTTAGTTTCAGTGCAAATGAGATAGACACCATAACTGACAAAAGAAAAATGTCTATATGAAGAGTGTTGTGTTTTAGTGTTTCTTCTTCAGGCAAGTGTAGCAATGTCTGAAATAAGTCCCCAAGCCAAAAAGATATCTTTAAAAGAATAGGCTTTACAATTGAATAATTTTTTTGTCTGAGAAGGAAGCAGTGTCAGTCTTTTGATGGAAAACATCTTGAGGGTTATTAAAGGAGGATGCAACTGGAGTAGTAGTTTTGAAGTGGGAGCTCTGGGAAGCAAGGTAGAAGCAGCAGTAGGGGGAAAGCATGGCAGACAAGACATGGAAACAGATTGTACAAAGTTAAGCAGGTCATTTGGCTTATTCATCGCAAATATTACTTTTTACTTGCTGGGGGTTTTTTTCCCCTTAGTTGACAGTGCTGTTATCTTAGTTACAAATCAGCAGTCCCAGTAATAAATAAGTCACCAGTGGGGAGTTACTAAAGATGTGAATGAGGGTATATGAAAATCCATAAAGCCTGCAATGGGCTAAAGAATGATATCAGATAACAGTATACACGGAGAAGGGGCAGGATGGAAATTGCTCTCTTTATTTGGCATTACCCAGCCTCATTTATTCTTTAATCTAAAAGGAAGGAAAATAAAATTAGCTCAGAGCAACTACTTGGAAAAGTAATGTCTTACTGCAATTATATTTAAAGGAGACTGGCCAGCTACTTGGAGAAACAAAACTAGGTTGTTTATCATAATGTTTTCAGAAGACATGATTGGAACTCTCTGTGGAGTTTTAAGTATTCTCTCTTTAAGCCAGTGCTGGGAAATGATCAACACTTTCAATTAAAAAGAAATACACTATTTGTTTCCAAAATATCATCCCTGTACATGCTATGAAAGTGTTTTAGAACCTCTTGTCCTAACTGGTTGTGGATGCCAGGGGAGTCACAGTAGCCTGGATGAAAGGTGTTTCTAGGAGCAGGATGTTGTAATCCTATAGGAAAGCTGACTGGTATTGTGGAAGTAAAATTTAGTGTTGTTGGTTGAAATGGAAAGAGTAAAGAATGGATCTTTAGTGGTTCATAACGCTTAAGTGTAGTTGTATGCCGAATAATTCAGCATTGCTTTTCCTGCATCCTGCTTTTTATAGAACTAATGTACAACTTAAAGAGAAGGGACGAGTAGGATGCAGCAAAATGACCAGTCTTCATCCAAAAGGAAGTAAACTTCAAACAGTGTGATTTAACATTTTCTTACAGACAGGGTGTTCAGTCTCTTGTATTTTTTTTAAATACACTAGACAGATCCTGAGCAATAGATCACAGCAGTTCTTATATATAAATAATGTTGGGAGCAGTCACTTCTCAAAATAGGTCATAAAAATGGGGTTGTGTTCTGGTAATACCTTGATACCCCTACTTTGGTAGAGTTTCATAAGTTTCACAGAAAAACTTCCGTTTTTATCTTAGTTATGGGCAGTCTTAAATTACTCAGAAACTGAAGAATGATGAGAAAAAAAAATAGTGTAATTCTCAGGAGGGAAGAAGGGAATTGTGTAGCTTGGAATTAACAAGGAAGTTGTTTTGATCTTTTTTTAAGACTGGTGTAAGTTGCAATATTTTAAGGAAATATTCAGGTCATTTCCAGAAGGAAAGGATTAATACATAGGTTTGAGATAGGGGGGGGAAAATACTGTAAAGCTGATATGTATGGTTGATTATTCTTAAATATGAAAAGAAAAATCAATGTGACAGAAACTGAGAAACTGGATAAAAATAGCTAAAGACTTACCAAAACCAGATTGGGGTGTATACTTCTGATTGACTTCATAACTTTCTAAGAAAGAGTCACAGCCACCTATACTGAAATTACTGTGACAAGGATCATGGAAAAGACAAAACATCATTTTGGTGGAAAGCAGAGAACTTGTACTTCAGAATGCTTTGCAAGGCATGGGGAAAGGGTTGGGAAGAGGATATAGAGTTACAATAATGCCAGGGTGGATTTTGAACTAAAAGAAAATTGTCACGTTTGTGGCATCAATAGGAGGAATGTATTAGTAAACTGGATTTAATGCAAAGGAGAGCATAGTAATAATTGTGGCTGGAAGAATTGAGTTGGGAAAGTAAAGTGTTACTGAGCAATAACAATAAACTTAGCAGCTTTGTATTGTGGTTTAACACCAGCTGGAAACTAAGTCCCATACAGCTGTTTGCTCACTTTCCCCAGGTAGGATGAGGAAGAGAATCTGAAAGGTAAACATGAGAAAACTTGTGAACAGTTTCATAGGCAGAGCAAAATCTGTGTGTACAAGCAAAGCAAAATAAGGTACTCATTCAGCATTTCCCTTGGGCAGGCAAGTGTTCAGCCATCTCCAGGAAATCAGGACTCCATCACATATAGTGGTTATTTGGCAAGGCAGATGCCATCACTCCAGATGTCCTTCCTTCTCCCAGCTCTATGTGCTGAGCATGATGCCATATGGCTTGGGCTATCTCTTGAGTGAGTTGGGGTCAGCTGTCCCAGCTGTGTCCCCTCCCAACTTCTTGTGCACCCCAAGCCCACGCACTGGTGGGGTAAGAGGCAGAAAAGGCCTTGACTCTGTGCAAGGCCCTCTCAGCAATAGTGAAACATCCCAGTGTTATTACCGTTTCCAGCACAAATCTAAAACATAGCCCCATACCAGCTACTGTGAGGAAAATTCTCTCTGTCCCAGCCAAAACCAGCAGAGGTGCGTAAACTACTAAAAGAGTGAAGAGTGAAGTTCAGTAGAAAGAGTAAGTGCAGAGAACCATGTTCATAAGTAAGATACATGTTTAAACTGAACATCAGGAAAATGTCCCAAGTATTATTCCAGATGGATTCTATCTCTCAAAGATGATGAGGAAAGCAGGTGATCTGAGCTTCCCTTGTTAGAGTTCTGGCACCAGCAGATTTGTCTTCTGCAGAGGCAGGCCTTGCATTGACTGATTGGAGGTAAATAGAAGCAGGGCAAATACCAGTATATAGTTCTTTAAAGAAGAAATAACAGAGGAAGCAGCCCTGTGCTGGTCAGGGGAAGGGAAAGAAAATCAACTGTTTCTCTTCAGAATGCTGCTCATTGAACTTTTCCTCCTTTCCAAAATTTCTGTGGAAATATGTGGATTAATCTGGAAATTGGAGACATTGTAGTAATTTTGCTGTGCTCAGGTATGATTATTAGTTACTTTGTGGGAGAGTAGCCCTGAGTAATGCTTATTGAAAGGGAGATCTCTTGCCAAATACTCTTTCCAAGGAATTAACTTTTTAAATGACTTGATGGTATCACACAAACAGAAATGCAGCTCTTACTTTCACTTAGGTTAGTTTATCAAATAAGTTTATCAACTAATGAGTTAGAAGGACACCCAATGACTTGAAAATTCCCTGAGGAATACCAATACTGGTGTTTGCTCATGTGGGAATGGAGAGCAGAGTATGTTGTCGCAAGTTTAGAAGAAGCTGTAAGGTTAATTAACTAAAGAAGGAAGACATACAAGAAAGGCATGAGGAGACTGGACTAGAGGTAGCATGATGAAATGTCCCGATTAGGGGTTGTTTGGTAAAATGTGAGCAGGAGATATTTCAGGCAACTATATATTACTGCGCAGAGCCAGCCCAGAGCAGATGTTACCTTGCTCAGGACCTACCAAATCATTTTGGTTCCAAGGTATAAAATGCCCCCTACTCTTCACCCCACTCTGTATTTCTTTGTGGTAGGTCTGTTCACCGCACTGGATTCAGTGCCGTTTGACCCTTCTCTGCCCAAGATGCTGCTTTCTAACGGTATACAAAGTAAAAAAAGCAAAGCAGTGATGCAGTGATGACATTAGTATGACCTGGTTTTGATGCTGTCTTCAGGTGTGTTGTTTCTGCATGAGTGTGTCTCAGAGGGTTTCTGGTTAAGGAAATGGCGATGATTAAAGCACTCTTTTTTTACTATTTTACCTTATCGAAGGTGATGGTATGTGGTAGTTTGACCCTGGCTGGATGCCAAGTGTCCACCACACCGCTCTATCACCCACCTCCTCAGCAAGCCAGGGAAGGGGAGAAAATAGGATCAGACACTCGTGATTGAGATAAAAGCAGTTTAATAGAGAAGCAGCAAAGCCACGCACACGGGAAGCGAAGCAAAAGCAGATGAAGCTGTTACTCTGTATTTCCCATCAGCAGCGCTGTCCGGCCACCTCCCGAGAAGCAGGGCTGCGGTACGCGTCATGGTTGCTTTTGGAAGGCCAGAAATGAATCTTGGCCCCACTTCCTGCTCCTCTCCCCCAGTTTTTATTACTGAGCTGACGTCATATGGTATGGAATATCTCCTTGGTCAGCCTGGGTCAGCTGTTCTGGCCGTGGTCCGTCCCAAGATTGTGCCCACCCACAGCTGTTGGTGAAGGTGGGGGAAGGAATGCTGGAGAGACAGCCCTGATGCAGTGTGAGCAGTAGTCATAATATTGGTATCAACAGTAAGCACAGCACTGCAAGAGCTACTGTGGAAAGTCACTACCATCCCAGACCCGTTACATGGTAGCACAAACTTTGCTGCTGGTGTTATCTTTGCTTATGGTTGTATAGTTCAAATGAAGACTAGTTCTTGCCTGAATAACCTTCCCTATGCCTACCCTCGTGCACAATGCCTTCAGCTCCTTTATTGCTCTTGCGTGTCTGTACCTATAGTTTCCTATGGAGGGAGTCAGATTTTTGCATCATAGAATCGTTTCTTGTAGTTTCCACATTGCCAAATAAACTGCCACAAGTTATAGGAAGAAGCGTCTTGCAGCTACAGTGGATCTTATTGACTCTTCTGCTGCCATTATTTGAATTATATATGTTTTGAAATAAGGTTACTCTATCAGGTGAAGGGATTGTGGTTGTTCTGCCCTGAGGAGTTAATGGGTTGGAAAGGAGCCTGCATAGGCATAGCTTGGGTCTGCAATGTGAAGGTGTTCAAAGTAGGATTGTGGATGTCAGAGGAGATGGTGTGGTTGTGTTTTGTTCTGGGTTTGTATGACATTCTGCATGAAACTGGGAGATCCTGTGGAAGGGTTGAGTAACCTCTCACTGTCATTGGGGACATGGGAAGAAGTTCTTCCAGTGTTTGCGATTAATCACTCATTGCAGAGATGTGTTTGTGCAAATTTTGTCTGGTACTGTAGCGTCTGAGAAACTCCTGAAATCAGAAATTAAAGGGAGGAATAAAAACCCCAACCCTCTCAAAGTTGTAAATCTTCAGACCAGTTTTCTAGAGCGTCCCATGTTTCTGACCGCCATCTCCTCACTTTGTGTTCCGCTAATAATGAAAACAGAACGGCTTATAAAGCAGAACGGTTGAAGTAGGACATTGCACTTTCAGCTTCTAACTATTTTCTTTCCTTCCCCAAATTACAATAGGAGCATGGAAAAATTCGATAGAAGAATGGACAGCGGAAGACTGGAATGAAGATGTAAGTGTACCTTGTTGGATAGACCTATTGATTACTCATTCATCAGAGTTTCTTTGATGTCTTCAAAAACTAAATGTTTCAAGTCATTATTTGCTGTGTGCATGCTATGGCGTTTCTTCCTGTTTCATACCGTAGTTCCTGTTTAAAATATATGTATTTAGATAAGCTTATTTTAAAAATAAAATGGAATCAATAAATATTAATTTCTCTGACTGAGTGGACAGTACATAGGTAATAACATGTTAATTTTTGTCCCATATTAAGTGTGAATTACAATTTACTACTGCTCAATGCTGATGTGAAACTGCATACTTCCTCCTACTATTGTGTAGGGATTTAAAGCTGTATTGTCACAAGACTTCTACATAAAGAAGTACTGAAGCTTACTAACAACTTCAGACTCCTTATTTGATGCTTTTTGTTTGAAATGCACATAATTGTTCTGTTTAGTCCACTTCATGTTCACGATATTAAAAAAAAAGAGTTAGTAGTATGCTGAAGTTAGTACTGAATTCCTTCATTACTGTTGTTTCATCATGGTATGTTGCCTGAAATACTACAATGTTTTGGTTCTTGTTCTTTATCAGGCAAAAGATGTCTTCATATCTATAAAACATTGGGCATTTCTGACCATAATGTGGAAAAGTCGTATTTTTTCAATTATTCTATTAAAGTTAAGCACTTCAGGTTACAGGAAATATGGTAAGGAAAAGTTAGCTTTTGAGAAGTAATATTTGTAATTCAAGTTTATTTTTGGAAGGGTGAGAGATTGTCTTGGAAGTCATCCCTTTTGCCTTCTCCTCTTAAGGTGACAAGGTGATGTTGTCCCTAGAAATGAGTGATTTGTGTAACAAATAGGAAAACTCTGTCCTTGCCTAATGAGAGGGCTGTGTCTTTTGAGAAAACAAAAAGAAACTCTAAAATCCCTAGATTTTCTTTTATCAGTTATTGCCATCAAAAGCTGGCATCTTGTTTAAACTTGTCCTCTGTTTCTGCTGTCTACCTGAAAGTCCTGGTTGATGGCAAGCTAACCATGAGCCAGCAATGTGCCCTCGTGGCCAAGAAGGCCAATGGCATCCTGGGATGCATCAAGAAGAGTGTGGCCAACAGGTTCAGGGAGGTTCTTCTCCCCATCTCCTCTGCCCTGGTGAGGCCTCATCTGGAGTCCTGCATCCAATTCTGGGCTCCTCAGCTCAAGAGGGACAGGGAAGTGTTGGAGAGAGTCCAGCGCAGGGCCACCAAGATGATCAGGGGAATGGAGCGTCTTCCTCATGAGGAAAGGCTGTGGGAACTGGGGCTGTTTAGTCTGGAGTGGAGGAGACTGAGGGGGAATCTTATTAATATTTACAAGTATCTAAATGGTAGATGTCAGGAGGTTGGGGCATCCCTTTTTTATCTTGTATCTAGTGACAGGACAATAGGTAATGGGAAGAAGCTGGAACACAAAAAGTTCCATTTAAACACAGGGAAAAACTATTTCACTGTTGAGGTGAGGGAGCCCTGGCACAGGCTGCCCCGGGAAGATGTGGAGTCTCCTTCTCTGGAGCGCCTCAAAACCTGCCTGGACACATTCCTGTGTGACCTGATCTAGGTGACCCTGCTTCTGCAGAGGGGCTGGACTGGATGATCTGTAGAGGTCCCTTCCAATCCCTACCATTCTATGACTCGACTCTGTGACTCTATGATTCTATGATTCTATGCTAGAAGTGGACTAAAGGCTAACAAGGTGAAAGTTTCTGGTCTGATTTCTCACCGCTGTTCGGTGCTGGTACACTGCAGCATTTGGAGTCTGGGAGAGATGTTGGGCAATGCTAAGCAAGGATAGAATTTAAAAAACCTACTTATTAAACCTGGATAGATTGTAAGTGAATATTGAAAAATCAGGAGATGAAATCTCTAGCCTGTTGTTATTTTTTTTTAATTTAGAGGAAATCCCTGTAACCTAGGAGAAAGTTGTTCATTCACTAATGTTCAGAGTGAACAAAATGGCAAGCTGCAGATTCATTAGCCCAAAGCATGCCTGAGGAAAAAATAAAGAATTATTTCATCTGATTTAAAAGAATACAGCCCAGTACAGCTTGTGCCATTCAGGTAGATTTATGGGAAATAGCTCCCTTTCAAATAAACCTGGTCTTGATTTTTAAGTAAATTATGAGTTATATATGAAGCTAGAGTATGTCCTTGTAAGAGATTTGATTTACATCTCTTCTAAAAAATAATTACATGCTATCACAAAGGACATTAAGTGGATTAAAATCTTTGTCTTAGAAATTTGGGCAAAGAAATCTTTTGAAGGAGGCCCTTATTGTCTGTGGGTTTTTCTAGGAGGACTACAAAAGAATTCAGTCCCAGGCCACAAGCCATCCAGTGTCTTTATTTATCAATGGTATGGAAGTAAAAATAAAATTGCTGCTGAATAAAATGTGAAGGAAATCCAAAAAGTAATGGGAATAGCAATTAAAAGTAAGCCAGTCATGCAGAGAAATCTGGACGTGTGCTGGACTTGACCTGTTGAAAGTGCTTTAATACAGTGATAAGCCCATTTTATTTTATAGGAATAAGGGCACATGTCCAGAACAAGAGTCTGCTTTCTGCAAAGCAGCAACTGAAAACCTTTCAGGATTGTAGTAGATGATGAAAAAAGAGCAGCTCAGCACAATTTCCTAAATGATTTGATGAAAAAAAAAGCAGCACTTGTAATATTTTTACCTTTAGGTGCTCTTTCCTGTCTCTTAATCATTCTTTGTTTATATTTCTCAGTGTGGATTCTCCTAAACTTGGTTCTGAAGTACTGCATCCAATTATTGATGGCTTTTGCAGAGAAAAAATGTGGAAAACAGATGAAAATTAATTTACTAATTGGGAGAGGTCCTTGAGAGTGCAATTTTTAGTTTACTAACTCTGGAAAAGTTACTTTATTAGCATAGAGTGGACTCTGGTTTTAGCGTAGCAGACAAAAGCATTGTATGAACCTATGGCTAGAACATGGAGCTGCACATTTGAATGTATAGCAAACAATTCTGAAATATGAGTGCAAATTAAAATAACCAAGGAAACTGATGTGTTTGCTGTCTGCAGTCAAGGACCAGCTTTTTTTCTGGAGAATATTTTTATTTAAATGTGGTGTTCTCTAGTCAGGTACAAGCTACTAGCAAGTGAGTGAAATTAACTGTTGTTTGTTCTGAAGAGAATTAGATTTTTGCAGTTTGTTACTCCTGGCTGGAGTAACACTCACCTTTACCAGTGAGTGTTGAGCAAATATAGTAGGTTGTCAACATAGTCTTAAATGGAGTGGAAACTTGTTGCAATGGAAACAGGAAGTTGTATTTTGTTAGAGACGTACTCAGGGTATGGAGAATGAAGGACCTTAGAGATGATGAGATACTGTAGGTTGCTCTGGGCTTTCCTGCTAAAATTGTGGTCATGTTTTCCTGGCTAAAGTAAATAAAATTTAACTACAGAAACTATCAAAAAAGAGAAATAGGTTACATATAATTTGCTAGAAAGTTGGTGAGAGACAATGTTTTCTGTACATTATTGGTAGTTTTAGATTTTATTTGAAACAACAGTGACACTGCAAAAGAAACAATTGTATTTCAGCAGGAGTTTCCTTTACCAGGAAGCAGCTTGAGAACTCATTTTATTTCCTTTCCCTTCTGTACATCATATCAAAAGGGTGATAAGGTTTTGTTATTTTTTATTTGTTGATGCGGAGTTTTTATGACGATGCTGGAGTATATTTTCCTCACCTGTCACCTGGACTTAGGAGCTGGTAGCTAGTTGTTAAATATATTGTCTATTTGCTGATTGGAGAACGATTTTTATCATAGGAATAGGAGCTGAAAAGCACAGGCATTTCACTGCAGAAGGAGGAAATATCCTTGTGAGACTGTCAAATGACTTGCTACCATTCTTTCAGTTCTGTGAAAATGCCAGAGCTTCAGTGGAAGATTTGCCAGTGTAGTGTACGGTGAGCGTAAATAACTTTGTTAGGAGCCAATAATTTAGCTAAGAAATAGCTCAGTACATCTGCATAATAAAACTTTGGAGCTGCTGCAGAGTACAGTATGTGTTTTGACAAATGCCACGATCCCAGAACGTTTCTGAATTAGATGCTTGATGGGAGTTTGTGCTGGTGAGTTTACCACAGGATGTAGAGTAAACTTCAGTGCAGCCAAGCTGATAGCTAGAGACTTCTATTCTGCATGATGGTTCACTTGAAGAGAGCAATTCCTCTCTCATACATGAAGCACGCTGTTACATAGTCACAGACATCCTCAGGTTCTTCCATTTGCCTGGTTTTCATGATTTATCAGTCTTTTGGCTACAGTTGTTCTTATTCTGGGTTATTTGGATGTAAAGAGCTATTGACATCACAAATACCATAGACTGCTGCTCATGCCATCAGCTGATTTACTTGTACCATACAATGCAGGAGTCTCTTAACACTATGTTGTGGTTTTGCCCAGCCAGCAATGAAGCACCACAACAGTCTCTTGCTCGGTGCCTCCCATCCACCCCCAGCCTCATTAGGATGGCAGAGGCTCTAGCAAAATTGGAGGAAAAAAGGTAACCAAGGATGTTGTTGGTTGAGACAAAGGCAGAAACCTCCTCTTCTGATTTCTTCTTAAAAAGTGACCGTGGCGGCATCTAATTGTCTCAGCCCCAGCAGTGGGTCTGACTCAGAGCTGGGGGGAGTTTCGAGCAACTTCTTACAGGAGCCATCTTTAGAGCCCCTTCCCCATCACCAGAAATAGCTGTCATGTCAAACCATGACATACTACAAAAAGTACAGTACATATTGTTCTAAAATAACATGTACAGCAGACAAAGGGTTGAACAGCAGAGAAACCCCCTCTTTAATTGGAAATATGCTTCAGTTGAATCTTCTTTCTTGGTTTTGGTCAGTACATAGAGTGACAGAGTTGTGTTCAACTGTACAGGACAGAGTTGTGTTCAAGAAAGATGGCGTTAAAGTATCTTGTATTAGCAGCAAGAGAAGGGAAGGAAATGGAGGGAGGAACTGTTGTGGTACTAATCTTTTCATAACATGGTATTGCACGTAAGTGGGTACTAGGAGAGTGCATGAAGTATTTGAGCTGGAAATGGTTGCTCCCCTTCAGTCCTTCTTCTGCTTAAATCAACAGTGTTTTGTAGGAGAAACCCAATCCAGTGACTGTTTGGGGATACACATGCCTTCAGTAGACTTGCCTGTGGGATGGCAGATGAAATTGGTTCATCTCCCTGCTGTCCTTTAAAATGGGATGCTAGCAATGTGTGCGACTAAAAATACATAATTTTTTGGAAGATCTATATTCAAATGTCACATTTGGAAGGAACTAACTTTGTGTTTGCATAGGTCAGTTATTCTTTAGTCTAAATATAAAGTTACACCAAAGTAGTTAAGGGCGACTTTGTGCAAATTTAATTGAAAATATAACCATTATACACGCATATTTTTATCTTGTTCAGCCTAACCTAAAAACTTATTCTGGTCTATGCAAGTATTCCTGTTAACAGTAATGAATTAACCTGAGGAAGTTGTAGCTATTTAACTACTACTTTGGGTTTTTTTTAAAAACCTATGTAAAAAAAAAAGGCCAACAACTACCCTACAAAGTAAAATCACCCCCTTTCCACCCCAAAACCCCTACTAGCTCCCCCATCCCAGCTACTTGTGCAACTATCTATCTTTGTTGTAACAGCATGATGAAAACAGTACAGTTTTCTGCTGTGGATAGTCTGGTTATGATACTAAAAGCAATTATATGGGTCTCCCTTTATTATTTTCAAACTCATGCTTTTAGAGCCATTGGTTTAAGATGTTACTGCTACCTCTAGAAGAAATTTCAAGAAAGAACCACTAATGCTGTTTCATGGTACTCATTCCTGAGTGCAAACCTGCTGCTGTTGATGATGTGAGCTGAAATGCAAAGCATGGGGATGCATGGAATGAGGGGTACAATACAGTGTGTTAGATTTCTAACCACAAGGTTTATCAGAACTGCTCTATGGAGTTGTGAATTTTGTTTGTCCAAGGTGTCTTTACACTGATGTTATACTAGCCGTGACATTAATGACTTTCTACTTGTTTGTTTTCAGCTAAACTCTTGCTCAAATAGATGTAATTACATTGATATGCCATTGTGTGTGTGTGCTCAGGGATGAAATTTCCAAACAAGCAGTGAAATTAGTACTTGATTCTGTGGAGAGGGCTTTGCTGAAGTTTGATTATATATCACATATTATATATGTGTTTTTGTACTTTAACATAGAGCTGCAGCATAACTGGTAATTAATTGCATTTTAACTTCACCTTTTTCTTGAGAAGTATGTGACCAAGATGGAATTTCTGCAGATGTCACAGCAGTGAAGTGTGAGCATGTACATGATTAAAATAGCTCTTTTCCCCTCATATCTCTTTTTCAGCTTTCTGAAACAAAAGTCTTCACTGCTTCCTCTGTTCCAGCTGAGAATCATGTGACTCCTGGGCAAAAGTAAGCTCCACTTTCATGTTTGCCCTATACCTTAAAAACCTTCTGCTAGGTGAACTAATGTTAGCTTGCATATGTATAATATTGGCTAAAACACAGTGTGGCCCTGGTTGGAGATTGGCTGAGCTAATTTCAAAATTATGAAACCTTGTTTGCAGAGCATTGATTTCTTGGGTTCCTGTGCTTACTATGGAAGTGGAGCCAAATTTAGCAAATCCACAGGTGTAATGCTGAGAAGACTCTCTGTCTTTTGCACAAAGTATACTTTTAAGCAGGAGCAAAAGTAGCTTGGAAAATAACTTTTCTGCTGTTGAAAAGTAAGCTCTGGCTTTGCTGTCCAGAAAGTGGAGAGCCTGCTCCTGCTGGTGCAGGAAGTATTGAGAACATAGCACTTCGACAAACATCTTAACAGAAAAGCTTGTGTTGGTAAGAAGGTGAATTTCCTGGTAAGCATCACAATTACTTCACTGTGTTCAGATAGAGAAGAAAAATACAGCAGATAAAACTAATGCTAGAGGCAGTGTAGGCCCACTGATTGAGGTGGGTGCCCTGGTGACAGAGGATACAGAGAAGGTAGAGTTACTGAATGCCTTCTTTGTCTCTATCTGTACTGCTGGAGACTGTCCTCAAGAGCCCCAGACTCCTGAGGAAGTCAGGTTAAAGGAGGAGTTTTGTTTGGTCGATGAAGACTGGGCTAAGGATCAGTAGAGCACTCTGGGTGTACATGAATCTGTGGGCCCTGATGGGATGCACCAACAGAAGGTGCAGGAAGTCATTACTAAAGCACTCTCCATCATCTTCAGTAAGTCATGGAGAAAGGAGAGATGCCAGAGGACTGTAGGAAAGCAAATGTCACTCCAGTCTTCAGAAAGGGCAAAGAGGAGGAGCAGGGTAACTACAGACCGACCAGCCTCACCTCCATCCCTGGAAGGATGATGGAACGATTTATGCTGGGTGCTGTCTCCAGGCATTTAAAGGACAAGAAAGTGATTAGAAGCGGTCAGCATGGCATTATCAAGGGGAAAGATGGTCTAAACTTTATGTTCCTTTCCTTCTTAAAGGTGATGTACTCACATGTGCATTGTTCTAATGCAAATATTCTTCCAGTGACTGTCCCTCAAACTATGTTAGGAAATATTTGAATTTATCAATGCAAACCCTGGTGGTTTTTGTTTTTGGGGATTTATTTTCTGTTTGGTGGTATTTTGTTGGGGTTTTTTTTTTTGTTGTGAGGTTTCTTATTTGCTTTTGCTTTTTTTTTACCTTTCCATAGTAAAGGTTTGGGCATTGAGAAATCTGTGCTCATGAAAATGATGAAGGCAGCTTTTCAGCCCAAGCCTACAGTATGTTTAGAATAAACTTAAATCAGAATTTTTGGAGTAGGTTGCATGTATTGTCTGAATACTTCAATTTTCCTTGGATAAACCTGTGCTAAACGTACAGTAGGGGTTAGTAAGCCGTGCGAAATATAAGAAAATTTATGATTCTAAACCCATTCAGTTACAGATGTTAGAATAATTTTGGATATGTGGCCACTATCTGGGAAACTTACCTTTTATTTCTGGCGCTCTTGTGACTTCCATGACGTCACATATTTACTTAATCACTGTGTGTGTGACTGTTCTTTGTCATCCTTATACCTACCCTATACAGATAGAAGTTTAGGACCTTGAACCCTTGCTCTTTTTAAAGGGGTGATGTGATACATAGAGAATGTGGAGATAAATACATACGCACACATTATTTATATTACATATAAAAGATATAATGCATATATTATGTGACATATTATAATATATATAATAGAATACACATAATGTGTTACGTAAGATATATGATTAAATATCATAGATATATGTAAAAATATATGTAATATATTTTATATATGTAATATATGATGGGCTTGCAGACAGGATCCATTAAAAAATAATGTATCTTTTATCTCTGGTTACTCACTTATAATAATCATATAGGTTATTGATGTGATGCATAATGTTATTCATTTGATGATATTTGAAAAGTGTGCAAAGATAATTTCTATTCTGAGTGTGGTGGAGGGTTTCAACTAGCAGAATATTACTTCCTGGCAAAATATTCTACCTCTTTTTGTGTGGGAGACAAACAATAGTTGAAAAGCATGTTAATCAGTAATAATTCTGTTGCTAGTATGGTAATTTACTGCTAAAGCTTTAATATTGTTAATGCTTCAGCACAGCCTGATCACTGTGTTTACTCTTGCCATACTTTGCTTTTTTTTACAGCATTGATTTGGTAGCACTGCTTCAAAAGCCCGTGATTCCTTCCCAAGAGAGAGAAGGCAACTCATTTGAGGCTTCCCAGCAGCAGACCTTTGGCCAAGCCCTAGTCTTCACAAATTCTCAGCACAGCACCCAAATGACATCAGTACCTGGCAGCTCCAGTGCTGTAAACTCTTATTCTCCTCAAAGTCTGGTAAAATTATCTTAACTTTCTAAATACTCTTAATGAGTAAATATTTCAGGTTCAACAAGTTCTCCAGTGCTGATCATCTCATGAGATTTTTAGCATTTGTAAAATTCATGTTGTAAATGTCGAAGGTCTGGAATTAAGTATTACATTCCGTCCATTCGCACACACTCAAAGATGACTTATTTTCTGGTTTTGCTAAGTAGTTGCTTCTTGGTTTACATGAAATACTTATATTAATTTCTGAGTTGGGAGCAGATGTGTTTACTGCATGCTGATTTAGGATGAAATAATCTGTTTATAGTCTAGAGTGGTATGCCAGAAAGCTATGATGCGCTATTTCCAAGCACATATCTGACTGCTTTATGTAGAAACCTGCCTATTTTGGAATTGTGTGTGAGGGCTTGAAACTCTGAAACTCAGTTCAACTGTTAGTAAATATGTGCTATTTTGGGATGCATACATTCAAGTAAATGAGTATTTTTGGAGCCACAGTGTTGGAAGTTGTATTGGTGATAAACAGAAAGGAACTGGACACTTGCTGCAACTGCTGAGGTTTTTATTGGTCATTTGTTAGTAATCTAGAGCTGAAGAGATTTTAGTTGCTGCCAAGTGGCAGCTGAAGACACTGACCTTATGGTTGTGTTCAAATTATTTAATAAATATTTCACTCCTTCTGCTCTTTTCTTTTGTCTCTTTGGTAGTCTGCAGTTCTTTGCTCTGGCTTTGGCGAACTTGGATCCTCTAAACTGACAAACTCTACTGGGTCACAGATATTGGACCAATTGAAATCTCCAGGACTGACTCAGTTTACCTCTCAACAAAACAATAGTAGCTCTGCTACTGCTACCACAACTGCCACATCATCTTGGGATCTGAAACCACCCATTACTCAGTCCTCAGTCCTTAGTCAGTTCGGTAGGTGCTTTTACATAGCTTTCTCTCTCTCTCTGCTAGCCTGTAGGATTTCTTAATGCCAATGACAGTTTAAAATGACCCTAACAAAAGAGGTTTTTTAGAAACATATAATCCTAATAATACAGTTTGTTACAGCATAATTAGTTACACTTGTTTGCAAGTAAGAGACTCTCTGAGTATATCACAAATTATGTTTTGATAGGCTTAAGCCTGTCCACAAATGTCATCGTGTCTTCAGAAGTTGTCAGACCTTCATGCAGTGACATGTTTGCTTTAATGTGAATATTTAAGTGGAATTTAACGGGACTTTGTTTGTCAAAAAATCCTGGAAACCATTTATTTTCATTCTGCCTGTGCTGCTTCTAGCTGAATATAAAGTTGTACCATGTTTCCATTTTCTTCCCAAATTTCTCTTTTAGCTATTACATGAATTTTGAATGAGTACTATATAGTTTCACTCTCTGTTCTTTCCCTATTGTTCTCAGAGGGATGCAGGTTACTCATTTGGTTTATTGATAATACTGTGGATTTTTCCTTTAATTGAGTAAAATTAGTAGAAACAATGAAAATGACACAAACTTGGTTTTTGCAGTGTAGTTCTGTGATGCAGCTCTTGTATCTCTCTCAGGTATACCAGCTGAATATAAAACCCCTTCACATTGCAAATGCTGTTGTATCTCTCATGTTTGTTGACCAGTGCTCTGAGCCACTGCATGTCTTTCAGCTTCTGAAAAATATGGAAAGGGAAAACTTGGGGAAAAAATTGTCAGTGTCCATTGTCTCTTGAATTTCATCAGATTGAGATGGAGGATGACTTGCTGTTTGTGTTGAAAATCTTTTCATTTTTAGGGACAGGAAGTCTAACTCACAACAGCTCTAAATGTGACCACGGATCCCTTGGAAGTGATCACATTTTATTGGTTATTACAGTTAATTGCAGTGAAAATTGCAGCATTTAGTTAAAATAATCCATAACAGCTTTTGAGGACTGGTGTGTGATACTATTATCTGACTGTATACATAGGTTTGTTTTCATATTTTTGAGGAAAGCTAAATAATGCTTGGCCACAGCTTGTTTAAAGTAGAGAATATAAAATGTTGGCCTTGTTGCTTTGTAGCATTCAATGTGAAATTTGTGCGATATCTCAGACTTGTTCATGCTATGAAATCATAGCTATTAAGTGCATCGTCACACGGTTCTTTCCTAAAGAGTAGAAGCATGAATAAGAGAATTTAGTGCTTTAACTTTGATATTTCTTTTTTCCAATGCCCACCAGACTTTAAGTCCCAACCTGAACCATCACCAGTTCTGAGCCAACTGACCCAACGACAGCAACAACAAACACAGGCAGTTCCTGTTCCTCCTCCTGGGCTGGAGTCCTTCTCCTCCCAGGTAAAACTCCGAGAGCCATCCCCAGTAGACACGTCTACAGCTGTCAGCAAAATGTTACAGCTCCCCACCATATCTATGGACAACCAGGCCGTGACTACCCATCAAACCCAGCAGAAACAGATAAAACCACCAAAACGAAGAATAACTCCAGCATCTAAGGTGAGTAATTGAGTAGCAGTTTGTCCTTAGTAAACGTGAAAAGGGTTTACATAAAGGTTTCTATCAGAAATAGTGCAGTACTTCTATCAGAAATAGAAGTAGTGATTGTCATCCTGTACTCAGCGTTGATGAGGCTGCAGCTTGAGTGCTATGTTTTGTATTGGGCCCCTCACTGTAAGAGAGACATTGAGGTGCTGGAGCATGTCCAGAGATTGGCAACAAAGCTGATGAAGTGTCTGGAGCACAAGTCTGATGGGGAGCAGCTGAGAGAACTGGAGGTATTTTGTCTGGAGTAGACTGAGGGGAGACATGAGCATTCTCTGCAATGAACTGGCAGCCACTGAATTCCTTCTCTGCTTCACTCTTTGCTGCTAAGACTGGCCCTCAGGAAGAGCAGTCATGGAGGATAGAGAGAAAATCTGGAGAAGGGAGGACCTTCTCTTGGTTGAAGATAATTGGGTTAAGGATCTAGTAGGCAAACTGGACACCCACAAATCCATGGGTACTGATGGAATGCACCCACTACTGCTGATTGAGCTGCTGATGTTATTGCTAAGCTACTTGTAATCATTTTTGAATGATCGTGGAGCAGAGATGAGGTGTCTGAGGACTGGAGGAGGGCCAGTGTCATTCCAGCCTTTAAAAAAGTCAAGGAAGAGGACCCGGGAAATTATGAGCCTGTCAGCCTCAGTGGGTGTCATCTACCTTGACTTCAGCAAGGCTTTTGACACTATTTCCCTTGACATCCTCATCAGAAAGCTGAGTGTGGCTTGGATGGGTGGACAGTGAGGTGGATCAAGAACTGGCTGAGTGACAGAGCCCAGAGGGTGGTGATTGATGGCACAGAAATGAGTTGGAGGCCTGTGGTCAGTGGAGTTCCACAGGGATGGGTTCTGGGGCCAGTCTTGTTCAACATCTTCATCAACAACCTGGATGAGGGGACAGAGTGTACCCTCAGCAAGTTCCCTGATGGCACCAAACTGGGAGGACTGAGTGATTCACCAGAAGGCTGTGCTGCCATTCAATGAGATCTTCATCAGGTTGGGAATTGGGCAGAGAGGAACCTGATCAAGTTCAACAAGGAAAAGTGCAGTGTCCTGCATCTAGGGAGGAACAGCTCCATGCACCAGGACAGGCTGGGGGTGACCTATTGGAGAGCAGCTCTGTGAAGAGGGACCTGGGAGTTCTGGTGGGCAGCAAACTAACCACGAACCAACAATGTGCCCTCGTGGCCAAGAACGCCAGTGGCATCTTGGGAGTATTAAAAAGAACATGGGCAGCAGGTCAAGGGATGTTCTTCTTTGCCTCTTCTCTGCCTTGGAGAGGCAGAGTACTGTGTCCAGTTCTGAAATCTCAGTTCAAGAGAGACAGGGAACTTCTGGAGAGAATCCAGTGGAGGGCTACCAAGATATTTAGAGCACCTCTCTTAGAAGGAAAGGCTGTGAGACTTGGGGCTGTTTAGCTGGGGGAAGAGTGGGAGGAGGGATCTTATCGATGCTGGTAAATACCTAAAGGGTGGATGTCAAGAGGATGAGGACAGTCTCTTTTTTGTGGTGCACAGTGGCAGGTCAGGGAGTAATGGACAGTCTGGAACACAAGGAGTTCCACTTGAACATGAGGAGAAGCTTGTATTCAGATGGGGGAGCCTTGCACAGACTGCCCAGAGAGATTGTAGAGTCTGCTTCTCGGGAGATATCTAAACCCTCCTGGACACATTTCTGTGCCCCCCAATCAAGGCGAATCTGCTCTAGCAGGGGATGTGACTGGATGATCTCTAGAGGTCCCTTCCGACCCCTACAATTCTGTGATTCTGTATGTATGTTGTTGAGGAGGAGAACAAAGACCATGATGTATTTCTTGGTTATAAATCAGAAAATTCTAAACTGATTAGGTTTTATGTCCAAAATACAGCAGTATTGCCTTTTCCAAGCATGTGTTAATTGCTCTGTGTGGAAAATGAGCGTTGCTGAGTGTTTTGAATTGACTTTGTTACGACAAGATGAATGTTGATGGAAGAGGGGTGGACATATCTGACAGATATTGTAGAATAGCATGGCTTACTCTTTTGGCTCCAGATCAGACACAGAACAAATTGGTTAATTTCAGTTTGCAAGAATGTAGTTAATTTATGTGATGTGTACTGGTGCATTATCACAGATCTAATTATCAGCAAAAGGCGAGGCAGTAACTGAAGTGAAGGGAGGAAAGGGTGTCAGTTCCGTACATGCAAAGGAATTGCAACTTATTTTTCCTCTTCTTAGATTCCTGCCTCTGCAGTGGAGATGCCTGGATCAGCGGATGTGACAGGGTTGAATGTTCAGTTCGGAGCTCTGGAGTTTGGATCAGAGCCTGCACTCCCCGAGTTTGGATCAACTTTGAGCAGTGAGAATACCAGCCAGGCAACCAACAATAGCTTGTACTCAAAGTCTGTGAAGTGCGTGTGAGTTTTCCTTGTGCATTCTTACATGTCTTCCTTAGGAAAGCATGTCAAGGCATAGTTACCATGTAGTGGGAGGGGCACTTGATCTCTTCTGTGGTTGGCACCTTAAGGGAGAAATTTCTTTTCTAATGATAATCAGAATCTCCCTGGATAGGGCAATGTGAAGCTGGAAATTACCTGAATGTAAATAACCTAATAAGCTACACTTTCTAGAATTGCTTTCTCACGTTAAATTGACCTGAGTTTCAAATTTGTTGCGAGGGTTTGTTCCTTAAAACCTGAATTGTTACACTTTCAATCCAGGAGAGATGACCCTTGTACTGTATATGTGTGTTAGTAGATTGGCACCAGATTACAGATCTGATGCTGCTATGGGATAAGAAAAGACAGGCTTTTAATATGCAAAAGCTCTCAGTAAATGATGAAATAGCTGATGGTAAATGCCAGTGTACTAGTAACCCATTGTTTTTCTTCTTTACTCATTTGAAGATTGGCTTCAGTAAAAAGCTTCCTAAAGTTAATTCAGAAATAGTAGTAAAAATAAACCTTTGCATTAATTTCTAGTCCTAGAAATGATTTAAACTGTGCAGTGAAACACTCTTGCATGTTCTGTTTTTAACTCTTTGCATAATTTGTTCCATTAGACTGCTACTGTAACATTGGAATTCTACTGTAAAAAGACACAGGGTGTTTGTCATCACATAGCAGACTTTACGGCTCTAACTTTTAAAAAGAGAGATTTTTATTATTAATTTATCTTTTGAGAGGGTGGAAGTAACGTGGCTGAAAAGCTCTTGTGTGTAAACTCTTGATTTGGTTGAACTGGCAGAAGGAAAGCAAATGGTGCTGGCACAATTGATTATTTTGAAGCAGTGATTACTGGAGACAAAAGCAAAATTAAGTTCTTTTTTCATTATTAAATATTCTAGTATAAGTAATATAGATTCAGCTGCATGTTTAAGGTGTTTTGAGATAACTGTGTGATATTTTCATGAAAGTGTTTGAGATGTCATTTACCAAGATGATCAATAATTTTTACTTTTTCCAGTGATCCTTTGAATACCGCTTTGCCAATATCCAATACAGTACAGGGGTCCACCTACACAACCTCTGCCATCACATCTTCCAGTCTGACCTGCTCATCCCAGAGCACTAGCCCAGTAACAACAACTGCCTCCTATGACCAGACTTCTGTGCATAGTAGGATAGCATACCAAAGCTCCATGGCTCCGTCTGAACCAACTCCTGTTGCCGTTACGGTAAGTTTCAGAAATAAGATCTTGAAAAACGTGCAGTACTCTTATCTGTGTTAGATTTTTATCACCTCACTATGTTAATATTTTAACCAAGCCAAGTGACATTTGTGAGTCCCAAGGCTACCCTGTTATTTGGTTTTGCTTTTGCTATTGTGTACCAGTTTTTGATCGTATCATGTTTGGGGATGTAAGAGTCTCTGATTTGTAAGGATTTTCACATCTTAAATTGCTGTTTGGCCTTATTTCTTAGTAACAATATTCTGCTTGAGTTTCTTTCCCTGAAACTTGGCTTTTAGGAAATGAACTATCTCTATGTGTAAATATTAGTTAGAGTATTTTACTGAAACTCGAGAGTATTTATCCAAAGGTGTATTATTTATTAAATTTATGTATCACCTAGATCCCAAACTGTCCCCTTCAGCATTACTCTTGGATTTAAACAGCAGTGGGAATAGGTTCCATGTTTTATTTTTAAAAAGCATAGGGAAGAGGTCTAATCTACAGAAGACATGATCTCTCATGGGAGTTTCAAAATCACCTGTTCTATTATATATGGAATGTAGGTTTGTTTTAAGAGAGTTTAGCATTATATGTTTAAGGAACTGATGAGAGTTTGTAAGTTTCTTTTCATCTGGCCTTTGTTGTGTAATGGCTCAGTCACACTTGTCTTCTGCACTAGCTCCTATGTACTGGTGAGGATCAAGCATAGACTATCCACTTCTGTCCTCCAGCGTTACCCAAAACACAACTGGTGCTTCTCAAGTCTTATCTTTCAATGGAAAAAAATTGGCGTCTCTGTGTAACTTGGATAGTTAAAATTGTGAGTTGCATTAGATCAAAAGCACAACCATTTCCTATATGTTAATGCAATTCTTTCTTTCATATTGGTGTGAATCTGAAGTTTGTGATATACACTACGTGGGAAGGTCTCCTGCTGATGGGTGTAGTATGGGCAGTGTATGAGGTTCTGTATGTTCAGGACACCTTGCACTTGAGACAGCTATTACATGGTTTTGTTAAAAGCAGTAAAAATCAATTTTGCCTTTTTTGTCTTTCAATTTAGAATGAATTTAGAGTTTTGCATGAAGCATGCTTGATGTGTGATTCAGTCTGAAAAATGACTGTAACTCTAAGAAGCTTTATTCATTCTTTTCTCCTTTGTTTACAGAACGGGCACAGTGGTGTTAGAACACAGGCAACTCTTGACAGTAAGTTTACAAGGCCTGATGGTGCACTGGACTTTCTGATCTTGCCTTATTACTTGGTGTGTGCACAACTGCAGTAGTAACAGCTAGTTGAAGGTTTTTATGTTGTCCTCACTGACTAATTTTTGGCTGACCTATTTGAAAGTGTACTTTTACTTCCATAGGATACACTGTTAGTTTCTTGACTAAGCTTGAAGATGAAAACAGCCTTATTAAATCTACGTAGTGAAGCAGTCCTAGAATTAGAGAAATGGCTTTGCTGCTGCTTTTGCCTTTCAAATTACCTGCCAATAGATATTTAAGATAAAATTTAAAATATTTTTTAAAAATAGGAAAGAATATTTAATAAAATTTCTTGCAATTCTCAGTTGACAAACTGCAAATAACATTTAGCTGTAATCAAAGTCACATTCTTTGAATACACCTCTCACTAGTGCTCCTTGTGCCCCATTACAAGCCTGGGAGGAATAAGGGTGACTATCATGCTCCTTCTGCCGAGTGGCTTGCTGCCTTGCAGTGAAGCATAATAATAACACAGTCCAGGCTTTACTTATATCTTCACCTGTTTCTAATGTGGTATTTACTTGTAGCACCCCTATATTTCTCTTGCTGTAGTTAAAATAATTATAGCATAGTATTCTACTGATGATACTAAACTGAGGGGAGTGGCTGACACACCAGAAGGCTGTGCTGCCATCCAGTGAGAGCTGGACGGGCTGGAGAGTTGGGCAGGGAGAAATCTAATGAAATTCAACAAGGGCAAGTCTAGAGTCTTGCACCTGGGAAAAAATAACCCCATGTACCAGTACTGTTTGGGGAATGAACTGTTAGAGAGTGGTGTAGGGGAAAGGGACCTGGGGGTCTTGCGGGACAGCAGGATGAGCGTGAGCCAGCAATGTGCCCTCGTGGCCAAGGTGGCCAGTGGCATCCTGGGGTGTATTAGAAGGGCTGTGGGCAGTAGGTCAGGAAAGGTTCTCCTCCCCCTCTACTCTGCCCTTGTGAGACCACATCTGGAATACTGTGTCCAGTTCTGAGCCCCTTGGTTCAAGAAGGACAGGGAGCTGCTGGAGAGAGTTCAGCATGGGGCCACCAAGATGATGGAGTAGAGCATCTCCCTTATGATGAAAGGCTGAGGGAGCTGGGGCTCTTCAGCTTGGAGAAGAAGAGACAGAGGAGTGACCTTATTAATGTTTACAAATACGTAAAGAGTGGATGTCAGGAGGATGCAGCCAGGCTGTTCTCAGTGATGGCCAATGATAGGACAAGGGGCAATGAGTATAAACTGGAACATAAGAGATTCCAAGGAAACACAAGAAAGAATTTCTTCCCTGTTTAGGTGAGGAAGCACTGGAAGGGGCTGCCTGGATGGGTTGTGGAGTCTCCTTCTCTGGGGACATTCCAGACCTACCTGGACAAGTTCCTGTGTGACATACTGTAGGTAGTCCTGCTCTGGCAGGGAGATTGGACTGGATAATCTTTCCAAGTCCCTTCCAACCCTTAAGATTCTGTAAGATTCTCTGCTTCTGACCTTGATTAACTGCTCTGTGGAGGTTTTCAAGGGCACCAGTGTGAATAAACATCTTTTGGAATTCCAGCACTTCCATTTTAGGTCTGTAGTCTTCCTAAAACTCTCTTCAGGTAGGTCATTAGAGAAGCAGCCTTTTTTGTACTACTAAGTAGAAAGAAGTTTGAGTATTCAGACCTGTAAACAGTGTTATGTTAGTGCCAAGTTGAATTTAAATGAACAGTAAATGTCCAAAGAGATATCACTTGAAAGACTGTTGTGTTTCAAGACAACTTTTCTAGTGGAAAACTTTCTAACTCTTGTGTACAGAATTGATAAACAATTTATGAAATTCACTGTAGGATTATTTTTTTGCTATGGAAAACAAAGATTTCTTAGTGAGGGATGAGAATTCTTAATGTTTCTGTAACTATTCTGTAGTGTCTGTTTTGTCTCTTTTTCTATGCCAGCTGGGAACCCTTTTGGGTTTGTGTGTATCTCAAGCATGTGAACTGGGATCACTCTTCTTCCACATACATATTTCTTTCATTTAAATAATTTAGAAATTCACTGTTAAACTTTTGAAAGTACTGGCCTTTTCCCTTCCATATGTGCTGATAATATTCTTAGTTGTTCATCTCTCATCTTTGCTGTTGTTGTATTCAAATATCCAGACCTCATGCTTCCTAAACCCTTAGTACAAAGCATGACTGATATGTTATAATTCTGACCTGTCCTACTTGTCTCCTCATTTTCTTTGTCTTGCACATTGTGTTCAGGCATCTTGTAAGGAGTCTTAATAAAGATAGTGACTCTTGTATTGAAAACATTACTCCTGCTTCAAGAAAGGAACTCTGCTCTAAATGTGTTGAGACTTGTAGATGTTATTTAGTTATTTTTGTATGAATCTTGCCAGGAAGTATCAGGTGCTATGCTTGTCACCTTTGTAACCATGTTTCTCACTTGAATTTCCTTCCCAGTTGTCAGTTGCCCTCATATGCCAAGGCATAGCACCCAATCCAACAACCCTAACGTGGGTTGTTTAGCAAGGAAGCCAAACCAGTAATATGAACAAACTGTAACATGTTATTTCCAAGCATGTGTCTGGCTTTTGGTTGGTAACTGTCCTAAAACTACCTTCACATGCATTGCAAGTTAGTAATCATCTGCTGGGTAGTGATCTCTTGTGTAATAAAGAAACATCACCTAGCAGAAGGCAGGGCTCAACTCTATCTTTTATTGGTGGATGAGTGCCTCTATTATCTTTGCAGGATAAGAGATAGGTGTAAAAACATCTGGTCATTATGTTGGGCAGTAGAATTGCTTAGTCTTGTTATAGCGTAGTGATCTTTTGGAAAGGCATGTCTGGGGTAAACAAGCTTTACTCTGTAGCCTTAAAAATAATATTGAGGCCAAACACTTTTTGTTATCTAGGTCAAATAAAGTAAGTTGATATTTGACAACTCATTAGCCATGAAAAGTTCTTAATGTGGTACTCGGTTGTGGCTTTTTATTGATGCTTGTTTTATTCTACTGCATTGCACGTTTGGCTGAGTACTCCAAACTGATAATTTATATGTACCTTTGCACTCAGCAAGATCTTTGTCTTGATCATCAGAGGCTCTATGTGGGCTGGAATGAAGAAGCAGAGCTGTAGGTACAAGTAGATTTGTACAATGCCTTGAAAAGCACAAATGACAGTTTGCAGAACTAAATGCAAGGAATATTAAAGTGAGGGTTGTCTTGTGAGCAAAAGCCAGTCATCCATATAGTGGGAGAGTGCACAAGACTAGTTTATGATGTGTAGCAGTGAAAATTACAACTCTGTTATAAGTGAAGAGCTTAAACGGAAAAAAATACTGGATTTTCCTTAATACTCAGATTGCTTGATACTATTTCTGGTTCTTAATAGTTAGATTTTTGGAAACCAAGGGGAGGATACTACTGTGTTCCTGAATCCAGGCTGGAATGTATGCTGGAATTTGTCTTTGAATGCCTCCTTTAACTTGTTGCAGCTACTTCATCAGTTCCAGCGCCTAAGACAGAGCCTTCTCCCTCACTACCTTCTGCTGGTTGTCTGCCTAGCGTGGTATCCACCGCTGCTTCACTTCTGCCTTCACCATCACAGCATGTGGTAACGTTGCCCAGCTTGCCTCAGCCCAGCGATTTGGCCAGCAGCGCACTTTCCCAGTTAAGCAGGTATTGTAGCAATTACGTTACACAAATGGATTTGGGTTTGGGGAAGGAGCAAATGGAGGGTGATAGCATACAGGAGGCTGTCATATGCCAGGGACCTCTTTTCTGACACGACCTAGAATTAGGATAAGATTCAGAAGAGAACAGAGTATTTCTGGTTGCAAAGTGTGAGCTTCTGGCTCATAGATAGAGCAGCTGCTGCTCGCAAGTTTTTGTGTTATAGAAACAACTTAGTGTTTCGGGAGGCTCTTCAGTCATGCCATCTAAATGAACTGAATTGATTCATCCAGTTTGGTTTTCCTGCTTTGTCCACAGTGCCTGCTGTTTGTTTAGTGTCATGTATTTGAAACCATTCCTTAACAGTTTACTTCCTGGCTAATTCTGAAACACTGTAGTATCAGTTATATTTGTATTTCTTTAAATGAAACCCCAAAAGTAATTCCACAGGGACAGCATGTGTGTTGTTGTTTTACAAGATGTTTCTTCAAGACATGTTGGAAGATCAGATTGATACTCCTGGAAGTACATCCAACATAGTTTAGCTCATTTGCACTTTCTGTCTGATTTTCTCAGTGCCTGTTTCTTGAGGTTCATCCTTAGGCAGGTAATATCCTGAGGCCCTATTGATTTAATAGTCACATTCGTACTGTGTTTGTTAATGTAAAAAACTAATTTGATGAAGTACCAGGGTTAGGGGTTTTTTCCTGTTTCACAGTTGGGATATAGTTGATTATTTTGATACAGTATTCTTTTCTGCTGAATAAAATAGTAAAATAGTGTCTGTGTATCTACCATAGCTTAAATCGTGAAAAAAGACTTATTTAGAAGAGCTGGGGAGTATGGGTAAGGAAGATGTTTAAAACTGTATATTGGACTATTTCTTTCCTTGCTGCCTGAAGTGGTGTCATTGTAATTCCTGCAGAGGGGGAACGGTTTTAAAGAATTGAAATAAACTTAATCTATGAAGCTGCCAAGAATTATTCTGGTTCCACAGTTTTGAAGAGCTGCCAAGTATTTTCCCTTAAATTTTAGGGCATATAATGTAGCCTGCAGCTTTGTTAGGAAAACGGACATATTTTCTTGTGCCTTTTTTCCACTGAAAAGACCAAAATATTTGTTCTGATTAGGATCTCCTTCTCATTTTACACAAGAAGTGGCTTTTTGAGCACCAAACCACACATTTTTATTGTGGCTTTGGGGTTTTTTGCCTTTATTCAGTGTTCATTCTGTTTGTTACATGCTGTACTGTATTCTTGACCTCAAATGTAAAGTATGACTTTGGTGAATGTAAATCTTTTAAGAACCAGTTTCAGTCACCTTTCAGGGGCACATTTAAAGACCTTTGGATTACAGATGAATGTCAATGCTGCTGTTACTGCCACAGGTTCCCAGGCCTGGTCAGCTGGGGAAAACATGGTTCCTGAAACAACTATTGTTTGTTTTTCAAAAAATGTAGTAAGTGGATAAATACAAATGAACAATGGTTTAGGTATTTCTTGTTAGTAATAGTTGTTTCTGTACTTGATTTTGTTTTTCATTAAAAAGTAGTAGGTTATTGAAGGAAAAAATGCCTGTAGAGGCGTACATATATCTATTAAATATGTATATTAAAAATAGTTTTAGGAAAAAAGAATTCTATTAATTCTCTATAATTTCTTTCTAGCTCCCTTTCCAGTCATCAGAGCAGCCTCTCCCCTGCCTCAGTGTTGTCTTCGAGCTCATCACACGCAGTAAGTCATATCTGCACTTCAACAGATGTTTGGCATATAGTGAGTTTATCTGATGAAGACCCTCTCTTAAAGTTCCTTGCGTCCCAGCACACTAAGAACTGAAACAAGAGCCTTGTCTCAGGGAAGAAGTACTGCCAGCCCTCTAGTGGAAATAAGTCTTTACTGCTTGTGATTTGTACTAGGTCAGGAATAGCTGTTACAGAAACTTACCAGTCACACAACTGCATAGGAAATTTTTGTGCCATCAAGAAGATGGAATAAAGAAAGAATTTCTTCTAACAAGTGTATCAGAAATAGTAATAAAATAACGTTTTGGACATGGCTTTCTGAAACTGCTCTGAAGCAGTCTCTATTGGAGAGATTAGCTGTCAAAATTCAGGTGATGGAATGATACGTGTGGTGACAGATGTGGTATTGTCGTCACCTGTGTATTTAATACACTTGAGATAACAAGACAACTGGTAATGAACATAATGCCCTGGTTAAGGTTGCACAAATGCAAGTCAGAGAGGCACTGCCTTGTCCTGTGATGGGGTACTTCTGTTCAGTCACAATTGGGGTGTGCAAATAGGTTCCTACTTTTCCTTATGCTTGTGTTTTAGTTTATAATGCTCCATCTCTACTGAATACGTAACTTTAAAATGCACAGTTTTCCAAATGTCCTTCTTTGCTGTTGTCAGAGTTGTTTTGGCTGCTTTGTGTTGCTGACACTGTTTTCCAAATGTGATCAGCTTTCAGCTAAGGCACTGTATTGTGCTGCATTCAAACCAGGAACTCTTTTATCATCGTGTGTTCCTGTAATACATCTGGTCTGCATTTGAGTTTACCACATTGAGTTTGTTGTGGGGCATGACAGTTATAATCTTTTCCTCAATGCACTTGTGGAATTTACATCTCAATAGCAATGTCCTTTGTTTTGAAAACAAATACTGTCTTTTGGAAGAGTATGGGAGTTTATGTAACATAACAATTACTAGCTTAAACAAATATACAAGCAAAGGGCAAGAAGTAATGCAATGGAGTGACAGGTGAGTTACTGTAGTATAAGGTTGTTGGTTGGAGTTTAGCTTTCATGTAATAGTTTTCTTTGAATGCTTAAATCACAAGCATGGAATTTAGTTGCTTGTTTGATATAGAGGTAATGCATAACTTTCGCATGTACTGCTGTTACTTAAAAGATTAATGTTTTGTTCTGGTTTGGGATTTTTTTTTTCCCCCAGCATCTTCCACTGTGGTTTATTTGCTCTGTGATCCTCATTCTTTTTGTCTCCTTTTTAGCACACTAATGTTGAGAACACAACTTCGCTCCAGCCTTCAACGACCTTTTCAACTGCTTCAACCTCGGCCACTAGCACCACCTCTTCGGTTGTCAGCATGGCAAGCAGTATGAACACTACAAACAGCCTTGGCCTGAGCGTTACCACTGTGTCTCTACCAGCTGCTACCACACGAGCAGCTGCCTTAGTATCTTCAGGTTTGCAATATTAACAGCTCATGTGGATAAACAGAGGGCTTCAGTCAGCAGGGCTACCAGTTGAGCATCTCACCAGCCATAGCTATGCTGAGGAGTCCACACTTCTGACTAGCATTTTCAGCATGCTTAATTTGCTGGCTTTTAAAAGAAAGTTGCAGGGTTTTGTATATTTGAAATATTCGTTAGGGTGTAATGTGGCATTTTTATAGCATGTTCCATCCCAAAAGAGCTTTATAAATAGACACCAGAGCAGTTCTGACTGGAAGTTTTGGGCTAAGTGGGCTCAGTTTGTATATACTGCAGTGTTCCTCATTGTCATATACTACATCTACTGCTACATCTACTGCCACATCTACAGAGAGATAAAAAGAGATACGATGTTTGGGTCATTCCACAGCAAACAAAAGAAACTCAGAAAAAAGTATCTGCTGACAGAGAAAATGGAGAGTCTTCTTGCACTGAAGTGGAAGCAATGCTGAATTCTGTCTTGTATCTCTAATCAATCAGAACTTCTAAAAGGAAATCCTATGGAAGGAACTGAATAATCTAAATATTAAGATCAAACTTACTTAAGAAGGATTTCTTATTTCTCATTCCCATACCTTATAAATGGAATGTCCAGTGACTGGGCAAGGTTTTGTTTTGGGTTTTTTTTGACTCTTCTGCTTCCTAGTGCTGCTTCATGAAGACAACCAAAACTGTTTCAGTCATCTTCTCTTTGCTATTCTCAGCTGTAATAGATCACTCAACAAAAAGTATGCTGGCAACGTTTAGTGCTTTCCAGTCTATTGATGGCAATAAGGAGGAATGTGGTGACATGAAATGAAAGAATTTGCTCATAGATGGGGAAGAGTACCTAAATTTTACCTTCAGGAGAGGACTGAGGAAATGAAAAGTTGCTGTAATTCTTGTTACCATCTTTGGCAAAATAAATGACAAAAATCAGACTGTTCTCTGATGGGACTTTTTTCAGTCTTAAGTAGCCTGTGCTTTTCCTTCCTTGAAAGATGGTTAAGCTCTTCAGGCTATTTAGAGCATTTTCATCAACCAGCACAAATTTCATCTAGAGTTTTGCTCTTTACAAGCAATGACAGCAGAGCTGCCAGGGTTTGTAAGATGACTTGTCTCAATGCTGAAACCTTTTCTTTTATAAACACATATTAAAGTGTCTGTATTTTGATTCTGCAGGCAAAGCTCCCCCAAACTTGCCCCAGGGTGTACCACCTTTGTTGCATAACCAGTATATTGTGGGACCTGGAGGACTTCTGCCTGCCTACCCAGTAAGAAATTTAATTGTTCTTGTTCCTGTCCTTAATAGCTTAACCTTTGGTGCAAGTGGGCCCTCCTGACCCACTGCTCTGGAATTCTTGTTCCAAATGCTGAAGAACAGATATGTTCACCAAAAATTTACTATTGATAGTAAACTGCACAAATGTTGGCACAGACCTGGTTTGGCTGCTGTTGAAGCTAAACATGCATGTTGCTATGGTTTTCAGTGATGTAAGGTTTTAGGTCCTTAGGATAAAATTGAACTAATTTAGATTTGTGTTCCTTGAATAGAGTTACTGTAGTAATGGTTGAAATGTGCTGTATGTCCTGTCTGTCATACTGCACACAGCTTTTTCTTGACCAGGACCAATGTGGTTTTAGTTATCTTTGTTTTTAATCAGAAACTTAATTCCAGTTATCTTTCTTTGTCATGCTGGATGTGAAAGGATGCCATAACTTGCTTTGTGGTTGAGCTGTCAACTCTTAAATCCATCTGAAGTAATGACTGCAGTAAAGAAGGCTTTATATTCATTTATATTTATGTTATATTAATGGCTCCTGTTCCCGAATCTGAACACCCTGTAGATTTTTCATGAGTTGATGAATGATGCATCTGTAGAAACAGTATTGGAAGGTGGGACAGTGAGATTCTCCTCAGAAGTCTGATGTCTCCAAGAAACATAAATAGAGTGGCAATCCATTTTAATTAAGCTTAGCTCTACTAGTCTTAAAATGCTGCAGTGTGCCATGATGACAAAATGTGGTGAATAGCTATACACCTTGAAAACAGACTGGGTCTAGGTCAAGCACCATTGAAAGTCCCAAATTACTCAGCATCAGGAAAGTGTTACAATTATGATGTATTTTTATCTGTCTTTAAGCAGATTTATGGTTATGATGATCTCCAGATGCTTCAGTCCAGGCTACCAATGGTAAGTAAATGACTTTGTATATTTCGTTTGAACAGCTTACCTTCAGTGTCGATCCTTTGTGGGACACAAATAGCTTCACTTAATGGTGTTCCTTATGTTCTATCTTCTGTTGCTTTTAATATTCACACTTACTCTCTATGATGTAAATTGATACAGATCAACTGCTATACTGTGCATTTGCCTGTCTGCAAACTCTGTAGATAAAAGTAAGCATGCTTTGTTATTTTCAGTGGAGAAATCTTCCATAGTTGTAGCAACACTATGATGTCTTGTTAAATCTGATTGAAATCTGAGTGTGTTTTCTGCTACCAAGAGGTAGGGCTGAACAGCAAGTACACAAATTGGCAGCCAATAGTTGCATCAGACAGGTCTGGAACATACTCATACGTAGAGATCTTTGCTTCTGGATTTTGAGAACAATATAATGAAAGGTTCAAGGGGTGAGATAAGAACCAGAAGAGATAATTCACCAGATACTGTTGTGGGCACAACAGGCGCAATTTGGGGAAATTCGTTTACTTTCTTATAACTCAAATCAGAGTAATGAGTAATAAAAAAACCCGCTTCATTCCTTCCCCTCCCATCATCCTGTCCTCAGTTTCACTCCAGATTTTCTCTACCTCCTTTCTGCCACGAGCGCAGAGGGATGAGTAATGGAAGCTGTGGTAAGTTGTCTTTGCTGCTCCTCTACCTTCACACTTTTCTTCTACTCTAGCACAGAGACCCTCCCATGTGAGACAGTCTTCCACAAACTTCTCCAATATAGGTCCTTCCCCAGGGCTACAGATCTCCACAAACTGCTCCAGCGTGGGTCCCTTACATGGGCTGCAGTCCTTAAGGAACAGACTGCTCCAATGTGGGTCCCCCATGGAGTCAGAAGTCCCGACAAGACTCCTACTCTGGTGTGGGCTCCTCTTTCCGCATGTCCACACCCACTCTCAGGATCCTGCTCCAGTGCAGGCTTCTCACAAGGTCACAGCTTCATTTAGGCATCCACTTGGTGTGGGATCCTCCCAGGGCTGAGTGGATAGTGGAACCATAGTTTCAGTGGCAACAGGGGCAGGGCCTCAACAGCGACTGCACCCCAGACTGCAGGGGAACCTTTGCCCAAGACCTTGGAGAAACTCTTTCCTCCACCCTCACTGACCTTGGTGCCTGCAGAGGAGTTTCTCTCATATTCTCATTCTTCACTCTGACTGCAGTTGACAATTAACAGCGGGTTTTTCTCTGCTTTTACGTACTTCATCTGAGAGATACTACCACTGACACTGATGGGTATGACATTGTCCAGTGGTAGATGTTGCCGCTACCGGCAGCACCACCAGGCCTCCCACACGGATCACTCAGCCCACCCTGCTGAGGGGACAGGGATCACCACGCACTCAGCATGGATAATACTTTATTCCAACTCCTTGTTTACACCATGTGCCTTTATCTGCTAGCACCAGCACCTCCTCTCCCTCCACCCTGTGCCCACCTCTTCTGTACCCTCCACCTCTTGCATTACAACCTGAGATCTTCCGGACGCCTACTACATCACCCCCTCCCTATGCTCCATGACTCCAGTGTCCTATGGCATGGGCTGATACGTAACGTGTCTGCCCAGCACATGTGCTAGCTGGGCCAGTTGCAGGAAGATATAAACAGGTGCTGGTCGTGTTCACTGCCCAATCTTGTTAATAGCTGAGTGACTCCAGCTGGATCTGCATCACGGTGACCACTCCGAAGAACACGTCAGTCTGCAAAAGAGACTCAGTAGACTGTTAGACTCTCATCTCTGGTCGTATTCACTTTGCTGGGACCCATTGCTGGGTTCCCTCCTTTTCTACACAAGCATACCCTCGACCCAAGCATCTGAGCTTCCCATACTCTCCCCCTCCCTAAGACAGTTGAGCTGCAGCGCGAGCACGTTCAACGATCGCCTGTCCCTGGCTGTTGTGAGGGATACCGTGTACCAATTTAATCTGCCAGGTTCTTGTGTCACATGGGAGGTGTAACAAGTCCCATTGTCAGTTTTGATTTGTGCAGGACATCCTAGGACACGGCTATACATTGTAGCCAAGTGCCTAATCACCTGGCTCTGTGGCTAGATGCATGGTGGTAGCTCCCATCTGTCTCCCTGTTTCCACACCAGTGCCGTTGTGCTGGTCTTTGATGAGGCATCTGTAAACATGTGTCCCATGCAGCTCCTTCACAACCTTTGTTTCTAGGAGAGTCCATTGATAACTACTTCCATCGGTCACTGAGTCATATAATCATAGAATATTAGAATGTTAGGGATTGGAAGGGACCCCCAGAGATCACCCAGTCCAACCCCTCCTCAGTAGAAGCAGGTTGACCCAGACAAGGCCACACAGGAACATATCCAGACAGGTCCTGATGACCTTCAAGGGAACAGGCTTCACAACTCCTCTTTGGGCATCCTGCTCCCCTGCTCCATCACCCTCACAGCAAAACAGCTTGGTCTGGGATCTTTTTTTTTTTATCATAACTACAGTTTTACTAACAAGCATCAGGGATGTGCATAGCCCTGGTTGGAGCAGGGCTTGGAGGGAGTATTGAGTGGAGCTGACTTCAGCCCAAAGGAACATGGCACAGACAAGAGGCACTGGCCAGCTGTTTGCAAGAGATCTTTATTATCTGGGGAATAAATAGAGTAAAGTTCTTGTTGCAATAAATAAGTTCCGTTTGGTAGTTAGGGGGGAGTTGGTCTGTGGAAGCTGCGAGCACGGGGCCATTCTGGTAGCGGCTGTTGACATGGATGGTGATGGTGTGAGGAGAGAAGTGGTTCTGGGAGAGTGTCCAGAAGGTGTGGGAATTGGTGGAGCCACACGGATGGTTGGAGGGGTTGTTCTAATTACCCTTGATGTGCGTGAGGTTGTGGAGGTGTTGGAAACACAGGAGGGCTTCGAGGTGGACGTGATCTGAGGCACAGGCACTATGGTGGTGGTTGCGGAGGAAGAGCTGGAGATCGCTAAAGTACAGAGGATGAGCAGGTGGTTGCGGCACCCTTGCCCCTGGGAGAGCTTGCTGGTGTCTGTCAGGCACTGCTAGAGCTGGTGGCGGTGGTCCTGGAGGTAGTAGGCATCAGAGAAGATGAGTGCATCATCTTTGTTGTGCTGTAAGGGCTGCACGGGGATAGAAGCCATGGCCTGGAGGCATGGGCAAAACAACCCAGGGAGCACCACTGCTGTTGTTCTTTTTGTTTCAGCAACGCAAGTGTTTATTTGCAGCAGATGGGTGAATAAATAGATGGAGCAACACAGAAATAAATAAATAAATAAATAAATAAATAAATAAATCCAGAGTCCCGCGGAACAAATGAATAAATAAATAAATAGATAAATAGACGAATAAAGAACTGTGCAGGGTCCTGTGACCAATAGTCATTGTGTGGGAGTCCCGCCAGCTGCGTGGGGACCGTTCCCTCGGCCGGGGAGGTCTCGCTCCGGCCAGGCTGGATGGGGCCGTGGGTAAGAAGCAGCAGGCATGTGGCGGCGCCTCGCGGCTCTCCATCAGCGTGCAGCACAGCAGTTGCCTCGTCCTTCCCGCCCAGGCACGGTGCGGGCTGGCCGTGCTCACGGCCGTGTGCCCGCGGGCTCGTGCCTGGGAGCGCTGTGGGCGGTGCTGAGCCGTGGCGGCTGGCGGCGGCTGGGGCCGGGCGTTGGGGCTGGATGGGTCTGGTGGAGCTCAGACGCGTCTCGGCTCCTGCTTCGGCGTAGGAGCGTGTCGACGTGTTGGAAGCAGAGGAGGGCTTGGTTGTGGACGTGGTCCCAGGCGCAGGCGCTGTGGTGGTGGGTGCCGGGGAAGAGCTGGAGTCTGCTGAAGTAGCGGTGGAGGGCGAGCAGGTGGTTGCGGGGCCCCCGTCCTTGGGAGAGCTTGCGGGTGTCGTTGAGGCATCTCCTCAGGTGGTGGATGGAGTGGTCGAGCTGGTTGCGAAGGGTGTGCAGCGCCTGTTGGTCCCAGTGTGGTGGGATGCTGGAGCTGCTGAAGGTGGTGAAGAGGTGTTGGAGGATGTGGAGGGCGATGTGCGCGGCTTGTTGCGGGTGTGTGGTGTTCAGGACGGCGCCGGGGAAGTCGGGTGCGTCGTCCCAGTCGTGTTGGCAGGGCTGGGTGGGGCTGGGAGCCGTGGCCTGCAGGAGGCGGAGGCCGTCCCCGGGGAAGGTGAGGAGTCGGGGGGGCAGAGTGGGGCAGGCGAGGGCGGTGGCGAGCGGCGGCAGGAGGAGCAGGAGCGCCGGGACGCCGTGCCGCAGGCGGCGGGTACGTGCGGTGCGTGGCGCAGGCATGGGGGGCTGTGGGTGGCGCGTGGGGTTGTTGCTGGCGCGGGAGCCGGTGAGGCTGTGTGGTGGGGCGGGTGGGCACTGTGCTCGGGGTGCTGCCGGGCGCCGGCTTTATGCGGAGCGGCGGCTTTCGCTGCCGGGCTTTCCGATTGCCGCGGCTTCTGGCTGTGGCTTTCGGTTGTGGCCGGTGCCCGCGGCGGTGCTGAGGAAGTACGTTAGTGGGGTGGCCGTGCGGGAGCGGTTGCGTGGGGATGCGATGCGAGAGTGCCGGGGCAGAGACCTTGGGGCGGCTGAGAGGCCCGTTTTGGGCAGCTGAAGGTTCCTGGCATGCCCGGGGGTCTTTTCCCTCTGCCCCTGCCATGGTGGTGGTTGCGTTTTCCTTTTCGCTGCTGCTTTCCCTTTGTTTAGCTGTGGGCTGATGGTTTCTGTTGGTCGTGTGTGGAAGGGCTGTGAAGTGATGTCAGTGGGCAACTCCTGGAGCGAGGCTTAGGGGCGGAGGAGCCTTGCTGGCAGGTCGGTGTGGGTGCGGGCAGCTGGGCATGGCCCGTGTTCTCGGGGAGAGTGTCGAGAAGGGGTTGGGAGGGAAGGAAGGGGAAAAAGGGAAGTGCGTGCTGCTGGGACTGCCGCTGGAGTCAGATCCCTGTCTGTGGTGCCTCTTGTTTGTCCCCGTGGCTGGGTCTTTGTCCGTCCCTTTGCCTGAGATGTCTGAGGCAGAGCCAAGAGGAAGCCGGTCCCTATAAGCAAAGAGCCTTGCGTCTGGGTGTTGGGGTTCCATCGCAACCAGCATCAAAGCACCAGGCGTGTGGGCTCGGTCACTCCTCTGCTCCTTCCTCCCGGTGAGATGGGGAGGAGAGTCGGGCCAAGGAAATAAAACCGCACGGAGGGATAGAAGAGGAATGTCATCAAGGAACCCGAATGAAGGGGAGTATCGGTAATTAGCCCAACAAAAGAATAAGAATAGTCCTGGGTCGTACTGAGCAGGGGTATGAAACCAAGATGGAAACAAAACCCTGGGTGGTGGGCGGTGCAATTGCTCGCTGCCCACCGAGGGATTCCCCAGCGCTGATCTCTCCTTCCCGCCAACCCCCTCCCAGTTTCTCTGCTGGACGTGCTGTGCCTGGCGGGAGGTGTGTTGGGTCGGGAGGTTTGGGGGGTGCCGTTGCCTGTAGTGGTTGAGTGGGGGATGCGAAAGCGCAGGGGTGGCGATAGATGGGGCACTTTTGCTGCCGTTGTGAGGTTTTGTGGTTTCTCCTTTCCCTTCTGTGCTGGGCGTCACGTGAGGCTGCAGTATTGGTTGTGCTTTTGAACTTTTTGACTTGTGGTTTGTCATCCTCGTTTTCCTAGGAATACATCATTTCTGTTTGCACTCTGGCAGGCTTGCAGAGCTACGTGTTTCTGGGCAATCCCTCAGGAGCTCTCCTGTAGCAGCGTGTCTTCAAGGAGGTGCTGTGTGTCCATGCACTTGAGCACTGGGTATGGATGGGTGGGGCTTCTAGGGTCTCTTTGCTTCCCTTTGGTTTGGTTTGAAGGTTATTGTGGCGGGCCATGAGAAGTCTTTGAGGGAGTGGAGCACCTCCCGTATGATGCCAGGCTGAGGGGAGCTGTGGCTCTCTAGCTTGGAGGAGACAAGGCCGTAGTCCTACAAAGGGGATATCGTCCTGTGAGGGACACTCCTTAACATCCAGGTGTCGTGGTTTAGGTCCATCGGGGAAGAAAAGACCACCATTAGCCTCAAGTACCAAAGACCTGAGGATTGCCAAAGGGCGGGGAGAGCTGAATTGCCGCTTAAGGTCCGGGACAAAACAGACCAGGCTAGCGGGCTTGGGGAAGAGAGCAGAAAAGATTTTAATGCAACACCAACCAAAGCATAACCATAAAACCCCAAAATATAACAAACATAAACCAACTCCGAGTGGTACGCCAATGAAGAGAGATGGCAGAGGCGCCAGATTGGCCGGGCCGGAGGTGGGTGTGAAGCCAGGAGGCGGGGGAGAGTCCAAAAACTAACTCTTTACCGAGTCTTCGCTGCAAACCGCTCCCCCTGTTACCAAGCAAAAGCTGCTCCTTGCTAAACCATGACACCGAGTTTGTCCCGTTTGCCCCCAGGAGCCTCCAGCTTACGGCAAAGCACAACAAGGTGCTAGTCCCAGAAAAGCGGCTATCGTTTGGAGAGAGTTGAACGGTGCTATCCGCATTTCCCCCTGTGCACTGCCAGGGGGTAACGGCTTCCTAGTGCGCTTTGTTTTCCAAGAACGCCGTCTGCGGAACCAATTAAATGTCACTGTCCCCTGTTGGGCTTAATTTGGCAGAAGTCCCTTGCTCTCCAGGCGACCTCAGACAATTCTGCGTGACCGGGCTCACCTGGGCTTAACTTCTGAGTGATGTCCAGTGAAACAGGTTCACTGTTTCACGATCAGGTTTCACGTATTCTCGAGAACAGATTTAAGACTCAAAACGGAGTCCAGTGCTAAACTTCTTTCTTTCACCCACAACAAACAACACCGTAAGGAGAAAAGGGAGAGGGAAGGAAAAGAGAGAGAGAGAAAGTTCCAATAGCCACTACCGGGAATCCACCGCACCTGACAGCGGGCTTGAGTTTTTGTTGGAAGGTCTCTGTAGTGCGCCGGCAGGGGGAGGGAAAGTGCTGATAGTCACCGCTGGAGTGCACAGCGTCCCGGCAGCTGCTTGTCTAGGAGCTGCGATGCTCCGTCTGGTCGAGTGGGGGAATAAAGAGCTGGTCATTGGCAAAAAACGTGAGCCGGCATTCAGAGGATGAGGCTGGCTGCTGGTGAAGAAGGTAATGCTGCGGAATGCGCGGTTGCGAGTGTGAGGAGCAGCAGGGTGAGAGTGGAAATCGGGCAAAGCTTGAAGGGCAGCAGGATGTAAAAGCAAGAGCGGGTGCTGTGTAACTTTGAGAATAAGTTGGGGGCTTGCCTGCAGCAGAGCAGCATTTGCCCTTGGCAGTGCTCCCCCTTTCGCAAGCTGGAGGGGGTTTGGTCCGTTTCAGCGCGTTGCCCCGATCCTGGCTGGCCCGAGAGCGGCAGTGAGGTGGGGGAAGGGAGCGCGAGGGCGACCTCTCCGCTGGTCCGGCTCTTGTATCCACGCCTCCCCCTGTCGCGTGCCCAGTACCGTCTCTGGAGGGTCCTGGAAAGTTCAGGAGGGTCTGAGAAAGTCCCTAAAACTCCAGGAGGGTCACAGTTCCTTGACGCCGGGCCTGGGTGCGTGCGCGGAGGCCATTTATCCTGAGACAGCGAGTCGTGCCTTCCAAGGCAATGGCACGTCTAACGGGCAGAATCCTGGCTGGTGGGAGCAATGTGGTTTTGGGTGGTTAAGTATGCTGCTAGCAAGGCTGGGGCACATTGCTAGTCCATTATAGCCCTGGCAGCCCTTGAGGGATGGGAGGGCTCAGTGGCCGCTTAGAGGCGTGGGCGAAACAGCCCAGGGAGGCAGGGAGTGGGGGTTGGAGTGAGTGCTTTTGCGATGGCTCCTGCCGCTTGTCTCGCCTGAGGGCAGGCGGGCTCCTGGCCGTTGCCCTGCTCCAGCGCGGGGTCCCTGCCAGGCCGGGCAGCCCTGCACGGGCCGCTGCGACGGGCCTTCACCCGAGGGCTGCGGCTCCTGTGCGCTGCCTGTGTCGTGGGGTCCAGAAGACTCCCCGCGCTCTGGCACGGGGTCCTGCTGCAGCTGCTGCCAGCTCTCAGTCCTGCCTTTGCCGTGCGTGGCTTGCAGGGGCTCAGCCTGCACTCTGCAGGCCACGGGCTGCAGGGGGATCTCTGCTCTGGCTCTCCTGCTTCTCTGACTGCGGGCTGCGCGTGGTGGCCTCCGTCTGGTCCTGTCCTCCCACCTCGTCCTCCAGGTTACAGATTTCTGCTCTTCGGCAGTGGCGGCAGAGGAGCCAGGTTGTCCCGTGCGGGCCGGAGATGGGCCCCAAACTCAGAGGCAGGGGACGTTTCAGGAAGAGTTTGCGTGGGAGATGGGCGCAGCCCCTTCCCCCTGTTACCGAGCCCAGCCGGCTCCGCACAAAGCCGTCCGCGGTGGTTGTAGGAGAGCAAGGAGCGGTCGCGGGCATCTCCTGTGTGGTTTTTGTGTGTCTTTGGAGTTTGTTGGGTGGGCTTCAAAGCGCTGGGGTGCTGTTCCGTGTCCCAGCATGTGGAGGCGTGGGTGGGTGCCCGTCCTGGTCTCTTTGAGGTGCAGGTTATTGAAGCCACGCTGCTTGGTCGCAAGCAGTGGTGAGTCCTCGCTGAGTGGTTGTTTGTGATGGGGTGGTGGTTTGGAGGTGGCTTTTGTGTCTTGGCAGTGAGAGAGGGTAGGGAAAGGAGAGATTGTGTGTGTTGGGAATGGAGGTGCATGCAGGGCAGGGCAGGTGTGATCTGTGCAGGTGTGTGCTATGTCCACCTGGCGTCATGAGGAGGTGCCTGTGAGCTTGAAGGGTGGTGGTGGGTCCCTGAGAGCGGCCCCTTGTGCAGAGCCTTCGAGCCGTGCAGGAGGCATCGGTTAGAGGGGCTGCAGGAGGGAGGCTGGTCCCTGGCAGGCTGCAGAGCCCTGTCAGCTATGTGCGTGAGGAGCACCACTGCTGTTGTTCTTTTTGTTTGAGCAACGCAAGTGTTTATTTGCAGGAGATGCGTGAATAAATATGGAGCAACACAGAAATAAGTAAATAAATAAATAAATGGATCCAGAGTCCCGCGGAACAAACAAATAAATAAATAAATAGATAAATAGACGAATAAAGAACTGTGCAGGGTCCTGTGACCAATAGTCATTGTGTGGGAGTCCCGCCAGCTGCGTGGGGACCGTTCCCTCGGCCGGGGAGGTCTCGCTCCGGCCAGGCTGGATGGGGCCGTGGGTAAGAAGCAGCAGGCATGTGGCGGCGCCTCGCGGCTCTCCATCAGCGTGCAGCACAGCAGTTGCCTCGTCCTTCCCGCCCAGGCACGGTGCGGGCTGGCCGTGCTCACGGCCGTGTGCCCGCGGGCTCGTGCCTGGGAGCGCTGTGGGCGGTGCTGAGCCGTGGCGGCTGGCGGCGGCTGGGGCCGGGCGTTGGGGCTGGATGGGTCTGGTGGAGCTCAGACGCGTCTCGGCTCCTGCTTCGGCGTAGGAGCGTGTCGACGTGTTGGAAGCAGAGGAGGGCTTGGTTGTGGACGTGGTCCCAGGCGCAGGCGCTGTGGTGGTGGGTGCCGGGGAAGAGCTGGAGTCTGCTGAAGTAGCGGTGGAGGGCGAGCAGGTGGTTGCGGGGCCCCCGTCCTTGGGAGAGCTTGCGGGTGTCGTTGAGGCATCTCCTCAGGTGGTGGATGGAGTGGTCGAGCTGGTTGCGAAGGGTGTGCAGCGCCTGTTGGTCCCAGTGTGGTGGGATGCTGGAGCTGCTGAAGGTGGTGAAGAGGTGTTGGAGGATGTGGAGGGCGATGTGCGCGGCTTGTTGCGGGTGTGTGGTGTTCAGGACGGCGCCGGGGAAGTCGGGTGCGTCGTCCCAGTCGTGTTGGCAGGGCTGGGTGGGGCTGGGAGCCGTGGCCTGCAGGAGGCGGAGGCCGTCCCCGGGGAAGGTGAGGAGTCGGGGGGGCAGAGTGGGGCAGGCGAGGGCGGTGGCGAGCGGCGGCAGGAGGAGCAGGAGCGCCGGGACGCCGTGCCGCAGGCGGCGGGTACGTGCGGTGCGTGGCGCAGGCATGGGGGGCTGTGGGTGGCGCGTGGGGTTGTTGCTGGCGCGGGAGCCGGTGAGGCTGTGTGGTGGGGCGGGTGGGCACTGTGCTCGGGGTGCTGCCGGGCGCCGGCTTTATGCGGAGCGGCGGCTTTCGCTGCCGGGCTTTCCGATTGCCGCGGCTTCTGGCTGTGGCTTTCGGTTGTGGCCGGTGCCCGCGGCGGTGCTGAGGAAGTACGTTAGTGGGGTGGCCGTGCGGGAGCGGTTGCGTGGGGATGCGATGCGAGAGTGCCGGGGCAGAGACCTTGGGGCGGCTGAGAGGCCCGTTTTGGGCAGCTGAAGGTTCCTGGCATGCCCGGGGGTCTTTTCCCTCTGCCCCTGCCATGGTGGTGGTTGCGTTTTCCTTTTCGCTGCTGCTTTCCCTTTGTTTAGCTGTGGGCTGATGGTTTCTGTTGGTCGTGTGTGGAAGGGCTGTGAAGTGATGTCAGTGGGCAACTCCTGGAGCGAGGCTTAGGGGCGGAGGAGCCTTGCTGGCAGGTCGGTGTGGGTGCGGGCAGCTGGGCATGGCCCGTGTTCTCGGGGAGAGTGTCGAGAAGGGGTTGGGAGGGAAGGAAGGGGAAAAAGGGAAGTGCGTGCTGCTGGGACTGCCGCTGGAGTCAGATCCCTGTCTGTGGTGCCTCTTGTTTGTCCCCGTGGCTGGGTCTTTGTCCGTCCCTTTGCCTGAGATGTCTGAGGCAGAGCCAAGAGGAAGCCGGTCCCTATAAGCAAAGAGCCTTGCGTCTGGGTGTTGGGGTTCCATCGCAACCAGCATCAAAGCACCAGGCGTGTGGGCTCGGTCACTCCTCTGCTCCTTCCTCCCGGTGAGATGGGGAGGAGAGTCGGGCCAAGGAAATAAAACCGCACGGAGGGATAGAAGAGGAATGTCATCAAGGAACCCGAATGAAGGGGAGTATCGGTAATTAGCCCAACAAAAGAATAAGAATAGTCCTGGGTCGTACTGAGCAGGGGTATGAAACCAAGATGGAAACAAAACCCTGGGTGGTGGGCGGTGCAATTGCTCGCTGCCCACCGAGGGATTCCCCAGCGCTGATCTCTCCTTCCCGCCAACCCCCTCCCAGTTTCTCTGCTGGACGTGCTGTGCCTGGCGGGAGGTGTGTTGGGTCGGGAGGTTTGGGGGGTGCCGTTGCCTGTAGTGGTTGAGTGGGGGATGCGAAAGCGCAGGGGTGGCGATAGATGGGGCACTTTTGCTGCCGTTGTGAGGTTTTGTGGTTTCTCCTTTCCCTTCTGTGCTGGGCGTCACGTGAGGCTGCAGTATTGGTTGTGCTTTTGAACTTTTTGACTTGTGGTTTGTCATCCTCGTTTTCCTAGGAATACATCATTTCTGTTTGCACTCTGGCAGGCTTGCAGAGCTACGTGTTTCTGGGCAATCCCTCAGGAGCTCTCCTGTAGCAGCGTGTCTTCAAGGAGGTGCTGTGTGTCCATGCACTTGAGCACTGGGTATGGATGGGTGGGGCTTCTAGGGTCTCTTTGCTTCCCTTTGGTTTGGTTTGAAGGTTATTGTGGCGGGCCATGAGAAGTCTTTGAGGGAGTGGAGCACCTCCCGTATGATGCCAGGCTGAGGGGAGCTGTGGCTCTCTAGCTTGGAGGAGACAAGGCCGTAGTCCTACAAAGGGGATATCGTCCTGTGAGGGACACTCCTTAACATCCAGGTGTCGTGGTTTAGGTCCATCGGGGAAGAAAAGACCACCATTAGCCTCAAGTACCAAAGACCTGAGGATTGCCAAAGGGCGGGGAGAGCTGAATTGCCGCTTAAGGTCCGGGACAAAACAGACCAGGCTAGCGGGCTTGGGGAAGAGAGCAGAAAAGATTTTAATGCAACACCAACCAAAGCATAACCATAAAACCCCAAAATATAACAAACATAAACCAACTCCGAGTGGTACGCCAATGAAGAGAGATGGCAGAGGCGCCAGATTGGCCGGGCCGGAGGTGGGTGTGAAGCCAGGAGGCGGGGGAGAGTCCAAAAACTAACTCTTTACCGAGTCTTCGCTGCAAACCGCTCCCCCTGTTACCAAGCAAAAGCTGCTCCTTGCTAAACCATGACACCGAGTTTGTCCCGTTTGCCCCCAGGAGCCTCCAGCTTACGGCAAAGCACAACAAGGTGCTAGTCCCAGAAAAGCGGCTATCGTTTGGAGAGAGTTGAACGGTGCTATCCGCATTTCCCCCTGTGCACTGCCAGGGGGTAACGGCTTCCTAGTGCGCTTTGTTTTCCAAGAACGCCGTCTGCGGAACCAATTAAATGTCACTGTCCCCTGTTGGGCTTAATTTGGCAGAAGTCCCTTGCTCTCCAGGCGACCTCAGACAATTCTGCGTGACCGGGCTCACCTGGGCTTAACTTCTGAGTGATGTCCAGTGAAACAGGTTCACTGTTTCACGATCAGGTTTCACGTATTCTCGAGAACAGATTTAAGACTCAAAACGGAGTCCAGTGCTAAACTTCTTTCTTTCACCCACAACAAACAACACCGTAAGGAGAAAAGGGAGAGGGAAGGAAAAGAGAGAGAGAGAAAGTTCCAATAGCCACTACCGGGAATCCACCGCACCTGACAGCGGGCTTGAGTTTTTGTTGGAAGGTCTCTGTAGTGTGCCGGCAGGGGGAGGGAAAGTGCTGATAGTCACCGCTGGAGTGCACAGCGTCCCGGCAGCTGCTTGTCTAGGAGCTGCGATGCTCCGTCTGGTCGAGTGGGGGAATAAAGAGCTGGTCATTGGCAAAAAACGTGAGCCGGCATTCAGAGGATGAGGCTGGCTGCTGGTGAAGAAGGTAATGCTGCGGAATGCGCGGTTGCGAGTGTGAGGAGCAGCAGGGTGAGAGTGGAAATCGGGCAAAGCTTGAAGGGCAGCAGGATGTAAAAGCAAGAGCGGGTGCTGTGTAACTTTGAGAATAAGTTGGGGGCTTGCCTGCAGCAGAGCAGCATTTGCCCTTGGCAGTGCTCCCCCTTTCGCAAGCTGGAGGGGGTTTGGTCCGTTTCAGCGCGTTGCCCCGATCCTGGCTGGCCCGAGAGCGGCAGTGAGGTGGGGGAAGGGAGCGCGAGGGCGACCTCTCCGCTGGTCCGGCTCTTGTATCCACGCCTCCCCCTGTCGCGTGCCCAGTACCGTCTCTGGAGGGTCCTGGAAAGTTCAGGAGGGTCTGAGAAAGTCCCTAAAACTCCAGGAGGGTCACAGTTCCTTGACGCCGGGCCTGGGTGCGTGCGCGGAGGCCATTTATCCTGAGACAGCGAGTCGTGCCTTCCAAGGCAATGGCACGTCTAACGGGCAGAATCCTGGCTGGTGGGAGCAATGTGGTTTTGGGTGGTTAAGTATGCTGCTAGCAAGGCTGGGGCACATTGCTAGTCCATTATAGCCCTGGCAGCCCTTGAGGGATGGGAGGGCTCAGTGGCCGCTTAGAGGCGTGGGCGAAACAGCCCAGGGAGGCAGGGAGTGGGGGTTGGAGTGAGTGCTTTTGCGATGGCTCCTGCCGCTTGTCTCGCCTGAGGGCAGGCGGGCTCCTGGCCGTTGCCCTGCTCCAGCGCGGGGTCCCTGCCAGGCCGGGCAGCCCTGCACGGGCCGCTGCGACGGGCCTTCACCCGAGGGCTGCGGCTCCTGTGCGCTGCCTGTGTCGTGGGGTCCAGAAGACTCCCCGCGCTCTGGCACGGGGTCCTGCTGCAGCTGCTGCCAGCTCTCAGTCCTGCCTTTGCCGTGCGTGGCTTGCAGGGGCTCAGCCTGCACTCTGCAGGCCACGGGCTGCAGGGGGATCTCTGCTCTGGCTCTCCTGCTTCTCTGACTGCGGGCTGCGCGTGGTGGCCTCCGTCTGGTCCTGTCCTCCCACCTCGTCCTCCAGGTTACAGATTTCTGCTCTTCGGCAGTGGCGGCAGAGGAGCCAGGTTGTCCCGTGCGGGCCGGAGATGGGCCCCAAACTCAGAGGCAGGGGACGTTTCAGGAAGAGTTTGCGTGGGAGATGGGCGCAGCCCCTTCCCCCTGTTACCGAGCCCAGCCGGCTCCGCACAAAGCCGTCCGCGGTGGTTGTAGGAGAGCAAGGAGCGGTCGCGGGCATCTCCTGTGTGGTTTTTGTGTGTCTTTGGAGTTTGTTGGGTGGGCTTCAAAGCGCTGGGGTGCTGTTCCGTGTCCCAGCATGTGGAGGCGTGGGTGGGTGCCCGTCCTGGTCTCTTTGAGGTGCAGGTTATTGAAGCCACGCTGCTTGGTCGCAAGCAGTGGTGAGTCCTCGCTGAGTGGTTGTTTGTGATGGGGTGGTGGTTTGGAGGTGGCTTTTGTGTCTTGGCAGTGAGAGAGGGTAGGGAAAGGAGAGATTGTGTGTGTTGGGAATGGAGGTGCATGCAGGGCAGGGCAGGTGTGATCTGTGCAGGTGTGTGCTATGTCCACCTGGCGTCATGAGGAGGTGCCTGTGAGCTTGAAGGGTGGTGGTGGGTCCCTGAGAGCGGCCCCTTGTGCAGAGCCTTCGAGCCGTGCAGGAGGCATCGGTTAGAGGGGCTGCAGGAGGGAGGCTGGTCCCTGGCAGGCTGCAGAGCCCTGTCAGCTATGTGCGTGAGGAGCACCACTGCTGTTGTTCTTTTTGTTTGAGCAACGCAAGTGTTTATTTGCAGGAGATGCGTGAATAAATATGGAGCAACACAGAAATAAGTAAATAAATAAATAAATGGATCCAGAGTCCCGCGGAACAAACAAATAAATAAATAAATAGATAAATAGACGAATAAAGAACTGTGCAGGGTCCTGTGACCAATAGTCATTGTGTGGGAGTCCCGCCAGCTGCGTGGGGACCGTTCCCTCGGCCGGGGAGGTCTCGCTCCGGCCAGGCTGGATGGGGCCGTGGGTAAGAAGCAGCAGGCATGTGGCGGCGCCTCGCGGCTCTCCATCAGCGTGCAGCACAGCAGTTGCCTCGTCCTTCCCGCCCAGGCACGGTGCGGGCTGGCCGTGCTCACGGCCGTGTGCCCGCGGGCTCGTGCCTGGGAGCGCTGTGGGCGGTGCTGAGCCGTGGCGGCTGGCGGCGGCTGGGGCCGGGCGTTGGGGCTGGATGGGTCTGGTGGAGCTCAGACGCGTCTCGGCTCCTGCTTCGGCGTAGGAGCGTGTCGACGTGTTGGAAGCAGAGGAGGGCTTGGTTGTGGACGTGGTCCCAGGCGCAGGCGCTGTGGTGGTGGGTGCCGGGGAAGAGCTGGAGTCTGCTGAAGTAGCGGTGGAGGGCGAGCAGGTGGTTGCGGGGCCCCCGTCCTTGGGAGAGCTTGCGGGTGTCGTTGAGGCATCTCCTCAGGTGGTGGATGGAGTGGTCGAGCTGGTTGCGAAGGGTGTGCAGCGCCTGTTGGTCCCAGTGTGGTGGGATGCTGGAGCTGCTGAAGGTGGCGAAGAGGTGTTGGAGGATGTGGAGGGCGATGTGCGCGGCTTGTTGCGGGTGTGTGGTGTTCAGGACGGCGCCGGGGAAGTCGGGTGCGTCGTCCCAGTCGTGTTGGCAGGGCTGGGTGGGGCTGGGAGCCGTGGCCTGCAGGAGGCGGAGGCCGTCCCCGGGGAAGGTGAGGAGTCGGGGGGGCAGAGTGGGGCAGGCGAGGGCGGTGGCGAGCGGCGGCAGGAGGAGCAGCAGCGCCGGGACGCCGTGCCGCAGGCGGCGGGTACGTGCGGTGCGTGGCGCAGGCATGGGGGGCTGTGGGTGGCGCGTGGGGTTGTTGCTGGCGCGGGAGCCGGTGAGGCTGTGTGGTGGGGCGGGTGGGCACTGTGCTCGGGGTGCTGCCGGGCGCCGGCTTTATGCGGAGCGGCGGCTTTCGCTGCCGGGCTTTCCGATTGCCGCGGCTTCTGGCTGTGGCTTTCGGTTGTGGCCGGTGCCCGCGGCGGTGCTGAGGAAGTACGTTAGTGGGGTGGCCGTGCGGGAGCGGTTGCGTGGGGATGCGATGCGAGAGTGCCGGGGCAGAGACCTTGGGGCGGCTGAGAGGCCCGTTTTGGGCAGCTGAAGGTTCCTGGCATGCCCGGGGGTCTTTTCCCTCTGCCCCTGCCATGGTGGTGGTTGCGTTTTCCTTTTCGCTGCTGCTTTCCCTTTGTTTAGCTGTGGGCTGATGGTTTCTGTTGGTTGTGTGTGGAAGGGCCGTGAAGTGATGTCAGTGGGCAACTCCTGGAGCGAGGCTTAGGGGCGGAGGAGCCTTGCTGGCAGGTCGGTGTGGGTGCGGGCAGCTGGGCATGGCCCGTGTTCTCGGGGAGAGTGTCGAGAAGGGGTTGGGAGGGAAGGAAGGGGAAAAAGGGAAGTGCGTGCTGCTGGGACTGCCGCTGGAGTCAGATCCCTGTCTGTGGTGCCTCTTGTTTGTCCCCGTGGCTGGGTCTTTGTCCGTCCCTTTGCCTGAGATGTCTGAGGCAGAGCCAAGAGGAAGCTGGTCCCTATAAGCAAAGAGCCTTGCGTCTGGGTGTTGGGGTTTCACCGCAACCAGCATCAAAGCACCAGGCGTGTGGGCTCGGTCACTCCTCTGCTCCTTCCTCCCGGTGAGATGGGGAGGAGAGTTGGGCCAAGGAAATAAAACCGCACGGAGGGATAGAAGAGGAATGTCATCAAGGAACCCGAATGAAGGGGAGTATCAGTAATTAGCCCAACGTAAGAACAGTCCTGGGTCGTACTGAGCAGGGGTATGAAACCAAGATGGAAACAAAACCCTGGGTGGTGGCCGGTGCAATTGCTCGCTGCCCACCGAGGGATTCCCCAGCGCTGATCTCTCCTTCCCGCCAACCCCCTCCCAGTTTCTCTGCTGGACGTGCTGTGCCTGGCGGGAGGTGTGTTGGGTCGGGAGGTTTGGGGGGTGCCGTTGCCTGTAGTGGTTGAGTGGGGGATGCGAAAGCGCAGGGGTGGCGATAGATGGGGCACTTTTGCTGCCGTTGTGAGGTTTTGTGGTTTCTCCTTTCCCTTCTGTGCTGGGCGTCACGTGAGGCTGCAGTATTGGTTGTGCTTTTGAACTTTTTGACTTGTGGTTTGTCATCCTCGTTTTCCTAGGAATACATCATTTCTGTTTGCACTCTGGCAGGCTTGCAGAGCTACGTGTTTCTGGGCAATCCCTCAGGAGCTCTCCTGTAGCAGCGTGTCTTCAAGGAGGTGCTGTGTGTCCATGCACTTGAGCACTGGGTATGGATGGGTGGGGCTTCTAGGGTCTCTTTGCTTCCCTTTGGTTTGGTTTGAAGGTTATTGTGGCGGGCCATGAGAAGTCTTTGAGGGAGTGGAGCACCTCCCGTATGATGCCAGGCTGAGGGGAGCTGTGGCTCTCTAGCTTGGAGGAGACAAGGCCGTAGTCCTACAAAGGGGATATCGTCCTGTGAGAGACACTCCTTAACATCCAGGTGTCGTGGTTTAGGTCCATCAGGGAAGAAAAGACCACCATTAGCCTCAAGTACCAAAGACCTGAGGATTGCCAAAGGGCGGGAAGAGCTGAATTGCCGCTTAAGGTCCGGGACAAAACAGACCAGGCTAGCGGGCTTGGGGAAGAGAGCAGAAAAGATTTTAATGCAACACCAACCAAAGCAGGACCATAAAACCCCAAAATATAACAAACATAAACCAACTCCGAGTGGTACGCCAATGAAGAGAGATGGCAGAGGCGCCAGATTGGCCGGGCCGGAGGTGGGTGTGAAGCCAGGAGGCGGGGGAGAGTCCAAAAACTAACTCTTTACCGAGTCTTCGCTGCAAGCCGCTCCCCCTGTTACCAAGCAAAAGCTGCTCCTTGCTAAACCATGACACCGAGTTTGTCCCGTTTGCCCCCAGGAGCCTCCAGCTTACGGCAAAGCACAACAAGGTGCTAGTCCTAGAAAAGCGGCTATCGTTTGGAGAGAGTTGAACGGTGCTATCCGCATTTCCCCCTGTGCACTGCCAGGGGGTAACGGCTTCCTAGTGCGCTTTGTTTTCCAAGAACGCCGTCTGCGGAACCAATTAAATGTCACTGTCCCCTGTTGGGCTTAATTTGGCAGAAGTCCCTTGCTCTCCAGGCGACCTCAGACAATTCTGCGTGACCGGGCTCACCTGGGCTTAACTTCTGAGTGATGTCCAGTGAAACAGGTTCACTGTTTCACGATCAGGTTTCACGTATTCTCGAGAACAGATTTAAGACTCAAAACGGAGTCCAGTGCTAAACTTCTTTCTTTCACCCACAACAAACAACACCGTAAGGAGAAAAGGGAGAGGGAAGGAAAAGAGAGAGAGAGAAAGTTCCAATAGCCACTACCGGGAATCCACCGCACCTGACAGCGGGCTTGAGTTTTTGTTGGAAGGTCTCTGTAGTGCGCCGGCAGGGGGAGGGAAAGTGCTGATAGTCACCGCTGGAGTGCACAGCGTCCCGGCAGCTGCTTGTCTAGGAGCTGCGATGCTCCGTCTGGTCGAGTGGGGGAATAAAGAGCTGGTCATTGGCAAAAAAGGTGAGCCGGCATTCAGAGGATGAGGCTGGCTGCTGGTGAAGAAGGTAATGCTGCGGAATGCGCGGTTGCGAGTGTGAGGAGCAGCAGGGTGAGAGTGGAAATCGGGCAAAGCTTGAAGGGCAGCAGGATGTAAAAGCAAGAGCGGGTGCTGTGTAACTTTGAGAATAAGTTGGGGGCTTGCCTGCAGCAGAGCAGCATTTGCCCTTGGCAGTGCTCCCCCTTTCGCAAGCTGGAGGGGGTTTGGTCCGTTTCAGCGCGTTGCCCCGATCCTGGCTGGCCCGAGAGCGGCAGTGAGGTGGGGGAAGGGAGCGCGAGGGCGACCCCTCCGCTGGTCCGGCTCTTGTATCCACGCCTCCCCCTGTCGCGTGCCCAGTACCGTCTCTGGAGGGTCCTGGAAAGTTCAGGAGGGTCTGAGAAAGTCCCTAAAACTCCAGGAGGGTCACAGTTCCTTGACGCCGGGCCTGGATGCGTGCGCGGAGGCCATTTATCCTGAGACAGCGAGTCGTGCCTTCCAAGGCAATGGCACGTCTAACGGGCAGAATCCTGGCTGGTGGGAGCAATGTGGTTTTGGGTGGTTAAGTATGCTGCTAGCAAGGCTGGGGCACATTGCTAGTCCATTATAGCCCTGGCAGCCCTTGAGGGACGGGAGGGCTCAGTGGCCGCTTAGAGGCGTGGGCGAAACAGCCCAGGGAGGCAGGGAGTGGGGGTTGGAGTGAGTGCTTTTGCGATGGCTCCTGCCGCTTGTCTCGCCTGAGGGCAGGCGGGCTCCTGGCCGTTGCCCTGCTCCAGCGCGGGGTCCCTGCCAGGCTGGGCAGCCCTGCACGGGCCGCTGCGACGGGCCTTCACCCGAGGGCTGCGGCTCCTGTGCGCTGCCTGTGTCGTGGGGTCCAGAAGACTCCCCGCGCTCTGGCACGGGGTCCTGCTGCAGCTGCTGCCAGCTCTCAGTCCTGCCTTTGCCGTGCGTGGCTTGCAGGGGCTCAGCCTGCACTCTGCAGGCCATGGGCTGCAGGGGGATCTCTGCTCTGGCTCTCCTGCTTCTCTGACTGCGGGCTGCGCGTGGTGGCCTCCGTCTGGTCCTGTCCTCCCACCTCGTCCTGCAGGTTGCAGATTTCTGCTCTTCGGCAGTGGCGGCAGAGGAGCCAGGTTGTCCCGTGCGGGCCGCAGATGGGCCCCAAACTCAGAGGCAGGGGACGTTTCAGGAAGAGTTTGCGTGGGAGATGGGCGCAGCCCCTTCCCCCTGTTACCGAGCCCAGCCGGCTCCGCACAAAGCCGTCCGCGGTGGTTGTAGGAGAGCAAGGAGCGGTCGCGGGCATCTCCTGTGTGGTTTTTGTGTGTCTTTGGAGTTTGTTGGGTGGGCTTCAAAGCGCTGGGGTGCTGTTCCGTGTCCCAGCATGTGGAGGCGTGGGTGGGTGCCCGTCCTGGTCTCTTTGAGGTGCAGGTTATTGAAGCCACGCTGCTTGGTCGCAAGCAGTGGTGAGTCCTCGCTGAGTGGTTGTTTGTGATGGGGTGGTGGTTTGGAGGTGGCTTTTGTGTCTTGGCAGTGAGAGAGGGTAGGGAAAGGAGAGATTGTGTGTGTTGGGAATGGAGGTGCATGCAGGGCAGGGCAGGTGTGATCTGTGCAGGTGTGTGCTATGTCCACCTGGCGTCATGAGGAGGTGCCTGTGAGCTTGAAGGGCGGTGGTGGGTCCCTGAGAGCGGCCCCTTGTGCAGAGCCTTCAAGCCGTGCAGGAGGCATCAGTGAGAGGGGCTGCAGGAGGGAGGCTGGTCCCTGGCAGGCTGCAGAGTCCTGTCAGCTATGTGCGTGAGGAGCACCACTGCTGTTGTTCTTTTTGTTTGAGCAACGCAAGTGTTTATTTGCAGGAGATGCGTGAATAAATAGATGGAGCAACACAGAAATAAATAAATAAATAAATAAATGAATCCAGAGTCCCGCGGAACAAACAAATAAATAAATAAATAGATAAATAGACGAATAAAGAACTGTGCAGGGTCCTGTGACCAATAGTCATTGTGTGGGAGTCCCGCCAGGTGCGTGGGGACCGTTCCCTCGGCCGGGGAGGTCTCGCTCCGGCCAGGCTGGATGGGGCCGTGGGTAAGAAGCAGCAGGCGTGTGGCGGCGCCTCGCGGCTCTCCATCAGCGTGCAGCACAGCAGTTGCCTCGTCCTTCCCGCCCAGGCACGGTGCGGGCTGGCCGTGCTCACGGCCGTGTGCCCGCGGGCTCGTGCCTGGGAGCGCTGTGGGCGGTGCTGAGCCGTGGCGGCTGGCGGCGGCTGGGGCCGGGCGTTGGGGCTGGATGGGTCTGGTGGAGCTCAGACGCGTCTCGGCTCCTGCTTCGGCGTAGGAGCGTGTCGACGTGTTGGAAGCAGAGGAGGGCTTGGTTGTGGACGTGGTCCCAGGCGCAGGCGCTGTGGTGGTGGGTGCCGGGGAAGAGCTGGAGTCTGCTGAAGTAGCGGTGGAGGGCGAGCAGGTGGTTGCGGGGCCCCCGTCCTTGGGAGAGCTTGCGGGTGTCGTTGAGGCATCTCCTCAGGTGGTGGATGGAGTGGTCGAGCTGGTTGCGAAGGGTGTGCAGCGCCTGTTGGTCCCAGTGTGGTGGGATGCTGGAGCTGCTGAAGGTGGTGAAGAGGTGTTGGAGGATGTGGAGGGCGATGTGCGCGGCTTGTTGCGGGTGTGTGGTGTTCAGGACGGCGCCGGGGAAGTCGGGTGCGTCGTCCCAGTCGTGTTGGCAGGGCTGGGTGGGGCTGGGAGCCGTGGCCTGCAGGAGGCGGAGGCCGTCCCCGGGGAAGGTGAGGAGTCGGGGGGGCAGAGTGGGGCAGGCGAGGGCGGTGGCGAGCGGCGGCAGGAGGAGCAGCAGCGCCGGGACGCCGTGCCGCAGGCGGCGGGTACGTGCGGTGCGTGGCGCAGGCATGGGGGGCTGTGGGTGGCGCGTGGGGTTGTTGCTGGCGCGGGAGCCGGTGAGGCTGTGTGGTGGGGCGGGTGGGCACTGTGCTCGGGGTGCTGCCGGGCGCCGGCTTTATGCGGAGCGGCGGCTTTCGCTGCCGGGCTTTCCGATTGCCGCGGCTTCTGGCTGTGGCTTTCGGTTGTGGCCGGTGCCCGCGGCGGTGCTGAGGAAGTACGTTAGTGGGGTGGCCGTGCGGGAGCGGTTGCGTGGGGATGCGATGCGAGAGTGCCGGGGCAGAGACCTTGGGGCGGCTGAGAGGCCCGTTTTGGGCAGCTGAAGGTTCCTGGCATGCCCGGGGGTCTTCTCCCTCTGCCCCTGCCATGGTGGTGGTTGCGTTTTCCTTTTCGCTGCTGCTTTCCCTTTGTTTAGCTGTGGGCTGATGGTTTCTGTTGGTTGTGTGTGGAAGGGCCGTGAAGTGATGTCAGTGGGCAACTCCTGGAGCGAGGCTTAGGGGCGGAGGAGCCTTGCTGGCAGGTCGGTGTGGGTGCGGGCAGCTGGGCATGGCCCGTGTTCTCGGGGAGAGTGTCGAGAAGGGGTTGGGAGGGAAGGAAGGGGAAAAAGGGAAGTGCGTGCTGCTGGGACTGCCGCTGGAGTCAGATCCCTGTCTGTGGTGCCTCTTGTTTGTCCCCGTGGCTGGGTCTTTGTCCGTCCCTTTGCCTGAGATGTCTGAGGCAGAGCCAAGAGGAAGCTGGTCCCTATAAGCAAAGAGCCTTGCGTCTGGGTGTTGGGGTTTCACCGCAACCAGCATCAAAGCACCAGGCGTGTGGGCTCGGTCACTCCTCTGCTCCTTCCTCCCGGTGAGATGGGGAGGAGAGTTGGGCCAAGGAAATAAAACCGCACGGAGGGATAGAAGAGGAATGTCATCAAGGAACCCGAATGAAGGGGAGTATCAGTAATTAGCCCAACGTAAGAACAGTCCTGGGTCGTACTGAGCAGGGGTATGAAACCAAGATGGAAACAAAACCCTGGGTGGTGGCCGGTGCAATTGCTCGCTGCCCACCGAGGGATTCCCCAGCGCTGATCTCTCCTTCCCGCCAACCCCCTCCCAGTTTCTCTGCTGGACGTGCTGTGCCTGGCGGGAGGTGTGTTGGGTCGGGAGGTTTGGGGGGTGCCGTTGCCTGTAGTGGTTGAGTGGGGGATGCGAAAGCGCAGGGGTGGCGATAGATGGGGCACTTTTGCTGCCGTTGTGAGGTTTTGTGGTTTCTCCTTTCCCTTCTGTGCTGGGCGTCACGTGAGGCTGCAGTATTGGTTGTGCTTTTGAACTTTTTGACTTGTGGTTTGTCATCCTCGTTTTCCTAGGAATACATCATTTCTGTTTGCACTCTGGCAGGCTTGCAGAGCTACGTGTTTCTGGGCAATCCCTCAGGAGCTCTCCTGTAGCAGCGTGTCTTCAAGGAGGTGCTGTGTGTCCATGCACTTGAGCACTGGGTATGGATGGGTGGGGCTTCTAGGGTCTCTTTGCTTCCCTTTGGTTTGGTTTGAAGGTTATTGTGGCGGGCCATGAGAAGTCTTTGAGGGAGTGGAGCACCTCCCGTATGATGCCAGGCTGAGGGGAGCTGTGGCTCTCTAGCTTGGAGGAGACAAGGCCGTAGTCCTACAAAGGGGATATCGTCCTGTGAGAGACACTCCTTAACATCCAGGTGTCGTGGTTTAGGTCCATCAGGGAAGAAAAGACCACCATTAGCCTCAAGTACCAAAGACCTGAGGATTGCCAAAGGGCGGGAAGAGCTGAATTGCCGCTTAAGGTCCGGGACAAAACAGACCAGGCTAGCGGGCTTGGGGAAGAGAGCAGAAAAGATTTTAATGCAACACCAACCAAAGCAGGACCATAAAACCCCAAAATATAACAAACATAAACCAACTCCGAGTGGTACGCCAATGAAGAGAGATGGCAGAGGCGCCAGATTGGCCGGGCCGGAGGTGGGTGTGAAGCCAGGAGGCGGGGGAGAGTCCAAAAACTAACTCTTTACCGAGTCTTCGCTGCAAGCCGCTCCCCCTGTTACCAAGCAAAAGCTGCTCCTTGCTAAACCATGACACCGAGTTTGTCCCGTTTGCCCCCAGGAGCCTCCAGCTTACGGCAAAGCACAACAAGGTGCTAGTCCTAGAAAAGCGGCTATCGTTTGGAGAGAGTTGAACGGTGCTATCCGCATTTCCCCCTGTGCACTGCCAGGGGGTAACGGCTTCCTAGTGCGCTTTGTTTTCCAAGAACGCCGTCTGCGGAACCAATTAAATGTCACTGTCCCCTGTTGGGCTTAATTTGGCAGAAGTCCCTTGCTCTCCAGGCGACCTCAGACAATTCTGCGTGACCGGGCTCACCTGGGCTTAACTTCTGAGTGATGTCCAGTGAAACAGGTTCACTGTTTCACGATCAGGTTTCACGTATTCTCGAGAACAGATTTAAGACTCAAAACGGAGTCCAGTGCTAAACTTCTTTCTTTCACCCACAACAAACAACACCGTAAGGAGAAAAGGGAGAGGGAAGGAAAAGAGAGAGAGAGAAAGTTCCAATAGCCACTACCGGGAATCCACCGCACCTGACAGCGGGCTTGAGTTTTTGTTGGAAGGTCTCTGTAGTGCGCCGGCAGGGGGAGGGAAAGTGCTGATAGTCACCGCTGGAGTGCACAGCGTCCCGGCAGCTGCTTGTCTAGGAGCTGCGATGCTCCGTCTGGTCGAGTGGGGGAATAAAGAGCTGGTCATTGGCAAAAAACGTGAGCCGGCATTCAGAGGATGAGGCTGGCTGCTGGTGAAGAAGGTAATGCTGCGGAATGCGCGGTTGCGAGTGTGAGGAGCAGCAGGGTGAGAGTGGAAATCGGGCAAAGCTTGAAGGGCAGCAGGATGTAAAAGCAAGAGCGGGTGCTGTGTAACTTTGAGAATAAGTTGGGGGCTTGCCTGCAGCAGAGCAGCATTTGCCCTTGGCAGTGCTCCCCCTTTCGCAAGCTGGAGGGGGTTTGGTCCGTTTCAGCGCGTTGCCCCGATCCTGGCTGGCCCGAGAGCGGCAGTGAGGTGGGGGAAGGGAGCGCGAGGGCGACCCCTCCGCTGGTCCGGCTCTTGTATCCACGCCTCCCCCTGTCGCGTGCCCAGTACCGTCTCTGGAGGGTCCTGGAAAGTTCAGGAGGGTCTGAGAAAGTCCCTAAAACTCCAGGAGGGTCACAGTTCCTTGACGCCGGGCCTGGATGCGTGCGCGGAGGCCATTTATCCTGAGACAGCGAGTCGTGCCTTCCAAGGCAATGGCACGTCTAACGGGCAGAATCCTGGCTGGTGGGAGCAATGTGGTTTTGGGTGGTTAAGTATGCTGCTAGCAAGGCTGGGGCACATTGCTAGTCCATTATAGCCCTGGCAGCCCTTGAGGGACGGGAGGGCTCAGTGGCCGCTTAGAGGCGTGGGCGAAACAGCCCAGGGAGGCAGGGAGTGGGGGTTGGAGTGAGTGCTTTTGCGATGGCTCCTGCCGCTTGTCTCGCCTGAGGGCAGGCGGGCTCCTGGCCGTTGCCCTGCTCCAGCGCGGGGTCCCTGCCAGGCTGGGCAGCCCTGCACGGGCCGCTGCGACGGGCCTTCACCCGAGGGCTGCGGCTCCTGTGCGCTGCCTGTGTCGTGGGGTCCAGAAGACTCCCCGCGCTCTGGCACGGGGTCCTGCTGCAGCTGCTGCCAGCTCTCAGTCCTGCCTTTGCCGTGCGTGGCTTGCAGGGGCTCAGCCTGCACTCTGCAGGCCATGGGCTGCAGGGGGATCTCTGCTCTGGCTCTCCTGCTTCTCTGACTGCGGGCTGCGCGTGGTGGCCTCCGTCTGGTCCTGTCCTCCCACCTCGTCCTGCAGGTTGCAGATTTCTGCTCTTCGGCAGTGGCGGCAGAGGAGCCAGGTTGTCCCGTGCGGGCCGCAGATGGGCCCCAAACTCAGAGGCAGGGGACGTTTCAGGAAGAGTTTGCGTGGGAGATGGGCGCAGCCCCTTCCCCCTGTTACCGAGCCCAGCCGGCTCCGCACAAAGCCGTCCGCGGTGGTTGTAGGAGAGCAAGGAGCGGTCGCGGGCATCTCCTGTGTGGTTTTTGTGTGTCTTTGGAGTTTGTTGGGTGGGCTTCAAAGCGCTGGGGTGCTGTTCCGTGTCCCAGCATGTGGAGGCGTGGGTGGGTGCCCGTCCTGGTCTCTTTGAGGTGCAGGTTATTGAAGCCACGCTGCTTGGTCGCAAGCAGTGGTGAGTCCTCGCTGAGTGGTTGTTTGTGATGGGGTGGTGGTTTGGAGGTGGCTTTTGTGTCTTGGCAGTGAGAGAGGGTAGGGAAAGGAGAGATTGTGTGTGTTGGGAATGGAGGTGCATGCAGGGCAGGGCAGGTGTGATCTGTGCAGGTGTGTGCTATGTCCACCTGGCGTCATGAGGAGGTGCCTGTGAGCTTGAAGGGCGGTGGTGGGTCCCTGAGAGCGGCCCCTTGTGCAGAGCCTTCAAGCCGTGCAGGAGGCATCAGTGAGAGGGGCTGCAGGAGGGAGGCTGGTCCCTGGCAGGCTGCAGAGTCCTGTCAGCTATGTGCGTGAGGAGCACCACTGCTGTTGTTCTTTTTGTTTGAGCAACGCAAGTGTTTATTTGCAGGAGATGCGTGAATAAATAGATGGAGCAACACAGAAATAAATAAATAAATAAATAAATGAATCCAGAGTCCCGCGGAACAAACAAATAAATAAATAAATAGATAAATAGACGAATAAAGAACTGTGCAGGGTCCTGTGACCAATAGTCATTGTGTGGGAGTCCCGCCAGGTGCGTGGGGACCGTTCCCTCGGCCGGGGAGGTCTCGCTCCGGCCAGGCTGGATGGGGCCGTGGGTAAGAAGCAGCAGGCGTGTGGCGGCGCCTCGCGGCTCTCCATCAGCGTGCAGCACAGCAGTTGCCTCGTCCTTCCCGCCCAGGCACGGTGCGGGCTGGCCGTGCTCACGGCCGTGTGCCCGCGGGCTCGTGCCTGGGAGCGCTGTGGGCGGTGCTGAGCCGTGGCGGCTGGCGGCGGCTGGGGCCGGGCGTTGGGGCTGGATGGGTCTGGTGGAGCTCAGACGCGTCTCGGCTCCTGCTTCGGCGTAGGAGCGTGTCGACGTGTTGGAAGCAGAGGAGGGCTTGGTTGTGGACGTGGTCCCAGGCGCAGGCGCTGTGGTGGTGGGTGCCGGGGAAGAGCTGGAGTCTGCTGAAGTAGCGGTGGAGGGCGAGCAGGTGGTTGCGGGGCCCCCGTCCTTGGGAGAGCTTGCGGGTGTCGTTGAGGCATCTCCTCAGGTGGTGGATGGAGTGGTCGAGCTGGTTGCGAAGGGTGTGCAGCGCCTGTTGGTCCCAGTGTGGTGGGATGCTGGAGCTGCTGAAGGTGGTGAAGAGGTGTTGGAGGATGTGGAGGGCGATGTGCGCGGCTTGTTGCGGGTGTGTGGTGTTCAGGACGGCGCCGGGGAAGTCGGGTGCGTCGTCCCAGTCGTGTTGGCAGGGCTGGGTGGGGCTGGGAGCCGTGGCCTGCAGGAGGCGGAGGCCGTCCCCGGGGAAGGTGAGGAGTCGGGGGGGCAGAGTGGGGCAGGCGAGGGCGGTGGCGAGCGGCGGCAGGAGGAGCAGCAGCGCCGGGACGCCGTGCCGCAGGCGGCGGGTACGTGCGGTGCGTGGCGCAGGCATGGGGGGCTGTGGGTGGCGCGTGGGGTTGTTGCTGGCGCGGGAGCCGGTGAGGCTGTGTGGTGGGGCGGGTGGGCACTGTGCTCGGGGTGCTGCCGGGCGCCGGCTTTATGCGGAGCGGCGGCTTTCGCTGCCGGGCTTTCCGATTGCCGCGGCTTCTGGCTGTGGCTTTCGGTTGTGGCCGGTGCCCGCGGCGGTGCTGAGGAAGTACGTTAGTGGGGTGGCCGTGCGGGAGCGGTTGCGTGGGGATGCGATGCGAGAGTGCCGGGGCAGAGACCTTGGGGCGGCTGAGAGGCCCGTTTTGGGCAGCTGAAGGTTCCTGGCATGCCCGGGGGTCTTTTCCCTCTGCCCCTGCCATGGTGGTGGTTGCGTTTTCCTTTTCGCTGCTGCTTTCCCTTTGTTTAGCTGTGGGCTGATGGTTTCTGTTGGTTGTGTGTGGAAGGGCCGTGAAGTGATGTCAGTGGGCAACTCCTGGAGCGAGGCTTAGGGGCGGAGGAGCCTTGCTGGCAGGTCGGTGTGGGTGCGGGCAGCTGGGCATGGCCCGTGTTCTCGGGGAGAGTGTCGAGAAGGGGTTGGGAGGGAAGGAAGGGGAAAAAGGGAAGTGCGTGCTGCTGGGACTGCCGCTGGAGTCAGATCCCTGTCTGTGGTGCCTCTTGTTTGTCCCCGTGGCTGGGTCTTTGTCCGTCCCTTTGCCTGAGATGTCTGAGGCAGAGCCAAGAGGAAGCTGGTCCCTATAAGCAAAGAGCCTTGCGTCTGGGTGTTGGGGTTTCACCGCAACCAGCATCAAAGCACCAGGCGTGTGGGCTCGGTCACTCCTCTGCTCCTTCCTCCCGGTGAGATGGGGAGGAGAGTTGGGCCAAGGAAATAAAACCGCACGGAGGGATAGAAGAGGAATGTCATCAAGGAACCCGAATGAAGGGGAGTATCAGTAATTAGCCCAACGTAAGAACAGTCCTGGGTCGTACTGAGCAGGGGTATGAAACCAAGATGGAAACAAAACCCTGGGTGGTGGCCGGTGCAATTGCTCGCTGCCCACCGAGGGATTCCCCAGCGCTGATCTCTCCTTCCCGCCAACCCCCTCCCAGTTTCTCTGCTGGACGTGCTGTGCCTGGCGGGAGGTGTGTTGGGTCGGGAGGTTTGGGGGGTGCCGTTGCCTGTAGTGGTTGAGTGGGGGATGCGAAAGCGCAGGGGTGGCGATAGATGGGGCACTTTTGCTGCCGTTGTGAGGTTTTGTGGTTTCTCCTTTCCCTTCTGTGCTGGGCGTCACGTGAGGCTGCAGTATTGGTTGTGCTTTTGAACTTTTTGACTTGTGGTTTGTCATCCTCGTTTTCCTAGGAATACATCATTTCTGTTTGCACTCTGGCAGGCTTGCAGAGCTACGTGTTTCTGGGCAATCCCTCAGGAGCTCTCCTGTAGCAGCGTGTCTTCAAGGAGGTGCTGTGTGTCCATGCACTTGAGCACTGGGTATGGATGGGTGGGGCTTCTAGGGTCTCTTTGCTTCCCTTTGGTTTGGTTTGAAGGTTATTGTGGCGGGCCATGAGAAGTCTTTGAGGGAGTGGAGCACCTCCCGTATGATGCCAGGCTGAGGGGAGCTGTGGCTCTCTAGCTTGGAGGAGACAAGGCCGTAGTCCTACAAAGGGGATATCGTCCTGTGAGAGACACTCCTTAAGATCCAGGTGTCGTGGTTTAGGTCCATCAGGGAAGAAAAGACCACCATTAGCCTCAAGTACCAAAGACCTGAGGATTGCCAAAGGGCGGGAAGAGCTGAATTGCCGCTTAAGGTCCGGGACAAAACAGACCAGGCTAGCGGGCTTGGGGAAGAGAGCAGAAAAGATTTTAATGCAACACCAACCAAAGCAGGACCATAAAACCCCAAAATATAACAAACATAAACCAACTCCGAGTGGTACGCCAATGAAGAGAGATGGCAGAGGCGCCAGATTGGCCGGGCCGGAGGTGGGTGTGAAGCCAGGAGGCGGGGGAGAGTCCAAAAACTAACTCTTTACCGAGTCTTCGCTGCAAGCCGCTCCCCCTGTTACCAAGCAAAAGCTGCTCCTTGCTAAACCATGACACCGAGTTTGTCCCGTTTGCCCCCAGGAGCCTCCAGCTTACGGCAAAGCACAACAAGGTGCTAGTCCTAGAAAAGCGGCTATCGTTTGGAGAGAGTTGAACGGTGCTATCCGCATTTCCCCCTGTGCACTGCCAGGGGGTAACGGCTTCCTAGTGCGCTTTGTTTTCCAAGAACGCCGTCTGCGGAACCAATTAAATGTCACTGTCCCCTGTTGGGCTTAATTTGGCAGAAGTCCCTTGCTCTCCAGGCGACCTCAGACAATTCTGCGTGACCGGGCTCACCTGGGCTTAACTTCTGAGTGATGTCCAGTGAAACAGGTTCACTGTTTCACGATCAGGTTTCACGTATTCTCGAGAACAGATTTAAGACTCAAAACGGAGTCCAGTGCTAAACTTCTTTCTTTCACCCACAACAAACAACACCGTAAGGAGAAAAGGGAGAGGGAAGGAAAAGAGAGAGAGAGAAAGTTCCAATAGCCACTACCGGGAATCCACCGCACCTGACAGCGGGCTTGAGTTTTTGTTGGAAGGTCTCTGTAGTGCGCCGGCAGGGGGAGGGAAAGTGCTGATAGTCACCGCTGGAGTGCACAGCGTCCCGGCAGCTGCTTGTCTAGGAGCTGCGATGCTCCGTCTGGTCGAGTGGGGGAATAAAGAGCTGGTCATTGGCAAAAAACGTGAGCCGGCATTCAGAGGATGAGGCTGGCTGCTGGTGAAGAAGGTAATGCTGCGGAATGCGCGGTTGCGAGTGTGAGGAGCAGCAGGGTGAGAGTGGAAATCGGGCAAAGCTTGAAGGGCAGCAGGATGTAAAAGCAAGAGCGGGTGCTGTGTAACTTTGAGAATAAGTTGGGGGCTTGCCTGCAGCAGAGCAGCATTTGCCCTTGGCAGTGCTCCCCCTTTCGCAAGCTGGAGGGGGTTTGGTCCGTTTCAGCGCGTTGCCCCGATCCTGGCTGGCCCGAGAGCGGCAGTGAGGTGGGGGAAGGGAGCGCGAGGGCGACCCCTCCGCTGGTCCGGCTCTTGTATCCACGCCTCCCCCTGTCGCGTGCCCAGTACCGTCTCTGGAGGGTCCTGGAAAGTTCAGGAGGGTCTGAGAAAGTCCCTAAAACTCCAGGAGGGTCACAGTTCCTTGACGCCGGGCCTGGATGCGTGCGCGGAGGCCATTTATCCTGAGACAGCGAGTCGTGCCTTCCAAGGCAATGGCACGTCTAACGGGCAGAATCCTGGCTGGTGGGAGCAATGTGGTTTTGGGTGGTTAAGTATGCTGCTAGCAAGGCTGGGGCACATTGCTAGTCCATTATAGCCCTGGCAGCCCTTGAGGGACGGGAGGGCTCAGTGGCCGCTTAGAGGCGTGGGCGAAACAGCCCAGGGAGGCAGGGAGTGGGGGTTGGAGTGAGTGCTTTTGCGATGGCTCCTGCCGCTTGTCTCGCCTGAGGGCAGGCGGGCTCCTGGCCGTTGCCCTGCTCCAGCGCGGGGTCCCTGCCAGGCTGGGCAGCCCTGCACGGGCCGCTGCGACGGGCCTTCACCCGAGGGCTGCGGCTCCTGTGCGCTGCCTGTGTCGTGGGGTCCAGAAGACTCCCCGCGCTCTGGCACGGGGTCCTGCTGCAGCTGCTGCCAGCTCTCAGTCCTGCCTTTGCCGTGCGTGGCTTGCAGGGGCTCAGCCTGCACTCTGCAGGCCATGGGCTGCAGGGGGATCTCTGCTCTGGCTCTCCTGCTTCTCTGACTGCGGGCTGCGCGTGGTGGCCTCCGTCTGGTCCTGTCCTCCCACCTCGTCCTGCAGGTTGCAGATTTCTGCTCTTCGGCAGTGGCGGCAGAGGAGCCAGGTTGTCCCGTGCGGGCCGGAGATGGGCCCCAAACTCAGAGGCAGGGGACGTTTCAGGAAGAGTTTGCGTGGGAGATGGGCGCAGCCCCTTCCCCCTGTTACCGAGCCCAGCCGGCTCCGCACAAAGCCGTCCGCGGTGGTTGTAGGAGAGCAAGGAGCGGTCGCGGGCATCTCCTGTGTGGTTTTTGTGTGTCTTTGGAGTTTGTTGGGTGGGCTTCAAAGCGCTGGGGTGCTGTTCCGTGTCCCAGCATGTGGAGGCGTGGGTGGGTGCCCGTCCTGGTCTCTTTGAGGTGCAGGTTATTGAAGCCACGCTGCTTGGTCGCAAGCAGTGGTGAGTCCTCGCTGAGTGGTTGTTTGTGATGGGGTGGTGGTTTGGAGGTGGCTTTTGTGTCTTGGCAGTGAGAGAGGGTAGGGAAAGGAGAGATTGTGTGTGTTGGGAATGGAGGTGCATGCAGGGCAGGGCAGGTGTGATCTGTGCAGGTGTGTGCTATGTCCACCTGGCGTCATGAGGAGGTGCCTGTGAGCTTGAAGGGCGGTGGTGGGTCCCTGAGAGCGGCCCCTTGTGCAGAGCCTTCAAGCCGTGCAGGAGGCATCAGTGAGAGGGGCTGCAGGAGGGAGGCTGGTCCCTGGCAGGCTGCAGAGTCCTGTCAGCTATGTGCGTGAGGAGCACCACTGCTGTTGTTCTTTTTGTTTGAGCAACGCAAGTGTTTATTTGCAGGAGATGCGTGAATAAATAGATGGAGCAACACAGAAATAAATAAATAAATAAATAAATGAATCCAGAGTCCCGCGGAACAAACAAATAAATAAATAAATAGATAAATAGACGAATAAAGAACTGTGCAGGGTCCTGTGACCAATAGTCATTGTGTGGGAGTCCCGCCAGGTGCGTGGGGACCGTTCCCTCGGCCGGGGAGGTCTCGCTCCGGCCAGGCTGGATGGGGCCGTGGGTAAGAAGCAGCAGGCGTGTGGCGGCGCCTCGCGGCTCTCCATCAGCGTGCAGCACAGCAGTTGCCTCGTCCTTCCCGCCCAGGCACGGTGCGGGCTGGCCGTGCTCACGGCCGTGTGCCCGCGGGCTCGTGCCTGGGAGCGCTGTGGGCGGTGCTGAGCCGTGGCGGCTGGCGGCGGCTGGGGCCGGGCGTTGGGGCTGGATGGGTCTGGTGGAGCTCAGACGCGTCTCGGCTCCTGCTTCGGCGTAGGAGCGTGTCGACGTGTTGGAAGCAGAGGAGGGCTTGGTTGTGGACGTGGTCCCAGGCGCAGGCGCTGTGGTGGTGGGTGCCGGGGAAGAGCTGGAGTCTGCTGAAGTAGCGGTGGAGGGCGAGCAGGTGGTTGCGGGGCCCCCGTCCTTGGGAGAGCTTGCGGGTGTCGTTGAGGCATCTCCTCAGGTGGTGGATGGAGTGGTCGAGCTGGTTGCGAAGGGTGTGCAGCGCCTGTTGGTCCCAGTGTGGTGGGATGCTGGAGCTGCTGAAGGTGGCGAAGAGGTGTTGGAGGATGTGGAGGGCGATGTGCGCGGCTTGTTGCGGGTGTGTGGTGTTCAGGACGGCGCCGGGGAAGTCGGGTGCGTCGTCCCAGTCGTGTTGGCAGGGCTGGGTGGGGCTGGGAGCCGTGGCCTGCAGGAGGCGGAGGCCGTCCCCGGGGAAGGTGAGGAGTCGGGGGGGCAGAGTGGGGCAGACGAGGGTGGTGGCGAGCGGCGGCAGGAGGAGCAGCAGCGCCGGGACGCCGTGCCGCAGGCGGCGGGTACGTGCGGTGCGTGGCGCAGGCATGGGGGGCTGTGGGTGGCGCGTGGGGTTGTTGCTGGCGCGGGAGCCGGTGAGGCTGTGTGGTGGGGCGGGTGGGCACTGTGCTCGGGGTGCTGCCGGGCGCCGGCTTTATGCGGAGCGGCGGCTTTCGCTGCCAGGCTTTCCGATTGCCGCGGCTTCTGGCTGTGGCTTTCGGTTGTGGCCGGTGCCCGCGGCGGTGCTGAGGAAGTACGTTAGTGGGGTGGCCGTGCGGGAGCGGTTGCGTGGGGATGCGATGCGAGAGTGCCGGGGCAGAGACCTTGGGGCGGCTGAGAGGCCCGTTTTGGGCAGCTGAAGGTTCCTGGCATGCCCGGGGGTCTTTTCCCTCTGCCCCTGCCATGGTGGTGGTTGCGTTTTCCTTTTCGCTGCTGCTTTCCCTTTGTTTAGCTGTGGGCTGATGGTTTCTGTTGGTTGTGTGTGGAAGGGCCGTGAAGTGATGTCAGTGGGCAACTCCTGGAGCGAGGCTTAGGGGCGGAGGAGCCTTGCTGGCAGGTCGGTGTGGGTGCGGGCAGCTGGGCATGGCCCGTGTTCTCGGGGAGAGTGTCGAGAAGGGGTTGGGAGGGAAGGAAGGGGAAAAAGGGAAGTGCGTGCTGCTGGGACTGCCGCTGGAGTCAGATCCCTGTCTGTGGTGCCTCTTGTTTGTCCCCGTGGCTGGGTCTTTGTCCGTCCCTTTGCCTGAGATGTCTGAGGCAGAGCCAAGAGGAAGCTGGTCCCTATAAGCAAAGAGCCTTGCGTCTGGGTGTTGGGGTTTCACCGCAACCAGCATCAAAGCACCAGGCGTGTGGGCTCGGTCACTCCTCTGCTCCTTCCTCCCGGTGAGATGGGGAGGAGAGTTGGGCCAAGGAAATAAAACCGCACGGAGGGATAGAAGAGGAATGTCATCAAGGAACCCGAATGAAGGGGAGTATCAGTAGTTAGCCCAACGTAAGAACAGTCCTGGGTCGTACTGAGCAGGGGTATGAAACCAAGATGGAAACAAAACCCTGGGTGGTGGCCGGTGCAATTGCTCGCTGCCCACCGAGGGATTCCCCAGCGCTGATCTCTCCTTCCCGCCAACCCCCTCCCAGTTTCTCTGCTGGACGTGCTGTGCCTGGCGGGAGGTGTGTTGGGTCGGGAGGTTTGGGGGGTGCCGTTGCCTGTAGTGGTTGAGTGGGGGATGCGAAAGCGCAGGGGTGGCGATAGATGGGGCACTTTTGCTGCCGTTGTGAGGTTTTGTGGTTTCTCCTTTCCCTTCTGTGCTGGGCGTCACGTGAGGCTGCAGTATTGGTTGTGCTTTTGAACTTTTTGACTTGTGGTTTGTCATCCTCGTTTTCCTAGGAATACATCATTTCTGTTTGCACTCTGGCAGGCTTGCAGAGCTACGTGTTTCTGGGCAATCCCTCAGGAGCTCTCCTGTAGCAGCGTGTCTTCAAGGAGGTGCTGTGTGTCCATGCACTTGAGCACTGGGTATGGATGGGTGGGGCTTCTAGGGTCTCTTTGCTTCCCTTTGGTTTGGTTTGAAGGTTATTGTGGCGGGCCATGAGAAGTCTTTGAGGGAGTGGAGCACCTCCCGTATGATGCCAGGCTGAGGGGAGCTGTGGCTCTCTAGCTTGGAGGAGACAAGGCCGTAGTCCTACAAAGGGGATATCGTCCTGTGAGAGACACTCCTTAACATCCAGGTGTCGTGGTTTAGGTCCATCAGGGAAGAAAAGACCACCATTAGCCTCAAGTACCAAAGACCTGAGGATTGCCAAAGGGCGGGAAGAGCTGAATTGCCGCTTAAGGTCCGGGACAAAACAGACCAGGCTAGCGGGCTTGGGGAAGAGAGCAGAAAAGATTTTAATGCAACACCAACCAAAGCAGGACCATAAAACCCCAAAATATAACAAACATAAACCAACTCCGAGTGGTACGCCAATGAAGAGAGATGGCAGAGGCGCCAGATTGGCCGGGCCGGAGGTGGGTGTGAAGCCAGGAGGCGGGGGAGAGTCCAAAAACTAACTCTTTACCGAGTCTTCGCTGCAAGCCGCTCCCCCTGTTACCAAGCAAAAGCTGCTCCTTGCTAAACCATGACACCGAGTTTGTCCCGTTTGCCCCCAGGAGCCTCCAGCTTACGGCAAAGCACAACAAGGTGCTAGTCCTAGAAAAGCGGCTATCGTTTGGAGAGAGTTGAACGGTGCTATCCGCATTTCCCCCTGTGCACTGCCAGGGGGTAACGGCTTCCTAGTGCGCTTTGTTTTCCAAGAACGCCGTCTGCGGAACCAATTAAATGTCACTGTCCCCTGTTGGGCTTAATTTGGCAGAAGTCCCTTGCTCTCCAGGCGACCTCAGACAATTCTGCGTGACCGGGCTCACCTGGGCTTAACTTCTGAGTGATGTCCAGTGAAACAGGTTCACTGTTTCACGATCAGGTTTCACGTATTCTCGAGAACAGATTTAAGACTCAAAACGGAGTCCAGTGCTAAACTTCTTTCTTTCACCCACAACAAACAACACCGTAAGGAGAAAAGGGAGAGGGAAGGAAAAGAGAGAGAGAGAAAGTTCCAATAGCCACTACCGGGAATCCACCGCACCTGACAGCGGGCTTGAGTTTTTGTTGGAAGGTCTCTGTAGTGCGCCGGCAGGGGGAGGGAAAGTGCTGATAGTCACCGCTGGAGTGCACAGCGTCCCGGCAGCTGCTTGTCTAGGAGCTGCGATGCTCCGTCTGGTCGAGTGGGGGAATAAAGAGCTGGTCATTGGCAAAAAACGTGAGCCGGCATTCAGAGGATGAGGCTGGCTGCTGGTGAAGAAGGTAATGCTGCGGAATGCGCGGTTGCGAGTGTGAGGAGCAGCAGGGTGAGAGTGGAAATCGGGCAAAGCTTGAAGGGCAGCAGGATGTAAAAGCAAGAGCGGGTGCTGTGTAACTTTGAGAATAAGTTGGGGGCTTGCCTGCAGCAGAGCAGCATTTGCCCTTGGCAGTGCTCCCCCTTTCGCAAGCTGGAGGGGGTTTGGTCCGTTTCAGCGCGTTGCCCCGATCCTGGCTGGCCCGAGAGCGGCAGTGAGGTGGGGGAAGGGAGCGCGAGGGCGACCCCTCCGCTGGTCCGGCTCTTGTATCCACGCCTCCCCCTGTCGCGTGCCCAGTACCGTCTCTGGAGGGTCCTGGAAAGTTCAGGAGGGTCTGAGAAAGTCCCTAAAACTCCAGGAGGGTCACAGTTCCTTGACGCCGGGCCTGGATGCGTGCGCGGAGGCCATTTATCCTGAGACAGCGAGTCGTGCCTTCCAAGGCAATGGCACGTCTAACGGGCAGAATCCTGGCTGGTGGGAGCAATGTGGTTTTGGGTGGTTAAGTATGCTGCTAGCAAGGCTGGGGCACATTGCTAGTCCATTATAGCCCTGGCAGCCCTTGAGGGACGGGAGGGCTCAGTGGCCGCTTAGAGGCGTGGGCGAAACAGCCCAGGGAGGCAGGGAGTGGGGGTTGGAGTGAGTGCTTTTGCGATGGCTCCTGCCGCTTGTCTCGCCTGAGGGCAGGCGGGCTCCTGGCCGTTGCCCTGCTCCAGCGCGGGGTCCCTGCCAGGCTGGGCAGCCCTGCACGGGCCGCTGCGACGGGCCTTCACCCGAGGGCTGCGGCTCCTGTGCGCTGCCTGTGTCGTGGGGTCCAGAAGACTCCCCGCGCTCTGGCACGGGGTCCTGCTGCAGCTGCTGCCAGCTCTCAGTCCTGCCTTTGCCGTGCGTGGCTTGCAGGGGCTCAGCCTGCACTCTGCAGGCCATGGGCTGCAGGGGGATCTCTGCTCTGGCTCTCCTGCTTCTCTGACTGCGGGCTGCGCGTGGTGGCCTCCGTCTGGTCCTGTCCTCCCACCTCGTCCTGCAGGTTGCAGATTTCTGCTCTTCGGCAGTGGCGGCAGAGGAGCCAGGTTGTCCCGTGCGGGCCGCAGATGGGCCCCAAACTCAGAGGCAGGGGACGTTTCAGGAAGAGTTTGCGTGGGAGATGGGCGCAGCCCCTTCCCCCTGTTACCGAGCCCAGCCGGCTCCGCACAAAGCCGTCCGCGGTGGTTGTAGGAGAGCAAGGAGCGGTCGCGGGCATCTCCTGTGTGGTTTTTGTGTGTCTTTGGAGTTTGTTGGGTGGGCTTCAAAGCGCTGGGGTGCTGTTCCGTGTCCCAGCATGTGGAGGCGTGGGTGGGTGCCCGTCCTGGTCTCTTTGAGGTGCAGGTTATTGAAGCCACGCTGCTTGGTCGCAAGCAGTGGTGAGTCCTCGCTGAGTGGTTGTTTGTGATGGGGTGGTGGTTTGGAGGTGGCTTTTGTGTCTTGGCAGTGAGAGAGGGTAGGGAAAGGAGAGATTGTGTGTGTTGGGAATGGAGGTGCATGCAGGGCAGGGCAGGTGTGATCTGTGCAGGTGTGTGCTATGTCCACCTGGCGTCATGAGGAGGTGCCTGTGAGCTTGAAGGGCGGTGGTGGGTCCCTGAGAGCGGCCCCTTGTGCAGAGCCTTCAAGCCGTGCAGGAGGCATCAGTGAGAGGGGCTGCAGGAGGGAGGCTGGTCCCTGGCAGGCTGCAGAGTCCTGTCAGCTATGTGCGTGAGGAGCACCACTGCTGTTGTTCTTTTTGTTTGAGCAACGCAAGTGTTTATTTGCAGGAGATGCGTGAATAAATAGATGGAGCAACACAGAAATAAATAAATAAATAAATAAATGAATCCAGAGTCCCGCGGAACAAACAAATAAATAAATAAATAGATAAATAGACGAATAAAGAACTGTGCAGGGTCCTGTGACCAATAGTCATTGTGTGGGAGTCCCGCCAGGTGCGTGGGGACCGTTCCCTCGGCCGGGGAGGTCTCGCTCCGGCCAGGCTGGATGGGGCCGTGGGTAAGAAGCAGCAGGCGTGTGGCGGCGCCTCGCGGCTCTCCATCAGCGTGCAGCACAGCAGTTGCCTCGTCCTTCCCGCCCAGGCACGGTGCGGGCTGGCCGTGCTCACGGCCGTGTGCCCGCGGGCTCGTGCCTGGGAGCGCTGTGGGCGGTGCTGAGCCGTGGCGGCTGGCGGCGGCTGGGGCCGGGCGTTGGGGCTGGATGGGTCTGGTGGAGCTCAGACACGTCTCGGCTCCTGCTTCGGCGTAGGAGCGTGTCGACGTGTTGGAAGCAGAGGAGGGCTTGGTTGTGGACGTGGTCCCAGGCGCAGGCGCTGTGGTGGTGGGTGCCGGGGAAGAGCTGGAGTCTGCTGAAGTAGCGGTGGAGGGCGAGCAGGTGGTTGCGGGGCCCCCGTCCTTGGGAGAGCTTGCGGGTGTCGTTTGAGGCATCTCCTCAGGTGGTGGATGGAGTGGTCGAGCTGGTTGCGAAGGGTGTGCAGCGCCTGTTGGTCCCAGTGTGGTGGGATGCTGGAGCTGCTGAAGGTGGTGAAGAGGTGTTGGAGGATGTGGAGGGCGATGTGCGCGGCTTGTTGCGGGTGTGTGGTGTTCAGGACGGCGCCGGGGAAGTCGGGTGCGTCGTCCCAGTCGTGTTGGCAGGGCTGGGTGGGGGCTGGGAGCCGTGGCCTGCAGGAGGCGGAGGCCGTCCCCGGGGAAGGTGAGGAGTCGGGGGGGCAGAGTGGTGGCAGGCGAGGGCGGTGGCGAGCGGCGGCAGGAGGAGCAGCAGCGCCGGGACGCCGTGCCGCAGGCGGCGGGTACGTGCGGTGCGTGGCGCAGGCATGGGGGGCTGTGGGTGGCGCGTGGGGTTGTTGCTGGCGCGGGAGCCGGTGAGGCTGTGTGGTGGGGCGGGTGGGCACTGTGCTCGGGGTGCTGCCGGGCGCCGGCTTTATGCGGAGCGGCGGCTTTCGCTGCCGGGCTTTCCGATTGCCGCGGCTTCTGGCTGTGGCTTTCGGTTGTGGCCGGTGCCCGCGGCGGTGCTGAGGAAGTACGTTAGTGGGGTGGCCGTGCGGGAGCGGTTGCGTGGGGATGCGATGCGAGAGTGCCGGGGCAGAGACCTTGGGGCGGCTGAGAGGCCCGTTTTGGGCAGCTGAAGGTTCCTGGCATGCCCGGGGGTCTTTTCCCTCTGCCCCTGCCATGGTGGTGGTTGCGTTTTCCTTTTCGCTGCTGCTTTCCCTTTGTTTAGCTGTGGGCTGATGGTTTCTGTTGGTTGTGTGTGGAAGGGCCGTGAAGTGATGTCAGTGGGCAACTCCTGGAGCGAGGCTTAGGGGCGGAGGAGCCTTGCTGGCAGGTCGGTGTGGGTGGCGGGCAGCTGGGCATGGCCCGTGTTCTCGGGGAGAGTGTCGAGAAGGGGTTGGGAGGGAAGGAAGGGGAAAAAGGGAAGTGCGTGCTGCTGGGACTGCCGCTGGAGTCAGATCCCTGTCTGTGGTGCCTCTTGTTTGTCCCCGTGGCTGGGTCTTTGTCCGTCCCTTTGCCTGAGATGTCTGAGGCAGAGCCAAGAGGAAGCTGGTCCCTATAAGCAAAGAGCCTTGCGTCTGGGTGTTGGGGTTTCACCGCAACCAGCATCAAAGCACCAGGCGTGTGGGCTCGGTCACTCCTCTGCTCCTTCCTCCCGGTGAGATGGGGAGGAGAGTTGGGCCAAGGAAATAAAACCGCACGGAGGGATAGAAGAGGAATGTCATCAAGGAACCCGAATGAAGGGGAGTATCAGTAATTAGCCCAACGTAAGAACAGTCCTGGGTCGTACTGAGCAGGGGTATGAAACCAAGATGGAAACAAAACCCTGGGTGGTGGCCGGTGCAATTGCTCGCTGCCACCGAGGGATTCCCCAGCGCTGATCTCTCCTTCCCGCCAACCCCCTCCCAGTTTCTCTGCTGGACGTGCTGTGCCTGGCGGGAGGTGTGTTGGGTCGGGAGGTTTGGGGGGTGCCGTTGCCTGTAGTGGTTGAGTGGGGGATGCGAAAGCGCAGGGGTGGCGATAGATGGGGCACTTTTGCTGCCGTTGTGAGGTTTTGTGGTTTCTCCTTTCCCTTCTGTGCTGGGCGTCACGTGAGGCTGCAGTATTGGTTGTGCTTTTGAACTTTTTGACTTGTGGTTTGTCATCCTCGTTTTCCTAGGAATACATCATTTCTGTTTGCACTCTGGCAGGCTTGCAGAGCTACGTGTTTCTGGGCAATCCCTCAGGAGCTCTCCTGTAGCAGCGTGTCTTCAAGGAGGTGCTGTGTGTCCATGCACTTGAGCACTGGGTATGGATGGGTGGGGCTTCTAGGGTCTCTTTGCTTCCCTTTGGTTTGGTTTGAAGGTTATTGTGGCGGGCCATGAGAAGTCTTTGAGGGAGTGGAGCACCTCCCGTATGATGCCAGGCTGAGGGGAGCTGTGGCTCTCTAGCTTGGAGGAGACAAGGCCGTAGTCCTACAAAGGGGATATCGTCCTGTGAGAGACACTCCTTAAGATCCAGGTGTCGTGGTTTAGGTCCATCAGGGAAGAAAAAGACCACCATTAGCCTCAAGTACCAAAGACCTGAGGATTGCCAAAGGGCGGGAAGAGCTGAATTGCCGCTTAAGGTCCGGGACAAAACAGACCAGGCTAGCGGGCTTGGGGAAGAGAGCAGAAAAGATTTTAATGCAACACCAACCAAAGCAGGACCATAAAACCCCAAAATATAACAAACATAAACCAACTCCGAGTGGTACGCCAATGAAGAGAGATGGCAGAGGCACCAGATTGGCCGGGCCGGAGGTGAGTGTGAAGCCAGGAGGCGGGGGAGAGTCCAAAAACTAACTCTTTACCGAGTCTTCGCTGCAAGCCGCTCCCCCCTGTTACCAAGCAAAAGCTGCTCCTTGCTAAACCATGACACCGAGTTTGTCCCGTTTGCCCCCAGGAGCCTCCAGCTTACGGCAAGCACAACAAGGTGCTAGTCCTAGAAAAGCGGCTATCGTTTGGAGAGAGTTGAACGGTGCTATCCGCATTTCCCCCTGTGCACTGCCAGGGGGGTAACGGCTTCCTAGTGCGCTTTGTTTTCCAAGAACGCCGTCTGCGGAACCAATTAAATGTCACTGTCCCCTGTTGGGCTTAATTTGGCAGAAGTCCCTTGCTCTCCAGGCGACCTCAGACAATTCTGCGTGACCGGGCTCACCTGGGCTTAACTTCTGAGTGATGTCCAGTGAAACAGGTTCACTGTTTCACGATCAGGTTTCACGTATTCTCGAGAACAGATTTAAGACTCAAAACGGAGTCCAGTGCTAAACTTCTTTCTTTCACCCACAACAAACAACACCTAAGGAGAAAAGGGAGAGGGAAGGAAAAGAGAGAGAGAGAAAGTTCCAATAGCCACTACCGGGAATCCACCGCACCTGACAGCGGGCTTGAGTTTTTGTTGGAAGGTCTCTGTAGTGCGCCGGCAGGGGGAGGGAAAGTGCTGATAGTCACCGCTGGAGTGCACAGCGTCCGGCAGCTGCTTGTCTAGGAGCTGCGATGA